>NC_040907.2:120504206-121115635 GCF_004126475.2 Phyllostomus discolor | reverse complement strand
AGGGAGGTGGGGATGGCTGGGGTGGGGGGTAAATGCAGACAATTGTCCTGGAAGAACAATAAAATAATTTAAAATAAAAATAAATACAATTAAAAAATAAATTCTTTATAGTTTTTTTAATTGTTCAAGTATAGTTGTCTCCATTTTTTCCCCACCACTCTCCCCCCCGCCACCGGCTATCCCCTCCTACCACCCTAGATCCGACCTCCCTTTGTCTTTGTCCATGTGTCCTTTAGACGTGTTCCTTGACGACACTTCCCCCTCCCCACCCCCACCCCTGTTACCCCCTCCTGCCTCCCCTCTGGCTACTGTCATTTTGTTCTTTATTTCAATGTCTCTGGTTATATTTTGCTTGCTTGTTTGTTTTTTTTAAATTGTAATCACTGAACTCTTTTCCTCTTCTCTCAGGTGGCCCTGAGGACCAAAAGTTAGAATGAAGCTAGGGACCTTGCTGAAGAGCTGAGGAATGCGCAGGTTGGGGATGAACAGGTAGAGAGGTTGGAAGGGGGGTAGGCATAGAGGATCATGGGCTTTATACTTGTTTTCTTATCCCTATGAATCCTAACCACAGCTCTGGGTGAGCTGACAAATCCTTGAGTCACAATGTACATAGTGAAGCATCATTACTCTTAAGTGATGCTTTACATCTGAGGCTGCCTTTACAACTGAGGCTGCCCTCCATTAAGAAACTTCAATCTTTTAAACTCTTAAAAACATTTTTATTGTCACTGTTATATTAGGTATTCTAAATAACTCCAAAAGGTAGGGCAAGTGGCACTTATTGTCCTGGGCCCAGGGTTAAGGGCATGGAAGACCTGAAGGTGTGAACAATGTGCCCAAAGTCACATAGATAGAGGTGCCAAAACCAGGACCCCGTGTTTTTGCTCTTGGTCCAATTCTATTTCCATTTTTCTCCCCCAGAGTGGATGGTATCTCAGTGGCCCCTAAGTCAGTACTGCCCTAGTAGAGATATTGTTAGGAGGAAAAATAATTCACTTTGGTCTCTTACTTTCTTTCTTTGGATACTTTCTTCTTCCCTTTCTGTCCCCTTCAAAGAAAAACATCTTTTGTTCTTGGAGTGGCTTTAGGAAGCCTCTCCATCTGCTTCTTTCCCTTCCCTCTCCTCCCAGCAGGAAAGCAGGGTGATTATGGGGCCTTCCCTTAGCCAAGGTGTTAAGAGTTTATGTAGTGCTTGCCGATGGATGGCTAATGGACTCAGTTGGGTTATTTCAATGAAAGTTTCCCACAATCTGATACTGAAGTGGAAGCTTTGAGTGAAGCTTTTATCACTCTTTCACCAGGCTCATCAAGGACTTCCTTTTCCTCTCTGGAAATTGTATTTCATGCAGTGTATTTCTAATCCAAGTGTTTCATCAATCAGCAATCCAGTGTAGGTTTGTGGTTCTCCTGCAGCGTTTTATAAGCAGGGATGAGGTTTCTTATTCTGGTCTGCTTGGCTCTCGTCAACTCTTGGAAAAACACTCAAGCTTCAATTTCTTCCCATCTATTATGATCTGTTCTTTTAGTTACTATTAGAATTATTGTTTTTTCCAAGGTATTATCTTAATAAAGGCATTCCTCTCTGGGCTGTGCTTGACCTGTGGGTGAGACTGGGAATCTGTTTCTTCTCATGGTTATTGTAAAGTTAAGGCTTTCAAAAAACTGAGAAAAATGGGAGTCTTTGAAATGTGATCTTCTTGGCCAGCAACCTCTCTGTTGTTAAAAGGGATGCTGGATGTGGAGTCAGCCTGCATGCTTCAGTCTAGAGTGTTTGGTTTTTAGGAGAAGCTCCCCGCCCCTGCCCCCCCCCCCCCCCCCGCCTCCAGTGGTTAGATTTTTGTGTTTTGGATGTCAAAGAAAGAAACAAGACATCATAAACTACTAACACTGGCAGGAATATTGGATGACAAAGAAGGGGAAGTAAGGTCTGGGATATGGGCATATCTCCCAGGCCATTTTCTGAATGTTTGACAAACATGTGATTTTGATGTGCTTATGTGCTGGGTCCCAGAAGCCAGGGCGGGAGATCACTATGACTAATGTGACATTAGTTGACCAAAAGGCCACCTAAGAATTAGGATCTGATGTCATGAGCTGGTCTCCGTGAATGGAAGATGACTTTGGAGTCTGGGTTTTAGAGTTTGGAATTTTTTTTAACAAATATTTTTTAAAGGGTAAGGAAATATCCTATTCCCCAAGTAAAACTATTTAGCTGACATTTTGTTATATTGGGTCCAAAGGAGAGAATTTGTTCCCAAATTCTATTCTAGTTATAAAAAAACTGAAATTAACATTTGGGGTAACTGTTTTTCCCTTCTTGTTTTTAAAATTCATCTAAAGCCTTTTTGAAAAAAGTCTCTCCCAGCAAATGTGACAGGGGATCGCAGCTGTCTGAGGGTTTTTTTCCCTCTGTTATCTTCCCTTTCTTTAAGAAAAGAGTCGTTTCAGAGGCAGCCGTGACAGCTCTGTCATTTCACTCACACCTCTAAATTTCTCTTTCTGTTGTCAGTCAGCAGACAGCAGTCTCAGGATTCTGATGGGCCTGAGTGATGTCCAAATCCAGGAGAGACTGGAGAGAGGCCTGGAGCAGTGCATCAGAAGCAGTCATCTTCTGCCTTTATTCTTAGAAGGATTGTCAGGAGTTTAGAATTTCCCCTGTGCAGGGAGCCTTAAATCACCCCCGCTGCTGTCTGCAGCGTGCAAGGGGCAGGGCTGGGGCTTCCTTGAGCGTATTTTCCAAAAATCATTGTTAAGAGGTTGTATTGAGTCCCTCTGGCCTATATGTTACTCTGGGGAATTTATTTTTTGGAAAAACCTTATTATTATTATTTTCTTAGAGCAGTTGAAGGTGCACACCAAAATTTTAGAGGGAGATACAAAGATTTCATATAAACTCCTTCCCCCACAAAAGCATGCCTTCCCCATCACAACATTCCCCCCTCGGTGGTGGGGTCCACTGTTACCATTGATGAACTGCACTGACACGTCACACTCACCCAAAGTCCATAGGTTCACTCTTGGTGTTGGGCATTCTGTGGCTTTGGACAAATGTATAATGACATGTACTCACCATCATAGTAGCATACAAAGTATTTTCATTGCACTAAAATTCCTCTGTGTTCCATCTATTCATCCCTCTACTGTGGGAAAGGTAATACTACATTGGGAGTAACTCCCTTTAGTACAAAACCACTTCAACAGCAACAGCAGCAACGGCTCCTCTAACATTCATTCATGCTTACTGTGCTTTGCTGTGTATAATGTGCACTTTTTTGCCCAAATTTTTGAGAAAAAATAAAAACATGCATTATACTTGCGTAGTACCTGAAATACCTTGTATCTGCTCTTCTGTATTGTAATTATTTGTTACATAAAATTTCTTGTACCAATTGCTAAAATTTCTTGATAATACAAAAGAAGTATCTAAATATAAATAAATAAAAATTGAGTTAAAATTTTTAAATGAAATATTTTTTCCTGAAAATTTGGGTCAGAAATGTGTGTATGCATTATACACAGCAAAATATGGTATGTTCCAGGCACTGTGTTTTACATTCACTTTCCAACAGCCCTGTGGTAAGTACTAATTTTCATCCCATTTTAGTGCTGAGGAAACTGAGGCTCACCTCCATTAAATAACATCAGTAACTTGTTTCAGACCATGCAGCAAGTGAGTGACAGAGCCATGATTCATACTTAGGTCTATGTGACACTGGTGCCCCAAGGCTTGAAGCCATATGCAGTTCCCACATGCCATAATTGTCCTTTATGGAGCAAGGAACCGTGACAATCATAATGACCTGCAAGGTAAGTGAGGCCTTAGCTCTTGTCCTCTAAAGCACGAAGGCAGCCAGGTTGAGAAGATAAGTAATCACAGCATCATGAGTAGAGGGTGTCAATGGTGCCCCAAGGGATGGGATTGAAAGGCCACCTGCATCTGGAAGGAAGAGTTCTCTAGATGAAAACAGCCTGGATTTAGAGTATCTAGAAGGGGCATCCCTAAATGTATAGTCATGTGGGTTGATATAGGTTACATGATGGAGACTAATTTACATATTAGTTCAAGCTGTCCTGCCAGGGCATGGCATGTAGTTTGAGCAGTCCCAATGGTTGTCTTATAGATGTTGGTGGATCTATGAATAACAAATTTTTCATTTTTAAAGAGGTCAGTTTTGAGTCTTTTTTCATCTGTGATATATGGTTTTCCCCAGCTTTCTACTCCTGTCTCCTATTAATTTCCACTGACAATACAGCATCTTCCTCATCCATGAGTATGTTCTGTGTTCCACCTGGGGCAGCTGTGAGGAAAGGCTGATAACATGCTTTGCCAAGCATGCCCCTGCCCATAACTTGTTGAGATTCAGGCCCAAACTTTTCAAGTGATGAGCTATCCAGAAAAGTGAGATGTTCATTTATTGTGCCAAAACATTTGTTAGGTGTCTGGTTTCTAGATATGACTGCTTAAGTGCAGATGCCATCTCTACTCCTTAGTAAATGTGCCCACGAGGGGGATGCAGAATTTGTCTGCACCATTGTTTTTTGTAAAATGAGAATATATAGCAGCACCTAATTCATAGGGCTGGTGCGTTTGATCAACTTTAATTATGATTATAGTTAACACTTTAATAGTCTTTACTAAGGACCAGGCCTGTTCTAAGAGCTTCATATTTATTAGCTCATTTACTAGTCCTCACAACATTTCAGTGAGGTCAGTATTGCTTTTTCTCTATTGTGCAGATGAGGAAGATGAGTTGTAAAATGTTAAGTAATCTGCCGAAGGAACAGAGATTCACAACGAAGCATTCCACGCTCCCCGGCCCCCCATCCTCACCCTTCTATGATCTAATACCTGCAGACTACTTAGGGTATGGCGTGGCACATTATGACAGTTCAGAAAATCTTGACTGCCATAAATAATAATAATTACAGTATTATTATTGTTAATTTTAGGCATCCTGTTAGCTGATAGTAGTAAAGGTGAGCAACCCTAAAAAACAGTTTAATTGTGTGTTTTACAAACTAGTGAGGAAGAGAGAAGTTTAAATGGGCAATGTCTATCAGGTGTGTGCAAGCTAAGATAGATCCACAGGATGCTGTGAAAGGAACAAACATTTCTTGAAATAAAGTTCACTGAGAATTTTTATCTCATGTCAGGTACAGTGCTAAGTCCTTAAGGAATATTATTTTACTTGATTCTGCATGGTAGACACCATTATTGTTCCATTTTATAGTCACTGAGGACTAGAGAAAGGAAGAAAATTGTCTGGGTCACACAGCCAATGAGTGTTCAAGCTGCGATTTGGATCCAGGGCTGCTTGACTGAAGGTCCATGGCCCAAAGCCACTGCTCCATATGTCTGAGTTTCTCTACGTTGACAGTTTCTTCCAAGGACTTCCTGATCCTTTCCTAAAAGATGGAAAAAAAGATGACCAAATGGGAATGAGGTCACCGCTTCCCTCCCACTTCCCCTTCATCACCAGCCCTGTGGGAGATTTTTCAGTAAATTGGTGCTGACGTGGGTGGAAGCTATGACTTCCGAGCAGTGATTTTCCTTGCTTCTCTGGAGAGGACGTGTTACACTTTCCTCTCCCACGTGGATACTCATGTGACCCTGTCTTCATGAACTGCCAATGACTGTGTCCTTCACAGCTGCTGGGGTGTAAGGCCCTGTTTTCTGTGGCCTTCCATGAAAACACCTGTGCTCTCTCCTTTCTTTGCTCCTTGGACCCTAAACCATGTACTTAGGCACTTCTGTCACATTTTCTGTGGGTTCTAGTTCGTGGGTACTAAGCTGCTCTAACCATCCTTCAAGGCTCTTTCAGAAGTAGAAGCCATGACTGCTCAATGGTCTGGAAAGTCTATCACAGGCTGGTGAACAAATCAGGCCTCCCCAAACTAGCAGTCTTTCTTAATCTCTTTCTTTCCTTCACCCCCACATCCAGTCCTTCAAAAAGTCCTGTCAACTGTGCTGAAATATTTCCTGAGTCTCCTTCAGTTCCCACCAACACATCTTGCAGGGACAACTGTAGTAGCTTCCTCTCTGCTCTTCCCCTTTTGCTTCTTGCCTCCCTGCAATCCATTTACCACATGGCAGCTAGAGTGAGCTTTTAAATTGTCGATCAGATCATGTCACTCTCTTGTTAAATCCCTTCAGTGGTTAACTCTTGCACTTGGATTAAAATCCCAAGTCCTTCCATGTCCTACAAGGCTCAGTGTGATCTGGCTCCACTGTGCTCTCCCACCTCGTCTTGTGGACTTCTCCCCATTCTGGGCACTCTAGCCTTGAAGGCCTTGGGCTGCCACTCAAAGAGAACACACATTTTTTCTTTTGTTTTAAAATCTCTAACAAGCTATTCCTTTAGTGTAGAACATTCTCAAAGTAATTAGATGCTTCTTATCATTCAGATCTCAGCTTCAGTGTCACCTTCTCAGACAGACTTTTTTTGGAATAACTGTAACTGAAAAAGCCCCACCCCTAACTGGCAGTCCCTCTATTTCATTACTCCATCTTTTTTCCCTCAGAGCACCTATTTTTTTTTTAAGATTTTTATTTTTTCACTTTTGTTTGTTGTTTAAGTTTTATTTATTTATTTTCAGAGATAGAGGAAGGAAGGGAGAAACAGAGGGAGAGAAACATTGACATTCCTAGAGAAACATAGTTTGGTTGCTTCTCGTATATCCCCAACTGGGGCCCTGGCCCACAACCCAGGCAAGTGCCTAGCTGGGAATTGACCCTGCAACCCTTTGGTTCACAAGCAGGTGCTCAATCCACTGAGCTGCACCAGCCAGGGTTATTTGTTTACTTTTAGAGAGGAGGGAACAGAGGGAAAACGAGAGGAAGAGAAATATCAATGTGTGAGAGATACACAGATTCATTGCCTCTTGCTTGCCCCTAACTGGGGACCTGACCCACAACCTAGGCATGTGACCTGCCTGGGAATCAAACTAGTGACCTCTTGGTGGGCAGGCTGGTACTCAATCCACTGAACCACAGCTGCCAGGGAACACCTATTACTATCTTAAAAAGTGTTGTTGATTCATTCATCTACATGTGTATTGTCTGTCTACCACCAGTAGAATATAAGCTCCATGAGATAGGGTCTTATCTCCCTGTTTCATCCTCGCAGAATGGCTGGCCCACAATGATAGTTAATAAATTAGTAAGCAGCTAATATTTACTAAAGGATAACTATTTGCTAGGTATTGTTCTAGGCACTTCACATGCATTAACACATTCAATTTTCACAATGACCATGTGATGTAGATATTATTGTTTTTCTATTTTATAGATGAGGACACTGAGTTTACACAATGGCCCAAGGTCATACGGCTAGTACATGGCAGAGCCTAGATTCCAAACAAGGCAGCAGGGCTCTGGAGCATGTGTTCTTAGTCACAGTGCCTCTCTGGTAGATACTCAATAAATACTTGTTGAATGAATTAATAAACAGAAGGTCCCCAGAGAGCCTTGTTGGGTGAGCACAAACATAGATTACTGTGGCGGTATACTAATCCTGGACATGGTCAAATACATCCCAGGGCACAGGGTGTGGCTCCGCCTGTGTGGGTATTAAATGCCCCACAACCCAAAATGGGTTTTGCTTACCACCACAGCTGCTATTTATACTTTCTACTGGTTAGAGCCGTCTGGCTCCATGGTCCTTTCTTTTCCTTTTTAAATTTCTTTCTTTCTTTTTTTTTTTTTTTTTTTGAAGAGGAGAGAATTGTGGGAAATATTTTGTTTTCCCTGGGAGCCAGGCTATGTATTTACTTCAGGTTTTATTAAATGAGTTATAAATTTTCCCAGCAATTTACTCATAGCTCAAGAGGTTTAATTTGCATGTGTTGCCTTTTACAATATGCTTTTCGTAATGTTGCAGATGCTTCTTCCCCAGCTTCAGTAAACAACAGGCACTCAGCCAGGTTTTTGACTGAACATGTGCCAGGCCTTGGAAATACAAATTAACTCTGTGGTGGCTGTGGGGGGCCACACACCCTGCTCTGTTCAGGGCATCTTGGGGACTGAGTGTAATTCCTGAGGGGCAGGAGGCAAAGCTTTTCTGGACATTCCTTTAGGACATCTTTTTCAATATTTCCTTCACCTATAAAATAAGTCAATAAACAGACATTTATGCTTAGACATCAGACTTGTATTTGGTTTGATTTAAAATACAGTGGGAATGTGATGACAAAAAGGGCCTGTAGGGCCCCAGGAGAATCTCTAGAGAGGCTACAGTCATTCCAGCCTTCAGGGATGTCGGTCAAGGCCCTGTGATGGAGAAGCTGTTTAAGCCACTATGAAGCCGGCTCCTCTGAGAGCCCAGTTTGCTGCCTCATTGATTTTGGGGAGAGAGCATTAGAATGGAGAATTTAACCTTTGAGTGACACACTGTTTGGTTTGAGTTCTGGCTCTGACACACTAGTTGAATGACCTTTGGCATGGTACTTAGACCTCTGTGCCCAAGTTTCCTTCTGTGTATAAATGAGGTTATAGTGGTCCCTATCATATGTATTTGTTGGGAGGATTAAATAGAATATTGTATATAAGGCATTTGGAGCAAAGTGGTTCATAAATGCACACATAAATGACAGTTCTTGTTGTTCCTTGACTTGGTTAGTTCATTGAGACTTAGGGAATCGTTTCTCTGGTTGTGTCTTGGTATTTGGGGATGGGGGATGGTGGTATCAGAGATAGAGATGACTCCATTAGAATGAAGTTCAGCTGCACGCAACAGAAAATCTCACGCTAACAGTGGTTTAGCATTGCAGAAAATTCTTTTTCTCTCAGATAAAAGAAGTAGGTAGGTAGTGCAGGGTGGGTGTGATAATTTCATGATGCCATCAGCAACTCTGGTTCCTTCTCTTCAGGATTCTGAAGGTTGTTTTGATGGCAGCTTTTGCTCTTCTCATCATGTGCTCACTCTAAGAAGCAAGAAGGGGGAAGGAAAAAAGCAGGCTCATTTTCTTTTAGGAAACTTCCAAGAATTCCCACATAACACATCCTTTGCATCTCATTGGCCAGAGCCACAGCTAGCTGAAAGGAACACATACTCTTTCTTTTTGGCAGCTGCGTGTCAGGTAAAAATTCAGGCTCTGTTTAGGAGGAGGTGGTAAAGAATAAGTATTGAAGGAGGCAACTACCAGTGAGTTGTTTGTATTCACTCATGGTTTTCTTGGCTTGAAGTAGAAGAAATTCAAGTGCATAGAACAGTATTTTCTTAAAGTTTATTTCATTGATGATTTTAGGTAGTACATGGCATTTTTATTTAAATAATTTTATAAGTATTTTTACATGAGGAAAATTATAACTAGAATATCAAACCCAGGATGTCAAGATATCACATAGTAGAATATAGTTTTCAAAAAATTTTAGGTGAGTCAGTTATTTAAAAATTAAGTAAATGTAGGCATACAGAGATGAGAGAGGCAGTATACATAGTGGTTAAATGTGGCTTTGGGGCCAGACTATCTGAATTTGAATCTGCAGTGTGCCACTTATTGGCCAAATGACCTTGGTCTTTCCATGCTTTGGTTTATTTATCTGTAAAATGTCATTAATAATAGTACCTACCTCATAAAGTCAATGTAATAATCAACTTAGTACTTTAAAGCTCTTAAAATAGTGCCAGTCATGTGATAAGTAGTCCATGAATATTTTGGTTATTGTTGCTGTTATTATTTTATTAATAGTATTGTGTTTTGTACTAGTAGTATTATTAATTCCAACATATCACACTTGGGTGGAGCAAGAATTATGAAGGGCTACACACGTGACTAAAACCAGGGAAACACTGGCTTGGAACAATGAGTTTTGGCTGTTAACCAGAGCAAATCTTAGGCACAGCTATATAATAATAGTTTTCATAGTTAAAACTAGTGCTTTATAGCTTAAAGTGGTTCTGTGTATGACAATAACTTTGATTAGAATATGAGCATTAAGTATGTGCCAGGTACCATGGGGTTAGCTTTAAATATATTACTTTTTATTCTCCCAATATTACATGCTAAGTGTTTTTCTGTTCTACAGATGAAAAAACTTATTCTTGGATAGGGTAAGTATTATAAGTTACCCTACGTTCCATGTTAGCACAGGACCAGCTTCAAAGCCCCTGTTGATACAAATCTGTGCCTCATCTTCCTTTTGGTGCTCTCTCCTGCCCTTTTAGTTGTTCAGAACTTCTTCATTCCTCTCTTGCCTACAGAGCCCTCTGAGTCCTCTTCCTTCCCATACCCCCCTGGCCAGGGAATGCATATGACAACCATTTCCTAAGCCTCTCCCCACTGTCAAAACTGACCTGTCCAGTGTCTAGGTGTCTGCAGGACACAGCAGATGACAGCTTCTAGTTTAACAAACTAATCTATGAAAATAGACATTAATGGGCTAACATTCTCTCTCTCTCTCTGGATAATTTGTTTTAGAATGGGCCTGGAGATTTCAGGCAGGAAACAGTTCAGCAGCCTTATAAGGCCTGTCCTGCATCAGACTGAAGTGGGCCTGTCATATAACATCTCCTAGGTCATTCTGTGGGTTCTTTAAAGTGCTCTGTCATAGAGTCCTGACACAGATGGAACACTGAGATGGTGGCGAAGGGATACCAAGCACACTGGTGAGTGATCAGTTGAGAGCAAGGGCTCCAACATGCCCCTCCAGTTCCCAGCCCAGAGCCTGGTTCATGGTGAGCACTCAGTCAATATTGTTGAGTGTATGAGTCACTGACCAGAGGCCTCTCAGACGTGAAGGGAGCAAAAAGCCCCTTAAGGAATGGGACAATGAATTACAATGGGTCAAGTTTGGTTAGGCCTTCTGGACTTGATAGATTTTTTTGTTGTTGCTTGGGCTATAATGGTCTGCCACACAGGTCAGCTAGCTGTCATCCATGGCCCCGATGTGTTTCTGGCTAAGAGGGAACTGAACATGAGCAACAGGATGCTGGCATCAGGGGACATTCATCTTCTACTCCTTTCTCTATCTTTGCAGCTGGAGGCTCAATGTGTTACTCTTGTGATGTCATAAAGCAACTGATGTCTTAGTACATCTGGCAAGAATTATTTCCTCTTTTACTCTTCCTGCAAATTGTACCCTATGATCCATTGAATTTCACCTTCCTATTTTTCCAACATTTCTCATTTTCTGCCCTTTTTTATCCTCTTTCTCAGACCACTGGGGAAAGGAAGCAATGTTGCTTAGCAACCAGTATGAAACTAGTCAATAGTGTTTCTAATATTAACCCATTAGCAACAAGTAAGCAACATAATCCACATGTTATATAATTCTCCTCTAGGTTTAAACCATGAGTTCACAAAAGTTGGCAGCCTAACTTACTGTGCTGTATGCAAACATCAAGGACATTTTATGGGTTGTTATAAATGTTAGCAAGTTCTAAAGTTGCAAGTTGTATTAATTGCCTGTTTATTAAAGTGATTCACTTTTGGATACTTCATTTAGGAATTTGTTATGACTATTTTACTTTTACTTTTTGAACAAAATAGTTTCTAATATCAGCAAGTCTTTTGTATATGTGCTCATTTGATGTTTAGTCATTTAGGTTCATTCATCCAACAAATATTTGTTTTCTGGATTGTATCATTTATTTATTTACTATTTCTTGAACTCTACTATGTGCCGGGAACCATGCAAGACACTGAGGAGTTTCACTGTGAACAGACATGGTTTTTGTAGTAATCTTTTTGCCAGCAAAATCTTTTTTTCTTTTCAGCTTCATCAATTGAAATAAAATATAATGGTGCCAGGTTTTCAGATACCATAGTTACCCTTCTACTGGACTGGTTTCTTTGGCTTTGATTAGCCAATATTATTCTTAGGATCTTTAGCTTTTAAGAAATGAGTAATAGAAGCCTTTTAGTAACATTGAGTGAGAGATGATACTGAGCAGCTTCTTCTCCCCCACACATATAGGGGAGCAGCCAGAACACACAAGTGAATGTTTGGGAGTGCACATTTGCCTAATACAATGTTATGCTGTTGACAAAGTTGGCCTTGAGTATTTCTCTTTTCACATATGTGCCCCTCTTTTTTTGCTACAGGTGATCTGTTAAATCTCCCCAAATACCTGCCATCCTATGATAGTCAACATTACCCCCAATTGGTTGGGGATAATGAGCTGATCTCTCCTTCTCCTTAGGGTGTCATTGACTTTATTGAAGACTCTCTACAAACAGAATGTCTTTGGGGATGGATCAAGATTCCTTGTGGCACTCCTGATAGCAGGCCAAGTGAGGTTTTAGCACATTCCCTTCTTCTTTCCTCACTTGTCAGGAGGTGATTTCCTTCTTACATTTTATATCCTGAAGTACTTGATACATTTTATATCCTGAAGTGGTATGGGTGACCCATTCCAGGATTACCTTGCAGGGTGATGCCAGGGGGTTACTCACATCCTGTAATTCCCCATAAACCAGGTTGTTGTTGAATTGTGAGGGTTGCATGAATTACCCCTGTTATCCTGAGTGGCCAGTGTTCACAGTTCTTAGGTTTTGTCTCTGAAAATTGGTGGGTTTGGTTAGTGGAGAGAAAAATGTATGACTAGATTCTGTAAGGCAAACTACAGATGATTCGAGCCTGAATGATGCGTTAGGTGCTCACTTGTTGTTCATTCAGGAAAGATTATATAGGACTCACCAAGGTGTGGTTTTGAACTAGATTTTAGCAGATGTCTTCAAGATGGCATAGGTATTGAAAGCCCCTGAGATATCCCCATTTGGGACTTAGGTTCTTGCTTTACTTCATTTAGCACAGAAAAAAAAAAGAGAGAGCATACAGACTTAGAGCTAGGCATGGGCATAATTCTAGCAGTTTCTATCACCGAGCACCTGCTATGTGAAAAGCATTGCTCTAGATAGACCCCTTGCATACATAATGTTTCAGTCTTACCAGCAGCCTTGAAAAGATGGTATTCATCTCCCTGATTTTCAGATGAGAAAACTGGGACTCAGGAAGGGTAAATACCTTGTTCAAGGTCATGCAGCCTATAGGAACCAGGCAGGGATTGGAATGGGCACAGGGTATGACTGTACCCTGTACTCTCTCTGCTGGGCCTCAATGCCTCCTTTGTAAGTTGGCTTCCACTTGAAGGTAGGGGAGAGCTGGGGGTTGTGGTGGAAAATTTTAGATGGAGGGAATGGGGGACTCCATCTATTGATGCTCCCAGGACAGTTTTTACCATGGGAAAGCATTTAGCTCATGCAGTCTGTAACATTGATCAGCTAAAGCTGTGGCAGGAATAACTGAGAGGATATGGGAACCAAATTAAAATTTCAGATTCACTAACACAGAACTTCTTTCTTAGACTCTCATTTACATTCACTGTAAATGATGTGTATCTTTCTCTCTCTCCTACAAAAACATGGAATGCTGATTCCAATTCATTTTTTTGTGGTTGGGCGTACTGGGCTTCCATGAGTCAATGGTGATTCTGATGATGATAATTATATCACTATCATGAGTGCTTCATAGAGGCTTAATACCAGGCTACACACTTTGTAAATATTAGACAATTTATTTTTCTGACAACCATGTCAAATAGGTGCTGTAACACCTATTTTCAAGTTGAACACACAAAGGGGCTCCCAGGATCATGCAGGTAAAAGATGGCAAAGCTGGATTTGAGCCCTAGGCTTTTCCAGACTTCAAAACCATTCTTCCATTTCATTCTGGTGTTCAGGGAGGTGGCTCCTTGGTCTCCATCTTCTGGGGCTCTTAGAGCAGATAGCGTCTTTGCCATGTACTTGAGCATGGACTTTTCTGGTGTTGCATCTCATAGGTGTTAACTTATATCTGTATAATTAAAGTATAAGCACTTTGAGGTTAGTGGCCATGCCTTAAACTTCAGATGGCATGTGTAAAGATTGCACACTGTGGTGTGTAGTATAAATTGGAGTTCATTGTTTTTCTTTTCCTAGGCAGCCATTCTGCTTTCTCCTCACTGCTATCAACAGAAAACTCAATCCTAAAGGATTGAAAAGGGAGTGCTGTCAGCAGCTGGGCCCCTTTTTTGTCAGGTAGACTTACCAGAAAAACAGTTGGATATTGTTTTGCCTTCAGCCCACTCTGAATTTATTATATCCCAGAAAACAGTAGAACACAAGACAAGAGCTCTGCTACTTAGTCACTGAGTGCCATTGGTCATGTTACCCAACCTTTTCCACTCCAGATTACTTGATTGTGAAAGGGATCTAACAACGCACCGACTTCCTAGGTTGTGGTTTTGAGAATCAGATGAGATAACACACGTGAGATCATTGGTATAGACACTGACACAGCCAACACTCATTGAAGTGGAGCTCTTTGTATTTTGTTCATATGCTGTATTTTTTCACTGAGTATTTCACTTCTGAATTTTTCATTGGCAATTATGAGGGCAGCAGAGTGCAGGTTTGAAAAATTCATAGTGCATCATTGATAGGCCTACCGTGATTGGATGAAAGGTTGGAGGTTTGGGGGACAATAAAGACATTGCTGCTCTTTAAGGTGTTTGAATTCCTTCCTCATCCATTTTGGTAGTCTTGTTAGAATGTGGACATGGGGGTAAGGAGTCCAGTGCATGATTGTCCCTAAAGCCAACTGAGTTGGGCATACTTGATCACATTAACTTCTCCCATCTGGCAGAGGACAGGAATTCTTGCTGCTGAATGATATCCTTTTAACTTCTCCAGTGGCCTGCCATCCAATTTCAGCAGCAAGAAACTAAAAATATTTGTTAATGAAAAGTACTTTCTCTTTTTGATGCTTTACTCATTGCTTAAACAGGACTTCCCAGTCAGGTCATATGTAGAAGGTGTGCCAGCTGGGGTCAGACCCCTAGGATCCAGTTGAGCATGAAATGGGAAACACAGCCCCAAGAGGAAGAAATGGAAAGTCTTCTACTCCCTGCTCTGGTACAATTCTAATTCCTCTTCCTGCTCTAGATGGAGGTGGAGAAAGGTGTCCAAGTATGTATATGGTGTTTCTCACACCCCTTCTACTGCCCCCATCGCTGCTATGCCACTTTGTCTCTCATCCATGTAGCAGCACTCCAACCTTCTGGCAAAGGGTGCTCTACTGCTTCTCTTCCTCAGCACCTAGGAATCTTTCAAGGGCCAGGACTATTTATGCTTGGCTTATAGCTGAACTCAGGCTAACTCACCTGCCCGTTCTAAGTCCTGTACACTCTTCTCTAGTCAGAGGACTCATCTGAGAATCATTTATTGCAGAGAATACTGCCGGATTAGCTTCTGTAATGTTATAGCCCCATATTGATGACCCTTTAAATGTAAGAAAATTGAAAAGAATGCCTAAGTGCAGGTAGAGATGTGGCTTTTTTAAATTTAAAAGATGTAATTTATATTTGTTTGTTTAATCATTTATGGAAATATAGTATGTGTGCATATCCCTGAAGCACTTTGATTTTTCTGGAGTTAGCTATCTTTTACATTTAGAAGTTATACACCTTAAAATGTAGTGCATATGTATGTATATGTGTGTGTGCATACAGGGGTGGGCAAAAGTAAGTTTGCAGTTCTAATACAAATAAATACTTAATAAATAATAACACAAGAATAAACTGTGTTTCATGTACTCACAATTGTAAACCTACTTTCGCCCCATGTATGTGTGTAATATGGGTACATATGTGTGTACATGCTTGTGTATTTATGCACATGCATACATACATATGCCAAAAGCATTTTTATTTTTTCCTGTTTTCTCTCCTCTTTACAATGCTGCTCCTCCTCTGGGGAGCAGATGGGGCAGTGCTGGGGCAGGGGAGTGAGCTATTCCTTGTTGAGCACTGACCATGCACCTCGACATCAAGCGAAAAGGTCAGCATTTGGGCACGTTAAATGGCAGGCCTTTCCTTCAACAACTTCACGATGTAGCTGGGTTCTTGCTGCACTCAGCCCTGTGTAGTAAGAGGACAGTGAGTGCTGGCTGTGCATCAAGAGAAGAGCTCACTGCTGGGAAAAGGCTGCCCTGGTCCTGCGACAGGAGGCTGCCTGGATTTCCTGGGGATCCTAGCCCTGCAGGCATGAGATATAAGCCAGTAGCAGGAGGAGGAGGAAGGATAAGAGCACACGCCCCAGCAGAGGTTCCCTGGCTGTAGGCTGGTCTGCAGAGTGGGAAGACAGTCAAGGCCATGGAGCCGTCTCTGCCACACGTCCTCCCAGCAGGTGGGGTTGAAGACCTGCCAAGTCTGCCAAGAGAAGCAACCATGTGGCTGGTCATGGTCCAAGGGCACATGTCCCACATGCAGGGCCTAGAGCGAGAAGGACGCCTCCGTCACACAGTCTGGGCAGGATTGTTTGTCTCTTTTGTCCATGAACCTGTGTGGGGGAGCAAGGGAATGAATGTACTGACCCTATGTGGAGTGAGTGCATCTCCACAGCCAGGCAAAAGGCTCACGTGGCATGCCAACCAAATTGCCTGTTCATGGGCTATGCAAAGGTGAAGGCTGTGAGTCTCAGTTCCTTGGGGTGCATTTTGCATTTTTGAAACTCGGCTTCAGCTGGTACTGCAACATTTTGCCTTTTCAAGCCCTGGGTTTGAGAGAAGTGAGCTTAAGAGGGTAGGGTGGTAGGTGCTTCCTCAATCTCTGCCCAAACATTATTCTTAAAAACCTCAATTCACAAAGTGTTTAAGTCTTTAAGTCTAAGGCCTGAGAACCTGATGGATTTTAAGTGAGGATGAAGTATTTTTCTAGTCTGAATATGTGAACTCTGGGTAAACAGTTACTTGGGACAGAGCTATGTGCCCCGCCCCACCCCTGGGGAGAGGTTTGGTTGTGATCTTTTAGAAGGAACACCATATCGGAGGCAGCAGACATGTGAGCAGTTAGCAGAGCCATTCTTATATTTCTTTTCTTTTCTGATGTTGAGAGACAATTCTGAGGAGGAATGGAAAACAGGAAAGGAAGAAAGTAGGACAAGTAAGAAGGAAATTTTTTTCAATAGAGAGAAAGTAAGTAAAAGGGAGTGTTAACAATACCAACTGTGGCATCCAGCATATTGCATGTTTTATTAATCAGAATCTCAGCTTAAATTAACCTGAGCATAAAGGAATTGTTCTAGTTCACATATCTGAAAATGCCAGGGGTAGATATGACTTTCAACAGCCCCCAAAATGCAGTCACTAGTGGCCTTCTCTCTCTCTCTCTACCTCTGGGAGCAACTGAACTTATTCAGTGACCCTCAAGGAGGCCAGATGGCTGCTAACTCCATAGGGCTTCTGCGTTATCTTCTCAACAACCTCAGTGGAAAAAAGTCACTCTTACCAGCCATTCCAAAACACCCAGATTAGGTCTTACAGGCCCAGATTGGGTCATGTACCCATTCTAAGCCAATCTCCATGGTCTGTGGGATATAATGCACCAGCTGGCCAGGCCAGTTTATATGCCTGCCTGGAGCCTGGGGTGGAGTCAACTACACAGAACTCAGCAGTTGGGTAGTGGTAGATAGTGGTGGCCAGTTCGGGGGGCCCCCTGGGGAAGCCTTAAGGTGCTCTTATTAGAAGAAAGGTGAATGCATGCTGGGCAGGAAAAGCCCTGCCAAAGAAAGATATGATAAAGCTGGAAGGGGTTCTGACAAGAGTTATGGATATGGTGGTGGAATGAAGATGGAAAATGAAGGAAAGCCAAACCTGGCCATTGCTCCTTGGTATGCAGACAGCTGAATGATGGTGCTGACATGGCAGAGGGCTCTTGTATCAAATGGGAGTCAAGCAAGATCCTTTCTAGAGAGCATTTTTAATTTATAGCATTCTTTTTTTTCTGAAGCTATGGGATCAAGGAATATGGATCTTAATCATTTCTAGAGCCAATTATTCTGGAGGGTCTGAGAATTTGTGAGAAAAGACAGGCATAGGTTGAAATGAACATCTTTTGAACATCTGCTATTTAGCAGACACCAGGGATTAATAAAATAAAAAAGATATGATTTCTGCTTTCTTTCTGAGGTATGTGCAATTTTATAACTGCAGTCTCTTAAAACTCTCATTGTTTGGCAAAAAGGAAATATTTTCTTTCTGTAGGACTAAGTTATTCAAGTTGTGCTCCCTGGGATATGAGGGGGTGACTAGGTATTTCATGAGAAAGAAAAAAGTATGTGTCTTGATTAGTTTTGGAATGTTATGTCTCCAGTCCCTCCATGAGGAGGACTGGCATTTGCATTGTGATTATCTGAGAAGTTTGGCAATAAGAAAACCTTTAGATTTTGTTCAGCAGGTATTATAACCAGCTTATGTGACCACAGGATAGTTTTATTCATGGTACTAGCATAGTGTTGAGTATGGTTCATAAAATAGTGCCTAAGAAGCAGCCACATTTTCTTTGATTTGCACCCACAAAGCCATCTGAAAAGGCTTTCATCATTCAGTCTCCTCACAGATATTGGAAGGGGCCTCCCTCCACTTTGAATCTCTGAGCAGTGTTTCCTCACCTGTAAGCCCAGCATCTCACCATTACCAGCCTCCTAGGAGATTCATAATGCAAATAACACTGGATTGTCATTGCTTTTGTCTCCCTAGGCTCCTTATCAGTAAATAACCACAATCATGCCCATGTTTTGGCTGAGAAAACTGACTGAAATTAGCTTTCTAATGTCACCTCTGTTGATGGTACCCAAGATGCTTCTGGGAAGTGCATGGATACATCATTATTCACATACGGAAAAGCTATACCTTTTTCAGTTCTCTTTCTGTCCTTTGACCATAATGAGAAAGTCTCAGTTTGAAGTTATAACGTCTTTTTTTTTTTTTTAATGAAGAGAATGGCCTCAGGCTCAAGGCCTTTGGCAGGATGCTATGCCTAAAATTTAATTATTTTGTGGACATTTCTCTGAATACATTCTATTTATGACCAGTGATCCTGGTCTTTCCTTTATCATGGTTATACAGAATCCACTTTTAAAATACATATAAGGGAAAATGAGTCAACTTAGAGCAAGATTTCTCAACCTGTTGATATTTTGAACCACAAAGTCCTTTGTTATAGGAGTATTCCTGCACATTGTAGGATATTTAGCAGCATACCTGGCCTCTACCTATTAGAAGCCAGTAGCACTAACCCCCTCCAAGTTGTGACAATCAAAAATGTCCCCAGACACTGTCAAATATCCCCTGGGGAGGGTGTGATTGTCCCTAGGCAGTGAGAAACATCAGTTTATAACAGGAAGTCAATAAGAATAGCAATGGTCCATAAGCGCCACAGCAAAAGTTGTGAAGGTGTTATGAATGATAGGGTTTGAGTCCTGGTTAAGTTTAGTGAGCTGTAGCACCACTAACTGGCATAAGAACAGGACACCTTCACCCCACCCCATCACCATCTCCTTCAAAACCTTTCCAGATGGCTTTGTGTACAAATCAGTGAAAATCCCTGTTCTCTGTGCATGCTTGGTAAAGAATGATCTTTGACCATGTTGCATGTGGACTTGCCCACTCCTTGCAGAAGTATTAGAAGTCCAGGAAGGAAGCATTACCCAACCGAGCCCCATGACAAATGCCAAGTGGCCAGAAATCAGAAAAGATGTGCTGAGTCATAACTTTCTTCATTCAGAAATTAGCATGTGCTCTTGAGATTTTTAAACTACATTGCAAAACGAAACTGGTGAATGAGCAAGGTTTATAGATTCATTCGGCATTAGCTTCGGTGAGGATTGCTGGATTCTTTCATTAATTGGATTCAGGTTATGTGTGTTTCATTTAGAAGCAGCTGCGATCACTAATGGAATGACCCCTGCGCCATTTTCCGTTCTGAAGCAGGAGGCGAGATGGCTCCTCTTATTATGTTGTGTTTGCCACTTGTGCTGACACCGTATGCTGATGAAATATGGTCCATGGCCTTCAACCAAGCTCCCCCTTTTTAAAAGAAAATTTTGTTTTCATTTTTAATAAAGAGACAGACCTTAGGCTTAAAAAGCACAAGGCTTCATATTGCTTCACTGACTGCAGCAGGCATGGGATTTGACAGAATTGGGTTTTCTTGTTTACACCCACTGCCCTCCTCACCCCCAAAGCTCTTCACAACCAAACAGGAGACAAAGAGGCAGGATGAGTGTGTGAGGCTGCTCTCTGATCTCTATTTGACTTGGAGCTCACATGTCCCCCACTCTTGCCTCACTGTGCCCCCAACACACATGATCCTATCTGTGCTCAGCTGTTTTGAGCATTTACAAAAGAAAAACTTAAGACCCTTCACTTAGTCCCCTTCTCACTTCTCCAATCAAGATTCACATTGAATCAGAACAGAATCTTGTAATAACCATAATATTAACATAATAGTAGGATCATATTTAGTATTTATTATTCCTGGCATAATAACCACAGAATGCTCCTGTTAAAATGTTAAGTTAGATCCTATTACTTCTTTGCAGAAAACTTTCCAAAAGCTGAAAGTTTCCCAAGGTCTAGTTTGACCCTGACCTTGGAATTCTACCCTCTACCCTTGAATCCCTCTCTGCTCGTAGGCCTCCTTTCTAGCAGCTGGGTCTTCTCCTTGTAGCTCTTGAGATACTACCTGGAGGTCCTTTCCCTTGACATTCCTTCTCTTTCTATCCTGGTGTCTGTAAGGCTCACTGTCTTTCCTTCATTGTTGGAGTCTTTACTTAAATAGTGTGTCCTTAGTAGGGGCTTCTCTGTTGAAAATAGCACCTGTGCTCCCTGCCAATGCCATTGCTGGCAGCCTCAGCTGTTTTATTTTGCTCCACAGTCTTACCATCCTCTAACACACATTGTACAGCCCACATTTTTCCTGCAGGTCGTGCACCTACCATCCCCAGAATCCAACTTTACGAGGCTAGGTCTCATCCTACCAGCCTGACCCATAAGGGGAGCTCAATCAATTTTGGTGAATAAATGACTAAACATTGTTACCACTAAGAGTAATGACAGAAGAGTGTTTTGTGGGTCACAGAGTGCATCTGTGTGTGCTTTCTTATTAGTCCTCATTACAGTTCCATGAGAGAAGCTAGACTGGTGCTATTATCCCCACTTAATGGATGAGGGAAGTGAGGCCCAGAGATATCCAGGGATCTGTTTAAGTTTGCACACCTAGGAATGGTGAAGCTTGGACTCACTTTTTCTGCCCCTTGGGTTGTTTACCTTTGCTACCTGGCATCTCTGATTCAGGCTTCTAGAATTTTAGGGAAGTTGCCAGTGGAACTAGTAGAGGAGAGTCCTGGGGAAATCCCCCTTGCTCACTGGTTCTTCCCAGCCAGCTGCCTCCCCCAGGCCTTCCCTATAATTAGCCCAGAGGCCTTTGGCCCTGATGCAGTAACTGGTCAGAAGCTTAGTCGTTCATTAGGGCAGGCAACACAAGATGAAATACTTTAGGTGAATCTTCCGGCCTAATTTAGAAAGGCTCAAGAGGGCTAGCACCTTTGATTTATCAGGGAGAGGTATCTGTTATCAGAGAGATCCACACACGGACTTATTTATTATCCAGAATCTGTTTTTAATTTCGGAGATTGTTTACCTAAACTGCAGTGTGTCAGATTCCAGGACGGATTCCTGCTTAGCATTTAATTTCAGATACTTGCCATGGCCGACAGTAAAAAATGGGTCTCCAGAATTTGTAGTTTCATTATGAATCTTACCTCCTGGCAGCCCCTACCAGTAGTTTGTCTTTGAAATCTCCTTGGTACTTGTTAACCCTGCTCTGCTGTGAAAGAGATATAGTTTATTTATTGGACTTTGCCCATTTATGAAAAAGTACAGAAATTATTAATGGTTTAGTATCTATTAATGCATTACTTGGGTGGAATTCAAATTCTAATATTTATGGTAAACCCCTTTATAATGAAATGGGCAGCGAATCAGCTTTCCTGCTCCTTAAATTTGGAAGGCTCTAGATGCCATTGGAATGGCTCCCTGTGAAATATGAGCCCTGCCGGCTCTATATTTACAGTCATAAATAAGAAATAAGTACTTTGGGTTGGAGCAGAAATAATTAAGAATATTTGTGCAGATAATAAAGAAGAAACGGTCCAGTTTGGTGAACTGTGTGCTTGGGAAGTGCTAGATGCTGCCTGGACCCAGACGAGAGATGTGGGACAGACTCAGGCTGGGCCACTGTGGGTGTATAGGGCTTCTGGAGATAGGAAGCAGAGCCCTGCAGAGAGCACCTTGGAGCCACGGTTACATGTGAGTGGCTGTGTGCATGGGATTCATCTGAAAATCAGGAGGCCTCCCTAAAGTATCATAGCTCTTTGGTGACCATTGTTGAACTTTTCTGGACCTCAGATTCCTCATCTATAAAATGAAGCAAATGTCTTACAAAATCACCTTGAGGTTAAACATTGTAGACTTAGAATTACCAAAAGTAATAAACAGATCCGTGTATGGGAGGCCTGAGAAGAAAACCTGGTTAGAGCAAAAGTGGTACAGTGGGGTTATAGAAAATATATTTGTATATGCACATACACACACAGAGATACAGATAAGTGCATTTTGGAGTGTGTGTGTGTGATTGCTGATTGTTGAGCAGGAGATGAGAATATAGGATGGATGTGAATAATGAGCTCAATATGGAAATAAAAAATTATGGTCTCAGCATACGATGAACAGGTACCTCTTCATCTACCAGGACTCTTCTGCCCAGGGAATCTTTTACTGGGTTCCTTGAACTTTTCTTGCCCAACTGAAGCTTCTCCCCCTCCTCCTGTTATGGATTAAAGGGTTTGGTTAAGTCTCTGCATCTCCAAGCATCTAGTAAAGGGTTATAAAATGATAATATGTAATAAAAATGACCATCTAGTTTAGAATGGCAAGTAAGTTTTATTGCATTGAAAACTCTGTGGTGGTGGCTTCCAGAAGTACTCTACTGAGAAAAATGTTCTGAGTTACAGCTATGCCCAGCAGGAGAGTTGATTAGTGATGCCTACCAGGGCTGATGAGAGGGAAATGGTGATACAGTCTACATTCTCTCTTTTTTTGTTTGTTTGTTTTTTTTTTGTTTTAAATGAAGAAACCAAAGTCTAGGATCATAAGTGAATTGTCCAGGCTCACACAATGAGTTAGAGGTGAGCCAGGTCCAGAGTCAGATCTCTAGCTTTCAAGTGCCACTATGTCGTACCACCCACCCTTGTTACCATGTGTGTTTCTGCAGACCACTGAGGAGCTGTCTCACTCAGGGACAGCTGACTGTCCACGAGAGCTGAAATAATTTTAGGACTGTATGAATGTAACTGCTCCTTAACTGTTATGGAGTTGAAATTACATTCAGCTCTTTGAATGCAACCACGAGGCTGATGTGGCCCCCGGTGAAATGAGTTTGACACCCCTACTCTGGAGTCAGAAGCTAACAGGTATTAAAGTCTCTGACTCCAAAACTTATGTTTGTATAGGGATAGCCCAGATGCATTCTCTATCACTCACAAAAAAAGACTTTTACTTAAAGTGGCAAAGGAAGCTTAAAGAAGTGGGTGACTGGTGCTCCAGACTGGCAACAGTTATATTGTAGAGGAAAATGTTCTTTCCATCCAATGAAGAACTTCTCTGTGTCTATACCATCTGTGTTCTTTGTAGAATGTGTTCCCTATATATTGCCATGACTCAAGCAAAAAGTGATTGCAGTTGGGTAGATCATGTCCTCATCTCTTTATTTATACATATTATGGGCAAGAATTAATCCCATAAAAAATTTCTGGTGAGTCCATCTGTCAAGCTAATTTAGGGTATGGATATTTCCTGACTTTATAATGAAGTGATTCCTGGGTCTGGAAAGAGGAACAATCTTTCCTTTAGCTGCAGGCTCCAGGTGGCTCAGGATGGCCATGAATTCAGCCCAACACAAAATCATAAATTTACTTAAAATATCATGAGATTTTGTGTGTGTGTGTGTGTGTGTGTGTGTGTGATTACATTTCACAATGTATTTAATGTGTGGCTCCAAGACAATTCTTCTTCCAGTGTGGCCCAGAGATGCCAAAAGTTTGGACACCTGTGCCTAGCAGATTTTGACATTCTCTTCCCTAAGCATATGGGAACTTGAGTAGTCAGTCTTATACCTGATGGTCTAAGGTCCTCCCTGTGGTGACTCAGGGGCTGGTGGATGGTGTATTGAGCCTCTCGAAGGCAGAAAGCTCCAGTCATTGTATTCCTATTCCTAATCTTGCCTGAGTAGCTGGAGTCAGCTTCAAATTCATTCATCTACCAGTTTTGCTACATGTCAGCTTGTAAGTATTTATGTTATAGGGTATTATCTTAACATTCAGGTTAACTGTCAAATAAAAATAGAAGTTAGTAAGGGAAAAAAGAAGAGGATGTCTTTACTTACAACTCTTATTGAAGCTTGTAGAAGGGCTACATCTCAGCCCAAATGATTCCTGTCCAAGTAATGGGCTTGCTTCTGTGCACAGTGTGCAGAGTGTTGGCCTCTTCCTGGGCTGGGTGAAGGTTGGGTATGGGATTCTGACTGGGAGCACTGGAAACTCTGCCGTCCAAATTGCTTTGTTGTCCTGGGAAAGGTATCTGGGGTGGAGGGGATTCTACTTCTCTCCCAGAGGGCAATGGGGATTGGGTGTAAACTGTTCAGTGTGATGATAAATTGGGGTGGGGGGATGCTACACTAACATTTGAAAAGAACCATCATTTGAATAGAACCAACATCACCTGGCAGACACTGATTTAAGTCATTAACCCATATAATCCTTCAACATCAGTTTGAGGATATAATTATTGTTGTCCCAATTTTGCAGTTAAGGAAACTGGGGTTAACTCATTTGCTCAAGGTTGTGCTATTGGTATGTGGCAGTAGAGCTGGCCTCAGGGTAGATCTGTTTGGTCAATGGAAGTGTTTGTTAGAAGAGGAACACTTGCCTTAACTCATCAGTCTCCAGGTGCTTTTTCTTCTACTCCTTGGGATTATTTTTCTTTTAATCAAAAAGTCCAAAGAAGAGAGTAGATTCAGAGGGAGCATCTCAGCTGGTCCCTTTTATCAGGACTTTTCTCTGGCTTTATCTACCTGCCTGTCCCATGTGGTCCTCTCCTTCACCTGGATCTCCAAAGCCTACCAGTAATTTCTCCCAGCAAAACCAGTTCTCAAAAGCTCCATTCATCTGAATTTATAGATGATTCATGGAAGCTGAATGTGTTACTTATCCCAGCAATGTTTATATTTTAATTGTAGTCAAAGCATTGAAAATGGAAGTGCAAGTATAACCAACCACTCTGATCTTTATATCTCCAGGCCAACCTGGGATACAATGCTAGAATGTTCTGAAAATGGACACGACTCATTTGTACTTTTGTCCACAAGTGAATCAGGAATTCACATGAAAGGTAAACTACCTTGGAAGAACTGAGGCAGCATTATAGTCCCATCTTTACCTGGTTTGCACAGTGCCACAGTCTCCAGTATCATCCTCTGGATGTGTTCGCCATATTGTTCCACATGGGAGATATGTGGAACATATCTTGCAATTAATGGACTTTACCTGGCCCAGCCCAGGCTGTGGTCAGCCAGCTGACTCAGGGAGTACCTTAGGTGCTGGGAACAGGAAGTGAGAGGCTAGGTGTTCCATGTTGCTTGCGATCACCACCCTGTGGACTAAGACAGGAAGAAAAAGGTGTTCACCTCTGGGAAGTCCAAGTTGTTGATGTTCTGCTTTCCCTGTTCAGTGCTGTTCTATCTATGAGACCATCTCCTGAAGGCACTGTGTTTTTTATATAGCATTTTGTCCCTTTAGAAATTATCGTGATGCATGTCAAGAGCTTTCACACTGAAAAAAATATGTCACATTAGCTTCCAAGTTTCTGATTGTCTAAATAACACAGCAACTCAACATACAGCTGTCTGGCATTTTGACAGTACAATAACCCATAATTCTTCCTGCCAGTCAACACTTCAAGGTTAGCATTTTGTAGTTTGCTCTCAAGGAGTATTCATTTAAATTTTCAAGAGCAAAGAGTTGAATGTGGCTGCCTCATACCTCTCTTTTGATCTTTCTTTTATTTACTTGGGTGCTCTTCCAGTTTATTACATATATTTTATGGAATGCTCATGCATGTGTTTAAGCTGTTTTTGAGAGGTGGAGTGTTGTTCCATTTACTGTGTCTTATTCTCTGTATGGCTGGGGATAAGAATGAGAAATAGCTGCCCAGAAGTACAGAGGGCAGCTTCCCTGTCTGTACTTCTCCAGCCTGCACTGTGGAGTGAAGCAAGACCATAGAGTAGCTTGGCTCTCTCTTGCCCCCTTTCAGAAGGCCGGGGAAATATTTGCAGCTGCCTTCTAAGGAAACTGGGAGTTTCCAGTTCTTAACTTTCTCAGGAGAGAAACCTGGTTGCTTGATCCTGCCTTGATCCTTGAGTCATAAGAAGGATTTTTGGATACCAGTTAACATCTTTGACTCAGCTGCTCATCTCGAATCTTCCATACTGACTTAGGTGCCACTGGTCATATTTGTAGGCAAGTGGACATCCCTAGGGGAGTCTGGGTTATGAGTGTGGCTTTCATGAATTACTGGCATACCTTTGGCCAAGTCAGTCATTTACCTCTTTGGACTTCTTTCCTTTTTTCTAAAATGTGATTACTAGCTCCCATCACACCTGTCTTTACAGGCATGTAGCTTGGTCAGGATCAAACAACAAAAGTACATGTGCTTTGAATTATGAAGAGCTGTGTTATCTTGATATTGGATATCATTGTGGTTGTTTTTCTTTTAATCCACTGCCAGTTTACATGCCAGATCTACATTTTGCCTAGAGTAATCGAGTGGCTCATTGTGATGTGTGAATCACTCTCTGAGATGATGAGAATCAATGTGATGTGTCCTGCCATGAACAGGGTTTATTTAGTGGCCCTTCTTAGACTGAGTTCAAGGGTAAACTTTTGGATCTTGGGCCTCCTTTGGGCATCCCGGGGTCTAAAATTCCTGTGGTAAAATAATTGTTTCAGATCAATGACAAACCAACTGACTTAATAAATATGCTTTGCTTGTAAATCTCTAAGCTCACCAACCTACTTTTAAGCCCACAAAGTTAAGCACATTTTAAAAACCTGAATGTGTGAAAAGAATCACTGTTTGATATGCAGTCTGTTTACACTTTTTAAACCATTAGAATGATAAAAATTTTATCATCACGGAGCCTTAAAAATCTCTGTAACATAATGTACTCATTGAGGCCCATTGGAATTGATGCTTCTCACAGGAGGATTAACTCTTCTTCAGTAGCCCTGGGACTCACTTTGACAAGTTGGGGGTGGACTGCCAGCTAGAAATTATACGACGTTTGAATCCAAACTCACGGGGCGTTTCTAATATTTGGAGTTTCTCTGTTTGGTTGGTTTTGGTGGTGAGGAATCTGGGCTGCCATTCCCCACACTGGTAGCAGTTTCATGAATTCTCTTCTTCAGAACCGGTGATCTTATTTGCTGTGCATTTACTCCTGTTGAGTGGGAAGTTTGAAATCTTGAGTAGTCTGCTTGAATAAAAATGGTGGAGTACCACAGTTCCATACTTAAAATAGCCTCGGCACAGCAGGAGGACAGCTCCTTTTGGGTCACCCACAGATGTTTAGACACCAGCAATAAAGCAGTCATTTGAATTACACAGATATACATTTCAGAGTATATGTGAGTCTGTTACTGTAACTGATTTCGGAATAGTGCTATAAGGTAGACATGATTAAGATTTCTAAAATTATGTTTTTAAGAATTTTTCTGAGTATGCAAATAGTGCAATGTAATTATAGACATTTTGTAAAACACTGGAAATCATAAGAAGGCAATTAAGACTGCCTGTAATTCCCCACTTGCCAGAAATAGTCACTTAAACCTTTCTGGTCTCTATCCAGCCCCACCTATATTTCCTTGTGTATGTGTTTGTACATATGTCTGTAGATTATATTTTTAAGGCTAGGATTATTCTATAAAGACACTATTATATTCCAGACCTTTTACTTATGAACATTTATCACAATATAAATAGTTCCTAAAAGCCCAATGTTTAATGTCTGAATAGTATTCTGTTATAAAGGATCTATCATAATGTTGTTAACTAGGCTATTTTTTGTTACTCCCCTTTCTACTCTGCACCAAGAAGTATGTCCCTGGACATACATATTTTTTCATTTTAAACACACCCCTGATTACATCCTTACAACTGAATGGGTAGGAAATTTCTATCCACCCTTCAAGGGTTATGATATAAAATATCATATAGAAAGGCAGATATTGTATTCTCATTTTATGAGTAGGAAAACTGAAAAAGAGACTTGCCTGACTTGCCTAAGGACACATAGCAGGTCAATGGAGAAACCAGGTGCCCCCATGGTAGCACCCGCCTTGTTGGCACCTCTCACCACCTAGAGGTGAGGGCAGCACCCCCTGCAGTGGTGAGCCTTGTTATAGAGTGAAAGTCTCCTTACAACCCCTTAGGTGTGGTGTGTAGTTCTGAAGCCCTCCTGCAGCCTGTGAAATGGATATTAAATAAATCTTCATCTTACTTCCCGTCACTGTGTCTTAGGGCTTCCTAGATACTCCCTCTCAGTGCCCTCTCCCCCACCCAGCACTACCCCAGGCTGACAGCCAGGCCCTTGCCTGCTTCCCTCTTTTTTCCCATCTCAACTATATGGGGGGAATATCTGTCAAGATCCAGGTTCTGTGTTGGGTGCAGGGGGTATAAAGATGTGTTAACTTCAGTCTTGATTTTCAAAGCTCATCTGAGATTGAAATGTCAAATGCGAACAGATAGCTCCAATGAAGTAGGATGCAGATGTGGTCATGGGACAGAGAAAGAAACAGAAGTGTCCTATTTGGTGAATTTCATAGTGATGTTTCTGGTGCATGACAAATCTCTACTCTGTATCCATAGTGGGCCATTGGGTCTCTTATTTCAGCCTTCATTTTGCTCAGAGCTGTTCCGAAACATCTTCCCACTGTACCCCCTTCTGTCCCTTGTCTACTTTGACTTGCTTCTCATTGTGTTTGAACACAGCAGGCATTCAATGAGTAGCTGATCTAATGGCCTGAACACCTGGCCTCTGCATACCTGCATTCGAGTCCCATTCCTGCCACTCATAAATTCGGGAGGAGTTGCACCATTTCCTAAGACTCATTCTCCTCACTTGTAAAATAAAGGATAAGATAGAAATTGTCTTAATAGCTATTAAAATAATAGCTAATATTTACTGAGCACTTATTATGTACCATACACTATTGTAAGGACCTTAAACTTATTAAATTACTTAAACTCACACCTTTGTGGGGTAAGGGTTACTATAATCCCCATTCTCAGGGGAAGATTCAGGGTCCAATGCCACGTGGCTAGTAGGTGAGATCAGAAGGCAGGAGAATCCAGAGCTTGCTCTCCTAACATTGCACTCCACTTTTTTAGGACCCTTTCCTCTTACATTCATTACCTTTCCTTACATTGTACCTGACATAGGAGTTAATTCTTTGGGAGAGCAGAAACTCTCTTGAGATGGTAACTTATTGCCTCAGGCATACTGATGTCCAGGACCTTGGCCATTCCCCATCAGGCTAGGGCATATCCCAGAAACAGGAAGTATGGGGCTCAAAGAGACTCCAGAGGAAAATCTGCTTTCCCAACTATCTATTCACTTCTTTCCTCACCAAGTTCTTGAGCGTCAGCTATTTGCAGGTCATTATACTATATGGTGGACCAAACAGATGTGGCCTGCTCTGGGGAAACTTGTGACCCAGAAAGTGCGGAACTATGTCATAGAGCTGGTAGGATTGTTGGAAGCAAAAGTGGCAAGGGAGAAAATGTTTCCAGGTTCAAATGCCAGTTCTCTCCTCACTTGTGGGGGCCTGTCGGTTTTGGCACCAGGACCATCTTTCCTCCAAAGGACAGCTTGTGTTCTTGGGGCTTGCAAGTCCAGGTGCATAAAAGGGAGCCCTTGTTGTCAGAGCACTTATTCTGGGGCTGGGTTTTATTGTTGTCACAGTTCCTGGCTTATAAAAATAAGCTCCAACATAATGAAGGGAGAAGAGGAAAGAAAATAAAGTCAGGTTTTATATCAGTTGTAGAGTATTTTTTCCCTACTGAGATTTATAGTAAGCCCAAATGCCTGACACTTGGATTGATTTGAATGAAAAATATATATACATATATATGCATGCTTGAATCATGTCAGGCTTCCAGTGCGTCTCTAGTTCCTCTGTAAGTCCCCAGTTGAGGGGGTTCTTCTGTAGCTTAATTCCAGCGCAAAAAAAAAAAAAAGGCACTGCTTCAGTATTCATTTCAGTGGCATTGACAATACTGACAATATAATTGACCTAAAAAGTTCTGGATTTCCTGTTAATGCACTTTAGAAATGTACATCAACTACCAAAAAAAATCATTTCTATCTACGTTTCACTTGATTTCCATTTTCAAGAGAGAGGCTTCATCATTATTATTCTATTTGAATAGCACTGATATCTTGAAGGATGGAAGGAGATTTCTATTGTATGCAGGAGTACTTTATTTCGATATTTTCTTTGTCTGATTATACATGATAAACACACATTAGTGACATTTCGTGCATGTTTGGAAGATAAATGGGGATATCTCTTTAAACCATTCCTGACACTTGCTAACCTGTGAGCTTAATGGCATTTTCTCTTTGATTCAATAATTTGTCTGTCAAAAAAAATCTGGGCTGACATTCTCCTTGTTGTGGGATTGAAATGGGAAGAAATCTCTTCTCTGGAAGATAATTTTTTTTAAATTGAGGGGAACATTTTAGGATAAGAATGTTTTTGAAATTATTTGGGTGTTGGGTAGCAGAGGTGGTGGGGGGCGGGTATTGGGAGGGTGGCACTGAGAGATGCTACAGCCCTGACATTGTATGTGTGGCAAGTGATAAAAGGGAGATGACTGCCTCGGTCTGGAAGTCCCCCAAATAATTAGGGAACGTGTGAAGTCTCACAGATGAAGATGGCTTCTACTGCTGTGTCTTGTGGGAGGCTGTCAGTCTTCCTTCTGTGGAGGTTGTTGGGTTGGGGTGTTTATCCCTGCACACAGGGATGACTCTGACACAGTGTGCCTGCCTCAGTTTCCTCCAGCTTCGTTCTGGATGAAAGGTGAGGGAGAAGGCTGGCTCGCATCATCCTGGAGAGGCACTACATCTAGTTAGTCATTATTTCTTTGTCTGGAGATCTTGGAGGAGCCTTGTTCAGGGCCTGTGGTGAAAATGAATCCTAGAGGTGAACCTAGAGTAGGGATGCAAATGGACTTGAAGGTAGCGGCTCAGAGCTCTTGAGAGAGCCCTTCGAATTTGTGATAAAGGTGATCAAGCAGGTTGGGCCTGCGGTGCCATCTGGGAGCTTTGTCAAGTGACCACAGGATATACTGTTGACCCTGTCTCCTCAGACCCCTCCCAGTTTTGCATGAGAAGGCTCTGGGAAGTCTGAGGGTAGGCAGATGGTTGTGACTTAGAGCGGGACAGGGGAAGGTGCTTGCTGTTCAAAATTGGCTTGTCTTCCTGCCTCTTTCTCTACCCCAAGGGGTCTTTAAGCTTGCCATTGGAAAACACTGACTCATTAAACTCCCTCATACAGATGCATTCAACAAATTTTATTGAGTGCACTAGGCTTAGCTCTGGAGATGCATCCAAGTCCTACAACTTGTCAAACAGCAAAGTAGGGAAGTTGGGAATAGACCCCATACCTTGACTCCTGATCTGGTGCCTTCTAGCACACCACCCTGCCTCCCTGAAGACCCTGCCTACTTACTGAAGGAGGCTGAGGGTCTGAAATTCTTTCCTATTATTTGGTTGTTCCTCCATGGCTTCCTGTATCCCTGCATGCCCATGGCTTCCCCTGTGTGGGAAGCTGGCTCAGTCATGCTGGGTTCCCCTAGCAAAACACAATAAGAGAAACAAACAAAAATGAAGACATTAACCATCATATGTGTTTTCCCAGCCTGGACTTCCCACCAGCAAGTAGGGTCACTTTAAGACCTTTGAACTTCATGCACAATTTTATTTTGGAGGACTCATCAGACAACATAGCAAGCATGTTGAAATGACCCCCATCTCACATTAAATATGATTTATGACCTTTCAATGTGAAATGATTATAAGGATTCTAAAAATCATTTTTATAGTATCGAGGCTTAAGAGTAAATTCATTTTCTTATGATTTAAACCTTGTTATATTTATATTTAACTGTATAGCTGCCTGATTTGTTTTACATTTGACTAACCAATAAACACAATGTTTATTGTGTTGAAATTTATGTTGAAATTTATTTTAAAATTTATTAGTCTTAGTTCTATTATTTCTAGTTCATATTTTGGAGCTATTTTTTTCAGACCTCAAACATTTTTTTGACCGTTAATATATTTAAGAGAGGGCCCCTGACACTACACCTGGAGCTCCTCATGAATGAAAGGCACCGAGGACAAATTCCTTTCGCCCACTCACCTAAAACCAAATCCTGGATTTCAGTATATGTGCCAGATGGGCCAGGCTTGTTTGCAGCCTCTCCTCAGCCCCTGACAGCCATGCATATTTAGAAGGTGCTCTGAGGATTCAAGGAGAGGTCCTATTTCCACCTGCCACAGTGTCTGAGTTGGTTCAGGCTGCCATGGGTGGCAGACTGGGTGGCTTAACAACAGACATGTATTTTCTCAGAGTTCTGGAGGCTGGAAGTCTAAGATCAAGGTGCTGCCTTATTTGATTTCTGGTGAGAGCTCTCTTTCATTCTTGCAGATGGCTATTTCCCCCCCAGGGTGGAGAGGGTAAGCTCTGATATTTCTTTGTCTTCTTATATGCAGCTAAGTCACTCATGAAGGCCCCACTCTCATGACCTCATTGAACCCTAATTACCTCCCAAAGGTCAAATCTCCAAATACCATCGGGATGAGGGTTAGGGTTTCGGGTATACAGCCATTCAGTCCACATCATGCAGTATGGTGGGAAAGCTTGTGCCTCAGAATCTATGTGGCTTCAGCTCTCAGCCTACCACTTTTTAGCAATGTGGAAGGATAGTTTCTGCTTCTGTAAAAAGGAGACAATGATCTATTTGCAGGGTTTTTATTTGTATTATAAATAATATTTGTAAAGAGCCTAGAACACAGTAGGTAGCTTTTTACCTTGTAACTGCCCAATCACCTTGGAGCATCTTTAGTTAAATGGATGCAGCATCTAATTTTTGAAGGACACTCAGCTGTGTGTGTGAGATTGTGACAGGACAGAAGCATGGTGGAGGCAGTGGGCAGGTAAGACTGGGATCCTCTAGCAGAGTTTGTGTGTCTACATTTCTGAAAGTCCCAGGTTTGCAGGCAGTCCTTGAGTTGTATCAGGCTCTTCAGCCTTCTCTGTGTATAAAGAATTGAATGAATAAATTTGTGAGTGAGTGAATGAATGAGTAAAGACTGACTAAAACTCCTGCCTCTGTTAAGGATATGTAATTTACAAGTTAACACCATAAGCTACTAGTCAAATGTCTAGCTTTAGGTGTAATTGTTTTGAGATGCTTTGCTTTAAATATGGGCATTTATATCCCTGAATGCATGTTCAAATAATATAATGAAAAGTGATCCAACTTTTTAAAAGTATGTTTGGATATCATGTTATAGTTCCAGCTTAGGTTTTCAAATATACCTGTAATCAAGGTAGAGGATATCTCAGAAACAACAGGTGACTTTGCATATTTAAAGTAAATGCAGACTCTGATTGATAAGTTGTTCACTGTTCCTCACCTGTGGACAACAGCTACCCTCAGTCTTTAACCGTGACAGAGAAGAAGGCAAATGACTAGATATCTGGTTGGTGGATCTTCTGATCTACGGGTTACAAACCCTGCATGTTATCAGAAAATCCTGGGGGAATTTAGAGACAGACAGATTGTGTCCATCCTCCAGGTCTATTGTTTCAGAAATTCCAGGTATGGCCCCAGCACCTGTATTTTTAAATCCCATCTCAGGTGATTTTGTTAGATGCTGTAGGAATTTAGGAACCTTTGTCCCAAAGTCAACTCTGAGGGTAGGAACCTTGGTTTATTCTTTAAAAATATTTATTTTATTGGTGTGTTTCATACTGGAAAAGCAGTAAATCCTGATTGCTAGACAGCAAAAAGACAGGTTCATCCTCTTCCATCAAGGTAGTATTCCAGTTTGTTCTCTCTCTCTCTGTCTCTCTCTCTCTCTCCCCCCTCTTTCTCTCTCCCCCTCTTTCCATTTTCCCCCAAACATTGGACAATACTATAAATATTACTTTTTAAATAGTATATTATACACGTCTCCCAATACTTTCTAAAACTACATGATATTCCAGAGTATGGAAGTGACTAAATGTTTTTTAAACTTGCTGAAACCCCTTGCTTTATTCAGCACTTTCCACATAGAAAAATGTTGATAAACCTTTGTTTCCTGGAAAACTAAGAATACAGCTCTTATACCACCCACCCATATTCTAGTTCTTAGTCTTAGAAGATAGTAGTCTTTGCTCAAATTCTCTTTCTTCCTTATAAGTTTGCTTAGTGTTAAAACAAGCTGACTTAGTTCTGTTTAGTGAAAGTCTGAACTATGATAGAACCCCTTCAATGCAAGGGTTCAGGTTGGTTTGAAGTGGAGTTGGTGTTTCTCAAAGTGAAGAACAATTCAGCCAGCCAGAAATGTGGGTGATGCAGCATTCTTAGATGCTGCCTTCTAGGAGTCTATAAACCATTTAAAGAGATGGAACTTTCTTTTCCTAGAAAGTTAGCACAATAATATGGGGCAGTATCTGGTGAGGACCATGGAAGACTGGAGAGCCCCCAAGTTCCCTTCAGACTGGGGTGATCAGGGAAGGCTGCTCAGAGGAGTGAGTTTGTTGAGGTCAGGGAGAGTGTGAATTAAGAACTGAGAGAAGGCTCTTGATCACCCTTCCTTGTGCATGGAAAGAGCTGTTCTGCCCTGTCCCAACAGATTAAGACCAACTGGCTGGTATGTGGGGCTCTTGGAAACCAGGTGCTTAAGGAGCCAAATAAAGTAATCATTCTCTGGGCCCTCCAAGAGGAGAAACAACAGCAACAAAAAGCTCAGCCCTCAGTTGAGCCAAGCTCCAAGAGCCCCTTTCACAGACACATAAATATTTAATAATCATCTGTCTACAACCAATCTAGGGGAAAAAAATCTTTAAATAGACTGCTCGAAAGGCCAAAACCTGAATTTTAATTGAGGTACTTTGAATTACTCCCATTAGTCAGTCGCTCTGACTTTTTCTTAGCGAGGGGTGGATTGTTTTTGAAAGAGGGATCAGAATTATTAGCAGCCCTTAAAAAATAAAAAAAAAACTGCTGTTCCTACTAAATAATAAAATAGGCTTCTTTTTTAAAAAGATGTGGCATTTTTGGAGCACAAAGCAAGAGGGGTGAGCCGCATGCATTCGAGATGCAATTTGAAAGCGTTACGGGCATTCGAATGCCTCGCTAAGCGTTTCCTTGCCAAATCACCCCTGTGATTCTCCCTGGTCCCTCTAAAGTTTGTGGGATGGAGGTGGCATTGTGTGTGTATGTGTGTGTTTATTTATTTTCTCTTTCTCTGTCCCTTGGACCTATAGTCTCCTGCAGCTGATGGAACAATCCTCTTGGAGGTACCCCTTGTATCTCATGCTGGCCAATTTCGACATTCTAAAGTGCTCAAATTGAGCCATTTTGTTCTCTGTAAAATAAACCCCAGGCCATTATGCATGATTTTTCATTCACTGGCCTCCTTGTCTCCTTTCCCTCGGCCCCTCTCTGCCCACACTCCCCTCCTTTGCACTCCGTCCTTTCCCCCCTCCTCCCACGAATGGGAGGGGAGCAGACATCCTTTAGGAGAGTGCTGTTTTCAGTCCAGGCATGTCAACTCCACTCTGGCACAATTTGCTTTGAGATCTGTGTCATGGAGTGGGGCTGCAGGGTCACCCCCACCATAATTGATCTTGCTTATTCATCTGCTTCCCATGTATCTCCCTCTCCTTGTGCCGGCCTCTGTTTAGAGAGATTGTTTGAAGATTTACTATGGTACCGAAAGCCACCTGCCCCAGTGTCCCCACCACCTTGTCCAGGGTGAGACCATGGAGTGGCTCTTAAGGAAGAAAGTTCTCCCCCCCAATTCCAAACATAGAGGACATCTCCCGGTGTCATGAGCAAGGCAATTTCCAGACTAATTTACTATGGAATCACTTTGCACAGCTCCTTGTGCACTGGTATGAGAAATGTTAATTGGTGTGTGAGCCTCGGATAGTCTTCGGAAGGATTTATTGTTGTGAGCAAAGGAGGGGAGGGGAGCTGCGTCCGTCTTTGTGATGGCTCTGGGTCCACACTCACTCTCTGCAGATTATTTTTAAAACCAAAGGTAATGATGGATCTGAATCCAGTAATTTATTCGATTTTGGGTCATTAACCCTTGTTCTGCTTATGGCAGCAAATGACTTCATCGTCAGAGATGATAAGTGTTCCAAACTGTGGGGCTACTTGGCTCTCTGTAGCTCTCGTCTGAAAATCAATTTTAAGCAAGTGACAGGCATTAGAAATCCTCTCTGCTTATAGGTTTCTGCGGCATTGACTCTAGGATTTGAAAAAGTGGGGATGGTAGCAGGGGGAGGAGAAGAATCCCCCGGAAAACTTCTATTGCCAAAGAGTATTTGCTTGGGGTGGCTAATGTCCTGAAAAGGCTGCACAATAGACTCTATCAAAATGGGTCTTTAGGAGTGGGGAATGGATCACAGTTTGGACGTGGGGGAAAAGGAAAGAAAGAAGCAAGCCTTCATCTAGTGATCCTGCCTGGAGACTGAATAAAATATCTGGAAATCATTGTTTTCATTCCCATTGACTGAAGGCTGGAGGGGCTTTACTGGTTAAGCTTTTAAAGCCGCAGCAGTTTAAACACTTTTTTCCCCTTTTTGCCTGTTGCACCCTTTCTCCAGTTGACCTTGAAACACATTAAATGATCTTTGGAAAGGCACCTTTTGCCTTCAAATCCAAGGCTGTCTTTTTTCTCGGAGTGTTAGAGAAACTTTTAGGTGGAGGAAATTACTGTTTTGTAATTGTTTAGTCAACTCTCTTGGTTTTGCAGATGAAAACCTATGGCCCAGATACGTCAAGTGCTTTGTCCAAGATCATACAGACTATAGGAAGCAGAAGTGGTCCTAGAATCTAGATCCTCTGAGTGGTGGTGTACCTGGGGATGGGGAGAGCTTGCTCCAGGTGTGGGCAATTACCACCATGAGCTGACATTTTCAAACAATGTCAGTGATAAAATACCCCTCCGCATCACCATGCTGGACACTGCCTCCAGCCCCCTCCCTGCCTCTTTGCTATACCGCTGCTCCTGACGCCCAGTTTTATGTTTCCCCCATAAACTCAGATGCATCTGCATTGAAAAACCATAAGCAAACAGAAAACAAATCCCGTGTCAGAAGTACTCCCTGCTTCTTTTAGAATTAAATAAGGAAAACAGCTTTTTAGTGAGCCTGCTTGAAGGTGGGACTGGTGCGGGAAAGCTGTGATGTCTTAAAATCCAAATGCGAGGCACCCAAAAGAGCGGCCATGGGACTCGCCAGGAATTCCCTTGCCTGCATCCCTCTGGTGTGTGAGTGTGAGGTGCTGTGCCCCACTCTCACTGGGGCTATGGCCAGGAGCTCCTAGCCCCAGAGCTGAGTTAGGCTGAACAGAGTTGGAGAGGCTCTGGATTACTGTGTAAACCCAATTCTCTCCAAGATATTGAGAGCCTTGAGGGAAGCTCTTGGTGGTCTGAGAGCCTGACCAGCTGGCTTGTGTGTCTCTGTGTGGTCATTTTGGCCAGACTGGCTGCTGTCCGGGCTTTTCTTCTCCTCCTCAGCTGCCCCCTGGAATGAGTGGGTAAATATTCCAGTCTGACTTCAGCTGCCGAGTCATCAGTTTTGACAGACGGCTGCCTCTTTGCTGCCCCCCGCCCTCCTTCCCCCAGCCCCTCATTTCATTTTCCCCCTGTCAGAACTCACCCTTTGGCAGAAATCTTTTCCGAGAGCTAAATGTGAGACTCAAAGAGATGCCGTCAAGGTATTTTTCATAATTTTCAAAAGTAATTTACTTCCCTCCACGCCCCCACCCGCCTTCTCTGCTTTATAATTATGTCTTAACAGTTACCCAAATCAGCAGGCAGCAGCCGGGTCCCCTCCCCTGAGGGGGGAGGCTCTTCCAGCCCAGCTGGCCTGGGGGAAGGTCCCTGAGAGAGGAAGGCTGGACAACCCAAGGCTTCCTCACCATCGGATTCAGAGGCAAGCTGGCAGAGTCATTTTCTTATGAAGAAGGAACACTTAAAAGTGGTTTCACGTTATCTTTGCTCTAGAAAAGGACCCCGAGGGATTTCCCTTTTGCCAAGTTCACAGAGGTATTTAGGGTACTCTTAAACCACTTCATGTGCCTAGGTAACATCCATCCCAGAACATTCTCTGTAGTTTCTTTATTCTTCCATCTCATTTCCTCTCGTGTATCCTTATTCCCTCAGGAAGGAAAGGAAAGAATTCATCTTTTCTCTCTGAACCTGGACCACTGCCTCTACCCACCTCTGAATTCCTGTCATGGCTGGTTTTCAACAGGTGGCCCCACCACAGGGAGCGGTGTATGTTTCTGGCCCTGTGCAGGGACCTGGGCATGGCCAGCCCAGCTGAACTGAGACCCTGAGGGTAAATGATCCTCCACTAGGAATCTTGGGACTTGACATTCAAAAATTCTATTCATTGAAAACAGACTCTAGCCCTGAAAACCTGGTTTAGTAGATAAAATCTGTAACCGCAAGAGGATAAATCTGGTTAGGCTTGTTTGTACTGGGCTAATTTAATATGATCTCCCCTGGAGTTTCTAGCGTCTAGATTTTCTAGATCATTAAATCCATTACTTTTCAGTGTTAGCTTTTTTTAGGAGGATGGGGTAGGAAGTGGGTATATATTTTTAGTGACACCCACACTAATCAGAAAAGCCCCATCAAAGCCCATTTGGGCTCTGAAGTGACTAATTTCTAGGCCTAAGGGCTCTGATGGAGGATTTCTCCCGGTTTAACACAAAAGACCCCAGCAGCTGAGTCAGAAGTGGGGTCTGCTTGCTGCAGCCACTATTGTATTAGGACCCACAGAGTGGGTGGAGGGGTCATTTCCAACCCCCTGAAAACGGAATGCCAGTATGAAAGGTATGGGAGAATGTGGCAGCTCATTTCCCTCACACCCAGGGTGGGCTAAAGAGCTTGGGAGGAATAGCCTCAAGCTCATGTGTGACTGTGGCAAATAGGCTGCCTCTAGGATCTTTAGTTCCTCCACAGGACAAGTGGAGCAGGTCTCACACCTGCCTCTCGGGGTCAGTGGGCTGAGGAGGGTGAGAGCAGTGTGCAAGTCCTCAAGTGCTTAGGAAGGTAGCCCGAGATTCGCCCCTACAAGTCTCTGTAAGAAAGTAATATTGTGGAATTCAGTGAGATTTTAATACCATCCACCCTTTCCACATTTGCCTTCTCTAAGCAGAAGGTGAGTGACAGACAGGGTCCCTGTGGCTGCAGACCTGGGTCTGTACCAGGTTCCCCTCCTCCTTGGTGGAACTATCTTGGCAACTGGAGTTCCTGCCCTGCCTGCAGCTATGGCACTCGGTCCTGAGAAGCAGCTGTGTGTATGTATGGGCTGGGGTTTATCCTGGGAGCTCCTCTCAGGCTGGGGCTCACAGGTCAGATACAACACAGAAGCTTCCATGGCAAAGAGCTGATGGAAGACAACAGAAATTGTCGGACTGGGAATTTGAATCATGGCTGTTTCCCTCGAAGTCTTTTTAAAACTTTGATAAAATGTGATCTTTTCTTTAACTCTCTCGCTTTATCCTTTACATAGTCCATATGGATTTTGCCTGGCTCATATCCCTTTAAATAGAAAGAAAGCGTGGGATAAAGCAAGCCAGGAGGTGACTTTTGCCACTTATCAGTTTGAGCAGTGAAACAGTGCGTATGTGCATGTGTCTGTGTACGAGTGTGTGTGCACACACGTGTGCATGTGTGAGCGAAACAGGCACTGGAGTGAGTGAAACACTTCATTGTATGTGCATGTGTCTGTGTACAAGTGTGTGTGCACACACGTGTGTGTGTGTGAGCGAAACAGGCACTGGAGTGAAACACTTCATCATTAAACGTTGTCCTTCCTGGGACAGAAGAAGACTGCACTGTGTGTCTTTTCCCGTGTACATAATTGGACTGTCTTTTCATACAAGGCAAGCTGCTTGTTTCTGAATAAAGCCCATGCACTCTCCACAGGTCAGGAGCGATAGTAAAAACCTGTTGTCTGGCTTTGTATTTGGAATAATGGAGTCACTAATCTACTTGATCTGGCCAAGTCAGATAAAGAACAAAGTGAGGGATGCCCATGTTTCAGAGATGGAAGGTACTTGTAAAAGCAATTTCTTTTGGGGAGGGAGGAGCAGGGATAGACACACAGGAGAAAAAAAAGGAGCAAAGACTGTTGGAAACCTTTTAATTAGTACTAATTACCTCAGCAGAAAATGTTGGAAGCTTGAAAGGATTTGTGTCAGCAACTGAAAGATCAAAGATTGCTAGGCTCGCATTTTAATCTGGTGGCTATAAAAAGGAATGAGGGGGGTGGTAATGGGACCCAGGAGAGTGGCTGCCCAGGTGGCTCTGCCCTTAATCCCTTCTTTACTGTTGCAGCCTGAGGCCTAGTCCCAATTACATAATAAGATGATTTAATTTAATTTTTTTTCTTTGACTTTAACTGGGGTGGGGAGGTAAGGTGGGCCATCTCCTCTTCCATGCAGATGAAGTAGGCTGGAGATGGTAGATTCAGCAGTTGCACAATCTCTTCCGTTGAATTTTCGACTCCTCTTCCCATTCAGCAAATGACGTTTTAATTTCAATTTTAAAATTAAAGCAAGCAAACAAACAAAACTGCACACAGGGGAAAGCAGTTCAAGGATGAAGGGATCTCTGGGTGTACATAAGGAGCTGAGGCCTTTATTGTGTCTGGGTTGTGGTTAGGACTTAACTGGGGCAAGAGAGAAACTTGACCTGCTGGATTCCTCATCATGACAGCTCCTTAACAGTCTGGGAAGGAGAGAAAGGGAGGGAGGAAGGAGAGAAAGTGGCATTGACGAATCACACTACTCATCACAGAAGGCCTCTGTGTTTGCTCCTCTCTTCCTTTCTGCCACCACTATCTTCCCTTCCTCTGTAAGAATGGATTGGGCTGGGAGGGTGCTCTGTGTAGTGGGGTGCTCTGCCCATATCCGCATGGCATGCACTGTCCTGTGAGAGCCTTTCTGATGGCTTCTGACTGCAGGCACCTGCAACTCCTTCCTGGGGCCACTGGGACCAGCTCAGCTCTCAAACAGAGACTAATGGGAGGAGGATGATAAATATTCCAGCTCCCTTGCCCCTCATTTGTGATATTACTGAGAAGTGATCCACATTGCATTCCTTACCACTCCAGAACAAGGTTCAGTCCAGTCTGCCTGATTACTGTCTTAATAAATAAAGTTCTGCGGGAAAGCATTTGGGCCCATTCGCTTGCATAGTATCTGTGGCCCCTGTCACACAGAGGGGAGTAGCTGTGACAGAAATCATATGACCCTGTCTGACCATTTACATAAAAAATTCACCAGTCCCTGCCTTAAAGAGTGGTTGGATTCCAGCGGCTCTCAGCAGTAACCTACCACATCATGCTTCCTTTATTGACTTCTTCTCCTTTCTTATCTCACTCTCGGGTGCTTTGTGTGATCCCCTCCCAAATACGTGACCTTCTCTGACATCCTCATCTCAAAGTCTGCTTCTGGGAACTCCAAGCTAAGACCATATGTGTTTGTACATGCCAAAAAGGACAGAATCCCTGCAGAGAGTGCTGGCTTACCCCGTCCCTTCCAGGGTTCAAAGTGTACAACTTCTGCAAGTAGGGAACCAGAATATCTTAGCTTGGAAAACTAAAAAATGCTGCAGCATTGCAACTTTGACTTAGGGAGCTGAGTTCATTATTGAACTGCTTCACTCATCAACTTAGGCTTATTCCCAAGCTTTTAGGAGATAAGCCCCAGGAGAAAACCTAGCAGGAAGCCTGCACAGTAGAATCCAGACTACTGGCTCTGGATCCATGAGTGTGGCTCAGAGCTCTGGGGCATGGCACTCCTCAAATCTGTAGCATGGGAGACCTGACTTAGAGTGGCCCAACTCTTTTTCAGAAAGCCAGACCACTGGGCATAGGTCTGAATATACACTTCCTCTAGGAAAGTCTACCAAAGGAGACTTGGGGCCCAGATTTCCTGGTGTTTGGCTTATGTCCCTTTAGTCACACATGTAAATGTAAAGTGCCTGGCACTTAAAATCTGATATATAGCCCTGACTTGTGTATAAATATTTATTGGGGTTTTTTTGTCCTTTATATCCTATCTCAGTTAATTCTGAAATCCATTTATCATGAGGATGGAGAGGGTCTTAGTTGACAGATTAGAGAAATAGATGCATCACAACCATGCCATTTATATTAGTTCTCTATTGCTGCATAACACATCACCCCAAAATTTAACAGCTTAAACCAACAAACAGTATTTATCATAGCATTTCTGCGAATGAGGAATCTGGATGTGGCTTAACTCAGGGTCTCTCACAAGGCTGCAGTTAAGGTGCCAGACAGGGCTGTAAACATCTCAGTGTTCAAATGGGAGGATTCATTTCCAAGGATCCATTTGCACATGGTTGTCAGTAGGATTCAGTTCCTTATAGGATGTTGGACTAAGGCACCATTTCTTTGCTGGCTCTTGGTCAGAGGTCTGCCTCTCTTAGCTCATTGACACATGGGCCTCTTCCTAGGAGAGCTTATAACATGACAGCTGGCTTTCAAGGAAGTGAGCAGGTAAGAGAAAAAGAGAAGTCCAGTGAGATGGAAATCATAGTCTTTTTGTAACCTGATCTTGGAAGTGAGACCCAATTATTCTGAACTATCTTACTTATTAGTAGCAAGTCATTAGGTCCAGTGCACACTCGAGTGGAGGGGATTACATAAGGACATGCATATCAAGAGGAAGGGGTGAGTGGGAGCCATCTTAGAAGTTGATCCCACACCATAAGCTGTCAATCATAACATCTTACTGTTCTGGCAGTATTTATGAATGAGGTATTAAACTTAAGCACATTTGACTGATTGTCATTGATCATTAAATTATATTAATAATTGTAGGGTGAAACATTGCTAAAATTTCTATTACTCACTCCCCTGTTTTCTTAAAGATGTCATATAGCATGCACTGTCATAATTTTCAAGTTTTAGCTCAGATTCGACACCTTTGAAAGGATTATTCCTGGACTTTCAGCCTAAAGTGATAGATCTCTCTGAGTTCTGCAGCACATATTTTCTATATTATTAATTTAGCATATAATTATATGTGGCCTCATGACAGTTCTCTTGTTATGTTGAGTTACTGCTTGAATATTTTATTGTTTAACTTCCACCTGTTGACATCTTGTCTCTCCTTCAGTATTATAAACAATTTGAATGCAGCAACTCTAACATGTTAGATAAAAGCGACTACAGTGGAGGTCTTCTTTACACATATGTTGGCTTTTTTCCTTTGATGATGTTGGTTTTCAACCCACAGCCATGACTTGTGATAGCTATTGAAGGGTATAATGCTGATTCCCTACATAAAGTTGCCCCAATCCACTCCGATTTGTTAGTGTTAGTTTATTTATTTTGGCAGGTGGTTTTGGTTTAGTTTTCTATCTATTTCCTTTTGGTGTCAATACAATAGCCATTGTTATTATGCCTTTTCCTACTTTTGGTCAAGGATTAGGAAGCTAGAATCTTAAAGTTCTGCTTTGATGGGAGCCATAGTTTCCCAAATGAATATTCAAGGTCCCCTTCTGTAATATCTTGGTTTTGTGACATATCATTGGAGCTGAGAGGATAAAGAAAAAGGAATAAACCTTTATTGAATGTTGACTTCTCTCCAGCATTGTTCATGCTCTGCCTCAGAGAATGAAGATGGATGCAAGTGTGAACTTGAGATAAACAGTGTGCTATATTGCTACATTTTTATGTTTTGCATGATGGTTGTATTAAACCAGGAATAGGAAGCTAGGTTTTGGGAAAGCAAAGTTAAAATGGATATGGTTTAAGGAGTGGGGGCTGACCACCACATCGCTACTTAGGATTCTGAGTTCTCAGAGCCTGGCTCAAATAGCTGCTCATGATGTCTTCTTGTTATGATAACACTTCTTTGGGCACCAGTGAGAACTTTGGCACTCTTCATGGAACTAGTAAGTGCTTAGGAGGTATTGGGTTCATTATGACACGCTCCTCCCACCCACAAAAAAATTCACATGTTGACGTTCTAATTCCCAGCACATCACAGTGTGACCTTATTTGGAAATAGGAGTGTTGTAGATGTAATTAGTTAAGTTAAAATGATATTTTACTGGAGTAGGGTAGGCCCCTAATCCAGTATGACTGGTGTCCTTTTAAAAATAATGCCATGTGAAGAGACAGACGCACCCACAGGGCAAATGCTAGGAGAGAGACCAGGAACAGATCCTTCCCTAGTGCCTACAGAGGGGACACAACCCAGCTGACACCTTAACTCCTGTTCTCCAGAACTGAGACAAATGTCTGTTGTTGTGAGGTACCCCGTTTGTGGTATTTTGTTTCAGCCACTGTAGGAAACTAATATGGGTGGCACTTCTGGCCTGGTTTTGAGGCGCTTGTACCTCAAGTCTTGTCCTTGGTCCTGAATATCAGTGCTTTTTTTTATCCCTGGCCTCACACTTGCCCTGACCTGCCATTACCTTTAGAAATTCTCCATTCTCTTAGGGACAGGGGTCAGCGTCTTCCTGCTGTACTTCTAGGCTGATCACTGCTTCCCCATGGACAAAGGGGTCCATTAGGAGTGATGAAGGGAGCGTCTCTGCCCACGCTAAGGTGGCTGCATGGGGCCAATCTGAAATGTCTGAGGACACCTGTTTTCAGCCTGAGACAAGCCCATTCTTCATGGGGTGTTTTCTTTTTGGCTGCCCTGGCTTTCTGAGAAGTATACACATCTTCCAAGAGTGTACACATGTGCAGAAGTTCAGGCCTCTGAGCGCTAATGAAAGCTGCAGCTTCTAACTCACTTGATATGTTTGCTGTCACTTCCTTCCTAGTGATGTCGGAGAAGGGAAAAGTTACACAGTCTTGTCAATCTTGTTGGCTCCCATGAAACTTGGAAAGTTCTATCACTTTCCTCGTGGAGACTGACAGCTGTGTCTTCTTTTCTGTCACTGTGGAGACTCTTTCCTAGATCACGAATTGTGCCAGTAGGATTCTGCTGCAACCCTTAGAAGCTGTGGAGGGGACTTGCTGGGATGTGGTAAGAGCAAGAAGGAAGGTGAGAGGCTCACCCCACAATCCATAGAGAAAAAGCAGCATCCCCTTTCTAATTTAGGGCTTCTCAGTCTTGGCACTGATGACTCTTCGGGTCAGATGAACTTTTGTGGTGGGGTCTGTCCTGGACACTGCAGGGTGTTTAGCAGCATCTCTCACCTCTCCCCACTTGATGCCAGTAGTGCCACCCAGTCGTGACAATCAAAAATATCTTCAGACTTTGCCAAATGTCCTCTTGAGGTGCAGAAATCACCTCTGGATGAAAACTGGTTGAATCCCTTCAAACAGTTGTAGGGATCTGTGTGGAGGCCAGCAGTGTGCCCTCAGGAGAAGGCACAGACCTTGTGTTAGGAAGGGAAGCTTGTGGGAAAGTGCTAGGCAGTTGTGGATAGTTAAGGGAAGTGTGCAGGCATAGAGATGGCAGACTTCCAGGGATTTCTACAGACAGGAGTGGAAAGAAGCCTCACCAGATGCGTGATGTTGCAGATTTTGAATATTAGCATGTTTGGGCTCCAGTGATCACATTACCTAGGACTTCCTGTTTGCTGGCTCAAGTTAGGGAAACTTCCACCCTGGTGTGTCCAGAGTACTTACAGTGAAAGCCTGTTTCCCTGGCATAACCAGTAACAGTGTCCCTTTTACTCTGGGAGGTATCCTACCTTGGAGAACAAATTGTATGTCCATCCTAACAATGGGCCGAATGCAGCCCCTCATTGTGTTTGTGGATGACACAGGTACTAATTTGGATGCCTTTAGGTCCTCCAATTTCCCATTCTTCACCACTTCCTATTAGGTTACCTGCATTGCTGTATGTCAGCATTTCTAAGGTGGACATTTTTTTCTCACATTTTAACATTCCTGAATTCATCTCAAAATTGAGGGTTTCTTAAAATTGTCATTGTCCTGGAGGCCGTTGTGGCGAAGCTGTCATTGCCATTGAAACCTCTCACTGGTTCTTGTTCTTATTGCTGCTGCTTCAGTTGACTTATACATATTTTTGATACCTCACTTGCCATTTAAGAATTTGCTGTGATTTGACATCAAAGAACAAAGTTATTATGTATACAGAAAAGACATAAATTTAATATTATACAGCAAATATTTATTGTTGAAGTATGACCTTGATTCAGAGTTACTTGCAAAGCAGCAAGCAGGACATAAAAAAGGAAGAGGATCCCTGAGGCATTTTGAGGTCAGAAAGCACTGGGTCATGTTTAATTGACAATTATTTTTCTCTCTTACCGGTGCACAAAATAATGGTGCATCTATATCTGATGTACCTTGATGCATTGAAATACAGTGTGTCACCTGATTGGTCCCTGTTTGAGTTTGGGGCACTCAGTGGTTCTCACACTTTGGGGCATTGACTATAGCTACCCAGACCCCACCCATATGTCATGGGTGGGGGGACCTGGGCATCTGAATTTTTAATTCTCAGGGAATTCTGACATAGGTGGTCCATAAGCCAGCATTGCAGACACACCGATACAGTCACCTCTCTTTATTCCACATTGGAGGAATGTGAGGTCTAGAGAGGGGAAGGAAAGGCTCTGCTCACATGGGAAGTTGTGTGAGCTGGGACTGGTGTCCAGGGGTCTTCCCTTGATGTCTCACCAGATGTTAAGTGAGCTGAAGAAGGACTGCTCAGCCTTCTTCATGTGGCCAGCTCAGGGGGTCTTGGACTTTGGGACCTGACCCAGAGTGGACCTGGTGGTGGAGGTTACTGGTCTGACATCTCAGCTGTCTGCTTTACTTATATGTAGATACTTGGTACATGGGTGTGCATGTGTGTTTTTAGTTGTTTTCCCTACACATGTTATGGAACACTTGTTATGTAAAAGAAGGTAAAGTTATTTTCAAGGAAAGGACATGGGGTTGCTGAGGAGAGTGATAGGGAGGGAGGGACAGGGAGCAGAAGAGGAAATGTCACGTGAGAACGTCAGGGAAAGGGAGCAGGATTGGAACAGTGACTGTCACCCTGCACATTTCTCGAGTGCTTCCTTGTTTACCAAGAGCTCTCCCAAACTTTTATTTGCGCATCCATGTTTGAAACCAGGCTGAGGGGCTTCCCAATATTTAGTACTCTTTATTCCCCCCTTCACCCTGGTGCAGGCACCTCACTTTAAGGGGAGAAAACCATGGGGGTCCAGTCAGATTCATCCATGGCCACTGAGCAAGAATTCCTTCCTGGCCTCTGAGTTGTGCTGTCCACCCTGGTGCAGTGCCTGGGGATGGCCTGACAGTAGTGTGGCCTGCAGGTTCTCCTGGTTGTCCCTTCAGGCCCCCACTGGGCTCCGAGTAACAGCAGGCATCCATGAGAGCCTCCTAGTCATTCAGAAAACCTCCAACTGAGAAAACTGAGTAGACCGCAATGAGCATTTGTGTTACATATATTTACTTAACAATCCTGCCCCTGAGAAGGGACAACCTTGAGTTTTCTCATGACTTCCTGTGTCTCTTTCCTTTTGCCATTCTTCCCTAATTTTATCTTTAGAAATGTTATTTTCAAAATTTCCAGTGAACAAACATTTTCACAAGCTTGTATTATAAACATTTCTGAGGCTCCTTTTGGGTGTTTCTCATGGAAAGGAGACAAGATCAAGTGTTCTTGATCTTAACTTGTATATAACAAGTGTTCCATAACATGTGTAGAGAAAACAACTAAAAACACACGTGCACACCCATGTACCAAGTCTCTACATATAAGTAAAGCAGACAGCTGAGATGTCAGACCAGTGACCTCCACCACCAGGTCCACTCTGGGTCAGGTCCCAAAGCCCAAGACCCCCTAAGCTGGCCTCATGGCTGAGCAGTCCTTCTTTAGCTCACTTAACATCCAGGGAAAGTAGGTACTCAACTATCACTATGGGAGATGCAAAGAGATATAACCCATTGGGCTGGAAGTCACTTAGCTTAATTAATTGTCAAAGAGATAAGGGTAAGACATGGACCACAGCCTAGGTCTGGGCCAATGAACGGACCTAGGCTGTGGACCAGTGTTGGAAGGAGTGTTCAAATAAAAGCCTTCTGGGAGTTCAGTCCAGGCATAGTTGGACAGCCAAGTTTGGGACAGGCTGAGAAGCCTCTTCTAAGGAGGTAGGTTTAAGCTTTGTCTTGAACTGTGAGTGTGATGTACAACAGCAGAGAGCAGGTGGAAGCTTTTCCAGTGAAGATAAAATGACCAGACAGGTTGCTCAGTCTTTCTACAGGTCTTGGTGGGCCCTTAGAAGATGAATAGGAATAAATCTAGAGGTCTGACTTGAAAGCCAGGTCAAGATGGATCAAAAAGTTATCTTTGTTAAAAGCTTCAGGCCTGTTCTTACCTATAGACAACCCCTGGTGATCCCAAGTCATTAATCCACTGGAGGCCTCTCCTGACCTGAGTTCCCTTGCTTTGAAGTGCACTGTCCTCTGCAGCATGAGGAAATAATTTGCTGCCTGCTTCAATGAACCATCAGGAGAGCCAGCAGACCTAATGACATGTGAGAATATTAACCTCCTACCACGAAGAGCTGTGAATCTTGAGCGGCAGTCTATAATTCACCCTGGACTCCCGAGCCAGACCCTCTCTGGCTTTCTCTCTCACTCACTTTCTCACCCAGAGAGAGGAGAGACCTACTCATAAAACTTTATATTCTTGAATAGTGTGAGCCTTGCTGAGCTGTTTAGTAATGAGTGACTTTCCTTTTGCAGTCATGGAAAAATGTATACCCTCAGAGAAAGGAGCTGGGGGGGCACATTATTTTTAATGCTGCATTTTGTGTAGGATTTTTTCTCCTAATACTGGCAGCCTGCATGGTATTATGGCGGGTGACCATTAAAATGCTTGAATAACCAAACTTTGTAATCCTGTACTTGGTTTGAAAAATCAAATAAAAAAGGAGGGTAAGACACTAATTTCAGGGCGTTTGGATATTACAAGGGATCCTAGAGATCTTTTAAGGTCACTTGAAGGCAGGGGGGCACTTGAACCTCATTGTGCTGTGGTTGTATATTTTTCACTCATTTCATGGGCTCTTGGGCCCCTTGAGGACAGGATGATATCTTAACCGTATTTTTTTCTCCCATGCCTGTCAAACTGTCTGACCCAAGAAAGGCCTCAAGCAAATATTAGTCAAAATGTGGAGCAAATCATTGGCTCCAAACCTAAGTCCTGCATATGAAACAAACCAAGATCCTCAAGGTAATTTTTTCACAGGCACAGCTAGCATTTTCCTAGAACTATAGGGAGCCTTTTTCTCCTTTCTTCCTCTTTAGTTATGTGATGGCTGCTCTTGGCAGTAGAATGTCACTATGGTGTTTTCACAAGGAATGGGTTGTTCTGATGGTGATTGTCTAGGAAACTCAGTGAAGCCACACAAAGGAAGGGCCATATTAAAATTCAGGAGAAAGTATGGAAATGGAGCATTAGCTGTGGGGGGTGATGTCCAAGGATGTGTAGGCATGGCTGCCTGGCAGAGAGCACCTAGCAGAGTAGGAACTTCTTGTAAAAAAGCCTTGCTTATCAGGAGCAGACCTGTTTCATTCACTGCAGGCCTGGGTTGGGGGTGCTCCAAAAATACTGAGTTGGCCAAAAAGTAATCACTTAGTTTTTTCCATATGATGGCTCTATTAGTGCTTAGTTGTCTTTAACTTCATTTGAAACCATTTGTTAGATTGTGTTAGAACAGCTGTCATATCAGTGTGCATTTTTTAAAAAATTATCAACTCTGGCTAGTGTGGCTCAGTGGAGTGAGTGCCATTGTGTGAACCAAAGGTTCTCTGGTTCAATTCCCAATCAGGACACATGCCTGGGTTGCAGGCGAGGACCCTGGTGGTGGGGGGCACACAAGAGGCAACCATACATTATTGTTTCTCTCTCGCTCTTTCTCCCTCCCTTTCCCTCTCTCTGAAAATAAACAAATAAAATCTTTTTTTAAAAACTTGTGCCCTGGCTGGCGTAGCTCAGTGGATTGAGCGCGGGCTGCGAACCAAAGTGTCGCAGGTTCGATTCCCAGTCAGGGTACATGCCTGGGTTGCAGGCTATAACCCCCAGCAACCGCACATTGATGTCTCTCTCTCTCTCTCTCTCTCTTTCTCCCTCCCTTCCCTCTCTAAAAATAAATAAATAAAATCTTTAAAAAAAACTTGTCAAAATTGGTGAATTTTTTGTGTAGCCAATTTAATATTGAAGATGAAGATATGCAAAATCTTGGCATATTATGCTTTATTATTTCAAGAAAGGTAAAAGTGCAATGAAATTCAGAGAAAGATTTGTGCAGTGTGTGGAGAAGGTGCTACTGACTGATCAAATGTGTCAAAAATGGCTTGCAAAGTTTCTTGGTACTCGTGATATTTTGGTCAAATAATTCTTTGCCGTGGGGCTGTTTTATGCATTGGAAGATATTTAATACCACCCCTGGCCTCTATCCACTAGAAAACAATAGGTTAAGAGAGCCAAAATACTCAGAATATCCAAATCAATAAAATTATTGGTAAAAATGAAAAATGGGTCTTTTATTTTACAGAAAAAAATAACATACTTTTTAGCCAACCTAATATTTTCTTACAGAGGAATAAATGAATGAATGAATGATCCATTTCATGCTTATTTGGGATACTTTTCTATCCAGCCAGTCCATTTAATTTTTATATTTCAAGTATCTCTGCACAGTACTGGGCACAGAGAGGGCTTTTAATGACTTACAGGTGTAAAGAAATAAAGCTTTCTTCCTCTGCTGACTTGACTAGTACAGTGAATGGAAAAAACCAATGGCTGGTTTCCACTCTGGGTATATGTAATTCTCAGCCTTTCTATTCTCTGCAAATCACCAGCCTCTTCCTTCTGCCATTTTCTTCTTCTTTTTAAAGTTAATTTTATTAAAACCAGTCAAATTAAAACTGCTCTGTCCAGAGCATCTCAAGTTCCATTCATTATGGCTTCTTATCTTGTCAGGCAATCGGCATGGGAAGGCAGCTTGGCTATTATGCACATACAAAGCCCATCACTTTCCTACCAATGGCTAATTCATCAAACATTTATCTTTTGCCCTCTGAGCACCGTGTCACTTTGCCTGTCACTCCCTAGTCTAGGATGCTGTGAAAGTTGAAAGAACATGGGAGGTGGGAGAGAATTTTTTCTCCCCCAACTTTTCCCGTCCAGATCTTTGTTATTAATCAGATTCTGTATTTGAGCCTTGAAATTCTCCCCCAAGCCTGCCCTCTAGACACTACATTTTTGGCCACATGAAGGTTGGGATGGCCTGCCATATTTACATTGAACTTTTTTATTGAATGATGTCATGATTAAGGCAATAATAAAAGATCAGATTGGTTGGGGGTTCTTTCTCCTATAACCCACTTTGGAACAGAGAATGTTGAAAAGGAAGAAACTTGTAACATGGTTGATTCCAGCCTCTCCAATTTACAAAAGAATAAAGAAAAGCCGAGAGCAGGGCAAGGATTTGACTACAGCATTGCAGGAAGGTAGTGACCAAGGTTCTCTGGTCATCCTTCACACAGAGGGTCTCCGAAGCTGACATTTCTCCATGCCTTCACTTAACTCTTAATACATATTACTATCTCTCCTGTAGCTTTAGCTACTTGCTTCCTTTTCTGAAGCAACCAATTATCTGTTTTGAAAATAAAATATGTACATTTTTGTTTTCAAAAAAAGTCTTCCCAATGTCAACATTCCTTATATTTATCTAGGTTTGTTTTCACATACCTTATCTCATGTCAGCCCCATTCCACTGTCTGTGAAGTGTATGGGTAAGGGATTTTCCTGCAATTAGATGAGATGGATTAGAGAATTAAACCCAAAGGTGTTATTTTTCCATGGTCTCACAGCACACCGGCACTTGAAAACAGAACTCGTGTCCCCAGATTTAGTGTTCTTACTTTGTGTGTCTACATACTACATTTGTGTTTGGCTTCACTGAGTGGACAACATACTCTCCATCAGGATGCCACATTCCTTGTGAAAATACCACTGTGACGTTCTACTCCCAAAGCATCAATCACATAACAAGAGGGGCAGACGAGGATGAAAGAACCTTCCTTTAGCCCTGGGAAAATCTCTTATTTGTCATGCTGTACATCTGGAATTGTTCGATCTCTCCTCTTTGTCCCTACTACTGTTACTTCTGTTAGGTGTTGGTCCTCAGGGGTCAGAATGTGCCATTACATGAAATGGAGTGCAAACCTGACAAAGTTGTTCTTTGAAAGGTTTTTCAAAGCACAGAGCTAGGGCTGTTTTGGAAGAAGAAAAATGGCTCCAATAGCAAGCCACTTTTGGAGGTCATCGTATCTCCCAGGACCTTCTTTCCTGAAAGAGATATAAAGCTATCTTATAGTCTGGGACAGAAAACTTGTTTTCACTTTTTTTCAGCCAATTGGGACCTCACAGAATCTGCAGTTGGCACGTTTTGCTGGCTTTCCTGGCACGATTCCATTCCAGGGGGCCCTGCCCATGGGGAGCTGGTCTTTGGGCAAGTATTTGATTAGGGCCCCTCTGGGTCCCTGGGGCCTTGAGGCCCAGCCATGTAAATGTCTCCTTTTCTGGTTGGTTTGCAATGAGTAGACACCATCTGTTGAATTAAAAATTCCCTTTATGGAGGGTGGTGAAAGGCTCATGTGGAAGAGACACTGTTATCTTTCAAGCAAATAGTTCATGAGGTTGAAGAGCCGTGTTCTTGGCCCAACACATGTTTGCCCAATGGCTGTGGGAGCCTCCCCCCACAGGCGCTGAATTCCGCCCCATGGCGACATGCACACATACCGCGGCTGCAGCACACCATGTCCGCTCCCTTACATCTCCCGAGTAAAGAAAACCTCCATTTATAGAACCCACCAAACAAACTCGCTCTTTAGACTCTTAAAAACAAACAAGATCCTGAGGCCACAGGCTCCATGCATACATGTGTGGTTTTGTAAAATCTCAAGCCGTGAATCAAAATAATTTTAGAGACATAGTCAAAGCCCAGAACCAAGCCCTGTTACCAGGGTGGGAAAAGTGCAGGAAAGATTCACTGAGAGGACAGAGGACAGCCAGATGGCAGAGTGATGGGAATGAGATATGGAGGCATCTAGTGTGTTTAATAGGAAGGGTGCCTGGTTTTCCACCTCTGTCCTTAAGGACTCACTTGCCAAAATAACTTTAGGACAAACACAAGAGGGTGGGCAGAAAAGTGACCACCACAGACCTCATTCTTTTTAAGAGCCCATCTTGCTCACATTACTTAATATACTGTCTTGTACGATTCTCCCTTACTTCAAGTTCAACTTTCATCTCTCTTCCCATAGATGAGAAACCCATTGGGAGCAGGTGCCATGATTTAGGCATCTTTTGTATCCCCAGAACCAGCCATACTGAAGTAGATATCACATACATGCTTTCTGGTGCTGAATAAGCTTTTTTTCAATGTCAATTACTTGATTGCCATGATCAAGTCACTCTTCTTATATTCCTTCACCACCAAATTTGGCATAAATATAAGTAGATGCTCAAAAGATTAGAATTCAATTGAATTGAGACTTAGTTCAAGTCCATTTCCTCTTTGCAGCTTTCTCTAACCACCCTCCCCCTTCAGAGTAGTGCTTATCATCCCAATCTAACCTATTAATTACCCTGCATTATCTGGTAACCTCTTTCTTGTTTGTATCTATTACTTAACGGCAGAAGATCATGCCACAGTCATCTTTGTAGCTCCTGAGACTAGTGAAGTACTGGGCACAGAGTTGGCACTCAACACATTTTTGCAAATGAATGGATGAATAAGCAATAGAGGTACATGCCAAGGGACCATTAACTGAGAAGTTTCAACCCAGCTCTATCTAATGAATACTTAACCTCATGAGGACTGCATTGAAAAGAAACTGTAATAACTAGTTTTTCAGGGGATTGGTCTAGGAAGGATAGGAAGGGAGTATAGATAGAAAGGCAAAATAATTGGAAGACCATCTAAGTTGATCAGTAACACTGAGGACATATTATGAATGGATTACAAAGCTACACATAGTATTTGGATAAAGGATGTGACACTGGTAAATTTCCATTTCTATACCCCAACTAAGAATTACTTGCAGGTAGTTTAGCATCATGTAGTTGAGGGAATACTGCACAATGTATCCAAACATTGTAGATATGGCTTGGTCACTATGTATGGTTTCAGGTAAGACACTTTACTTCTTAGGGTATTAGTCACCTACTATGAAGGGGAAAATGGAGCCCCCTAAAATTTCCCTAGAACCCAAAGTCTATGAGTTTACAAAGAAGTCTAGATAGAACATATTTCACAAAAATAGTGTTGTGGCTTTGACATCTAGTTTACAGACTATAACAGACCAGTGTGTTGGCATGGTCCATTTTAATTATGGGGATGTTCCCATAGTTAGAAAAGCATTAAATAGGAGTTGCACAGTCCCAGCTAGATCAGAACAAAGGGCAGACTTTAGTGTGCTGGGGAATGACAGAGCTAGAACTCTCTGCGGCCCTCTTTCCACCAGGCTGAGTTATAAGGGACCCTTCTGGCAGGGAAGAAGCAGCTCTTGGCAGCCCTTCTAAACTGTGGTTATAGGAAGGAGCTCTGGTGAGATAAGTCCAGTATCTGGATAGAATGTTAGAGGTCACTGAATCTCCTCCTTTATGCAGAAATTCTCTCTAAATCAGGGCTGTCAAACTCATTTTTACCAGGGGCCACATCAGCCTCGAGGTTGCCTTCAAAGAGCCAAATGTAATGTTAGGACTGTATAAATGTAACTACTTCTTAACAGTTAAGCGAGAGTTCAGCACTGCCACCAGGTAGAAACAAGGTGCCGGGCCAACTAAAACAAGGTGGAGGGCTGCGGGCCTTGTGTTTGCCACCTGTGCTCTAGACGTTCTCCAGGACTTTAGTCTCTGATCCGATACATGCAGCAGTACAAAAGGCAGCTCAGTCCTTTGGCAAATAGTACTCTATTTTTGCAAGCTAAAAAAAAATTGACTTAAGATGTCTCCTCCTACCTTACATAATTTTCTTCTGATTTGTTTTACTGCATTCTGGAATGCCATAGACTTAGTACTTTGAAACAACTAAGTCTCCTCTGCTCCTAGTAAACTTGACTCTCCCAAATCACAGTTTCCTATACCCTGACAACCTAGTTGTTCCCCATGTACATGGTGTTTCTGAGTGCGGGTGACCCTTTCAGTCTGGCAATCAGAACTGAAACAAAGCTCCAGGTAGAGTTACTTAGGGGCCAGTAGAATGGATGACAATCAGATTTGCATCCCCGTTATGATTTATACTGAGCCAGGGTTGTCAAACCCATTTTCACGGGGGGACCACATTAGCCTTGAGGTTGCCTTCAAATGGCCAAATGTAATTTTAACTCCTTAACAGTTAAGGAGTAGTTACATTTATACAGTCCTAAAATTATTTCAGCCCTTTGAAGGCAACCACAAGGCTGATGTGGCCCCTGGTGAAAATGAGTTTGACACCCCTGTACTAAGCCCTCCTTACACCCACTGCTCTTTATTCAAAGCTCATTCATGTCATGTTTTGGAAGCTGTCTTGCTTTACTTAAAAGTAATATTTGCTGCAGTTTTGCATTATTATAAAATACTTATTCATGATAGAAAAATCTAACGACTAGTGAAACCTGTAAAAGAGAAAAAACCTATAACCCCATTACCCAGGTGTTCGAGGTATATATCTTGGATATATCTATGTATTGATAAATTGATAGATAAATATGTAGATATGTATGTTCATGTATACTTTGAAGGGCATTTGTATATGTATGTGCAGAATCATCGTATAGTTCCTATGTACAAAATTGTGCATTGTGATAGAAGTGTATAAACTAGAAACAATAAAGACTAGTTTAATGACTTTTAACCATCAGCATGGAAAACATGGTACAAATTAAAATTTGTGTGGAGAATTGAGGGTATCACACAGATGCCTTTCAATTTCCCTGCATGAGATCTTAGTGTATATACTCAAGTGTGTGTATTATAACTTAATTTTAGGTGCTTAGATTCCATGACAGTATTACTGGATTAGTAGATATTTAGCTACACTATCACTTTTAATTACTGCGTGGCATTTTATTATACAGATATTCAATCATTCCTCCATCATTGGGAATTTAGGCTTATTTACAATTCACTATAAATAATGCTATAGTGAACATACTTAAATATGCACATTTCTTTGATATTTACTGAATAAATTCTTAGAATTACTAGATTTAAAAGGTGATCATTTTTAAGGCTTTTAATTAAATTGTCATCCAAAATGGTTATAATAGTTTCACTCCCCATTAATGTTGTATTAGTCTATTACCTTGAACTTTTAACAAGACTATGTTAAGATTTAAGAAAATAGTGTATTTGCTATCTTGTTGAATCTGAATATTTTCAATTCCCAATGAAGCTGAAATTTTACCCATTTCCATTATTGACCCTTTTCATTCCTTGTGTATTTTCTGTCCATGTCTGTTCACTTTTTTTGGGTTTTCATGTTTTCCTTCATGATTTTTTAAAGCTCTTTTCATATTAAGGGTATTAAATCTTAGACTATTGAGACATTGCAATTATTTTCACCAATTTTCATTTGCCTTTTAATTTTTATTTAAAAATTTTTATTGGTGCTTTCAGGTAGTTGAACTTTAAATCAATGTTTAAGTGTTTACATTAGACACTCTGAAATATCATCTCGTTGGGCTGAAACAATGGGTTGATCCAACAGTATCATTTCGGATCTACTATACCCTTCTGAGTATCTTTATAGGGTCTTGGCTTCCATACATGTAGTGAACATGGCCTTATCAAGTTATTGGAAAAAAACCAAAGTCCCCAGAACCTTCCCTCAGAGCAAGCTGAGCCATTAATTAATATTCTTCAGGTATGCCCTCACCAGGTGGCTCAGTTGGTTGGAGCACTGTCCTGTACACCAAAACGTTGGTGGGTTCTGTCACTGCTCAGGGCACCTCCCTAGGCTGCAGGTTCAGTCCATGGTCGGGGTCTGCATGGGAGGCAACCGATCTGTGCTTCTTTTCTTCCACATCAGTGCTTTTTTCTCTCTCTCTCCCTTCTTCTCTCTCTCTCAAAAAATTAATAAAAACATATCCTCGAATGAAGATATTTTAAAAAATATATTTTCAGGTTTATTTTTGGACCAGTTATGACCCCCCTAAAGTTATTATTTTCTAGCCCATTTTTTGCTCTCCTGTCACAGGAATATCATTAGAAGCCTTTTCAAGCCATTTTGAAATCTCAATACAATATACATCTTTATTCCTTGTCAACTATTCACATTAATATCTAGTCTCACAGAACTTGTCCTTAGTGCAAAAAAAACTGCCTGTTTGAGGATCTATGCTATATTAAATTGATCTCTGTACTACCTCATTCTACAAAGGATTTGAGCTAGCCTATTAGAGTTAATAAAATAGAACTAATATATAGATAAATAAAATATCAAGACTATAAAAATTATAAGCCTCAACAGTGAAGTTAAAAAACAGATATAGAGACCTTTTTACAGTTGGGTCATAGTTTGGCTCTGAGCTTACTGGAAGCAAAAGCAAAAAGGGTAAAGGATCAGATACATGATTTACATTGCTCTAGAGCAAGCAAATACCAGTTCCTCAGAGGTATACTCTGATTAAAACTTCCTGTAGACAAGTTTATAAACTTATGAATCCAAAGTGTGAAGAATCTCACCTACCTTTTCAAATCACTGGAAGTACAAGTTCCCATTTCTGGGCTCCTTGTTCCTTACTCATCCTCTGGGAAACCTTAGGATCGTATTGAATAGTTTTCTTAGCATATTAGGTATGGTGCATGATGGCTTCAGGCTTGATGCCACTTAAAGTTAACAAATACCTAGCTTACTACCTTAGATTTTTGACTGGTCTTGGATTCAGATCTTTTATGCCAGTGTTTAATTTTATTCTCCGTAGCTCAGGGATCATCCATCCTGACAAGGCACGATAGGGCTTTGGGGGTGACTTTGACAAATTCCATGTGATACACTGTCAGTATACACTGTGTTAGTATCCACTGTCTTACATCCCCCAAGCCTTTTCTGTATCCTTCTATTTTAATAGACAGTTTTACCCACTATTGATATCATTATATTATATAATTATTTGTACATATATCCCTGGCTGTGACCTGAATGACAGAAAAATTTAGAGAAAATATATAGCGCCAACTATACATATAGTGCATTATGTGGCAATATGCTATAGTATATTACTATATATAGTATATTACTACCATACGAATGGCCTTTCTAAAAATATCTGTACTGCCTGGGTCATTTTCTGGAACATGGGCCGTTGTATTACAACTCTCCTATTCTTTCTTCTGGTTCCCTGTTGCCTATCCTGTCCTGTATCTGGGGTCATGGCCTCTTTCATAAGTTAATTTGTAAATATTTCCCAAGGGCAGCTCTGTGCTAGGCACAGTACTTGGCATGGTAGAGGGTATAAGAGGGGCACAAGTTACTATTTTTTCTCTCAAGGGTGATGTTTAAATTACTTAACCACTGAATTGACTGAATAGATCCTGGCTATAGCAGGGTCCTTAGAACCTCTGTAATGTGGGGATATTAACCACTTAATTGCTGAGTTGTGGAAAGGTCTGGGGGCTCCTGGGAATGACCAGGATAACAGAGAGGGGTACCCCAGGTATTCAGAGCTGCAATGATTTACCAGCTGGTAAGGACCTCTGTTTGACTGGTTTAATAACCAGAACCAGTGTGTGGGTGCTGGCTGTAGGGTAAGGAAAGGGAGACATTCTGGCTCAGAAAGAATGCAGATTAAGGATTGCCCTCACAGCCCCTGGCCACTTGCCCTGAGGCCTGCTGTTTGCCTTGCCGGGGGATTCTGTTGGTGGTTTTTCTCTCAGCATCTGACAGCGTTTGTGGCTGAGGAGTAGTCAGTTGGCAAAGAGGTCCTGAGCCCCCACCGACATTTGGCACTTTCCAGGTCTTATGGGGGTTACACTGAGATCCCCTTGTGTTGGGAGCTGGGCAGACAGAATTCATCTAGAAGGACCCCTGTGAGTATACAGGACTAGCCAGTGTGGTAGACAGCAGACATACAGGTTAGGTCCTCTAGAATTTCCATGGCCTCCCCATTGTCTCAGTTAAAAAATATGTATGTGGATACTTAGGTAAATGCAGTGGAGGAAATAGGTAAAGATCTTATTTTCTGATTGGTTTGAGAATATTCTAACCTTTGCTTCTGGATTTGAGGCCAACTGTGAAGACACATGTCTTTCCTGGGGTCTGTGGTTAACTGTCTCCCCGTCCCCTGCCCCCATCATACCAGGCAGACACATTATTCCTGGTTTCAGCTGTGAGCTGAGGACAGAGGGATCTAATTCTTACCACAGCATATACCCCAGAATAAAGTTGGCAGTTCTTGAATCAGGGGCTCTGGAGGTGTCCTTTAGATTCTTGGCAGGTAAGGGGCAAGAAGGGCTCATAGCTGCATATGAGCAGCTCTCTTGCCCCAGTTCTCCCAGCCCTGCTCTGGTTCTGGTCCTGGCCCTCTCCTTTCCCACTCTGACAAGTGGCTAACTTTTGGAAAAACAATGAAGGCCGCTGAGTGTGTGCCCACCAGGAGGAAAAGGGATTGGAGTTCAAGGGATAGCCCTTTTGCGGACCTGCTGCCCTGCCTAAGGCCACTCACAGCCACTGGCCTAGCTTGGAAAGGGAGGCTGTCTGTTTGGTGCCGCTGTTTTTATAAGCTAATGAGGGCAGAGTGTGAGCCACGGGCAATGATGCTGGGATATTAACTGTGACAGGAAGCTTGATCATAATTATCTTAACGAGGATAGGGTTAATTACAGTGGAAACTTAAAAGTTCTCTGTGTTTGAATCCGCTGGAGCTGAATGCGTTGTGATGTTTTGTCATTTTGATATGACTTTGGAAAAGGCACTGGGACTCTCCCAGCAGCTGCAGCAGCTCCTGGGGGAGCCCAGCCAGAGCCCTGCACGTGAATAACTGAGATGGTACCTGTGGGTGAGATAATGGGCAGCTTTCCTGCTGGTGCAGTGGGAGGCACACAGCCTGCAATGAGCTTCTGAGGTGCTGATTAGGTTTCCAGAGCAAACCACCTGCCACACCGAGCAGAGCAGAGCACACACCCGTCTCCCTGCCTGCCCTTGGCGTCTCTTGCCTGGGCTGGGAGGATCTCTCTCCAGCTGGCTGTGCTGAAGGAGCAGCTGAAGTCTTGTCCTCCCCCGCCAGCCCCTAACCACAGCAGACATACCTGCCTCTCCTTCCCAGCCCACCCCTCAGACACCTGCAGCCACTGCCAACCAAGCTGGTGAGTAACCCCCCGAGTGTAGTCCCCCCTTCCTCGGGGCTCCTGGGACTGGGGGACATTTTGCTGTCCACACACAAGGTTAGAGAAGAGAAATTACAGCCCTGTCATCTTTCCTTGTAGCTACCATAGCTGTCCCACTAAACAGCATAGATCTTGTGGCTCCTCAAAGCCTCTTTGCCTTGTCATTTCATTTAACAGCACATATCTATTTGCAGGCATTTTGAATATAGGGGTATGAACTTAAAGATTGATGCAAATAATTTCTTTCTCTCTCCTTCCAGAAAAACAGCAATAATGACAACAACAAAAGTAAACTATTTTTTAAAGTAAAAAAGAAAACCATCTTCCAGGTGTTTGTTTATTGGCCTCCACATGCTAGCTGAGACCCAGAAATGCTGTCCCTTCCAGGTTTACCCTTCAGGAATTCTTTGCCTCCTGCCCCAATCCCTCAGCTGTGAATTATGTGATTAAATCACCAAGGGCATACCACACTGATGACATGAAGACAGGGATTATAATTAGCAGCCCCCCCCCCCCCCGCCATGTAACATGTTCCCTTTTAACTGAGCAGCTAATAACATTACATGGCAAAAGGAATCTCGATACCAGACAGGTGAAGGGGGATTGGAGCTGAGCTTCCCGACTCCTCTCTGAAGTCTGGCTCCACAAGCCAGTCTTGGGCTCTGCCTGGGGCCTCCTCAAGAGAGAAAGGCGGTCTCTGTGGGCACTCCCTCTAGTGTTACCAGCTTTGTCCCTTTTCATGCTTTGTCATTTTGTTTTATGCCTCCCCTGAAGCACTCTTGGAAGGGAGCTTTCTTTTCCTTGCCAGTTGCCAACTGTTTGCTGATTCTCATGATATGAGTATTTGCATAACATAACTTGAGAACAATGTGCATTTGGATGCTGCCTCTGACCAGAACCCAACTGATGTTTGTGCACAAAGGACTTATTAGCCATCCATAAGGTGCCCTGACAGGGAGGTGGGAGGTGGCCTCAACTCCCCTTGTGGTAAACAGAGCCTAGTTCTGAAAACCGCTTTGGGATCCTCACCCATTAACCCCGTGGAAGAAGGGACATAGGGAAAGGTCGAAGTCCCTGCAGAAGGCAGGCTCACTGCACACCTTTGTGCATTTGTTTATCTGTCCACCCTCTGCATCCTGAACAGCCCTGCCACACAAGTCAGGGCTTCCAGAAGAATCAGTGAATGAAAGGATGAAGAAAAAAGGAAGAAACAGAATTGTCAGTCTTCTTTCACTCATTTTCCATAAGATACTATGAGCTGGGATCAACTTAGAACAAGGCTGTTCAGATGGGCTATTGTTCCCAAATTCACATTGCATGTAACTAGTGGAGCTGATGCAAAATTCCAGACCTTCCTGAGTAAAGTATATAAGTCACGTTTTCCTCCCTGAAACACGAAGAAGATGAGAAAGGAGGAAGAAGAAATGAGACTTAATGACCCCACTGACCCTAAACCCGAAATGTATTTGGTCTTGCTTTCCTGCTGCAGAGCAGGTAGTGTTGGCTGTAGGAGGATGCATGGTCTGGGTGCTGGGCCCTGGTCGGACCCTCTGAGGATCAGGCAGAAACGGGACATGCTGGTGGAGCTCTGGGCCCAGTAGAGTCTGGGGATTTAATTAAATATTCACAATACATATCTCACCTCTCAAGTACTGACTCTGTTTCAGAGTCCTCTTGGCAGAGGTCCCACAGGGAGATACAGATGCATCGAGAAAGTTCTTGTGCTGGAGTTCACACCTACACCAGATGCACAGGCATTGCACATGCAGGCAGGTGGGTCTGTCATGTACGTGCTATCAGTAAGTGAATAAATAGAGTGGACAACACCTCCCTGATTTGTCACATTTTATAGCTCAGCCAGGAGATCCCACGTGAGTCCACCCTCTGGTTGATGCTGGAGCTTAGCTGTCAGCCTGTGCAAGCTCAGCACAGCTCTTGGGTCTGGCAGGTGACTGAGCTGGAAGTATGTGCGTCTGTGTCTGTCCCTCCACCGGGTGGCTGTCTTTAATTAATGTCTGTGAGCACCATGGCCAGCACAGGCATATAACTGCCTCTCACGGCCTCCACCCCTAATACTCCAGGGCCCACATTAAGAGTTAACTTTCAGCTAAGTGCATAAACAAGGCTATCTCTCCTTTTCTGATACTTTTCTTTCCTGAGCTAGGTACTTCATTCCTTCAGATGCCTGTTTACTTACTGCCTTGACATCTACATTGCTGCACTTGATACTTCCTTCAAAAATAAAGTGAGAAATCCACTTTTCATAAATTAAAACAATGACTTCAAGCCAGGAGCATTGAAATAGGAATTTCCCCAATGCTGTCCCCCTCCCTACCTCCTACCTCTGCTCTCCAAAGAACAAGAAGTCTTGGGAGAAAGAGCTCTCCCAGACCAGAGTGATTATGTGCTTCCTAGATGCCTTGCCTTTGGGGCAGCCACAGGGACACTGGGCAGAAGCAAATTAAGTGATTAGTGAAGAAAAAAAGCAGAGAAAAAAGAGTCAAAGGCGGTGAATGAAGAGAAAGGATGCCTTCCTTGCTGTTTCCTACCACTGTGCAGAGGAGAACTGCTAAGAAATGATACTTGAAGTTATATTTATTATTGTAAGAGGGGTATGATATTTCTGGGCAGGAATGATGGATGACAACTTAAATTTGTGTCCAGGGAATGAAGGTGAACTGTGACAGAGTTATTTATCTTGGGAATGGAGGTTAGGGTCAGCCCAGGCTGGGTGCCTGAAGGCACAAGACATTGACAAATTTATCCTGCAGGCCGTATCTGAAGCCCTTTGTTTTGGATCCTGGCTACTCACTAAGTGACCCTCATCCTTCATGTTGGCAATGCGTGAAGGATGCGGTGAGTGCCAGCGGCCCCTTCTCCCCCGCCCCCGCCCCCGCCCCGGCTCCCGCTACTAATTCTTGTCATTCACTTTGCTGACAGGCACCAAGCCCAAACTATTCCCAGTCCTGAAAGGGAAGGTTAAAATATTTATTTCGGCTCATAATGGCCTCCCTGATTTAGTGCAGGATCATTTTTCCTGTTGCCTTTGTCATTGCAGGTCACTGGAAGGACTGAGCGCGTTCGGGAGCCTGGAGGAACTCATCTTGGACAACAATCTGCTGGGGAACGACCTCGTGTTGCCAGGGTTACCCAGGCTTCATACCTTAACCCTCAACAAGAACCAAATATCCTTGGCTCTGCCTGCTGCCCCCACTCTCCGCCCAGCCCCACAGTGGTCCCTTCCAGCTCTCTACCTCTCCTCCTTTGCCCCACACAAATACCTGCAAAATGTCAAATGAGTTTTATGTGTCAGCTAAATTAAAGTATGTGAAATACAGTCCATGGGCAGACAAAGCGTTCTGTCTACTGGCACTCGGGACACTTCAGAGTAATTTATTATAGGTCATTCATAAATGAAATGCACCATTATATCTTCCTGTTGCTCCATTTTAGTGTAGAGATCTAAGTTATGGCTGTGAAGAAATCTTTTTAATAGATAAAAATAGAGAAAGAAAATAATGTCACTGCTGCCAAGAAGGCGAATCCAGGTTCTGTTTGCTTGGGCTTGTGTGGGAGGGCGGCCTCTGGTGGGCAGTAGAGGGTAATGCTGTTGAGCAAACTTGGCCTTCACAGAGGTTTCTGGTAGGCTCTGCTGCAGGCTTGGGCAACAGTTCTGGTGAAGGAGATGGGGAAGGGACTAAGGTGGATAATAAGTGTGAAGCCCAGGCCTGTCTTTGTCTTTCATCATGGTTATCATAGGAGGGTCACAAGAGAGGCCTATGACAGTCAGTCTAGCATATGGCTTCTTCTTAAGTTGGTGAGATGAGGCTCAGACTAATTGCTCTGGATTCCAAGTGAGGCTGAGAATGGAATCAGAATCTTTACTGAGCATTCCTGTGGATCAGGCCCTGTGTAACTTTAAGTATATTACAGGATGGGGGAAAAGTAGGTTTAAAGTTGTGAGTACATGAAATACAAAGTTTATTCTTGTATTATTTATTATTGTATTATTTTTCCATACGAATAACTACAAACCTATTTTTGCCCCACCCTGTATTTTTAATTCTTATCAAACCCCATGAGAAGGGTGTAGTTACTTCTTTCATCTAGATGTGGAAGGAAGTGAAATATAGACCGACAGCCAGACATTTAATGAGATGCTGGGTCCCAAATTCAATCTCGACTGTGGCTGTATCCAAAGTTCTCTCCTTCCTACTGTATTGCTTCAGACTTGAAGTTCAGGCACCTGGAGTGGTTTAATCAGTTGTTCATGATCACATAGTAAGTTAGAAATAGAAAAAGGATCAGGACATTTTTCCCTAGACTATGATATAAAACCAGATGCATATGTTAAGTTAAATATAATATACATATATGCATATGTCAGTAATTAATAATGATTTGCAAAATCATTTATTGTTTATACTTCAGTCATAAGTTTACACATTCTTTATTCTGTAAAATGTACTACTCGTGCTCATTATTAATGTCACGTTAATAGAAGAAGGAGAAAGCCTGTAAGTAAATACAGTCTTGATTATAATGAAATGTTGATGAAATTTTTTCCTTTCATATCCTTTGGTCGACTAAGTTTTCTGGTCATTGTTTCAAAAGTGTTATAGTTAGTGTGTCTTATGGCTTCTTTGGCTGTCTTAGGTGACCAGTTGGAAAATATTCTCAAATCAACCAAGAATAGAAGGATTATTAGATGAGTTTGGATGCCATGGTTCCTCCTTTGGGCCACAATGCTCATATCCTCTGCCCCACGTCACTGTAGAGAATTAGAGTTCTTGAACATGTGTTCATGAGTCAGCTTAATCATGCTTAGCTGTGAGGCCTTGGACAGGTCATCCTCTAAGAGTCTCTGTTTATCATTTTTACAGGAATAAAGTGGATTGGATGATGGTTTAACTCTCAGTATCACTGTCACCAGAGATTATCAGGCCTCTTGGCTCTACAATGCTGAAAGACTTTCTTCATCTTTGGTTGAAACTTTTCCTGCCCCATGTTTCAACTTCTCCAACCTACAGCAATAATGATGAGGGAGTAATGACAATGGTCTGGAAGAGAGCGGAGCAGAAGGCTGATCATTCTGTTACTGTGGTGCTGTATAGTACTTCTTTATCAGTAGATACAAAGGTCACAGCTGGCTCTCTTGGGATGCACCATGGCTTCCTCTGTCCCCTCTGGGCTATCAGTATGATCATGAACATCGACTTACTTTCCCCTATACTTGACTCAGAAGTCACAGAATGAAAAGCAGGTACAAGTAGCAGTGATGTCAAATGTCATCCTCTTAAACTAGTAATTCTCACTCCACCTTTTTGGCTAACTAGCTTTCCTACCTACCTAAAAATACCTGAGGCTCTCCAACAATTACACAGTTCCACATTTTGCTCTTCCTACTCCATGAAAGGCCTTAGACTTGGGCTCTATCAGTTAGCTTTGCTGCATAGTAATCCACACCAAAACTGGTAGCTTAAAAAAAATTTCATTGATTTACAAGACTGTGGTTTAGCTATTTGGGCAGGGCTCAGATGACAGTTCCTTTGCTAGTCTTGCCTTGGGCCACAGTTATGCAGCCAGTCACAGTTATTTGAAAGCTTAGCTGGGGCTAGATGATCTGAGATGGCTTCATTCAAATGTCTGGAGTTGGTACTGGTTGTTGGTTAAACTAAATGTCTCTAATAGGCTAGCACAGGCCTCTCCTCATAGGAGGGGTATTCCAAGAGCCAAGCCCTATTGGCATCATGTGTGTTGCTGTCCCATGACCAAAGCAAGTCACATACCAAATGTAGGACCAATGTGAGAGGGGACTATACAAGGTGTGAATACATAGAGGTATGACTCATTTCATTAATAGTCTAACACATGGACCCTTGATATTATCTCCTTAAGCTTTTACTTGATGTTTGTAATAAAGGGAGACCTAGAATCAAGGAACTATTGACCTTCTAAAAAGGTAAGTATTAACTCTGTTATAAATTAAATATTATTTTAAACATATTAGGAATCTTGCTATCAAAAGGGGTTCTACCTAAAGTTCTCGTGTGCAGTTTTTTTTTGTTTTTAAACATATGTAGAATGATTATTCACACCCACCCTCACCCATTTTATCTGCTTTGCAAATCTAGAATTTTCCATTTGGGTTTTACTCACAGTTAAATATATTTATACAGTGCTTGTGTTACTGGACTTTGGGAATGTGGGTTATGGGTTTCTTTTATCTTTTAGTGAGAGGTACTATCAAACAGTGCTTAACAACAACAGATTATGAAGCCAGACTTATTGGACTTGTACCCAGGTCGACCACTGACTGCATGACTTGGACAAGTTACTTAACATCTCTGTGCTTTGGCTTAAGATGGGGACAATAATAGTACCCCTCCCATAGGTTATTGTAATGGTCACTGCAAGAATCTCACAAATATTAAGTTATAGTAACACAGTAAGTTCTGTATAAGGGTTAGTATTATAGTTATTATTATTATTATCCTACAGCATTATGTGAACTTATCTGAAGTTATTTGAGCCACATTATAACTAGCATCAGAGTATAGATTTGGAGTGATTCTTTGACTTATAAATTTAATATTACCCTCATATCATCCTGTGAGTTTGGTATCCCTGGGAATAAGTCTCATTTCTATGAAGAAACTGGGAGAGTATGAACTATTGAATTCACATAGATTGTTTGTGTCAGGCTCATTCTAGAACCCAGGTATGTTAATTTTCAGCCCAGACTCTAAAACCCAAAGTAGAGGGGCTATTGCTGCACAGGAAGAGGAGCTGAGAGGTAGGAGGAGTCAGCTGCTGGTGTCTGGCCCCACAAGACCCTGCTCCCAGATGCAGAGGGAGCTTATGAAAGATTCCACATCCTAAACCCAGCATTGGGCACATTTTTTCCCAGTTCATCATGGCCTCACTTCCCAACTGCATACCTCATGCTTGAGCTCCCACATTTGTTCTCCCAGCCTTTGTCCCTGAGGGCTCTGTTCAGCCCTCAGCTTTGGTGCCCTGTCCTGATACACCTGGAGTCTGGTCTTCCCAGATTACCTCTTCATCTCTTGGTTCCTAGCTTATCTCACTTTCCTTCCTTAGGTTCATTTAGACTGGCCCTGTAGTGGCTGATGGGCCATGGAGTTGACCTCCTCTCCCCAACATTAAAATTCTTTCTCCCTCTATTTCTGTCATCTCTGTCTCTATTTATCTCTATCTTTCTCTCTATCATCTTTCTCTTAGGAACATGTACACACTATCCCTGGCTCTCCCCCTGCAGGGATGGGTACTTGGTTATGGTCTCAGTCATCATGTCTGAATATCCAACCCCAAATAATGGAAAACTGACATGGTAGGAAAAATGGATATCTAACCTTTCACCCACTCTTCCTTCGGGGGTGAGTAAGGGAAGGGTGATCAGTGACTTCATTTTAAATCATGGTTCATTTCTTCACTTTTTGTCTCCCTATGTGCTTGAGCATATGTATGAAGAGATAGCGTGAATTGTAACACCAACAAGGAAGACATTAATACAGATGGGATGTGCTCCAATTCAGGAAGCTGGCCTAGTGTTCCCACATCAGCCAGCTGCATCATCTCAGGGAAGTGTCAGCAGCTTGCCAGAGGCCAGAGTTATGTTTTTTATCTATATTGGGAAATATATATTTCAGAGTACTATTAAAAGATTTAAATATATATATATATGGAAAATCACTTTACACCCAAAGACTTTATGACTTCTTGGTACATTTTAAAGTTAGCCAAAGCTTCAGTGCTTGACAAGAATAAGCCCAAACTGGAAACAACTGAGTTACCGATCACAGTTGGGTGACAGCACATTATGGTCTCCCACAAAAGCACATAAGAATTTTCATTGTTCAGCATAAAATTTCCTTTTTATGTTAGGAAATGGTGAGTCATGTTTTCCTAGAAATGCCATTTCCTAGGTTCTAGGTTTAAATATAGACAGTGTCATCTACTGGTAGTGTGACTTTGACTCCAGTTTTCTTAGTTGTTACATAGATGTGATAATATTTCTGACCTGTGTGCAAATCAAAATGAGATAATATATCCTGTAGATTGTTTAGTTAGCATTAAAAATATCTAATAGTAGAATGAGCTCTAGTTGTAATCTCCTCAGTGACTATATATGCTGCGCTTTGACCTGGAGCGTACCACAGGGGGAGCGTACGTCCTATTTTCTCACCTGGGAAACAACTTCAGACCTGTGCAACTGGCTGTGGTGTTGCTTTGATCTTGGGCCCTAGCAGGAAATCTCACTTGGCAAGACCAGCCATGACAGCTGGGCTCTGCAATGGCAACTTTCTGTAGACAACACTAAAACTTTCTAAATGGTGAACACTCATGAGAAGACTTGATGAAAGAAACCAGGTGTGTGCTGAGAATCCAGCTGGACAGAAATGAAACTGTGCTAGGGAGCTTCAAATTTGTTAAAGAGGTTAAAAAAAAACTCAAACCTTTAGGAGAACCTCTGAAAGTGTCTCGACTGTGGTGGTCTTGATTAGCCACAGACCCCAAGTCCCTCCTTTGATGGCCTCTGGTTAATTATCTATGCAGGTTGACAAAAACCTGCATTATCTCTTCAGGAATGTGCAAATTCTATCTGGAGTTTGCAATCAGGAAGAACAGAGCTGGTCTTTGCTGACCCAGGAGACCAAAAAAGCAATTAAAACTCCTCCTTCTGTTTCATTCTCCAGTGGTGGTATCAACCTGATGATGAAGTTCTGGCCCACAGCATCCATGAAGGAGATACTAGTGATTCCTGCCTGGTCTGGATTTGGGGAAGACTACCTGGCCCAGTCCAGTTGGTCATTTAGTAGGTAGTTGAAAAGATTGGGAAGATGAAGTAACTTCTACCATATGCAATATCCTAAATGAAGCAGTCTCAAAGACTCTAGAAATCCAGAATTCCTTGGATTTATTGGCGAGATGGCTGAAGCTTCTTGCAACCTCTAGACCTCTTGCCCAAGAAATGATCAAAAGATTCAAAGTCCACATCTCCAGGGCCTCCTGCTCAGGGGCGGATCTAGATTTTGTGGAGTGTGAAACTTACATAATTTGAGAAGGCCCTTTTAAAGGGAAAGACTACATAATTGTGAATGCAAAATTAGGTATGAAGATGACTGTTACTGGGAATAAAAGTATCAAAGCAAATTAAAATTTAAGTTAAAATACCACACATTAAAATGTTTAGAAAAGTAAATATTTTTTACTCACATGCCTGTATAAAAACCTTTTTCTTATTTTTCCTGAAAATTCCCTTATAATTCTGTTATATAATTTATATTTTATACTGAGAGAATAGAAAGACAATTCTATCTAATTGAAAATTGATTTGTATTTTTAATAGTTTAGGGAGATTTCTTTCAGGTTTACCAGTCCTTATTTATAATTTCACCACTAAGTTATTGGTAAAAATTTTAGAATTATTAGGTATTGAAAAAGCTTTTGTATATTTTCTTCATATATGAGCTGTAAGATCTTGGGAAATTTTAAGTTATGTGTGTGTGTGTGTGTGTGTGTACACTCACCAACTTAATCTTAAATGTTCTTTGAATTGATTAACTCATTAATCATTTCATCATCAGCTTTATGTTGGTCCCACATGTTGTGTCAGCATGAGTGTTGCTGAGTGGCAAGAATATTACTAGGAGCCATTCCTACTGGTACTGTTGTAATAACCAGACACAGAAATGACTGAAAACCACACAAATATATCCCACTGAATCCTAATTAAATGCCACTTCTTCACAAGTTCCTCTTAACCAGGTTCCTAGAATTTCCACAGCTGCTTCAGTGTTATCCAACTCAAAGCGAAATGTGGTGGAAGTCATCCTAATGAAGAAAAGCAGTGATCTTGACCAGTTGTGCAACCTACTTTTGCAAATTTTGGAAAATATATTACCATGTGACTCTATTACTAGGGTTTTTTTTTTGGCACCCTGGAAGAGACATGTGTAAGCAAGGAGCCCTCACATGCAAGCTTTTATTAGTTCTGAGTAAATTTACATATGAACATTTACTCAGATTAAACTGGACCTCCCTGGATGGTGGCATGCTAGGTTTCCATAGTCACTAAATGTTGAGAAATGACTGGGAGTTCAGTCCAACTCAGTTGCCCAATGTTTCCTCAACTTGAAAATATTGCCAGTTATGAGTCCTATTCTTTCATGTTCCCACCTTCACAGAGAAACTAAAAAAAAAAAAAAATAGATGAAGATTTAAGGAGTTTTGTCCTAACAGGGAAATAGGTTTTTGTTAGACTTTTCTATCCATAGTAGAAAGGGCTTCCCCTATGTTCTCAGGGCTGCTGTCTACATATACAATTTGAATCCCCCAAATCATGTCAGCAGCATTTTGATAGCCCACTCTCTTGCAATTTCACTAAAGAAGTATTGTGCTGGCTAATAGTAGTAGTGAACATTTGGCTGCCTCCCCCCACCCACCCATCCCCAGAAATAGAACCTGGTCTCGAGGCTTTAGGATGATCTAATAGGCATGAGTCTAGTGCTTCTTGGGGCATCTGATGGGTCCTATGTGTGGAGTAGAGGACTGGAGCGAACCCTGAAGGGGAGAAGCTAGGACTGGGACTGAGGCCCATGCAGGTCCAAGTCCAGGCATGGGGTACCCCACCTGATGACACTGTTGGCTCCTGAGGTGTCTTTCTCAGGGCCTGGGGACAGCACTGCTAGAGAGAATAGTGGCAGACTCTTTCTTCTCCTCTTCCTCCTTTTCCTGTTCCTCTTCCTCCTCTTCCTCTCTCTTAAATGTTATAATGACTGCCATTCATAGAAAGATAGACCTGTTGGAAAAGCCACAATTCTCCCAAAATTATTCACTGTCATTTTAATTGGCTTTATTTAAGTGATTTTTCTTAAAGAGAATGACAATTGAACTTGAATTGAAAATATAAGTATGTTTTGTCTTCATTAATGAAAAACATCAATGTTTTGACTACTGGCCACTTACCCATTGTATTTCCAACTTTACCTTCCTGCCAGGGCCTTCTTGTTAATCTTCTCTATGTGCCCTCATTCCCATCATGCTCATCCCAGGGGTCCTTTGTGGCCATTCCTGGATGTCATTTGTTAAAGATTTGGAGAATTGATAACGTCAGCATCCTTGCCTTTGTTTAGAAAATGAGCAGACATTGGTCAACTGAAACGCACAGTGGATGAGTTTGCTCAGACTATCTTTTACTAGTTTTCCCCTTTTGCTTGTGCTCTCCCGCTTCTTGCCTCTGTCTTGTTCCTCCCAAGGAACAGTGCTTGTCCTTGTATTTGATGGTGTCAGAGTATGAATGTAAAGATTGTTTGAAGGAATTTACTTTAAAGAATATAAGATTTAAGGAAAACTTGAACTTCCACTGTTTAAAGGGTCATGATGTGGAAGAGAAGAATATTGTATTCTTTGTGACCACAAACAGTTAAGTTCGGTCAGTGGGTAGAAATTCCAGAAAGATTCAGTCTCAGAGGAAAGGAAAACTCTCTTATGGTTGTGAGCTAAAATGAGGTACCTTGTGGTGACCCCTTGGCAGATATGTAAGGAACTAGATTCAGATACTGGTTGGATTTGGAGTTTATTCTTGTGTGACAAGTTGAAATGAAGTAGGAAGAATCTGGGTAACATCCCATCATTAGATAGTATCCTGACGGAGTAACAGAGCAGATAATTTTTTAATTTTTTTCTCTTCTCATAAATTCAGGTAGACCTCTGAGTCTTTGACTCTTATATGCTGCCTTTGTCTCTATATCTTCAGCCCCATATACTCTGCTGTCATTCCCTGTCAAGGACCTCATTCTGTGTCCTGTCGTTAACTCACTCCTTGTATCCATGGGCTCCTAGTATTCATGGCCTCTCTCTGGCCTGTCAAATCACCATCTTGCTTAGGGCCCAGCTCATCTGATGTGTGGCTCAACTGAAGAGTTGATGTGTGAGCTATTCCTTCCCTTTCCTGTGATTCCTTGAATATATTTGGTTTGGGGAGAGGTCTCGGTGTTTACCTTGACAGGACAATGGATCCCACTGTGATGATGAATCTTGGAATAATTTTACCACCATGCCTCTCCTTGGTCTTTCTCTTTCAATTTATTTCTTCATGGGACATGAGATTCACCATGGAGTCAGGAAATCCATTTTGACCTGCCCGGCTTGACTAAACCTGTCCTAACTTGTTCTGCATGTCTTCTCATTCTAGCTTTGTTCTCCTTTCCTCGCAACACAATGTTTTTTTTTTTTTCCCCATCATTGAGTCCACTGAGCAATGCTTAACTCCACCACAGACTCTCAGATCATAAGGGAATGGCCAATCCCCTATTTGTGTTTATTCCATTCCTGTATATTTTAATGACAAATTACCTTTTAAAAATTGATATATTTTTAATGAAGCCATTGAAAATAATGTCTTGCTTTCATTACTAGAAAGAATTAACTTTATGGATTTTCATATTGTAAAATATTTTACTACATGGAATCTACCCTTTATCATTAAAACAAAACAAAACTATAGTGGAAAGGAAAGTGGGATAAAATAATTAAGTTTATTCATTGTCTCTCAAGTGATCTGAACTCAGCCTTACTTGTCCAGAGAAAAGCTGGTCTGTATACCCAGCAGTAGGAGTGAAAAGCTAGCTGTTCTAAGTACCTACAGCTAAGCTGATTTCAACCCTTACCCATGTCACCTTCTGGGAGCAGTCTGGACCCATGAGCTGCTAGTGTTTCCCTGTCAATTATGGTCTATTCTCCTTGCTAAGTCTTGTCTTCCTGGATTGAGATCCTTAACCTTTGTCACATCACTGACTTGGAGTGCCTGCTTGATCACCTGGCAGAAGTGACACCAGCTCTGGAGTACCTCAGCCTGCTCGGGAATGTAGCATGTCCCAATGAATTGGTCAGCTTGGAAAAGGATGAGGAAGACTACAAGAGATACAGGTGGGTATCTAGGGGTTCAAGCATGGTGAAAGCAGGGAAAAGTAGCATCTTTGGGGGCATAATGTACTAGTGGGTGCATAGCAGATGTTTGGTAAATATCAATGGATTACTCATGAAAATGTTAAGCTTCCACTTTTGCATAACCTATAGCTATTGACTCGTTTTGTTGTGGTCACAGGAGCCAAGAAACATGTAAAGCTGTTGGGTGGTCTAGGTCAAGGGTTGACAAAATTTTTGTAAAGGGTTGGAGATCATATGGTCTCTACTGCAGCTATCCAGTTCTGCTCTTATAGTACAGAAGTAGCCATCAGTAATTTGTAAATGAGTGGGCATGGCTATGTTCCATCCAATAAAATTTTATTTTATAAGAAGGCAGTTGGCCCAGCTGGTATGGCTCAGTAGATTGAGTGCCAGCCTGTGAACCAAAGGGTCTCCAGTTCAGTTTCCAGTCAGGGCACATGCCTGAGTTGTGGGCCAGGGCCCCAGTAGGGGGCACATGAGAGGCAACCACACATTGATGTTTCTCTCCCTTTCTTTCTCCCTCTCTTCCCCTCTGTCTAAAAATAAGTACATAAAATCTTTAAATAAATAAATAAATAAAGGCAGCAGTCCAGATTTGACTATCTTTTGCTGACCTGTGCTCTGTGGCTCTGTGTAATAAGGTCTTCCTGTAGTCTGCTTCAGAGTCACTTTTTGGAGTGAAATTACTTAACATTAAAGTTAAGGGAGCTTATATAAAATCCCAAGAGAAAGTCCCACAAGGCCAATAACTTTGTTCCATAAAGCTATGCCTCAGTGTCCACTGACTATGTGCTTTGATGGGCTCCAGGTAGAAATGCTTTTCTTTCTTTTCTCTACTTCTAAACCATCTGCTTTGAAACACTGATCCAAACTCACCTTTGTTGGTGTTACTGATTTCATACTGTATCTTCTTGCCCTTTGATGCCTCGTTAACACCCCAAGTAGTGAGGGCCATGGAATAGGAGCTTGGTAACTTTGCTGGAGCTGTCTTGAAACGACTCTTCCTCTCATGACATGGGTACTAATAGACAGATGCAGGGCCCTTGGAGGACCTCAGAAGCCCTCTGCTGATTTGGAATCAGATCCATTTGGATGTCAACAAATACAGTTAATAGGCAAGCGACTATCCTTCAGACTCAATCCAAGTGGTGGTTGTTGGAGCATGATTCTTGAGGGAGGGTTTTGTTCCATAGGAATGATCCACCTCACGGGCTGGGATGGACACCACCCAAGCCTGTCCCCCTTCTCCAGGTCTGTTCCTTGGAAGATATTGAAGGAAGAGGCTGGGAAGGCTGTTTTCTAGTTGCACATATTGGCAAAGTTGCCATGAGGAATGGGATTCTAGAGGACTCGCACAGCCTAAATCACATATAGTCAAAATTATTTTATAAAATTTGGAAGTCACCTACAACAATGGCAAGGCACTCACACTTGGAGAGAAACAGGAATCAAGAGCAGTGGTGGGAACATGAAATGTGGGTGTGTCCAGTTACATATTCACTATACAGCATCTGATTGATGAGTGGAAGAGTAGGCTCGTTTTATAGTAACTCTGAATTTTGTATTCATTTTGGTTTTTGTTGGTAATTTGACAAGCATTTCCATACCTGCATTTGGATGAGATAAATGTGTGTATCACCAGTTCTTTTCTGTGGTCCATAAGCAGGTCCACTTTGTTCATCCTGGAATTTGAGCTTCATTTAACCCTGAGAAACTTTAGGATTTCACAGTAAGACTTTTGGACCCAGAGTTCCTGTGGCATTTGGGTTTCTACAAAGCAATGTAGTCACCTTTTTTTCCTCTTGCTAAAGTATTTTCCTGGCCTTTCATTCACAAAGTATGAGTTCTGCCTGCCTTCTAGCTGTTATCCTGAGCCTAATACTAGGGCCTCTATGTAAATTTATGTGACATTTTCACTAGAAAATTGCTTAAAAAATGAATGATATTTCTACGGTTTACTGTTTTTCACTTTAAGTATGTTTTCTGACAATATGTCTTCTATTAATCATTTAAGCAATAGCAGGAGCCTTAAAGGAGTGTATTCAGAAGCAAGAACCCATGGTTCATTTAGTGCTGTCTAAAAAATTCCTTATTGATTGGCATCCCCTGTGGTTATGTGATGTAATATTTATAATATGTCACCCAGCCATACATCAAAACAAGTATGTCTGTTGTTTCGTTTCCGTGGGAGAGGTTGATTTCAGAGAGGTCTGCCCAGTTTTAGGTCACGCTGTGGCCAACCACTGGACCAGAAATGGGAAGTGACTAGATTCATGGAGTTTTTGGAAATGGCTTCACAGATGCTTTGGTGTCTGCAAATTCTTTTCTTCCCTTCCCCCATACCACCCCTTTTCCTTCCTCACTTACCCCCTGTGCACTGGGTTAGATTTTCTTGGCACACATCCCCACAGTAAAATGGGGTCATTAAATCTGTATGTGAGCATGAACTTATTACCAAGTTGTTGAGCAGTGCCCTGGTCCTGCTGGGGCAGGAGCAAAACCATGCCTGAAGTTTCTTTTTGCCATTCATCATAGATCATGGCTGAGAAATGTCCATTGCCATGTTATTATAGGACCTTAAACCTGACCATGTTTTGCTGTGTGTATACACTGTGCTATTTTGGGATGAATGTTGAATGGAGGTGAATGTGATAACCAACAGCCTTTGGGATTTGAGCAGGAAGAGAGTGGGTGAGGCAGAGCTTGGCTTGGGAGACCACCATCGTACTAAGAAACCACGTTGGGCCTCCTGTGGACTTCCATACTGGCAGAAAAAGAAATCAAGGATGGAAACTTGGGTGCCCAGAATGGTCTATTTCTTGTCTTCCTTTGCAATTATTTTCTTTCTTCTTAGTACAGGAAAGAAAGTAGCATGAAAGTCAACCATATACAAGTGCTCGACTTCAGCTGTCAAATAAGGGAGTGGGGCTAATCCATGGTCTCTTAGCTCTACTTCTGTCACTAAACTCTTTGTCATTCATTCTCTCCTGCCACTGCAGTCTTTGGTCGGCCTCTCCTTCCTTCTTTCTCCTCAGTAGGGACCTCTGTATTCCTTATAACATTAAATTATTTAAAATGTGACACCCTTCTTTTGTTCCCTCTAAGGGAGCAGCCCTGGGGCCTGCCCAGTGTCTGCAGCACTCAGCCAAAGGGAGGGAGGGAGAGAGGGAGAGAGATAGGGAGGGAGGGAGGGAGGGGCCCTTTGCAGTCTGTTGGCTGTCCTGGGCTACCACCATTTCCCGGCCCAATAGGAGCTGTAAAACTTGTGGCTTACACAACCCAGCCAGCATTCTCCAGCTAATCTACAGTCTGGGCTTTGAAGATCACAAGAAAGCAAAGGTCATGACCTAGAGATCAAAGTGACAGAAGCCCACAGAGTAATTGCTGGTTACCCTCTGTAGAGGGCCTTGGTCTGTCCTGTGGGTGTATTGTTTGCACGGAGACTTCAAACATACTGCCTAAATCAGCTGGCCTTTGCCAGTTGTCAGGCATTCATTAATGCTGTAGGTGAGCTCACCTCATCTCATTAGAGTGAGATCATTGTCATCTCTGAGCATCTGGAGTTATTCATTACTCTTTGGTCTTTATTGACTTTTTCTCACAGTCCTCTTTTACCTGGAAGTGTGAGGGGGTGGTTACGTAAGGAAATTGGAGTCATAAGAGGGGAGAACATAGATGTATTTATTGTAAATTAACTTTGAGGCACATAGAATTCAAGCAAGCTAAAGCTTAAAAGGGGCGTAGGCACCATTTAGCTCATTTTCTTCATTGCACAGATGGAGGGGCTCAGGAAGGTGGTACAGACTGAACCAAGAATGCACAGCAGGACAATCACAGAGTCTGGGCTCTTGCCCTTGACCTGTTAGTCCCCAAGCTTTTTGTTAGGAAGACTTCCCTTCTTTTAAATTTTCTTCCCCATACTTTAAAACTTTGTCTCTTAAATGCACTGTGTTTAAGCAAATGCTAACTCTTTTTTTGAAATTAATCAGGTAGCCAGTGTTACCAAACAAGGTTGATATAATCCAGTCAAGAGCAAAGGAGCTTGATATTTTGCTGGCGTGTTCACTATTCTTTTAGGTTTTGCGAAGGACTGAAAATGGTTCATGAGTCACCTGTTACCGTCTTCAGGTACCCCAGGAAGGCATCAGTAGCTTAAGCCATCTCCACCCCAACTCCATGCATGGTAGCAAGTAGGCAGCAAGAACTAATGGGTAGAAGCATAGAATACCATAAATGAAAGGAAGAGAGACAAAACTCCTGTGACTGCCACATCCAGTTCCCTCAGAATCTAGACACTTTGTATGTCTTGAGTAGAGTCTCTTCAGAGATGGAAACACAGTAGCCAACCCTAGGAGAAGACAATGGAGATCTGTGGTTGTGTGGTGTTACGAGGTAGCAGTTCTGAGCAGGAGAGGGGAGCATGTGTTCTCCTCTGACTTTGAAATCTAGGTGGAAAATGCCAGAGCTTTGGGATTTGGGCAGAGAAAATTTATTCTGGAGCAACAAATATACAAAAAAAAAAGCCTTTTTGCTGTTCTTTTTCTCCCCCTACCAGTTTTAGATGTCTCCTCAGAGAAGTCCTTCAAGAAAATGGAGCATTCCATATGAAAAGAGAGAGAACCTGAGAAGCTCTGTGTGGGGGTCTCCCTTCTTCTAGAGAATCTGTTTGCAGAGACAAATAGGTCTTTAAACACCTTCCTCCCCAGGACCTCTGGTCTCCTCTCCATAACCTCGCCTTCCATATCACAGCAAGGAGTGCCCTGACTTCATCCTCCAGCCTTAGGACTGTTGCCCAGCCACCTTGAGAAGGTCAGGAAAATTGGAGTTACCCTTTGGAGCTGAGGACTGGAGACTTAGAACTTAGATGGATCTCTTTTCATTAAGCAGTGTCCTGGCTTAACAAGCAGTTTTATAAATCTGAAGCTGTCTCCGGGTGTCGCAGGATTTATAGATGGGGGGTTTCTGCCATAAAGTGGTTTATGATGGCTGCCTTCTGTGTTATTAGTAGCTGTCTCTTCCTTCAACCATTGCTGTTTGATAATAGCCCTAAAACACCCAGAATTACTTACCTGCAAGCCCCATTCCCGATAGCCCCTGTTGACAGTCTGAATAAGTTTACTGCCCTTTTGTTGTACTTTACCTTCAAAACAAACTGATTGAACCATCAATAGCTCGTGGAAGCTGACAGAGGCATGTCATGTGGACTAGCCCTTGTGATTGCAGGTTATCTAGGGGAGTTAACCTTCCCGCATTGTTAACTGAAATGTTTTATGTACTATGCAACTTTAGGATACGGCTGTGATAACCTCAGTAACTAAGTAATACATCACAGTAAAGAGATTTTGGTGCAACAAATAACCCTGGATTAAATTTACAGGGGTTGAATTGATATTGTAAAAGCCTTCATTCTGTGGCTTCGGGAATCCTCTCTTGTATTTTTATGGCAAGCTTGTATTACATTCAGGATTGAAGCTGCAGCTTTTGACACCCTGACATGACCTAGAACAAAGGGAAATAGATCTCCCGAGACTGGGATGGGACAGGCAGGCAGAAAGCCCACTGACTTATCACTTGGCAGAAATATTTGGAAACCATTCCAAACCACCGAGGGGCAGGAAGGCCTGGTAGATGTGCCCACTGTCTGTGTTATGTGTACCACAGACATGGGCCATGGCAGACTATTGGCAGAATTGGGAAGGGGACACTTCAGTACCTTAGAGTTCTCATAATTCCAAAATGAGTATTTTTCATGGTGTTATTTTTACTTGGATAGGGGTCCTCAGCAAGACCAGTGGCATCAGCCTCACCTGGGAATTTGTTAGAAATGTAAATTCCCAGCCCCACTTCACATGTAGTGAATCAGAAACTCTGGGGGTGGTGCTCTGCAGTCTGTGTTTCAATAAGCCCTCTAGGGGATGTTGACAACCACTTAAGTTTGAGAACCACTATACTAGTATAGAAGCTCCCTGAGAGCAGAGACCTTATCTGATATGTGCATCATCTTGTTCTCAGCACCTGGCACTGTTCTTGCCAGGTGCTGACTGCTCATAGATTGTTTGTTGGGAGAATAAATGTTATGAGTACCTGTAAGACAACATCTCTAAAGGATGAACTTTGGACCCTGGGTTGAGACTCAGACCCAACATTTGGGGAAGGCTTTCCGAGCATCCCTCAAATCTCTCTGAGCAGCAACCACCTGGAAAATCCAGGCTGGCTGCCAGGGTGGGAGTCAAGCCACCCCTGGTATCAGGGTGACTGACTGCCTATCTCACGGGCTATTTCTTTGGTTGTGTGAGAAGAGTGCTCTGAACACGGAAGCTCTGTCATCTGAAATTTTTAACTAGCTTAAAAGCCAGCACCTCTCTCTCTCTCTTTCCTTTGATTTCAGGGCTGTGATCCAAAGTGGGGCAAAATGACAATGTGCTGTCTGTTGTCATCATGGTTCCTGCCAGCACCATGAAGACATCTTTCATTCCATCATTAAACACTGGCTGATTTTGTAATACTGCTGTTTTCTTCACCTGAATATTCATTTTTTCCCACCCTACACTTAGTGGGTGTCTTTCCTCCTTGGAGCCTCACTCCTGACATACTGTTTCTGTCTGCACATGTCTTTATTTGAAAGAATCTACTGTCATTAAGCCTTTGCTGCTACAAGCAGAAGGAGGAAGTTTTCTCTGACATTGACTGAGGCCACTGGGAGTTCCACTAGAGGATAGAAAGGTCATTTGGGCTCTTTGTGGACATTTTCTGATTTTGGATAAGGTCAGAAGGCATTTGGAGAGGAAAGGGAGAGGCTCAGGGAGAAATAGGAAAAAAGGTAGTAGATTGAGGCCAGGGAGGAAGTAGGAAGTAGTCCAATTTCCAGGACCTCAGCTTTTGGGGTGAACAGTTCTAGGGAGGAAAAGTATACCTCCAAAGAATTTTAGAGTATTTTGACTTTAAAAATGACTAATATTAAGGTTATGGCTGGTCATAACCTCTAAGGCCTCTAAGTTGTTGTGTCTGGCACTTGAGTGATCAGCTAAGTCTTTTACCTGGACAGCATATGGAGGTCACGTGGTGATGTGAGGCTGCCTTATGGCTGTGGGAGCTGGCCTGGGAACCCAGGGGTCCACAGAGAAGGGTGGCACGCTGTTTGCACCAAGTACCATTTGCACTGAGAAAAAGCTAGTGCTTGGGTTTGCTTTATGGTTTGTTTTCCTGAAGCCTACTTGAAATTTCCTGCTCCTTCTCATCCTCCTACAGCTGCTAGTTTCTAGTTATTTAGTGAGCAATATTAGGTCCCCTTTCTCTGTGCTCTCAAAACTACTGCATAACTGGTACTTAGCTGTGCTGATTTCTAATTTCTCTGTATGAGTCTATCATCTCAATTACACTGAAAGCCCCTTTTAGTGCAGGGACCATGTTGTTATCACCTCTATACATGTACCTAGGGCATGGCACATAGTAGGTGCTCAAGAAATATTTAGGCAACTGAACTGGTCTAGAAATGAATTGTTATTTTCTTGAGTTAATCCTAATGCTAATTTCCAAGATGACATGAGGGTGAGCAAAAAAAAAAAAAATGTTCCTGTCTTCACGAAGCTCATGGTTTAAGTGAGGACATCAGGTGAGGACACCACCCAACGCATGGTGGTCACCCCAACCTTCCTGACTTGTCTCTATCTGTTCTCTTCCAGATGCTTTGTTCTGCACAAGCTGCCCAACTTAAAGTTTTTAGATGCCCGGAAAGTAACCAGACAAGAACGAGAGGAAGCTTCAGTCAGAGGGGCGTTCATGAAGGTGGTGAAGCCCAAGGTAAGCTGCCTACTTCCTGGTCTTCTCAAGGGATTTATGCCTCACCTCAGTGGTTTCTCTGTGAGCATGGAGGCTGTGCTCCTATGTGTGTAGAATGCAGGAAGGATCTCATGCCACATTTTGTCCCTGGGTACGCTGTTAGCCAGACAAGTAATAGGCTAAGTGTAAATAGGGTCTCCCCAGACTAAGAGGATCTTATTTGTAAGGTGATTTCACCGAGGTGGGTCTTTTACCAATAAAGTAGCACCATACACACACCCTAATGGTGATGTTCCAGGGTCGGGTGGGATTTCAGGCCTCTTTCTAGAAGATGGTTCATTTACTAGCTGGGGCCTCTGCAGGTCTGAAGCTGAGAAAGGAGAAAGAACAAAGCATTGGGCCCTTACTCTTTCTCAGGCAGCTAGGATTCCTCTAGCTCCTCACAGGAGGCCCTTCTTTCTTGGGACCAAAGGGGAACCATGGAAGAGTGATTGTCTTGGATCCACAGGTAAGAACCCAACAGCTCTTGGAGATCTCAGTAGCAGGAAGGTAATTTATCTGACAATGTGAACTGGTACTAGTGTGTGCTCTCTCTCTGTAGCTCTCTTGAGTTCATGGGAATGATGTTTACTGACTGTCCAGGTGAGTCCACACTAAGGCTGTGGAAGTGACCATGGTATCATCTTAATGACAGCATTGATGAGGCAGGGGAGACTTGATTTTCAGACACAAGGGAGATTTTTAAGGACATGAACAACTATCTTATTAGCAGGAATTCGAGTCCTTCACTGAAGCCCAAGGCTAGGGAGTGTACTTGGTGACCCTCGACGACCTCTTTGGAGACCCATCACTGCCTAGGGCTCTGTGGAGCAACATGGTCATTTCCTGTGGGATCCTAGCTTGTGTGTTGAAAATACCAGTCCAGAAATCCTGGAGGTCTAGGTTTTCCTCACCTATTGACTTACAGTGTTCTGTACATGCATTGGAAATGATTAAGAGAGAAAGAGAAAAATCAAACAAACAGAACCACAACAGAAAAAGGAAATCTCTTCCATCAAGTTGCTCAGTGGGCAGCAGACCTCAGGCTACTTTCTTTACCTGAATCTATGAGGTGCAACTTATTTCCCATTATGCTGAATACAATTGCTGGCAGTTGTGGAAATATACAATATGGAGGGCATAATTCTGGCAGATAAATGTATGGTTACCCGTTTCAGCATGTGGGAAATTAATTGAGTGATTTCATTTAGTAGCTATTAAAGTGTTAACAGTTTTCCTTATTGAGGCCAAATTGAATGTATTGTCATGACTGCCTTCAGTTATTTCAGCTTTTGTAATTTTGTCCAAATGAAATAATTTATTTCTTGTCCTCCTTTATTTTTTTTTTTCTTAAAAGATTCCAGAGACAGCTGCATCACCAGACCAAACAAAGCACAACAAATGAGCTGTTTATAATACTTTGGGTTCCTGTCTATCCTACATTTGTGACCTTCATGTATATGGGTACTTTATAGACCATATCAGTATTTCTTCTGCAGTCATTGTCTTTGACATGGACAGCTCTGTGCTGCCCCTGAAAGTCTGAGGGGGTACCAAATACTATATTGGAGTGGGGTGCTTTATATGTGCCTACCACTGTTCTAAGTTTCCTTATATACAGATTTGTGAGCCCTCACATGACCCTGTAATGTAGAAACAAGGAGCACTGGCTTATTCCAAAGATGAAGTAACTCAGGCCTAGTGACGTTAATTGGGCTGCCGGAGTCACCAGGCTTGTAAGCGCTGGAACTTTACCTGCATGTCTGACCGCAGAGCCAGTGAGCTAAACCTTTTCCCCATGCATCTCTCTGTTTGAACAAAATCTCGTAGGAAGGTCTAAATGAAGACAACAGGAGAAGCAGGACTGTTTTGTTGGAGCAGAGGTGGTGGCAGAGGAAGGAGGTGATGGGGTCTGAAATCCTCCCCTGTCTTTGAAAGCAAATGGCAATGGCTCCTTCAAGCCCGGTAATAGCTGGTTGTATGAGTCATTAGAAATTTAAGCAGAAACACTCTTCAAAGCTCTAAATTAGTTTCTGATCAATGAAGGAAGTATCTCATGTTTGTGTGGTTGACTCTAACATCTTTACTAACTGTATTAAGCTTTAAAAATATCTATTAATTATTTGAGGAGAAACAGAAGTACTCCGACAAAGTATGGGGACCTTTGGTTGTTGTGTTTTTGTGGAGTCCCATGATTTCCAAACTGGAACGAACTTCAGTAATCACCTGGTATGAGACCTCATTTAAAGAGTGAAGGAGCTGGGAGAGGCTTGTATTTTCTTAAGCCCCAGAGTCCCATGAGGTGGGCTGGGACTGGAACCTAGGAGTCTGGGCTTCCATTGAAGTAGTCTATTTTTGCCATGATCCTTCAAGTGCACCAGAGGATTCCTCTGTGTTCCTGGTCTCATATCAAACTGTGTGCCTCTCAAGAATGGCAGGCAATCCCCTTTCATCTGTTTTCAGAGATACTCACTTGTACTTTTCTTGCAGATAGAGAGAGGCTAAATGAGATCTTTGCTGAATTAATAAATTGAGGTTAAAAAAGGCCTGTTCTCGCCTGCTCAGAGTATATACAGACATATGTTTGTTCCTATGCAGGTGTGTATATATGCTTTCCATCTCTGTGTATATATACATATATATGTTCTGGGAGGTTTGTGTACGCCTGGATCGGCTCCTAAGTGGAGTGCAATTTCCTCCCTGTGAATTGCCAATGCTGTGCTGAGCACACTCGGTGAAGACCTATTTTTCATAACAGCATCAGAATCTCAAGTTGGCTTCTGTCCTTTCCAAGGCAGCAGCGGCCTGTTGTGCTTATTCAGCAGAATGCTCTGATGGATGATCAAGGGGGCTGTGATTTGGGAAGCTGTTTTCATTTTATTCCTGACATAAAGTATTTGGGAGAATGGAAAATGCCTCTCCAATCACAGCCCTTGCCTTGGAGGTAGGGAACGGGCAGTGTGGGTGTTCTTGGCTGATGCAAATACAAAATCCTCCAGTATCTAATAAAACCCTATCTCCCAGAGGTTTGATTTGGTACCTGGCAACCCTGGTACTTGAGCTCAAGTTCTCTCTCACTTTGTCTCCTGATGACACAGTTCTCTTTCACTGCTCCCTTTTGGCTTTTGTTGTTTAACAGGTGCCTTCTGTCTGAGGTCTGATTGTCCTACAGAAAGATGTTGTCATTCATTAGGGAGTGAGTGATACCTATGTCTACAATGGACTCCTCTAGACTCATGTATGCGTAGGTATTTGTGCATTGTTAACAGACTTACAACAGCTAGGTTTTGCTCATTTCCCAGAATTATGAAGAAAATATATATCTTTGTCAAATATTGGCCATTAAATTGTACCATTGTCCATGCAGAGAGTACCAAGATGGCTGCAGAGAAGGCAGAGGACCCTCCCCCAAAGAAAGACTTCTGTAATGACCAGACCATGACCCCCCTCTCCGCACCAGGGAGCATAGATCAAAGCCGTGCAGAGGACTGTCCAGGAGGGCATGTGTGGCAGACACGCCAGCCCTGCACATCAGAGAGACAGTTCAAGAATCCGACAGTCAGAATTGCTTAATTATGTCCTGGCTTTGTAATTATTCATCCCTGTTCTGGCAAAGAGCACAGTTGTCATTTCTTTGACATAATTATTTAAAGCTGAGCCCTCTTGTTTACAGGCACATGTATGAAGTTGGCTACTAAGTATTTAATAGAAGCAATGGGGAGAGTAACTACTGGGGCAGCTAGACTGAGAATCACAGCCTATATTAGAAAGTGTTTTAACATGTGTATTTTTGTTTGTAATGATGATCATTCTCTTAGAGGTTAGATATGGAAATAGCTGTGTTCGTGAGTACTGATATGTCCTTAAAAATAGGTCAGCAAGTCTTTATGCAGACATGCCTGGGTTTCCTATCATGTGTAGCTCGTGTATTTGTGTAGTTTTTATTAGTTTACTTATTTGTGTGTGTATCTTTGGGTAGTGGGAGGAGAGGGGTATAGTGTATGCATTTGTTTGTAAGTGATAGGAAGAGAAAGAGGGAAATGTGATATGTTAAAGGAGTAAATTTCTGAATACCTGTACCTTCCACAAATCTGTTCTATTCTCCTTAAAGTAAAAGTTGAAAGTTACTTTGATCCAAAGATCACTACACTACACAGTCCTGGTCTTGACACTTGGACCCTAACTTCCCTGGGCAACTTTAGTTTTTACCATCTATGTCCAGGTTTTGGAAGCAACAGGAAGGCAGTATTCACCTGCTGGGCTGTCAGCTCCATGAGTACAGGAGCTTTGCTTTTCTACTCTTACATCTCCAGTGCCTGGTCAACGGCAGAAGTTCAGCCAATACTCCTCAAAAGAATAAGCCATGGACCTGACCATGGTGGCTCAATTGGTTGGGTGTCACCCACAGGGTGAAGGGTTGCCAGTTTGATTCCTGGTCAGGGCATGTGACTGTGTGGTGGGTTTGAACCCTGGCCAGGGGCATGTGCAAGAGGAAATGGATCGATGTTTCTCTCTCAGTTCAGTATTTCTTTCTCAGATTGATGTTTCTGTCCCTCTCTTTTCCCTTTCCTTCTTCTTTCTCCAAAAATACATACATAAAATCTTTAAAATGTGTATCAAAAAGATAAATCATGAATAGAACAGACTGGAAGATCCATCACAAAAAGTGGTCCATTTTTTTTTATTGCCTAAATATGGTCCTCTGGAAAAGCAAAAAGGGACCTTTGCCTTAAGGAATTATAATAATTTGAATCTGTGTGTTGGCAGAAAAGAGAGATTCTGAGGTATTTGTTTTTCAAAAGGATTTATCTGGCATTTCTTATGATGGCAAAGCTGAGGCTGCTGCTCTGCCCGGGCCCTGGCTTCTTCGTCGGGCTCATTGCTGGGGGAAGTGAGGGTGTAGTTTGGGTTGCATGCTCCCTGTCACTGCTCACCTTGTTCCCTGAGTCCTTCTCTCAGAATCTACCTGCTCAGAAGAGGGCTTTTAGGAATGAAAAGTAGCTTTTGTAGAAAACACATTGGGGCACTCCATAAGTGTGTGTACAGTTAAAATGAGATTTTCGCCTCTCTTAGCTGTTATTTTTTTAATTTTTTTGGTCTTACCATAAAGGAGAACAGCCTAGTGGTTTGCTTGGTTCACTTAGGTGTTTTTCATGCCTAGTGTAATTTTTCCCTAAATGTTCCCTTGTTCTAAATAAAGTATAGTCTATATGTCTTTCCTATCTTCTGTTAGCTTTCTCTAGCCTATTGCAAACATGTAAAAGGTTATCAGAAAATACATGTAGATTGATTGCAACTACTAACAGTCATTCTATACTTAATATTTTCAAGACTATATATTTCACATAAAGCCAGGGTATGTCTGTAAATAAATATTGTAAACCACATGTACATATGGCTAATTAGACAATAAACCAGTGTACATTGAAAGCTTTCTACTGTGCCAAACATTTCAAAGAAAACTAAAAATGTCACTTGAGCCCTGGCCAGGTGGCTCAGCTGGTTGGCATGTCATCCCATATACCAAAAAATTACAGGTTCCATCCCTGCTCAGGGCACATACCTAGGTTGAAGCTTTGATCCCTGGTCAAGCACATATGGGAGGCAACCAATCAATGTTTCTCTCACATCAATGTCTGTCTGTGTGTCTGTGTGTCTGTCTCTCTCTTTTCCTCAAACCAATAAATGCTCACATCAGGATTAAAAAAAATAAAAAAGACATTCAATTTTCTAGATATTTCTAACTACCTGAATATGTTAGTATTTTGTACTTCTGTTTTCACATAAATGTTTTTTTTTTGTCTAGAGACTTCTATTTTCAGTTACTTTATAGTAAATTTTTAGGGGAAAACATTTTTTAATTAATTTTGTTTTTGGAAGATGCTTAGGCAGTATGTTTAGAAACAACTCCAGGAGCCAAAAATTTGCAGTTTGTTTGTTTTTCATTGTTCCTACTAATTTCACAGTTTGCCACATTCATTTGAGGGAGAATCCCTTAAGGGTTTTGTATTTCTCCATTTGTAGCACCATGGTATCCCATGTCTCAAGTAAATACTTTAAGTATTGCTCTTTGGAGGCAATTTGGGTAGCTTTTCATTGCTTTGCACTTGGATAGCATCCCTCCAAAATAGAGATAGACTGTTACATAAAAAGTTGTGTCTCCAGTGCCCTGGCAAAGCCCTATGGACAGAGAATTGAAATCCACAGCAGGGGGAAGGGAGTGAAACAGTGGCAGTTGCTGGTGGCAGCAGCCTCTCAGAGCCACTCGCAGAAGTCCCTGGGGCCTGACCAGGTGTTGAGCACATAGTGGGTCTCACTCTTTATTAAGCCCAATGCCTAGTGAGGTATTGTGGTATCTCTGTTGCAATCATTGGCTTTTACTGTATCCCAATGGCCCAGCTCCACATTTTTCCTACAGCATGCTCACTTTTTCCCAAAGCCATTTGGATAGGCACATGTCTAGAGGATCATGGAAGGAAGTGGTAATTTGGGGGGAAGTAGATAAGTCTTCCTAGGTACTTCCTAGATACTCTGGAGTGTAAAAAATTGGGAGAAGTGTGGTAGATTTTGTTATTTGTTTAAAATTGTTACTTTCTTTCTGCCCTTGCCATGGGGAGGAATACATTTCCCCATCCCATTGACTTTGGCCTTGGCCATGACGCTTTGGCCAGTGGGATTCGAGTGGAAGTGATAACATGCCAGTTCTGGGCCAAGGCCTTATGCGGTACCATGTGTTTTCACTCACTCTCTTGCATGTCTGCCACTTGCTATGAAAACAACATGAGACTCACACTGACCAGACCTGAACCTGACCTGAAGTCCAAAGCTGAAGCAGAACTACCCCAGCCAACCACAGACTTCTGCACAAGAAATAATTGCTTGTAATCCACCACGATTTTTGAGGAATAGTGTTATTACAGATACCTGACTAAGACATAGGCCATCCATCCATACAGTCTTCTCTTTGGTCCTTCCCTGGCCACTTGATCCAGATCTCCTAACTAGGACACAATTTGGGTTTTATTTAAGTCACAACACCAACTTCTATAGGCTTCCTGCATGCTTAACTAATTAGGATCACAAGGCCAGCCTTAGGTGTATTATTACATGCAGTGAAACTTTTCTGACATGTGAGTAGAAACAACAACTAGCATGTATTAGATGTCCACTGTGTACTAGATACTGTACAAGCAACTTAAAAATGTCATCTCTAAATTTCTCCTTGAACTTGAACATACAAATGAAGAAATGGATGATCAGAGAACTTCCACACATCACCTAAAACTACAGAGCAATGTGAAATCAGACTCTTCCTTAGGGCTATCTAGGCCTGAAAGCTCATGATGTGTCTGTCCCCTTATCCCTTACATTGCATTAAGTAGACATAAGGATGTGATGCTAGGCAGGAGTAAAAAAGCAGGAAGACCAAATCATGGAAGGGTGCCAAAGGTAACTTTGTCATTTTCAATGTTGACCTTGTCCTTGTGACCACTCCCTCAAAACTCACTTTGGTGAAATGCATGGGCTAGGCAGAGAATTGCAGAAGCCAGACTGAGAAGGGTTCTGTCTGTTAGGCCAAGTTTATGATTTTATGTGAGGATGAGGAGGAAACTTGACAAGGTTTGAAGTGAGAGGAAAGTTGGGCAGGTTTGTGTGAGGTCCCCGGGCGTCTGGAGAGGGAGCATAGCACAGCATGTATTTGGGAAATCTGTGCAGAGGCAACTGCTGGCCCGAGGCTATTCAGCATTCAGTACACCCAGGCCAGTGTTGGTGCTCAGGTAGCCACAGAGGTCAAAGATCAGGGGCTGAGAGCCTCTTTCTGAGACTGCTGGGAGGAGTCTGTGTGGTATCGAGCCTCTCAGACTCAGATAAGGAGAAAGCCAATGGCTGTCAGAGACCCAATAGCAACTCACCTGGTGATGAGTACATGATATTCTAAAAAGTCCCTTGATGTGTTCTTAACTGAAATGTCCTTTTCCCTATGGTATCAGATGCCTTAGTTTTAAGGAGGGAATTTAAGTCTTCTTAAGTGGGCCATGAAAAGTCCTCATTCATGTGATTTCTGGTAATGACTGAGATGGAGCCTTAATAGCCAATTATATCTATAATCTGTATATTGCCAACTTGAGCTTTTCTTGATCTACTTCAGAAGGTAGTTTTTGGTATTTTACTTTTGCAATTTATGTTTGTGATTACAATTTTTAAAAATTAAGCTTGAAAGGAAAGAGAAGAGGAGAAAAAAGTAAAGATGCTTCTTTAAGAAAGTGAGTTCTCACAGAATAAAGTTAGGCTGCTGATTTAAAATTATCCACTTTTACAACTAACATGATCCTAAATTCCATGTTCAGCTTCAGGGCTGGGCAGGGAGCTGCTGTAAGCAGATATATTAGTGAACTTGAATAACACCTTATCCTCAACATGGTTTATTCCACTTGTCCCCAGCTTCCACTAATTCTTTGCTTTACGGCTGGTGATTCCAGGCCAGTGATGAGGAATGGATTGGAAAAACTGGAATAACTTGTCTGGGAACACAAAAAATTCCAGCAACTGAGGTCTGAGAGAAGGGAAAATCCTGAAAGCACCAGTGTTCCCACCTCTCAGTTAGACTAGGGCCTTGCTCTCTATCCTTCTGAACTTTGTGGCTTCATAAAGCTCCACCTAGCTTAGAAAGTCCCTTCTCGGTCCATAGACATACCCAGTGGTAGGAACTGAACTGTTGGGATGATAGGCATCCTGGAAGAGGAAACCTGTAGGATGGATGACTCACTAAGGAAAAATTTAGGAAACTTATTCTGAAGCTCACTTTGATTACATGTTAATACTCTTTGCAATCCTGTGGCTAATGGGGAAGGAGAAAATGAAGATGGCATGGCCCCAGTTTCTGCTCTAGAATTCTGGTTATTTCCAAACTGCTGGCAACTAATAGCAGGTGTCCTAGTTTGCAAGGGCTTCCTTAATGAAATACCACAGGCAGAGAGTTATGATACATTCCCACTGCTCCTGCCTGTTTCTCCAGCAAGCTTATTTCTCCCTGCCAAGAACTCCAGGAATATTGGAGCTCCCAGGTGTCTATTGGATTTGGTGAGAGAGGGCTGGTTACAACATTCTAGGAGGTATGTTTTTGCTATCTCTTGTTTTGTCTACCTGTGGTCACTACGTACCTGCTCCTACACCAAATGCTTTATCATTGTCTCTCTGACCAGCAAAGTAGTGTTTCACAAGCATGATAGAGCAGGTCTGCTATTGGGGTCTCTAAAGGGTAGTGATACAATTAGCTCTTTTATTTGCTTTTCTGCTTCTTACAGTAGAGTATCTTAGGTTAACAGACAGGGCACCATCAATAATACACAGATGCTTCGTAATTGGGGCTTCCTTTGATGCTAATTTATCTAAGTTCCATGCTATTTTACACACACTCACCCTTTACACCAAGGACACTTTAGGATAATTTTACTTTTATGTGAATTTTAAAATATGGCAGTAGATTTTGAGCTGTATTACCTGAATTAGAACTCATTGTTTCTTTTCAATAGCTAGCTAATGCTCCTCACTAGGCTCCAAAGACTACACACACACACACACACGTGTGTGTGTATGCAGAAGTAATGCATACTTGAATGTGGTTGGTAGGGAAATACTATGGGTGTACTAATTTATAGTTTTAATTTGAACATTTCATATAAAATGTCATATTAGTTTGCTTTCATGTGATATTGTTATGTTAGAGGATTACATGGTAATGATTTTGTAATAAAAGATTTTGTAACAAAAAAGGGGTGTTATCTGTGCCAAATCCTATATTTCTTTTTCTTTTTTGAAGTGGATAGTTTTAAGTGGGGCTTCTACTTCATGACACCTTTAACTCATAAATGAAATTTAGAAATGAGTCACTTTTTGTCGTTTTTGTTGGCATTTTGTTTGCATTGTTACAGAGCTATCTGGCTTAGGGACCTCTCTCTCATGTTTTATTTGGCCCATTTTTATTCATTTCTCCCCACCACCCAACCTTCACTTTTGTTTTTGACATGATTCAAGGAGTTGCCTCCAACTGCTCTTTGGGGAAGGTTTAAAGTCTGAATTTATTGTGGCTGTGGTATTCCACGGAAAACCTATGATTCTTACTTTGTTCATAAGCTGTTGTCAGATCTGCTGCTCCATTTAGGGGTCAGTTCCACTCCAAGTTTCAGGTTACATTTAGGTTTGTAGTAAAAGCTGAACTTCTGTCTTTTGCCTTCATTTCTTCATTGTTAATACAGGGAATATAATGCCTCCTTTCACATTTGTTATGAGGATTAAATGAGATAGTATGTATAAAGAGCTAACACTGTTTGTAGTATGTAGAATTAGGGCCAGCTAGTACCCTTAGCTGTGTAATTTAAAAACATCTCTGTTTTTGTGGCACTGTTGTGTCATTGGTTTGTGTGGGTGAACATGGGGAAAGTAATTTTGACTTGAAATGGGGGTATATTAGATGTCTGGGACTGATATAACAAAAGACCATAGGCTGGGTGGCTTAAATAAAATAAATTTATTTTCTCATAGTTCTGGAGACTGGAATTCCAGATCATGGTACCAGCATGGTCAGATGGTCGGTTCTAGTGAGAGCTCTCTTCCCCAGCTTGCAGATGGCCACCTTCTTGCTGTGTCCTCACATGGCAGGGGGAAGAGAGAGAGAGAGAGAGATAGAGAGAGAGAGAGAGAGAATATGAATATGAGAGAGAATATTAGGAGGAGGTTAGGGCTTTAATATACAAATATTGGAGGGATATAATTCAGTCCAAGGAGGTATGGCCCTTATACTCCTGGTAGTTTAACTGAATTTTATACTTCAATAAAATGTTTCTAAGGCTTTTACTAAGCGTCTAAGCATCTCTGGATGAGCATAAAACACATAAAAGAAAGAAATATGGGAGGAGAAAGAAAGCCTCCTGTTCATTCTGGGGAGGTTGAGGCCCTTGAGTTTGGGTGCCTCCCCAAACAATGCACAAGGCCATTTTGTTCTTGTGGTGATGGTGGAGGCAGGCAGGAAGGGCAAAACGGAGGCGCGAGGAAAGCCGGTGTGCTGCAGAGGTCAGAGGAGCTTCCACAGTCACTGGTGGGAGCCAGAGGACCTCGGTGCAACAGCCCCAGTGAAGTGCAGTGGAGCAGAGAAGTGTCCGCGTGGGGCCCATGTTGGGAAAAAGATGCCTGGTGCAAAAATAGGCTCTTAAGCCCTTTCATTTGGGTGACCTTGGACTCAACTCTCTTAATCCTCCTCCAACTCCCTTGGTGAATCTGGAAATCGAGGCTGATGTTTAGATCCTGGAATTCATCACTGTTCAGCCCGCTTTTGCCCCCTGGTAAAATGGAGAGAACTGGGGAGTGGAATCTTGGGGCTGGTTATACACATCCAAAGAACATTATCTCATCGTTAGAAGGGCTTTGAAAACCCAAGGTTAAGATATTGGATCTCTGGATAATTAAAAGAGAACCAAGAGCTATAGTGCATGAAGCTACTTTTTTTTTTTTGAAAACTGTTTTAGTTCAGTATCATTATTAAAAAAAGTAATTTCTACACTCATTCTAATTTTTAGTCATGGGATGTTTTGGAAAAGATTAAGGTACAAATCATGTTTTTCTTCCTTGTGTTGAGAAAACTCTCGATACTAGTTTGTGACTTCTGCGCTTTGAGATTACAGAGGCCTAATCTGAATCCTATGAATTGCTTTTGCTTAGGTAAAAATGGGTAGAGTAAGTAAAGCAGACTAAAGAATGAAAAGCTTTCCTTCTTTGCATCCCCTCCCCTCTTCTTTTGCACATTATATGACTAAATGTGCAACTTTGTTCATATAACTGCTACAAACAGTTCACTGTGTAGGCCAAACGCTCTCTAATGCAGTAAAATTAAGAAATAATATGCTTTGAAAGTGATTTATGAGTGTGGTTAAACTGCCAGATTTACAAAGAAATAGTTCAGATCTTGGGAAGCCTCCGGAGTCACGTCAAAAATGAATTTGACCATGATTTAAACTGCTACTCTTCTTACATGACATTTAATATGTGTACTTTGGAGGCCCATATGTCTTTAATAAAATAGCATTAAGTTTTAAATATGATATGAATGCAGCCAGTTTCTAAATTCATAACCTTTTCCACAACTCCAAAATGCTAACCAATAAGGGAGTTATACACGCAATAAAACATAAACCTTAGAAAATAGCTTTTTATTAAAATGGTTAGACAGTTGGCAGCTGGGTTGCCATGTAATAAATACTTAACAGCATTGTGGATTTATCAGACATTGTTTACCCTGCAAGCAACAGGGACCAGACGACTAATTACAACCCCTGTGTAAGAGCAGTTCACGCTAAGCCCCCCTGAGTGTGTTGGACAGGCAGAATAGTGTTTTTGAGAGTCCTGGACAAGAAGTCCAGAAATTTAGGGTCTAATCCTTTTCTATGACTTAAAGGAGTATGACCTTGGGCAAGTCACTCCATTTCTGTAATTTTTTTCAGTCTGTGTCATGGGGCAATAATCTCTGCCATGTTGATTTGTTGTGACAATAAGAAACAAATACTTGCTGGGCATCTGACACAGTGTCTGGCACATAGTAGATGCTCAGTAAAGAGAAGCGACTGCTTTAAAAGAAACCTTCAATAAAAAATTAATTTAGACACAGTTGGCAGGCCCCTTCTATCAGTGATGTTCTATTATAACTCTAGAGTGGCATGAAGAAAAGGTAAGCCTGTAGCCAGAGAGTGGGTGTGAGCTTCCTGGAAAATGAAGAGGAAGCTCCTTGCTTCACTCACCTCTCGAAGGCATGAGCATGTCAGAAATGAAAGAGAGGCATATTTGGTTCAGGGAGAGCAGGGGCTGTGCTGGTGGTCCCCATCATTCAGCTGTCCCTGCAGATGGACATGAGGTCTGCAGTGCAGCCTTTCCCTGCCTTTTGGGTTACCCAGTCATAGACAGTGTGAGTTTTTCCTGTAAGGGGTACTGCATCACAACCAAAGGACTTTCAGTGCTGCTGCTGCTGCTGCTGCTGTTGCTACTGTGTGCGTACATGTGTGCAAATGTTTAAACAGATCCCTCTGTGGAGTAGTTTTGAAGGAGGGCTTCCCAATCTTCATGTTGCTAAATGTGTGTGTGCAATTTGTTTTGCCCTATCTCAGATGAAACAGCCAGCCTGACAATGGTCTGATTGTGTTTGTCCATGCAACCAAATATTACCATCCTCCACAAACTTCCTTAAGAAGGAATTCCTGAATTTCCTAAAAGGGCAATTTTAAGTTACATCAGAACTTGGCCTCTGGATATCAGGGTTCAGACATATGTGTGGTAATCAAAGATCAAAAGGCCCAGGGACCATTTCATTCTGTTTTATTTTATTTTTGTATAGTATTAAAGCAATGTTATGATCTCGTTAAGGGAAATTAACAAAGAAAATCTTTTAACTGTATTCCCTATGTGCTAACTCTATGCCTTTTCATTTTCTCTGTTCTTTTCCAAACCTTATTCTTTTCTATAGATATTTTATGTGTTTAATGCTTTACTTTTTTACCTCATATTTTTTATGGTGCTACTTTGTAGGCCTCAAATTTATTATTTTTACGGACTTTACAGTTCTTCATCAAACTGATATAAATGCCATCAGTTATGAAACCATTTTCCCACTGATTTTAGATTTTAACTGCATGTATAAAACACTCCTCTGTGTGTGTCTGTGTGTGTGTGTGTTTCCTTTAAATTTCTTTTAGGATCATTTTTTCCAAGGAGTTTATTGGATCACAGAGTGTGGGCACATGGGCAGTTTTAGACTCTGTATAAGAATCCCTAGTACCGTTTTCAAGTTGGCAGTTCATCTTGGGTGAGTGATTGCATCCAGACTGGAGGAAGAATGTAGGTCAAAAGGGACACTTAACATCTGTAGGGCTCTCTTTGGGAATGGGCTTCCCAAAGTCTCATTGGTTGGTATGGTTCTGGGAGAAAGGCTTAGAACCTGCAGGAGCTCCCACAAAGCATGCATTGACCTGCTAAGTTGTAGTCCTAGGGAATTACAGGTTCCCTAGAGCATCCCGAAAATTATTAACAGCATGCAGCCCTGATCAGTGTGAATGTGTCTTTAGACTGTTAGCCAAATCTTTGCATAATACCAATCATTCCACCTATAAAAGCACAAATATGTTATTGTTCTCAATAGGCAATTTAATGCAGCTTTGGGAAGGAAAAAAGAGAAAAGAAGATTACAAGCCGGCTGATCTTGCTTTTATTTCTCTTAAATCTATCCACACTTCTCAGGGGTTGTACTTGTTTAAAGATTGTATGCAACTGTGCAGTCTGTGTGATTTGGAAAGCAAATCAAACTAAATATGAAGTTTTCAGTGCGTGCTGTTTTTAGGATTTCATGCATTTATTTCAAATATACATTTCTTCCTGAGTAGTGCTAAACCTATAATCTTTTTCTTGTTACATTTCTCTTCTGGGGAGGGAGGCCTAGAGGGTGACTTAGTTTTGGAGTGAAAGGTTTCTATTAACATCTACCTCCTTCTTGTGTGGTATTATTCACAGCAGAGCTATTAAAGCTAATTATTTTCAGGTTTCTATCAAAGGGGAATATTTGAGCTGACAAAAAAAAGCATTTATTAGGAAGAAAAATGGCCTTTTTAAATAAAAAAGGGGTCATTATCACATGCATCCTACTTCCCCCACCCAGTTATTAGCCTGTGTAGAGGGAGGGGCTAGGATACCCCAGGGAATCTGTGAGGGAGGTTCTAGGGGGCCGTCGTCTCTGAGATGCCTGGTACCCTAAGAGGGGGCAGCACTTTTTTCCCCTCACTTTTCTGCAGCCTACCTGGATTGCTCTTTGACCTTGGACATGGTATTTGTCTCTCCCTCTCTTTCCCCCTTTCTTTCTTTTACCCCCCTTTTTTCCTGTTTTTAATCTTCTTTTTAATTATTCTCATTTCAAAGTGCTGAAGGTGAACATGAAGTGATACTAACTTTGAAAGCATTTTGACACACACAATCTTTTTAAACTCACAGTACTGATAAGAAAAATGAGGAAAATGTGGTACTTTGTTTTATGAGGATGAGTTGCTAAAACAGAGAGGTTGTGGAAATCATTGAGTATTCCAGAGAAAAATAAAAAAGAGATCGGAACTCAGATCTCCTCTTGGCTCAGTGCTTTGCTGTTGTATAATATATAACTCAGCTGCTCTGAAGACTCCTGGATTTAGCATGCGAAGACACGGTTCAGGAAAGGAGAGCCTGAGTCATGGGGACACTGTAAACTCTCCTCAGTGGGCGCAAAACAGCAAAGGCATTTCTTCCAAAGGGGGCCACCATGGAACTCAGGACAGTCCACACCTCCCAGGAAGGTCTACCATTTTTTTCAAAAATGTGTCTACACCCAGGAGCAGAAAGAGAAGCAGATTGTGTGGTTTGCTTCCAAATAGTCCCTAATCTGCCTGATGGGGGCCATGTTGGCTTGACCTAGTTTAGGACCACAGCTTACTATTCCTTGTACTACACACCTCCTAGACTTTCTCTACACTACTGGGAGGCAGGGACATGGCCTAGGGATCATATTTGCTCTTGTGTGTCTAGCTTGTAGCAGCTCACATCTTCAAACCACTAGTGTTTTCTTTTGTAAACTGCAGAAAGGGACCCCAAAGCCAGAAGTTCCCACCCCAAACCAGAGGCTGAGGAAGGAGGACCAAGGCCAGAGAAGAGTTGGGTGGAAATCAATGTGTTACTGTCCTGCTTCATGCTTCAAGCATGTTACGGTCATGCTTGAGCTTCAAGACCAGGCTGCTTTCCTCATACTTGGAAGGCATGGTGACTGGACACTATTTTAAGAGAAAAATTATATTTCACTTTACTTTTATTCAAAATAAGTTTTCTAGCAGGGTGAAATTTTGAGAGGCACTACAGGCAGCTGGAGATCTTCAAGTTATAGAAAAATGACAGCATAGTCAGCTTTTCTGCTATCTCTCTGCTGTACAGCAGGTTATCTGTCTTTGTCATGGCTAATGGCAATTTATGCTATCCGTGACCACTGGGAAGAAAAAGTATTCATATTTTAAAAATGCACTGAGACAGATCTCTTCTCAGTCGGGACATGATCGTGCTAGAAGGAAGGAAGTTGAGCTCCCAAGGTCATGGTTTTGCAGTCTTTACTAGGAAGTCGCTGTTTATTTATGATCTTATCACTTGAGTTTCAAAATTAGGAGGAATTCTTCTTGAGTCTTATAAAATAGAGAATTTAGAATGATGAGGGCAAAAGAAAGCTGCTGAAGATCCTCTGCTTTTTAGGAAAGTAGGGAACCTTTTAGTTTTGCCAAGCAGGATGACATCCTTACCCAGAGATATAGATGGGGAGACATAGGTGGAGCCTCAAGATTGGAAGCATTTTCAGGCCAGGTGTGAAAATTAAATATCCCAAGCCCCAGATTTGTGTTACTTTTTCTCAGGACATACTCTGTGGTATACTTGTCCCAGGTGTGCACTCTCACCTTGCCCTCCCACTCTAATAGGGGGTAGGGGGAACCAGGAGTACCCGGTGCTGTGTAATCTCCCTGGGGCTGTTCTTTCACTGGAATGATGAAAACCAGCACTAAGCAATTGAGGTCATTCTTCAAGGATGTAAGAGAATTAATGAACAGAGTTATCTCCCTTTCTTCTTGTTTCATCAGACAGCCAAAATTGGGTCTTAGGGGCATCTTTTGTGGAAGGTCTTCTTTTTCATTCATTTTCCAAAGTTCCTACCCACTTATCTCCAAGCCTATTTTTTTTTTCAGTTCTTTCTCCTATTCATCCATCCATCCATCCATCCACCCACCCACCCATCTGTCCATCCATCTATCCACCTGTCCACCCATGTTATATTTACTAAGTATATCAAGTTCCTTGGAAGGCTTTGGGATACATAAACAATGGAAAGAATCTCAACCTCCACAGGGTGCACTTAATAGGAAAGATGGACTTGAATATATATATGTGTGTGTGTGTGTGTGTGTGTGTGTGTGTACACATATATATAAACTTTTTTAGTCTTACTACACTGCTCTCACTATACTTACTACTTACTACACTTACTACTCTTTTATACTCCTTAGGTGCCTACAGATTTTTCCTCTTCTGGGTGCCCGATAAAGTAGATCAGTGATTTTCAACATTTCTATCTCTTGGCACGCATAAACAAATTACTAAAATTCTGCAGAGCAGCAAAAAATATATTTTTTGCTGCTCTGACAAAAAATAAGTATAATTTTGATTCATTCACACCAGATGGTTATTGTTGTGTTGGCTGTTGTCATTTTTTATTTGACAATCTAAGGGAAAATAGGTCAGTGCCCTTGACTAAAGAGTCAGGTTATTACATGTTTTAAAAATTCTTGTAGCACACCGGTTGAAAATCGCTGAAGTAGATGAATGCTACAGATCAAACATTTTAAGTAACTTGACCTATATACTCTTATTCCCTTTTTGTTAATCATGTTCTAACTATTAGAGTCAGATGGGTAGAATTTTTCAAAGGGATTTTTAGATTAATTTTTTATTTTAGATTTGGCTCTGGAAGGAAGAATCATTGAAAGGCTTATAGTTATGTGCACTTCTGAATGAATACATAGAGTACCTCTCTTCCCTCTCCGTGTTGCCTGCATGAACTCCACAGGGAAAGAACAGAACCCTGCCCATGGGAGTGGGTCTCCTTGGATATACAGGGATCCTGTGTGAGGAGTCCTAAATGGCTTTCAATGGTGAAGTCCTCATTAAGTTGGAGAAGTTTGCAAAAATGTTTGTGGCTTCAATTAGATGGACACCAGAAGAATGACATTCCATTAGAAAAAGAAAGTCTTAACATTAAAATATATAAATCAAAGGAAAAGACTTGCAGGCTATGGGAAGAAATTAAGAAATTAAACCAAGATAATACAATTATTTTCTCCCAGAACCTCAAAATGCACAGAGAACAGGTTATGATGCACATCTAGGATCATCTGGTAATGATGGTGGTGGGTTTTCTTTTTAAAAAAAATGCTATAATAAGTCACATCATGTCAGGTTTTTATAATGGCAGGAGTAACAAGGGGCTCTGACTTCATCCTGCTGATCTCTTTTACTTGGATCGGTCCCTACCTGAAGGGAACTTCAGGACCCTCATCACACAGAGCCTTCTGTCTGGGGCACCTGTGGCTATTTAGTGCCAGCTCTGAGTTGTGCATTGTGATTTCTGACCTCATTTCCCACTGTTCTTCAGTTTATTTTTCAGTTCATATAAGTCAGTCTTTTTCTCCAGTGTTTTCTTTTTCTTCCTTCTCCTTTCTTTCTATCAAAATAGATATACTATTATTATTGCTGACTCAGTATCTTCCCTCACTTATTCTCCTTTAGGGAATATCTTTCCCACCTTCTCCCTATCATAAGTTCTTCCCATCCTTAATTGTCTAACACAGTGCCTGTCCTCTATGAAACCCCTTCATGAAATTGGGCCCTCAGTAATTCCTACACCCCAGAGCGTCTTTTTAACTATCCCCTTACAAACCATATTATATTTTCTAATATTTGTATGTATCCATCTTACTTTTTTCACTGGGAGGGTAGGGAATGTATCTCATAGGTCTTCTGTTATATTCATGAACGCCAAACATAGGGATGGTCCTAAACTATCCCTGGCATGTATCGTCTTTCACTACATTGAACTACATTGGAATTGGAGCTACCTTCTTCCTTGTGGCAAATCATCAGGGAAGACCAGGCATGCACCAGCTCTCAGTTCTCCTACCAAGTCACAGTCTGAAAATATGTGTGTGAGACAGTGGCCTGCCTTGGGCCAGAGGGAAATTGTGCAATTTATTTAGAAGCTTGCTGGAGGTCATACCACAAGGCCACTGTCTACATATCAGATCTGTCTAAGGAACTGACTCATGTTTTTCATATAAATCATAGTGAGCTGCCCATTATAAACACCTTGTAAAACTCAAAAAGCTTTATGGCTGTTATTAGCTACTGCATTGTGATTTACCAGCTAATTCAGGCCGATGTGTAGATGAGCGTGCCATTTATCCCATCTACATAAGTCAGAGAGTAGACTAGCTGGGCACTCAGAAGTAAATGCCTCTTTCAAAGGCCTGTGGAGAGTCAGAATTTGCTTATGCTTTAAGTGAGTAAGTTAGTGATCACTCCTCTCAAGATGGGCTGTGTCTTCATGCCATGACTCCTCCAGGAATCCTTAGTGGGAAACAGCTGTAGCAGCCAGTTTACTTTTAGCAGTTGCACTAAAGGCTTTCTTATGAAATATCTGACATGGCCCCAGTGACACCTTTATGTTTCCTAGTATCAGACTCAGACTTTGTACTGGCCTCCAGTTAGTGGTGTTTATGCCTAACACTGTCCATTTTTTAAAATAAAAGAATCATTATCAGATTGCCTATCGGGCATTTGTTTATATAAAATCAGGTATAGCCATGGATTGTTTATATAATGGTATATATTGTGTATACATATAAATTTTTATTGACATGTTATGTTTTTATTTTTTTTAATCCTGCTGATTGCCTAAGATGGAACCAACCAAACAAATCCATCTATATAAGTGGATCTGAGAGTAGGGACTGAACTGGATACAACTTGGATATTAGATTTTTAGTTTATTTGTAGGGAAAAAATTATCTATAGAAACATACTGCTGTATCTACAAACATAAATGCTTACTAGATGGCCACATTTATATATTTATATGTATTTACTACAGATGCATTATATTTGCCTATATGTGTATTATATGTATATTATATAACAAAGATATTAAATACTGTCTCTTACTCTATTTCTGCTTTGATTAGCTTACATTTAACAAACTACATCTCTTCTTGTTTATTTTAGTGATGTCATACCATAGAACCCACTAGCATAGAGATGAGATAACTGTTTGTACTTCTAAATCTTATTTTCAGCCTCCAGCTACTAACGTGACTTAGCAGAGACTTGCATTGTATAACTTCTTCAGCCTGGGCTTCCCTGTCTGTCACTTTGGGGCGAGCTGTCAAAATGAGATTTGCCTCCTGGATGGTTACATCAGACTCTGGTCTCATTCATAAAATCCAAAAAACAAAGATGTGTTTGTTTTTGCAATAGTAAGTACCTTTGCTCATGGATCCCTGGCATGCTGAGCCAGAGCTAGACAGCCTCTGTTCCTATAACCCAAGGAATATCGATCTAGCATTTCCCATTAGTTATTTATTGCTCACCTAGAATCGGTTTAGCAAACATGTATTGAGTATTTACTGGAACAAAGCCAAATACATCAGTTGTTGGAAATCAGAGAAATGCAAATTAATATAAGAATAAGTTGCAAGTTTGCACCTATTAGACTAGAGCAACTAAAGAGCCAAATAAAGGTAAATGCTCATGGGATTTGGGGTTTTAGGAACCATCATGCCCTGTTGGTATGAATATAGTTCTGGAGTACAGGTTGGCCCAACTGAGTTGAATTAACACACTCATGTCCTTTGACCCAGCAATTCCATTATAAGATATATATCCCAATGAAATTTTTACATAGGACCATAAGAAGGTGTTTATGAGGATTCTCATTACAGTATTAGCTGTGGTAGTGGAGAGTGGAAGGCAACTTTGAGTTGAAGGCAACTCTGGGAGATTGTGGTAGATGTGTCTGCCTTGGAGAACAGTGCGACAGTCAGGAGCAAGGACTCAGTGGAGGCATGGTAGCTTGGCTAAATTTAATAAACTACATTGTATTATTTCTTGTATTCTTGATGCTCTGGCATCTGGAGCCTAGCTGACTAGGAAAATGTTCCCCCTCCCAGGGACAAACAGGTCTTAGAGATCACAAGTGACTCATCTGGGAAAATACCTTTCATATGAAAACTAACCAATCCAGAGTCTATAGTCTGAACCACCTCCTCTACCTGACACTTCAGGAAGCAGTATGCCTCTGACCTAGCCATCTCAAACCCAGGTACCAGACAATGCAGGGCAGCCCCTATAGCCCAGAGCCTGCTGGAATCACTCCAACTAGCTAACCCTAAGCCTGCTTACCTCACCTCCACCATTCCTTCCCACAAAACCACAATAAAGCCCCCTTCTCATCTGTGTGGTGTGGTGTGCCCTTTCCTCTTGGGAACTGTGAGTAACAACCTGTCTTCTCAATAGCTATCATTTCCTGATCTACTGGCCTCACCAATAAAATCTACATTTTAAAACACAATTTTTTTAAAAAAGTAGGGTTTAATTTAAAAAGAGAAAAAATATATACGCACAGTACTATTTAAATATTTAAATATTTTAAAACTAAATGGAAACAAAACCATGATTTACAGGGACTCATTTTAACACTAGAATGAGGGTGTATATGGTGGAAAAGGAAATTAAAATGGGATATGAAATAGGATTTTAAAAAGGCATGAATAAAGAGAAGTCTTAGAGTTAGGAAGGATGAATCAAATATCTTCTCTTATTTCTGTGATCTTTCAATTGAGTCCATAAACATGAAAAGCTATCTAATAACACTGGACAATATATTCCATGGGCCCAAGGGTCCCTCTAGACAGCCCATGGTACAGGAATTCAGAGGTAGGCAAGAGCTTGCTGAAGGCTGAGACCTTGGAAGACACCAGTGCCCTTTCAGTCTGTTACTGCAGCATTTCCCCAAGTCTGTTCCTGGGAGGACTGGTGTTTTGAGATGCTGCACTTAAAAGGTTCCTACAACTAAATAAAGTGGAAAGAAATACTATATTCTCTGCCCCTTTGGGAGTGATCTAACATACATTGGGATAATACCAAAAGCTAGAGCATCTCAGGGGAAGGACCTTGCTTAACTTGATGTCTCCCAGATTCGTTTGACCACAGAATACTTTCCAGTAACAGTCCTTTACCTGGATACTGTGAGAAAGATGAGGTTCAGGGGTGAAGCCCTGAGAGCCTTGAATCAATCATGGCTGAAGATTTTTTGTCTAGCAAAGGTCCTGGCACACTGCAGACCCTCAAGCAATGTTTACAGGCTGAGGGAGACCACATGGACAACAGCTAGGGAAAAGAGAAGCTTAGCTGAGGAGCAGCCCATGACTTCAATACCAACTCTTTCTTAGCATCCAGAGGGTTCTACCAGAATATTATGTTTGATTTTATTTCCAAATCATAAAGATACCAGTTCAAGGCAGAGTTTTTAACCATTGTGCCCTTTGGCAAGTCCTTTAAACTCTTTCAGTTCAATTTTCTCATCTGCATAATGCAAGTTATAAAACTTAACTTCATAGGAATATGGTGAAGGTTAGAAATAGTATAAGTAATGTATCTGGCACATAGTAGTAGCTTAATTAAAATGAGCTATTATTAGCATTATTATCAGAATTATTAATATCTTTCTTAAATCTTTTATGAAGACTCATAGTGAACATATTCATTACTAAGTGAATATAGAGGTGGCTTACTCAAGGTTTCTTAGCTTATAACTGTTAGCAGAGCTGGTACTGAAATCTGCTTCATTTAGGCCCTGGTTCAATGTAATTTTCATTATATTGAACCAAGGATTCTTTTGCCTATTTCATGATTAAAGGACTTGGCATAAGCTCTTTGGTGTGCTGATGGACCACTTCCTTGTGGCATTGGAGACAGACAAAGGCCACAGGGGTGGTTGTGTCATTATGTTCTGCATTTTTGTTAATAACTTAGGAAATTTGTAAAGAATATGTTAATTAAATTTTATATTGCCCTAAATGGAGAAGCATTACAAGGCCCATCAATGACAGAGACGTAGCATAAAGGGACCTGGAGCTGTCAGGCATATGGACAGGAAATCACTAGATGAGATTCAGCTGCAGTAAATACATCCTAATACATCTGGGGACAAATAATTCGAAACACAGATATTCAATGGGAGGAAGATATTTGGAAAGCAGTAAATGCTGAAGGGGACCTGGGGGGATAGTGGACAGCAAATTAGATATGGGTTTTCATTGTGTTAGGCCAACAGAAATTGGTAATGCAATCTTGCACTATATTTTCCACAGTTCCCTGGAGCAGCTGGGAGGAGAAAGCTTCTTTTGCTAGTCCAGATCAAGTCAGCTCACCCCATACATACACTCTTGAAGAATGCTCTTGCTGGGGCTGGCCTGTTCCATGGTCCCTACCCCGCAGAGGTGGTGAAATTTTCCTTTCTCTTAGCTTTACCCCCAACCCCTGTTCTGTGACCACTGTCTATCCAGTTGCCCACTATCTTGTTGATATGCTTTCCGGACAAGGGAGGATAGTCCTGCAGGGGAAATCCCTTTGGTTTGCATGGAAGAGTTAGTTCAAGTTATCCATTTCCATGGAACCCAAACATCCTCCATATTTCCTAGTGATTCTGGCTCTTTCCCCCCCAACCCACCATGCCCCCCTCCCCATGAAGAATATTACCAGAAGATGGCCTGTTTGCAGTCAGGAGAATGTTTGAGGCAACACAAGCATCTGCCCTCAGCAGCTCTTCCCACCCACAAGGGTCAATAACTTGCTCCTTCTACCCCTTCCACCACCTTCTCATGCTTTATACTGCTTGCTCCCATTATTTAGTTTCCTCACATTTAAAAACTGCCTTTCACAATGTTTCAAACCAAACTTCTGTACTGGGGACCAATTAACACATATTCTGATTTTCTTCTAGCCCTCGATTCTCCACCCCAACTCCGGTCTCTCAGGAAAGCCCAGTACTGCTGAGTTCAGAGCACTGCATTGCAGGCATCAGGCCTGCTCAATGGGGAGACTTTAACCAGAGTGTCCCTCCAAAACTTTGCATATGAGTCTCTTTCTATCTCTGGGAAATTCTCATCTTTTAGAAAATCTTGCAGGGACTGCTTGGCAGGGGCTATGTCAGTGGGACTGGTAGAAGGCAGCTGTAGGCTGGTAAAAGTCTGAAGCTATTTGCAAGGCTGGGAAATTTTATACTGCTTATTTTTTCAACAAGCCCTGGCTTCATCCACTCAGAATGTGCTTCATCGTACTTGCCATCTAGGTTTGCATTCAAGGTGATTTTAACTTCAGTCTGCCATTGTCATTCATCACTCACAAATAAGTGTCAAGTTTAAAATTATTCCTTGAATATTTGTAAGCATTTCATTTACTAATTGTTCACTAAAGGCCTTCTCTGTGCCTACCACTCTGCTAGGTACTTGTGTTTTGGGGGCCATGGGTGGAAGGGAGGGTACTACTCTCATGCAAGTGTCCAGAATGAAAAAGGCATTGCTGTGGAAGAACTTGAACTTTCATTCCTGATGGGTCATGGATATAAATGGATGGCAGCTGCCAGCACAGTGACTTATGACTGACACTCCTCGCCAAAGGAAGTCAGGCACACTTTGGAACTGTAGACCACTGTGTACAGGGCATCTTAGTATATTTAGCAAATGAGATTGCAAACCACAGAAAAAAATGCTGAGTGGGCAGAGAGAAAGAACATTCTCTGGCCAGAAACTTGCTGAACTTGGAGAGCCAGGGACCAGGGCCTTTGTAGAGGTGGGGAGAGATGTTCTTTGGCTTGTCCTAGACAAATAAATCACCACTGAGGAGATATACCAAAGGCCAATTAAATGGAGTGTTTTCTTGGAAAATCATCTCTTAGGCCCTGTAAATCATCCCCAGAGCTGGCAGGCACTCAGATCTGCCTGGGGGGTGGGAGGTGGGGGTGGGGTTGAGAAGTATGCCAGTGCACCCCAATGTCAGGTGAAGGAATTACATAGGGATGCTCATGTGATAGCAGAATAACACACTGGTACTAGCAATCTTCATCCACAGAAGCAGTGTAGAGCAGAACTACTTTCTCTGGCCAAGGAAGTGTAGGCAGGGACCTTCAAACCCTTTAAAAAGTAGAGTGTACACTGGATTATCTCTAAGTTTCTTAGAGGCTCTGACACTTACCCGTATTTTTTGGACTGTAAGACACACACACCCCCAAATTTGGGAAGAATATGCAGTGGTGACCTTACTCCTGCCTCCTGTGACCCCACTCCACTGCCCTGCACCCCCACCACAGCAAGCCAGGTAAGCTACATTTGGACTATAAGACACACCCCCTTTCCTCCCAAATTTGGGGGGGGGGGTGCGTCTTATAGTTCAAAAATGTGGTATTTTATGCCTTCCTTCTCTTTGTGACTTTCATATAGGATAGCATTAGCATTTCACAGTCCATCCTGTTTACTGTTCCAAGGAAGACCAAAATCCTCATCTACCATGAAAAATCTGTCATGCAGGGTCATTTTAGGGGGATGAATGGGGATTCTCAATGCTAGGTCATCAGAACAACTATAGAAAGAGCTAGATACACTTAGCCTGGAAAAGAAGGGCCTTAGAGGGATGTCAAAGGGACTGTGTTCAATACCTGAAGGGGGCATCAGCTGTCCCACTCCAGGTGCCTAAAACAGGACCAGCGAGCCTAAGATAGAGGGGCTTCCGCTGAAGACCAAAAGGAGAGAAAAGACAGACCAGCCATCATTATGCTGCTGATCAATGGCACGGGCTTTGATTTGTCCAGGGTTTGAGAGCAGTAGAGACAGCCTGACGGAGAAGAGTGATTCATCACTGCAGGAATGTAGCAGAGGCTAGTGACAAGGTTGCAGCAGAGAGGACACTCATTCTGCCCCTTCCATAGCCATCTTCTGTCTCTGGAAGACGTGGCTGCATGGCCAGAGTACAGAGCGGTTCCCTCCCCCAAAGTATATCCCTCTCTCCTACAAATCTTTGTGTCTCTGATTTAGGGTGAGCTTATTTCCCTCTAGGAGGGTTTTATTAAAATCTGTCTGCTCTTTGGAGAGATTACAGTGGTCCTTCTTTATCCACAGTTTTATTGTCCATGGGTTCAGTTATCCATGGGCAACTGCTATCCAAAAATACTACATGGAAAATTTCAAAAATAAACAATTCAAAAATTTTCATTGCATGTCATTCTGAGTAGCATGATGAAATTTTGCACCATCCCACTCTGTCCTACCTGGGGCACAAATCATTCCTTTCTCTAGTGTATCCATGCTATGTACACCACCTACCCCTTGGTCACTTAGTAGCCCATTGGGTTATCAGATTGACTGTCATGGTATCTCAGTGCTTGTGCTCAAGTAATCCTTATTTTACTTAATAATGGTTCCAAAACTATTCACATAACTTTTATTACAGTATACATATATTCTAATTTTTCTATTTATTATTAGTTATTGGGTTTTTTTAATTGTTGTTCAAGTACAGTTGTCTCCATTTTCCTGCCACCACTCCCCCTGCCCTACACACCCCCACCTCCCATTCTCAATCCTTCCCACCTTTGGCTTTGTCCATGGGTCCTTTATACATGTTCCATGATGACCCTTCCTCTTCTTTCCCCTGTTATCACCCTCCCTGCTTCCCTCTGGTTACTGTCAGTTTGCTTTCTATTTCAATGTCTCTGGTTATATTTTGCTTGCTTATTTTGTTGATTAGGTTCCACTTACAGGTGAGATCATATGGTATTTGTTTTTCACCACCTGGCTTATTTCACTTAGCATAGTACTTGTTCTTAATGTCTTACTGTGTCTAATTTACAAATTAAACTTTATCATAGGTACATACATATGTATAGGAAAAATCAGTGTGCATATAAGGTTTGGTATTATGTGTGGTTTCATATATTCCCTGGTGGTCTTAGAGTATATTCTCTCTGGATAAGGGGAGACTACAGTGTATCTTGAGACTTTAAGGGCAGGGATTTAATTGGTTGTCTATAAGCAGGAAGGCCCCAAGGGGAATGGAATGTAAATTAGGCGCTGACCCATAGTTTCTGAATGGGAAGACAGGCAAGAAGGAAGCACAGACCCTCAAAAGGTAAGTCTGGTAGGCACTCAACCTATTTCATAATTATTTATTTTGCATATGGCCAATCAGTTCTTTATGGGTCTTGGTGCTGGTGAGTTTACTCAATTTTTTGGGGGGGATATATTGGTCACTTCAGCCTATACCTCCTCTGGGGACAGTGTTTACAAGTTCAATGAAAAAATTCTTCTTTTATCTTAAAATATACTTGTTTATCCAGTTTTCAAGATTTTCTTCCTCTTTCCCACTAGGATAAAAGGGACAAATGTTTTTATTTGTTCTTGCATGATTCTATTGATTCTGATGGGATCCTTCCTCAGTCTTTGACTTTTTTCCTAGATTAAAACCTTCCTAATTGTTCTCATTAGTTTGATATGACAATTGTTCTGTCCCTGTGATTAATTCAACAGGCACTAAACATTAAGTTCCTACTCTATGAAAGCCATTCAGTGAGACACAAAGGCTAGAAGTGGGAAAGGCACTTTCCTTGCTGTTCTTTATACGGTATTATAGTAGAACCAAAAGAAACATAATATGTAGCGTACTGTGCCCTGTCACTGAGAATGTGTACTATAAACATTGGCTATTGTTCATGGGGTAGCTTTTATCTCCCTCTTGTTATGGCTGAAATCATTGAGACTCTCAGAGTTTCACTGAATCACCCGAGTTTCTCTAGCTGACAAGTGGCAGAGCTGAGATCTGAACCCAACTCCATCTGACCCCAAGGCTGCATACTTTTCCCTGGGCAAGACTTACTCCATTTGTTCAGATAGCAGTAGAAATACAGGGAAATATGTGTGATTTAAGAATGAGTTGGAGGAATTAAATGTGCTGGTAAAAAGTGAAGATGTTTTATAATAAAACAAATAGGAAGATGAAGCAGGAAGTTTACCAGTATCCTGGGATCCTCAGCAGCCACTGTGGGTGGGAATCTGAGCTCTTGGTATGCAAGGCCAGGGTCATGGCTATGTCTAGCCCTAAACATAAAATGGTAGAGTTGACGCAAGGCTCCAGCTCAGTCATCCTTGTCTGTTATGTTTGGAGGCAACAGCTCTGCATGAACCCATTAACTTGGAGATTTCAGCCAGAGCCTTTTCCTTCCCCAACCAGTGGGCGAGAGTGTGCCACTCTGCTTTGGGATGATCAGTTTTCCATATGCATGAAACCACCACAGCTTGCCTCCCCATCTTTCATCACCTAAATGAGGGCAGTTAATGTGTAAGAGTAGAGAACAGTGAACATAATGATGGATAAATTATAAGTTTGGGGATATGAAAAGTCAAACTGTGTAAATATGTATTTTAAACCACAAACAGAATGTTAATGCATTTTTCCCATTAACTCACTAACTGAAATTACAGAGCGTAATGTGAGCCAACGCCCACATTTTTAAATTTAGAAAAGCGAATGATAAATGTCCTTCCCTCAGACAAAGAAACGATTGACATAGCTTTTCAGTGTAGTCACTGATAATGTTGGCAATGGAAAATAAACTGAATGCCAGGGAAGGAGACATAAGATACCTGGAAGTGCAGCCCAGACTGCTGCTAAGTACTTTCTGGATACTGAGGAACACCTCTGGGCTCAGGGAAGCCCCTTTGGGTGGTGAGGACCTAGTGTGGTTGCCTGGCAAACTCTCCTGAAATGGAGAATGGGATTGTTTTCTTAACTATCAGCTGTTATCTTGCTATGGGTTGGTCGCCAGCAGCTGACGTGAATCCAGTTCACTTTGCCTGTGTTTGGTTTGAGGATGTATGGTTTATTTAGCAGACATTTCATTGTGAGGTTGCTTATGGGCAGGGATATAAAAGAGACTTAAGGATGTGGAGACATTGGAACCTTTGGTTGAAATGCAAAATGCTATGGAAAGCAGCATGACAGTTCCTCAAAAGATTGAAAATAGAATTGAAATGTTATTCAACAATCCCCTTCTGGGTATGTACCCAAAAGAATGGAAAGCAGGGTCTTGAAAATATATTTGTACACCCACGATCATAATAGCACTATTCACAATAGCCAAGAGGCAGAAGCAATCCAGCTGTCCATCAACAGAAAATGAATGTAAAAAATGTGATATACCTACCTATGCATGAATATAAAAGGTGTGGAATAAATAAAAAGTGGATTATTAATCAGCCTTAAAAATGAAGGAAATTCTCTGGCTGGCGTAGCTCAGTGGATTGAGTGTGGGCTGCGAACCAAAGTGTCGCAGGTTCGATTCCCAGTCAGGGTACATGCCTGGGTTGCAGGCCATGACCCCCAGCAACTGCACATTGATGTTTCTCTCTCTCTCTTTCTCTCTCTCCCTCCCTTCTCTCTCTAAAAATAAATAAATAAAATCTTTAAAAATATATTTAAAAATGAAGGAAATTCTGACACATGCAATAACATGAATGAACCTTGAAGACATTATACCATAAAAAATAAGGCAGTCACAAAAGGACAAATAATATATGATTCCATTTACATGTAGTACTTACAGTAGTCACATTCATAGAGACAGAAAGTAGAAGAATGGTGATTACCAGAGGTTTGGGGGAGGAAGGAATGAGGAGTTAGTATTTAATGGGTACAGATTTTTAGTTTAGAAGATGAAAGGAATTCTGCAGGTTGGTTTCACAACAATGTGAGTGTACTTAACTCTACTGAACAGTACATTTCCAATGGCAAAAGTGGTGTTTTATGTTATATGTATTTTACCAATTAAAGTATTAAAAGGGGGGAGGGGTAAAACAGAGGTTAAGAATTTAGTCTTGGCGGGGAGGGAAATCTGCACTTAAACCCTGATGCAGCCACTCACAAGTTGGGGGCTGTGGCAATCCACTTACATTAATCTCTGAGCCTCCAAGTAAGGATGATAATAATAGTACCTCCCTCTTAGGGTTTTTGTGAGGATTACAAGAAATAATGTTTATTATGCCTTCGTTACACACCTGGTATGTAACAAAGACCTATAACAGGTATCAGTGGCTGTTACTACTACTTCTCCTCTGTGCCTGTGGTGTATGACATTTCAGATGATGACATTCCATCATGAGATGTTATGAAGCTCTGCACCCCTTTTTCTGCTTACCCTGATTCTGTACATTTGGATCCTGCTCACTCAGCGATGCCCAGCCAAATACCCCACCCCTTTGATGAACCCACTTTCACCACTTCAGTCTATGTTCATTAAGTGACTTCAAAAATGATACAGTCCTTCCTGTGTCCATATAATAAGACTTAAACTGATGGCCTACTCTGATCCCAAAAGTTGGGGGACACAGTGGGAATAACCCAGGTCTTATTCTCATGCAGATTATTGTCTAGTTGCTGTCTACATTATTTGTTTGACTTTTTCTCATATTTGTTATGTGTGTCTGAATCTGAAGGCCTTTTCCACCACAATGTTGTAAGTTCTTAGAAGGTGAGAGTCTTGTTTTATACTCTTTTTGTGCCCACTAAAGGACTTGGCCTTATCTTCGATATGAAGAAAAACAGTTATAAATGATTTTTTTGAGTGAGACAGCCCTACGGAGGAAACCAATACATGTATGAGCTTAGAAGAATCCTAGTGCCTGGAAGGTCCTGAATAAATAACTTGTCCTATTACCTTTCTGTCATTACATTTCTGGTTATGTGTTTTCTCCTTGAAGAAATACAAAGGTGCTCAACCTTAGCATTAATTGAAAAAAGACAAAATAAAACATCATTGAAATACCACTTCATACTCATCAACCTAGAAAAAATTAATAAGTAACAACACCAGGTTTAGGTAAAGCTGTCTCAGAGAGAAATGCTTATACATTGTAACTGATGGGATTATGATTTGGTACCTGGTCTTCCATTTGGCATCACTTAATAAATATAAAATCTGACCTACAGCAATTTCACTTGTCAGTATCAGCCCTAGAAAATCATTCAGCATGTGCTCACAGAGACATGAGATGTGTGTAAGGCACATGGATAACAAGCAAATAAGTAGAAAGAGCTTGTAGTGGGTTGAATAGCATTTCTCCCAAACATTCATGCCCACCTGGAATCTTAGAGTATGACTTCATTTGCACTGAGAGCCTGTGAATATCATAGAATAATGGAGAGGAGATCATCCTGGAATAGGGCAGGCCCTAAATCCAATTACTGTGTCTACAAGAGAAAGAAGGAGAGGGCAATTTAGATACAGAGACATTAGAGAAGAAGCCACATGAGGATGGAGGCAGAGATTGAAGTGATGCGGCTTTAAGCCAAGGAATGCCAAGACAACCAGAAGCTGAAAGAGGTAGGGGGAGATTCTCTCCTAGAGCCTTCAGAGGGAGCAAGGCCTTGCTGGCACCTTGATTTCAGACTTCTGACCTCTAGAACTGTAAGAGAATGTTTCTATTGGTTAAGTCCTCAAGCCTGTGGTACTTTGTTATGGTAGCCCTAGACAACTACCACACAGGCCAACCAACCCTCAGTAGGGGAGAAGGAAAATAAAATGTGGTTCATTCATATGATGACATACTATATAACAGTTAAAATAAATGAACAAGCTCATAATATGGTTATGAATTAAAACAAGTTGCAGAAATGTACTTCTGGTATTATACCATTTATGTAAATACATTTAATAGTATATATTGTTTATTGGTACACCCTAGTGAAGTAAAATTACTGAAACAAACCTAAGATGTTATATACTAACCCCAGGAGAGTGGGAAACTCTGTGAAAGGCGAGGGATACCTGGGGCAGAGCCCAGGTATTTAGATGTATTGAAAGTATTTTACATAGAGCAGGAATATTTGAAGCAAGGAGTTAAAATATTAACCTTTAATAGCAGAGGGTAAACACACACATATGTTTATCTCAGAATTGTTTTATATTTTAAATTTTTAAAAGAATTATAAAGTTGGGAAATATGTTATTGATATAGTGTTAAGTATATGCAACATGACAAAAGATATTAGTGTCCTTACCTTTTAAAAGCTTCAGATTCTGAGACCCCAACAGTGTACCGTGAACTTTAATCTGGTGGTGGGGACATTAGGTATGTAGTGCAAATGAGTTAGATAGGAAAAAAGAAAGGCTTTGGAGTCAATGCCACCACTTATGTGTTGTGTGACTTTGAACAAATTAGTAAATGTGAATTCACTTTACTCAACTGTAAAATAATATCTACAGTAAAAGTTTATTAAATTGCAAGTAAGCCAAAAATGTTAGTATCCTTCACTTCAGTGTTATGCCTACCCCATACTGTCCTGGCTTTAGTCTATGGTGTGTCCCCTGAAGGACATGTGTTGTGTGTATGTGTGTGTGAAAGAGAGAGAGAGAGAGAGGGAGAAATTTTGGCATATATGATAGAATACCCATGGCCTTCTTTCCAGGCAGAACTTGGGCTCTGTTCATCTTTCTTCATACAGACTAATTCCCTTCCCTTTGAGCTCTTCTCCACACCTTATCCACTTGCCCTCTATGTCTTTAACTGAAAGAACAGAAAGTAGTTGGGGTGTCCTGAAGAAGGTGAGGTCTGAGCCAAGGGAAAGGTCCCCATCTGGGCATTTGTGTCCCTCATTCCTTGTCAGCCTTTTGGCCTTGGGCAACTGACTTACAGTCACTAAGGTGAGCTTGCCCTGCTCATTCTGCCCCAAGGCTGCCTTCCTGATCCCTACTTACCATGAACATTCCTTCCATCAGCTCCCTCCATCCTGCCCCCTCCCATTTCACTGGCTCCTGACACTTCCTTGGCCTCTCTAGACCCTGAGCCAAGCAACCCTAGAACATTTCAACAGTAGGGTGTTGGCATTTCCGGCGCCTGTGGCTCGATTTGGCCATATGCAGGTGGTTAAGGGTCATTTTCCCCTGAAGGTTAAATGGTGACCTTGGTCAATGTTTAGCTAGTGCTCACTTAAATGATTTCCCCTGGTTAATGAGTCATATGGCAAATTGGTTGAGGACTTTCACACCCTGCAGGTAAACTGGGGTGGTAAGAACTGGTATTCCTGAAATTGCATTGAGTAATATAGGCTGTATAGTGAGGGAGCTGCTTAGCACACCTTTCTACCTCTTAGATCCTAATTACAAAAATAAATTCAGAAGCTGAGGGTTGCAGCACTTGGGGAACCAGCAGACACCTGATTTTCTGAGCTTCCTTAGCATCTCTGCTCTCCACCTTAGGAAGCCTTGTATTCTCCTTCTCATTCTCCTGCAGCTGTGTCATTCCCAAACTGTGTGCTCAGGCTCCCCAGGCTGCCACAGAAGATTCACAGGGAAGCCAGAGGATATTTTAAAGGTTTGAGGGCAACACAGTAATATGTGGCATCTGTCGGATCCTATGTGAACTACCTATTCAGGTACTCATAGTTTCAGCATTAGATCATGCTACATTTCTTTTGATAACATCATATCTTTGTGAAGTTGCATGTTTGTGGCCATTGATATGATAAAAAGTGAGTACAGTATAAAATCAATATGGAATAGGAAATTCAGGTGGCAATGCCTGGTATGAGTAATTGCAAAGTTTGGGTTGTGTAGGGCCTAGGAAGTGCACACATCCCCTTAGTACATAAGTGTGGGACTTAAAGAATGAGATAAAAATGTTTTCTTTCAATTTATGTGTATTACTTTTGACAAATGGCTACTCAGTTGTTAGGACATAAGTACTTATTAAATTGTTTCATAAAATGAAACTATTAGGTATTTCTTTTGGTTTACGAGCTCTCTGTGGAAAATATTATGGAAACACTAAGGGCACCATAAACTAAGAAAGTTGAAGAGCTTGTGTTATAGAAAAAGACAAGATGCCCTCCCTCGCCTCTGTCAGACTTCTTGCCTGCAACAGTCTTCCTCCTGGGCATAGCCACTCCAACCTTTGTAACTCTGTCCCCTTAACGTAGCCTTTCTCCCACCTGAAAGATGAAATTTCATTGACTCTTTTTTAAAAATATTTATTTATTTTTATTGTTTTTCAAGTACAGTTGTCTCCATTTTCATCCCACCTTGGTCCCCCACCCCACCCACCCCCACCTCCCACCCTTGAACACACCCCTGTTGGCTTTGTCCATGTGTCCTTTATTGGATCTTCCCCTATTTTGCCCCATCACCCCTGTCCACCTTCCCCTCCAGTTACTGTCAGTTTGTTCTTTATTTCAATGTTTCTGGTTATATTTTGCTTGCTTCTCTGTTTTGTTGATTATTTAACAAAAAAGGAAAGAAGAGGGGAAGAGAGGAGAGGAAAAGAAAGGAAAAGAGAAGAGAAAAGAAAAGAGAAAAGGGAAGAAAAGAAGAGAAAAAGAAGAAGAAGAAACTCTCACTTAACTTTATAACCATCCCCTGCTCCAAGTTCCTGCCTTCCTCCTTCTCCATCTCCCTCTTTCCTCATTGCCTCATGCAGCCCCTTTACCTCTTTCATCATGCTCAGAGTCCTAAAACTTGTCTGGCTTCTTCCTGGGGCACTATGCTCTTCCCAGAGTTACTTCCAAGTTTAAAGACCCACATATGGTCTCTTCTCAGTCCTGAATTCTTTGCCCACCACTCTCTGAGGTTTCTTCACCCTTGTATTATTCCCATGGCCCCACCACCTCTCCTGAACACCCCTCAGCCCATTGGTTGGGTCCTGTCTGCCTTTCACTCCTTCATAAAAACACCTGCAAATCTCTCTTGCTTCCTTGATTCTGCTGCCTGCCCTTCTCTTCCCCACCTTGACCTTACTTTGTTTTCTCTGTTGGTGAGTTCATTTTCTCTTTCAGCATTAACTGTGCAAATGGCACCCCCTTCCCTGCCATCAAACCCTGTCACTGCTTGTAATCACCCAGATATTGTCACAGCTCTTAAATGCCTTTTAAGGCTCTCCTCAGGTAGCCCCTGTTTGAAGAAGCTTCTCCTAGTGCCTTTGGGAAGACATCCCCTATTTTCTGTCCACCCACGAAACTCTCTGTTTCCATGAACATTATCCTCCATCTCTACCTGGATGTCTCTTCTGCACCTTAAACTTTAAGTTAGCTTTTTCTTCTCCTCCTTCATCATCATTAATTTGTGATGTTTGAACAGTTGATACAATCCAGGTCCTCTCGTGTTCATCTCTTTCCTTTATCTTGCCCCAGTTAAAAGCCTAATTACCTTCCCCTGAAATCCCTGGTCTTACCACCTCCACATTCTCCCTGAACCAGTCCCACATACACTAACTACATGGTGTTTTTCACATAGTCAACTGAAGTGCAACTTCACATGGCTCTGGTGGGTCCTTCCTCCCTATATAAGTCTTTAATGGCTCCCTAGTAACAACAAGCCCAGCCGCTCATTCTGGCTCTGATGCTCCTCATGATTTGGCCTCCATAGAATTCTCAACCCAACTTCACTTAGGTACCTACCTTATAGTATCAGTGGGCTGAGGTTTCACATTCTCCCATGGATACTTTGGTTCCTGCTGGTCCCTGTTTCTAGGACATTTTCATCTCTCCCAGTGTCTCATTAATTTTAACAATCAAGTTTCCTTCTCCCATATCTTGGGGAGTTCAACTCCTCATATTGCCCTGAAAATACTCAGAGGTCATTAAAGACACAGGCTTTCTCACACATTCTGCATCCTCTGTAGCATTTGGTATTATACTTCACACATAGTAGGAATGTGTAAATGAGAATTTGAAATGAATGCTTTTTTCCAGAAGAGGTGGTCCAGAAGTTGGCCTCCCAGGAACAGGAACCCCTATTGACATATCTTAAAAGGTTCTATAGTCTTTGGAGAGTGTGGTCTCTGAAATGGAAAGCTGTACACCAAATACATTGGTTTCCATATGTTACTAAGTAGAGGTCTCCCCCCCATTATATATAATAATTAATACATGTATATTTTAATAAATTAGAAAATATCAAGGAAAGAAACAAAACTCAAGTATAATAAGCCCACCTAGAAATAATATTTACTCACATTTTGATATATTAACTCCCAGAATATTTTCTGTAAACATGTATGAAGGATATATATTTATGAAACAGAAGTAGAATTAGATTTTACATATTCATTTATAATCTTTTATTGCTTAGGAACCCTAAGTATACTGAAATGGAATAGGTTAATAAAAAATATATATTATTGTATATTATAATATTGCTTATTTTTTATTTAATTTTTCAAAATCTGTTACACTTTCATTCTAGGAAATTATCTGTATGAGTTGTTCGTGGACTGATTCCAGTCTACAAACTATTAAAGGTACATGAGATAAGTACAGAAATTATAAGTAAGCATTCAGAAAATTGTAAATAAATGCAACTTTTTAATATCTAGTTATTCATTTTACAAGCTATTTTTAACACACAATTATTACATATTAAATGCACACCTTAACAGAAGTAACTACTATTAAAATCATTCAAAATTTTATACATGCATGCAAACCCCTTACTTCTCCACAGAGTTCTTCACATAAATGGGAGGTCACAATCCATATTACTTTTCCAGTGGCTTTTTTCACTTAGGGAAAAGTAGAGATTTATTTTTTTTTCACTTAGAGGAAAGTAGAGATTTATTTAAAAGTAAGATTTATTGAGGAACGATTTATATACAGTAAAATTCACCCTTTTAGTGTAGAGTTCCATGAATCTCAGCATGTAGAGTGTGGGAATTGCCACTACAGTCAAGGTCAAGAACAGTTTCATCTTCCGGACAAAGTATCTCCTGCCCCTTTATAATTAAGCAGTGCCAACATTTCCATTTTCTGGCAATGCTGATGGATTTCTGTTCCAAAAATTTTGCCTTTTTAAGAAATAAATGTATTCATACATGTGTACAGATGGAATACAAGTTTGGCATCTGGCTTCTTTCTTTTATTAAAATGGACGTAGTCTGTGTGGTTGCATATGCCAGTGGGTCATTGCTTTATTGCTGAGTAGCATTTCTTTGTATGAATGTGCTACCATTTGTTCATCCATTCACAAGTTGAGGGACATTTGGGTTGCTTCTAGATTTGGATAATTATAAATAATGCTGCTATTATTAACATCTGTGCACAATTTTTATGTGAACATGATCCTTACACATGAATATACATTTTCATTTCTTTGGGGTAAATACCTGGGAGTAGGATTTGCTGGATCTCATAATAAGTATACATTTAACTCTGTAAGAAATTGTCAAACTTTTTTTTAATGGCTGGCTGCACTATTTTGCATTGTAGCCAGCAATGTATGAAAGTTTCAATTGTGCTATGTATTTGCCAGAAATTCAGAATTTTGTTGTTTTTGTGTTAATTTTTGCCATTTTGATAGGTGTATAGTATACGTTTTCATGTGCTTATTGTAATTTATACATCTTTGGTGAGTGTTTTTCAGATCTTTTGCACATTTTCCAATTGTGTCGATTTCTTTTTATTCAGTTTTGAAAGTTCTTAGTATAACCTAGATACAAGTTGTTTATCGTATATGTGTTTTGTAAATATTTTATTTCAGTATGTAGCTTAGCCTTTTCATTTTGTTACTAGTGTCTTTTGAAGAGTAAAATTTTTAAAAAATATTTTATTGTTGTTCAATTATAGTTGTCTGCATTTTCCCCCCACCCCAGCCAAACCCACCCCCCTCCCTTGCTTCTACCTTCCCCCTTGGTTTTGTCTATGTGTTCTTTACAAGTAATTCCTGAAAACCTTCCCCTGTTGTCACCTCCCCACTCTCCTCTGGTTATTGTTAGATTGTTCTTAATTTCAATGTCGCTGGTTATATTTTCTTTGCTTATTTTGGTTTATTATGTTCCAGTTAAAGGCAAGATCATATGGTATTTGTCCCTCACCACTTAGCTTATTTCACTTAGCATAATGCTTTCCAGTTCCATCCACACAGAGGGCCTAGAGACATATGAAAAGATGCTCAGCATCACTAGCCATCAGAGAGATGCAAATTAAAATCACAATCAGATACCACTTCATACCAGTCAGAATGGTCATCATAAATCAACAAACAAGTGTTGGAGAGGTTGTGGAGAAAAGGAAACCCTAGTGCACTGTTGGTGGGAATGCAGACTGGTGCAGTCACTGTGGAAAACAGTATGGACTTTCCTCAGAAAACTAAAAGTGGAACTGCCTTTTGACCCAGCAATTCCACTGCTGGGATTATATTCTAAGAGCCCTGAAACACCAATCCATAAGAACCTATGCATCCCAATGTTCGTAGCAACACAGTTTACAATAGCCAAGTGATAGAAGCAACCTAAGTGCCCATCAGTAAATGAGTGGATGAAAAAACTATGGTACATCTACACAATGGAATACTATGCAGCAGAGAGAAAGAAGGAGCTCCTACCTTTTGAAGAGCAAAAAATTTTAATTTTGATATTCAGTTTAACAAATTTTACTTTTATAGATTAGCTTTTGGTATCATATTTAAGAAATCTTTCCTTAACACAAGATCACAAAGATTTTCTCCTGTTTTATTCTAGAAGTTTTATTTTATTTTATTTTATTTTTTAAAGATTTTATTTATTTATTTTTAGAGAGGGAAGGGAAAGAGAGAGAGAGAGAGAGGGAGAGAGGGAGAGAGAGAGAGAGAGAGAGAGCAACATCAATGTGTGATTGATGGGGGCCGTGGCCTGCAACCCAGGCATATGCCTTGACTGGGAATCGAAACCGCGATGCCTGGTTCGCAGCCCACGCTCAATCCACTGAGCTACGCCAGCCAGGGCATATTCTAGAAGTTTTATTGCTGCAGCTTTTACATTTAAGTCTATGACTCATTTTTAGTTACCATTTGCATATGGAGCAAAGTATAGGTCCAGGTTGCTTTATGTGCTATATGATATTAATTGACCAAGTCAATTATCATTCTTATTCAACATAGTATAGGAAGTCCCAGCCACAGCAGTCAAAGAGAAGAAATAAAAGTCCTCCAGATTGGAAAGGAAGAAGTAAAACTGTCATTATTTGCAGATGACATGATATTGTATATAGAAAACCCTAAAGATGCCACTGAAAAACTACTAGAATTGATATTTAAATTCAGTAAAATAGCAGGATACAAAATAAAAATCCAGAAATAGGCTACATTTTTATACACCAATACTAAACTATCAGAAAGGAAGACTAAGAAAACAATTCCATTTATAATTGCATCAGAAAAATAAAATACCTAGGAATAAATTTCACCAAGAAGGTAAACAACCTGTACTCAGAAAATTATGACACTGAAGACAAAAAGCTGAAGAAGATACAAATAAGTGGAAGCACATACCGTGTTCATGGATAGGATTCTATTATCGTCTTTAAAATTTCCATTCTACCCAAAGCTGTCTATAGATTCAACACAATTCCTATCAAAATACCAGTGGCATATTTCACAGAACTAGGAGAAATAATCCAAACATTTACACAGAACCACAAAAGACCCCAACTATCCACAGCAATCTTGAGAAAGAAGAACAAAGTTGGAGGAATTATGTTACCTGCTGTCAAACTGTAATACAAGGCCATAATAATCAAAGCAGCATGGTATTGGCATAAACACAGATATATAGATTGATGGAACAGAATAGGGAGCCCAGAAATAAACCCAGGGGTTTATTTGCCTTGAAACCAGACAGTATAAGTCCCCTAACATTCTTTTTCAAAAATATCTTTGGCTATTCTACTTCCTTTGCCTTTCCCAATAAGTTTTAGCATTAGTTTATTGATTTCTATATTTTACTGGACTTGAACTAGAATTGTGTGGAATGTACAGAGAAGTTAAAGGAGAATCAACCTATAACTTAACAATATAGACTCCAAGTCCATCAATATGGCATTTCTGTTCATTTAGGTCTTTGGTTTCTTTCTTTAATGTGTTGTAGTTGGGGGGACATAAATCTTGCTCATATTTTATAAGATTTATACATAAATATTTTGTGTTTTTGTTAAATTATACTATTTCTCAAATATTAATTTCTGATTTTTCATTGCTACTTTATAGAATTATATTTTGTATTGTGAATCTGCTAACCTCACTTATTTCTAGAAGCATTTTTGGGAATTATCTGAGATTTTCTTTTAGACAATCATGTCATCTATGAATATAGAGTCTCATTTCCTCATTTCAAACTATATGTTCTTCATTTTTATTTATTACCTTATTCCATAGTTTAGAACCACAGTACTTCAGACCATAATACCTTACTACCATGATTTTATAATATACAGTAGAATAGGAATATTGAGAGCACATATCTTTCCCTTAGAGGCAAAGCATTGAGTCTGCTGCAACTAATATGAAGTTAGCTATAGATTTTTTTCTTAGATTCCTTTATTGGGTTGAGGAGGTTCCCTCTATTTCTAATGTGCTGAGCTTTTCAAAAAATCATAAATGATATATTTTGGTAAATATTTTTTACCTATTGATGTGAATGCTCATTTTATCTTCTTTAGTTTGTGTATATAGGGAATTACATTTATTTTTAAAATGTTGAACCAGGCTTGTTTTCCCAGGATATATGCCACTAGGTCATGATATATTATATTATATTCCTGAATTTGATTTTCTAATATTTGTTAAGAATTTTTAAATCTATGTTCATAATGAATATTGGTCTATACTTAAAAAATATTTTAATTTGGTTTGATGTCAGGATGTCTTTTTCTTTTTTAAGAGTACATTTTATTGATTATGCTATTACAGTTGTCCCATTTTTTCCTCCTCTTTATCCCCCCCCCACCTTGCACCTCCCTTCCTACCACCCTTCTTCCACCTTAATTCATGTCCATGGGTCATACATATAAGTTTCCCATTTTCCCCTCCAGTCATCCCCACCTCCCACCCTTGATCCTACCCCACTTTGGCTTTGTCCATTTGTCCTTTATACATGTTCTTTGATGACCCTTCCACCTTTCTCACCATTATCCCCTTCCACCTCCCCTCTGTTTATAGTCAGTTTGTCATTTATTTCAATGCCTCTGGTTATATTTTTCTTGCTTGTTTTGTTGATTAGGTTCCACTTATAAGTGAGATCATACAGTATTTGTCTTTCACTGCCTGGCTTATTTCACTTAACATATCCATCCATGATGTTGCGAAGGGTAGGAGCTCTTTATTTCTGACATACTACACAGCAGGATAATGTCTTATAAAATAAGTTGAGAGGTGTTCCCTCCTCTTTTATTTTATGGATGAGTTTTTGTAGAATTGACATTATTCTCTATGTACGTGTTTAATAAAATTCACTAGTAAAATTACCTGGGCTTATACTTTTTTTAGTTAGTTTCATTTTTTGTTGTTGTCAGAGATTTTTAACACACTTCAGTTTCTTAAATTAACATAGGCCTATTCAGGTTTTCTGTTTCTTTTTTGGATGAGCTTTGGTAATTTTTGTCCTGAAATGGATGCCAATTGCATTTAAGTTGTTGAATTTGAGGGTTTAAATCTTCTAATATTCTTTTTTATTTTTTAATATTTGTATTATTAATATTTACATTGTCAATGTTTGTCTTTAATTTTTCATATTGGTCATTTGTATCTTCTCTTTCTCTTATTTTGTTCAGTGTGCTTGGAGGTTTATCAATTGTATTGATCCTTTAAAGGAATGAGATTTTGGTAGTATTGATTATTTTATTTTTTTATCTTATTGATTTCTGCTTTAATCTTTATTAGTTTCTGTCTTCTGCTGGCTTTGCATTAAATTTGCTCTTATTTTTCTTGTTTTTTAAGGTTACTAAGAATCAATTTAGATTATTGATTTGATACCTTTCTTCCTTCCTAATACAGGCATTTAGTCCTGTAAATTTCTCTCTGATCATTGCTTTAACTGAGTCACATAAATTTTATCATTTTCATTCAATTAATATTGTTTCTTTATTCTCTTATGACTTCTATTTTGATCCATGTGTATTTTTAGACCTGTTGCTAATTCCCATGTATTTAGCTATATTTCAAACATCTTTTTATATTTATACTAGCTCAATTTTTTTATGGTTTGATAACATACTTTGTATGATTTAAATTCTTTTAAATTAATTGAGATTTATTTATAACATAGAATACAGTTATTTTAATGAATGTTCCATGTACATTTGGAAGCAGTATGCACTTCTGCTCCTGTTTAATGCAGAGACAGAGCTGCATAATGTGAGTTAGGCCAAGTTGGATGATAGTGTTGTTTAAGTCTCCTGTATCTGTACTGATTTTGTCTACTTATTTTATTGATTAATGAGAGAAGAGTGATAAAATCTTCATCTGTAATTATGGATTTATCTTTTTCCTTTCAGTTCTATTACTTTTTCTTTATGTATGTTGGAGCTCTGTTGAAACTCTAATGTAGAATTATTAAGTCATCTTTTAATTGACCTCTTTATCATTGTAAATTGTCCCTTTGTCTTTGTAATATTCTTTGTTCTACATGGGGTGGCGGGGTCCTTGCTCAGTAATAATCTCTAGGAGACCTCTAATAGTCAGCACCCAGGATTGTCTTCTATCCTTTTCTCTAGCTGCAATGGGTCTTTACCCATTTGTGCCCCTTGTATGATGAAATTTGCTGCATAACCCCCAGTAATTTAAGGCTTTTCAGCAGCAGCATCACTGTCCATTCCAGGCCTTTACCATTGAGGATAGCTGCCCTGGAACCTGGACCTGTCTCTCAGTGTTTCTCTGTGAGCATACCATAAAGTCCTTGGAGAAAAACAGGCACGAATCCCTCATCTGGAACTCCCAAGGATTTATTTTCTTGTGCTAGCTCTTGCTTGTCTTTTAGTAATCCACTGAAACTTTGAACTTATTCTTACCCAATTGTTGGAGGCCTCATCCTCCTCAGTTCTCTAAAAGGATGAGGATCATAATTTTGCAAATCATCCAGCTTTTATTTGTTGGTAATGCATGAGTGATATTCTTTTTAGCTTTTTATATTCTAGGTGGAAGCTGGAGGTCCTAGTAATTCATTTTTACAAAAGTACTGATCCATGACAGATTGGAAATTTAATTCAAAATAACAACAAAATTTCTCCTTCACAGAAGATTGCTTAAGAAACACTGGTCTATAGTTCTCCAAACCAATTTATATTTTTATCTTGTGCTACCCTTTGGTGTAATTATGGTAGATTACTGGGTTTGTTACCTGGTAGTAAACCTGGCTTTATCAATAGATCTAGCGTGGTAGAATTTGATGACTACCTCTGTACTATTGCTATCTTTCTCTATTAAAATAATTTACTGAGGTGGAATTCATATAAAATTTTAAAGTAAGCAATTCAGTGGCATTGAATATATTCATGTGTTGTGTGACTTCTAGTCCTAAACATTTCCATTATTTCAAAGTCAAGTCCTTACCCATTAAGCAGTTTCCCTCCATTCTCCCCTGTCCCCAGCCTCAGCAATCACCAGTCTGCATTCTGTATGTATGGATTTATCTCTTCCAGGTATTTCTTATAAGTGGAGTCTTACAATATGTGACATTTTGTGACTGGCTTCTTTCACTCACATATTTTTGAGGTTTATCTTCACTATAGCAGGTATCAGTACTTAATTTATTTTTATGGCTGAAAAATACTTCACTGTATGTGTACACCACAATTTGTTTGCCCATTTACCTGTTTATGGATATTTGGACTGTTTCCATCTTTTGGCTATTTATGAATAGTACTGCTATGCACATGCATGTAAGTGTACTTTTTGGAATACCATTTTCCATTTTGGGGGATATGTAGGTTCTTAGAAGCTTAATTCTATGTTTAACTTTCTGAGGCGCCCACTATCCTTTTTTGACTCTATGAACTTTAATCATACCACTTTTTGAGTTTCAGTTTTACCAGAGGGACCTGGCTTTTTATTTATTGAAATGAGACAGGCATATATACCATCTTTGACTGTTCTCACATTGTAGCCAGCTGGTCCCAGGATGAATTTTCATGTATCCTTTAGGTCTTCTCTAGTGATTCCTAACCTTCCTAGATAAAAGATATAATGTGGAACAATGCATTCCAGTGTAAAGAAATTGTCTTTAACAGGTATTTTGAAAGGTAATGAGTTTCCCATTATGAGTGGTTCAGGTTGATAAAGGGAGAGGTTTCCCATCATGCGTGTATCAGACTACCTGACCCTTAGAGTTCTTCTGGTCTCAAGACCCTTTGTTCTCTCCCTGTAGGTATGCAAATGGGCTGCTGAAACATTTCTGGCTTCATGGTTGTGTGTGCAGGTTTTGAATGAACAAGGGCAGCATAATGGAATTGGTCTCATTTTCATACACTTCCTGAGGCTCATGAACATGTTTTCAGCTCTTTTGGTTGTGGTAGCACATTGCAATGGTGTGAGAATAAATTCAAGCCCCTTTCTCAGATTGTAGTGGAGGGTTGTATCTGTCTCCTGATTCTTCAGGCCAAAATAACCATGTATTTTCTATCAGAGTTTTAGCTGCCTCAACAGACTGGTATCTGCCCATAGGCTAAAAGCTCTATATCATTTTCTTTTTACAAGCAGGGGTAGATTTTTTTTTTAGTGTATTTGTTTAATGTATGTCTATCACTGGAATACAAGCATCATGCAGGCAAAGACATGGCTCTTTTTCCGTACACAGAATCTCAAGAGATGGCGCTAGACTTGATTGTATCACTCCTCTCTGGGTGTCACCCCAGGTCTATGTTTACATTACTGTGCATCCTGGTGGGTGTGTGCTGCCCTGACCACCCAGGCTCCGTTGCCCTCTGGCTTCTTGTTGGGTTTGGACAAAGAGAGGCACCAGCAGAACAGGAAGCTGGAGGAGAGAGAAGTAAGAGTGTCTCTCCTCCTGTCCCTACCCTGCAAGTTTGTGGCTCTGGCTGTGTCTATCCAGGATGAATTCACATCAGGCAGCTCTCCACAGCTCTAGACACCCTACACTCCCCAGTGATGGGTTTCCACCAAGGCTAGCTCAAGGTTAACTTCAGCTCCCATGTGTGTTTCCTTTCCTAGCCCATGATTCTGTAAATAGTTCCTTTTTTAAAAAGTCACAGGTGACTCTGCCTTCTGTTTCCTGCCAGGATGCTGACAGGGTCACAAATGTGGGCTGAATTTGTGAATAGATGAGTAGATGGATGGAAAGAGGAAGAGCTATGTTTCTGGGTCAGTCTTCCATGTGAAATCTTGTACTGACCTTCCATTTCACTGGAAAACCCTATCTCATCTGGCTTGTCTGGATTCCCTCACCTATATTCCCCCATCCTGGCTTCCAACCATCCTGGCTTCCTTGCTGCTTCTAGAATATACCAAGCAAGGTCCTGCCCTAGGGTCTCTGCTTTCACCATTTCCTCTGCCTGGAATACTTTCCTCACAGATATTCATTAGGTTAAATTCCCTCACATTTACTGGGTCTTTGTTAAATCTTACCTTTTCAGGAAAGAATACCTGAACCACTCTAGTGGTTTACTGCAAACGTCCCCTATCCATTACCATATTTTTCAGACCATAAGCCACACCTAGGTTTTAGAGGAAAATAGGAAAAAAATTTGAAACAAAAATGTGGTAAAATATTTAATAACATAAAAAAACATAATATTTCACCAATGTAAATGTAAACAGAACTCAACAGCAGCATTAACAACCATCATTCCTCCCAAATTTAGCGGGGGGGGGAGTGCACCTTTATAGTCTGAAAAATGCAGTAATTCCACCCCAGCAGTCAAGGAATCCTTTTACCCTGATGTATTTTTTTCTAGTTTAAGAACACTTACCATTTTTTAAGATATGACATTTATTTATTATGCTTAATATTTATCATCTGTCTCCCCCTTCGAGAATAAGCTCCAAAAAAGCAGGATTTTTATTATATTTTTCCACTGATGTAACCCAAACTTCTAAACCAATGCCAAGTTCATAGTAAGTGAGTGTAATACATTGACTACTGCCTACCCCAAAGATGACCTGTGACTGTGACCTTATTTGACAAAAGGGTTTCTGCAAGAAGAAATCGCCCTGGATTAAGATGGGCCCTAAATTCAGTGAGTTCTCACAAGGTAGGAGAAAGGTAAACAGAAACAAAGAGACTAGAGTTGTGTTGATCCAGGCCAAAGGACGCCTGGAGCCAGCAGTAGCAGAAGGAGGCAAGGAAAGATTCTCTTTGAGTGTTGTCAGAATACCACCTCAAGTCCATACTTCTGGCCTTCAGAAATGTAAGAGAATAAATTTCAGCTGTTTTAAGCCACCAAATTTGGGGTGAGTTTTTAGAGCAGCCCTAGGATATTTAATACGGTGCCCAATAAGCATTTATTGAATGAAAACTAAATGAGTGAATACAACAGTTGTTGGCACTGACATGACCTCCATTTGAAATAATTCTTCTACTTTCAATAGTTATCATTGCCTATGAATAAATGTGCACACATCTGACATTTAAAAGGTTTTCCAAGATTGTATATGGTATACTTTTGCAATACAAACCTAAGCTTCTGAATATTTTCACCCACTACATTTAAAAGCTTAAGGTTTTCCTTAACCCTTAAATAATTGCTCTTACTCTAAGGCTATTGATAGCATACCAGGAACAAATTCGCAAACTATTTGTTCTTGAGGCAGTAGATGGGAACCCCTATTGGTCTCTAGCCATAAAATATTCCTGTATCATTTCCCCATTTCTTCCTTCCTGAGTCCCTCCTGCTGTACTTAAGCTAATTCTCAGTTATTGTGGCTTTGGAAGAGCCAGTCACAAGCATCCATGTGATTACCCTTCCAACACTTGACAAGGGTTATTTAGTCTCCCCCAGGCCCACTTTCAGTGCATGCTGGGCTTGTGATGCAGTGTGGTACTAACTATTGGTTCCTTGTAGGAGATGGAAGGTAAATCAAATTGAAAACACCCTTCCTGTGTAGTGCATCTTCCAAATGTCCTCAGGTCTCTATTCTATCTTCTGGAGGCTGCCAGATTCTCTGCGGGACAAGAGGAAGCTGGAGCAGCTTCTTTGTAGCGACAGAAGGTGCCATTAGCAGAAATACATCATCTCCTAGTGTTGTTAGCAATAGCAGAGTCCTGGTCATGTCCATTCTTTTGCCAGAGTGAAGAGAGAGTCCTCAGAGGCAGAGGTTGCTGGTAACGAAGCCTCCATCATTCTAAAATATCCCCCTGGAGTCCCAGAACAGCTATTTCTGCCCAGACGCAATGAGAGCTTCAGAGAGTTTATTTCAATCATTGGTCTTTCGCAAGAGCCTATTGCCTCCCAGCTTCTGGGTCTTCCCTAATGGGGTCTGCAGATAGGTGGGTGCAAGGTGTGGGGTAGTGGACCATGCATGGCTAATCAGCTTCCTTGGCTGGCTGAATTGTCCCTTCCAGGTGTTGCTCATTAGACCTCTTTTCCAAAGAAACCTGTTAGCTTAGAGCAATGCTCAAACTTCAGCTTGCAGGCTTGTTAGAACAATTTTTGGGGCCCCACTCCCAGAGTATCTAATTTAGTAGGTCTGAGGTGGGCCTGAGAATTTGCATTTTTTATTAGTTCCCAGGTGATGCCAGGGTTGCTGACCCAGGGACCACATTGTAAGGGCCAGTGACTAGATGCAAAAAGAGGGATGATGTCCTGGTGTTCTGTGCCTCCCAGTCACAGCCTCAATCATTCCAGTCATGGCAGTTTGGGCCTTTGGGGTTGGACCAGGGCCTCACTTTCATCCTGTTTCTGGAATGCAGCAAAAGCACCTCTTGATTCTCTACAGACCATTGATGCTATACCTCCCTCTCCCCAGAGGAGGGGAAACTTACCTCCATGACTTGGTTTTCTGGTGTCTGTCAACACCCTTTCCATCCCTTGGCCCTTCAGTCCTGGGTGGTAACAGGTTCCCCTCTTGCTAGTCACTAGGTGCCTTACTTGCCTGCCTGGCTCCTCTGACACTGCCCTTTAGAAAGTCTTTTCTTTTCTTTAAAGTTGCTTCCTTCAACCATTTGTGTTGAATTTTTGTTCCTCCTGGGACCCTGTCCTGGGATATTTTTCCCATTAGGGAAAAAGAATCTTTTCTGGGCAAAGAATGAGACAGATTCATTAAATCTTTATCCCAAGAGCAGTCTTATCACCCACAGTATAATAAGGTAGAAGTACTGCTGAATCTAAAAGATATTGGAGAAGTAAGACATCTATACCAAATACAAATATGGCAGCTTTATCTCTACTTGTTTGAAGCTGGGGGAAACACCAGGCTCCAAATGTCTGGTCACTAGAGACAGAAAAGTGAGAAGGTTTACCTGAAGCCTGGGGAGATATTCCTCAGTAATGGGGTCTTTGATCCAACTGATGAGTCAACAAATCTGTCATCAGAGGGTCACTGGTGCACCTACCCTGGATCCAACCTCTCTGCAGTTACCTCTGTGACTGGACTAGATGTGGTTGTCTCTGGAGATCAGATTGTGGGTGAATTTCATGTCTACATTACACATGTCTATAATATAAAATAACCATTAGGTCTTCATACGAAAACCGAAAAGCTATCTAGAAAAAGAATAGACTAGGGTAAACAGGTCCATCTTACATTTGCATATGCATGTGATGTGTGTGTGTACACACACAGACACCCACACAAACATAATTAGAAAGAAGAATGGAAGGGAAATTAACCAGTTGTTAATCATGTTTATCTCTGGGTACTGGAGTTGCAGGTAATTTTTATTTTCTTTATTTTTGTATGTTTTCTATTTTTCCATCAATGAAATGTTTGTATTATAAAGAATGCTAAGTGAGGTACGAGGGGTAGAGCTCAATGCCCTGACCCCCACTCAGCACCATGTCAAATCCTATTTAACCTACAATACAACTCAGCTTCTACCTCCTCTAAGAGCCTTTCCAGACCATCTTTTTACTTCTAAATTTTGGAAGTACTCTTGCTGAATTATTTCAAATATGTTTGTCTCATTTCTCCCATTGCTCTGTGAGTTATGTAAAAATAACTGCTATGCTTTTCACTTTCTACTTGTTTCCCACAAGGTCAAGTGTAGCTGAACACATTGTAATACTTGTTGGTCAATGGGCAACATATTCCTGAAAGGACAAAGAAGTTGTGAAAATCAGACCAAAATGCCACCTATTCATCCAAATACCCCATAGTCCTCACTCACTCTGGCTGTAGTCCTCCCTCAGCAACCAGTCAGGAGTCAATGCTATGTGGCTTTAGAACACATCTCCAGAACTACCAGTGGGAATGGGCTTGAACTCTTTCTCCCCTCCTTCCAAAATGCTGACCACTTTGTGTCAAGCCTGACAAAGATGTTTGATGACTTTAACATGGTCAGTGACAAGGCTTTTATCTTAGGTACCTTTTGGTCTGCTGACAAAAGAAATGTTCATTCCATCCCCAAGAGAAATCTCTTCCAGGAATACATAGCAAAATCAGTCAAGTCTGCCCCTATCTAAGGATGGATGCCAGCAATTCCTTCACCTACTGGTGGAAGCAGAGCTGTTTTTTTTCCCTTCTTCATCTTGTATAGTCAACCTCTCCCTGACACACCAATCTTTCCCATCAAATTTTGAGAACTCTCAGTTTTCTCCTTTAAACAAACAACCACTTTACCCACAACCCTATGCAGCCCTCTCTCTTTTCCCTTTAGTGCCAAACTTTTCAAAAGATTTGTGTATTCCTACAGTCTCCATTTCTTTACCTACAACTTATTCAACAACTTACTCCAGTCTAGGACAGCGTGGGTTTTAAATTCATTACTCTACCATTAGCTTAATTCCCCACAACCTCCAAGTTGCTAAAGCCAGTGGACCCTTTAGTGAGTATCTTGCTTGGCCTTTCAGCAAGCAAGAAAATGGAGACAATTGTACATGAACAACAGTAGTAAAAACTGTTGTTCACCCCCCTTTTTTAAATAATTGTAAAGTCTTTTTTATTATTATTTATTTTTTAATTTTTTATTGTTGTTCATGTACAATTGTCTCCATTTTCCTGCTACCACTTTCCCCCTCCACCCACACCTCTCACGCTCCATCCTCCCCCACTTTGGCTTTGTCCATGGGTCCTTTATACATATTTCTTGATGACCCTTTCCTTTCATTCCCTTGTTACCCCATCCCCATTCCCCTCTGGTTACTGTCAGTTTGTTCTTTATTTCAATGTCTCTGGTTAAATTTTGCTTGCTTGCTTGTTTTGTTCATTAGATTCCTCTTATAGGTGAGAGCATATGGTATTTGTCTTTCACTGCCTGGCCTATTTCTCTTAGCATACTGCTTTCCTGTTCCATCCATGCTGTTGCAATTTATGGTTTGCTGTTTAAAATTCTGGGCTACTATAATAGGTTTCAAACTGATCTACCTTTATCAACTTTTGACCCCTTAGAGTGTACTCTGCTTCCTTCAACTGATCTTTGTAAAGTGCAAACAAATCACTAGGATGTTCTCCTTCAAACCTTGCACTGGCTTAGTCTTGCCTTCAGGATGAAGATCAAACTCTGTAACGTGGCCTAGCCACCCTGTGTAGCCTGGCTCTGCTGCCTACTCTCCAGCTTCACCTCATACCATCAGCATCCCTCACAGATACTCTTCTTTTTTTTTAGTACCTCTAAAGTGCCATTCTCCAGGCTACCGTGGGATTTTGCCTATGTGGTTTCCTCTGTCAAAATACTTGGAATTGTCTAATCTTATTGACTTCATAATTTTCCTCCTCTTATTCTCAACTGACATGATCACTTCCTCAGGGAAGCCTTCCTCTAAGACAAGTCCAGACCCTGCTTTTTATGTGGATCCTCCTCAAAGTAGCATGAACATCTCCTTTCTAGCCCTTGTTACTTTCATAATTTAACATGTTTTTATGTGTTACTTTGTTTATCTCTTTTCTTAAATAATGTGTAAGCTTCTCAGGACAGGAAGTAGATATATATTTTACCCAGTATAATGCTTGGACCACAGTAGATACTCAATAAACATTTAATGGATGATTAAAGGACTTGAGGGAAGGAAAATGAAATCATTTAAACTGGCCACAAAAACTTGGTTCAGCAAGCCCCCACACCTCCACGTTTAAGCCCCAATCCACTGAATTAGAACTGAGAAAGTTCATTTGAAAGTCATGTTTCAGACTTCCAGCATAAATTATATGCAGTTGTGCAAACATGTCAAAGTTTAGTAAATTGAATTTGTTTAATGTAAACAACTTTTGACCAAAATAATAACACAGCTTTAGAAAAAGACATTAGGCACCCACTTTTGAAGAGTTTGTATAATTTAACACACAAGAAAACTTTACTGTAATTATATGCAGACATATACAAAGGATAAATGTTATTTACTTACTCCAACTTCCATAAAATAAACCTCCAACCATGCTTCAACTTGCTGCATTAATCCTAATTTAGAACTCGCCCCCACTGAAGTTGGGGGGGGGGCGGTCCGTGGGCTCTCCTCTTTCCTTCGTGTCAAAATTAGTCATTTAAATTAGAACCACGTTGGGAGCATTCCTGACGCCAATGTCGTGGCACCAGTCCGGGGAGCACTTAAAAGTGGCCACCTGAAGTTGATTAAAACCTTACCTGTCAAACCCAGTATGGTAACATTTGAAAATCTTTAATGTAATTAAGAGAAGCACATTATGGGAGGTCAAGTGACTTTCTTTTTGAATTCCACTTCTAATCTGTCGTCAAATGGATGGAAATTGCCGGCTGAGGGAGTTAATGAAAGCTGCATGAGCGAGCACGGGAAAGGGAGGAGGAGGAGGTTGGCAGGCCAGCAGGAGGAGCTGGCAGTGGGAGGGCCAGATGGGGGCTCTGTCTTCCTGTAGTTGTGAGGAAGGGAGTCTGGGGGAGACTAATGGAGCACCCTACCTTCAGCCAGTAGGCTCAGGGTGGGGGTTCACTCAGCACCTCTCTCTCAGCACATCAGGGTAGGGGTAGAAGAGCGTCTGTACAGCTCCTTGCTTATCGCTAAGTGAGATCTGCGGCCAGGACTGCGGTAGCCTGGGCAGAGTGGAGCCGGCGCCGGCCCTCGTCACCCTTCACTCAGAGCAGTCTGATTAGCATCAGGGTTGAGCTGGCCTCTTGTGCAGGTCCCCTAAAGAGCCAGTGGGGCATTTCCACCCAGGGCCTCCAGCTGTCCAGCCTCTGACCCCAGGCCTGTCACAGGTCTGCAGCCTTCAGCACTTTGGATATGGGGAACACCCAAGAGGCACTGGCATTACCCTGGGTTTCTTCTTGGGCATGTGGGTTCCTGGCCCACTAAGCCCATCTCTCAGTGCACTCACTGGGTGTGTCCTGGCTCTTGGAGACCCCCATGCATCTTAATGCCAGAAAGCTGCCTTTTGGAGATTAAATTACTTACTGTTTTGCTGTGTGTTCTAGCCTGAGGGTGCTGTTGACAGAAGGCAGAGTTTTTCTCCTCTGGTTGCTGTCTCCCTCTTTGGTTTTTTTTTTTTTTTCATTGCATTTGTGTACATTAGCAGAGGTATCTGTGTTTGAAAAAGGATTACATCCGTCAGAATGTTGCCACTTAAGATTTGCCCCCTTCCTTGGAGACTGACATGAGAACAAGCAACACATTGCCTCTTCACAGGGTACTGGTATGGAACAGTACATACCTCATAGAAACCAGAGGGGCCATTCCCACTCTTCTCCCTCTTCCCAGCTAGAGGATGGGCAGATGCATCAGTGCTGAGCAAATAGTTTCAATCTGCAAGTTTGGAAATGTCTTCAGTATGCCATGGAAAAGATTGGGTATCTCCTATGTTGGGGTAATGCTTAGAGGCTGTGTGGAATAGAATGGACAACATGGGCCAAGTTGAAATACACAGCTAAGATTCAAAAGCATCTCATAGTATCTGAAAAAAATCCAAGATCTTCCCCAAAGTGTCTTAACAGACACTCAAGCTCTTCTGTTTTTATGCTCGGGTAGAGAGCTGGCAGGTTCTGTTGAGGGGTGAGGGACAAGGTATTTATTGAAAGGGCTTCTAGAGAATTGTCCTTCTTCCTTACTGGGCTTGGGTTTCTTTGGTTTGGATAATTTTTAGTCATTGCCTTATATGAAAAACATAAGCAGTGGGTGGGAGGGAAGATGAGGAGAAAAAAGTCAGCCTGAAAATGTAGTTTCAAATACAAGCAGAGCATCCATGGAAGTCATTTTCCAAGAGTCCTGTCTTCTTGCCGTGGCTCTTTAGTGACCAGTGAAGGCTCCCTTTCTTATTTCCCCCACTTCTTATCCATAACAAAAAGGGCAGTGTTTCTAGAAAGCAAGATGTGTCTCCAGGTAAAAGCTGTCCCAAGGTGGTGGCAAAGGAAGTTGCTGTCCCTGCCACCATAGGATGCTGTGTCTTTCACCCAGTCACAAGTTCACAGGTAAAAGTGAAAAGTTACTCTGGGCTTCTCCTCTAAAGAAAGCTGTCTGCTCGCCATGGCAACCTTTCCTGGGGTCTCTGGCTGTCAAGAACGGGGTATAAAGTTCACAGAACTCGGCATTGTGCCTCCCTCTCTTCATGTCCTTTTTATTTTTAATTTTTTTGAAGTGATCGAGGTTGCTTTGCAGCACTATTTAAAGTAAAGATGCCAAATGAAAAGTTCCTCGTTTTAAGTTGGTGCTTATACAAAGCTGCTTTGTGGGTTTTTTTGGCCTGTCAGAATTGTCAGGCCTAGTAAGAAAAAGTATATTGTTTCCAGCACTTGGATTCCTTTCTCCCTGACATCTGCCACTCTGTAAAGATGATAAATTCCTGCCTCATTAGCCAAGGGTGTGGGATTACAGGCTGACAACACATTAATCACCAGCCTCTGTGGCAGGCTGACTAGCAATAGGCATTGTTAACAAAACTTTTCTAATATGTCACTCTTCTCTATGACAGCCTGTAATCAATCATTGTGATTGACGGCGCTGATAGATTACACTATTTATACTTTGTGTAATGAAAGATAGTGTTTCCACCTACTGTCATTTCTGGGCTAGCAGTGGAGGATCATTGAATAGAAACAAACATAACAACAGGGCAAGCCCTCGTCCCCTCAAAATATCCACAGAAATACCCCACCTTCGCAAGTCCTGGGCCTGGTTTCCACATTTGGAAATGAAAAAGGCAGCATGGTGGTACTTGGGCAGTTACTCTGAGATTAGGGGTGGCAATGGGGCACCAGGACAGCAGAAGTATTTTGGATTTTCACAGACGGATCTCATTTCAATGGATACGGTCCCAGGTATTGAAAGGTCAAGTTTGCACAGGCAGAAGATTCCCCTAGAAGCTCCTTTTGTCCTCATCAGCTTACGTGTGCAGCTGAGCTTTCAGCCCCACCTCCCCTGCAGATGAGAGATGATTTAGATGTTGATAAAATATTTGTTCTCTTCTGGCTCTGAGGGCAAATATTATCCTTGTTTCCCATAGTCATACAGCGCTGCAAAGTCAACAGCACCCAGAGCAAGTACAAAACCAATACGCAGAGAGAAGCCCTCTGCTAAGACTTGCTTTTCCCCTTTGAAGCACAGAAAAGTGCAAACAGTAAGAATCAGTGGCGCTAAAATGTATTCTGGCTCTCATGTACAGGGTATTTTGGGAGGGTCCTTTCAGTAATTTTTATTTTTGTGTGGAAAAAATTGTAAAGGATACAGGCTATTTTTGACCTGCTTGAAGCTATAATTTTTACAGAGTGGCAAGTGACAGTGATTTTGGCCTGGATCCTCTGGGGCTGAGTGCCTTTCCTGGTGATAGAGCTACTCTCCAGCCAATTGTGCCACACATGTGGTTTTAATGAACTGGATTTTTAAAATGATTATTCTTTTAATTTTTCTTGCTGTTTGTTAAGCCCAGCAAAATTCTTTATTATTTTTAAGGTAGATGTATAAAATCACTTGCCTCTGTAGTGTAGACATAAATGGGTTTTTGATCTCATGCTTCTGAATGTATATGTGGATTGGGAAGCAAAAGGGGGAGGATAGAAATGAAGCAAGGAATTGCCCTCCTCCTCCTAAGTACTGTGGTATTGGTAGGCATCTGACACTTCAAGGGGCCCTGCCAGTTGGCAGAGAAAAGGGAACAAGAAACCTGCCCTAAGTGAAACTGTTTAAGAAGAGGGTAAGATGGGAGGAGGCGCAGGGAGCCAGTGGAGCTAAACTTTAATCTCTCTGTGAAGTTTGAGTGAGCCCAGGATGATTAATGAGAGAGCAGACCATCTGATTAAGCCCCTCCGTGTCATAGGACATGATTAGTAGGTGACAGAGACGGTAACAGTATCCAGCCAAACCCTTGTTTCTTTCACGGCTCCGGCTGTTATATGATTAATGTCCCCAAGGGCTATCTTGGGGTCAGGCAGGGGAACCTGTCAGAACAGGTGGAAGTGACAAAATGGGCAGAAACTCCTTAGGGGGAACAGGAGTGGTGAGGGAGAGAGTGGAGGGGGGCAGGGCGGCCAGATGGAGCCCGCGACCTTTTTCTGATCCAAGCAGGCTCAGAGAGCATCATGGGAATGGAAAGCAGGAAGAATCACAAAACTGCAGATGTTTCTCAGGTTCTGGGTGCAGCAAGTACTGCCAGCTTGGACGTGCAGAAAGCACAGTGTGAGGTGGTGAGTTATCACTCCTGGCTTATGTGCTGAGATGGGATGGAATGGGGCCGCTGTGGGTCCCAGGGGTATTGATGTGGGATGCCCACATGTGTGCCTGTGTAAGTATGTGTGTCCCTTCAGATGCACTAGAACAAATGGTTCACTCTGCTAGGGGATTAAGGACAAACCAAACATGTAGAGCTGACATTTCAAATTGCTGCTTTCCAGGGACAATACATATAAACTATCTTGAATGTTCTGCTTAGAAAAGACAGTATGGAGGATTAGAATGAAGTCTTAGAAATACAGTGTTTCAGATCTAGTGTGAACTGTAGGAAACTTTAATTCAGGTGACCCAGATTACAGCTGAGAAAACAGAGACTCAAAGAAGGTAAATGACTTGCCCCATTGCCCATGGAAGGCAGGACTAGAAACTTAGCCTCCCAATTCCCAGTTTCACATAACAAACCCTTGATGAATCTGCTGATAAGAAGCCTCAGACTTTTTTATTAGATGTGAGCTTCCCAGCAAGACTTTGATCCTTACTTTCCTTATCATATTCCCACCTTTCCTTCCCAAAAGCACTTTGACCTCCATGTGAAAGTTTCAAATCCCATTGAAGTGGAGTCTCACTGAGTCCCTTTGGGCAAAAAGTTATCCCTGATAACATCTTTGAGAGACAGAAGACGCTTTATGGCAGTTGTTTTGGTTGATGAGGCTGGTGATAGTGGCCATTTTGATATAAATGAGAAGCCGGATTACACTGAGATTTAGCTGGCAAGTCGAGATTTTCTCCTTCTACTTTTAATGTTCTGTCCATGACCCCATTCAAGAGCCACTTCATGGCTGTAATGGGGTCTGGTAGAACTTTCAACCATTTTCCACTGGGCTCTTGGACTTCCCAGATTCCATCTCTGCTATACACCCCTATCTGGGGTGTACACAAAAATAAAAACAAACAGACAAAAAAACCAACTTCATTAGCTCCTGGATTGGGCACAAACCAGCTCCCTGAATCTGCCTGATCTCCAATGCAGGTGTTCATAAATTAGGAATCTATTCTAGGTAAGAAATAGATCACCTTGTATGGTTTATCTGTACAAACTTAAAAGAAATGGTCTTCAATGAGTTCCAGACTTAACAGCAAAGCCACATGTAGTGTCATGATCACAAAGAATGAAGAAGGAAGAATGGAGATTATATTGGATTTTATTTGATTATGTTGTCAAGGGAGTAGGTTGGATAAGAGACCCAACCAAGGCATGTTAATGCTTCAGTCTCCCAAAAGTGGTTCATTAAGTGGAATGTTAAAATAGATTATCTTTAAATAATTCTTTTTATTATTGGAAAAACCCTACAAGAGATCCACTTCACAGGAGGGTGAAGTACAAGCCTTCCCAGGATGAACAGAGTCCATGACAGCATGACAAAACAGGTGACTTGTAGGTAAAACCCTCCTAGTGATGGTTTCTCTCAGGCTATAAATTTATAGCATAATCTTTGGGGAATTAATTATTAAGAATAAATAAATGCTCATTTGTCTTAGGGTTCTAGTATTTGTATTCTGTCATGGATTTCACCCTGGAACCATAGAGCTTTATGAGGAAAAGCAAAGAGTGGCTAGGAGTTCCAAGAGTCATCATTTGGCTCTCATGATCTTTGAGGGAAAGGTACAGAAGACTGAGTCACTTCCACTGTCAAAGGGAATCTCCTAGGATCAAACCCTTCTATGAACTGATAGAAAGATTTGGGAAAACTTTGGCAGGCATGATACAAGGTGATGCCCAGTCCTTACTGTAGCATCCAATATATTGACAAGTTTCCTTGTAGCTCAGTGTTGATGGTGGGCTGGTGATGTCTTTTAGTACAGAGTGAATCAGTGGTGTTGGTGGGTCATGAAGTCCTTATGACTTCCTCCTGTTGCTGTATAGATTGAGAGGCCAACAAATGAATCTCTTATAACTTACAAAAAGAACCCATCTTTTCAAGACACTGACCCATCCCTCTGTGTGCAGTGTTTTATGGTGGAGATATTATAGGGGAACCATGGTGCTGTGGAGGTGGCTCCACGCTTTGCTGTTGATCAATGACAGAGCATATCCAAGAGGTATTTTGCAGTCTTACCATGATTCAGTAGTAAAGTTTCAGAGTCATTTTATGAGAGCGGCCACAAGCAAAGGTTTGCTGATGGTGATGTACTGAAGTTTGTGAATGATCTACATTCATGTAAGTCAGAGTCAATATGTGTTGCCTGCTTTCCTCTATAATTTATTGATCAGGGAGAAAAGGGTACATTTAATTACTTCAGGGAGAATGGCATCTCACCTTAAGTGATGCCCCTGGGAGTGGGTTGAGCTCAATAAAATCATTCACCATGTGTTTTGGCACAGAAATGTTTGAGGACCACTTTGTTAGGATATAGTGTGATAATGTTATTACTCAACCAGAGTGTGTAACAAATGGTTTAAGGAAGAACCAGAGATATTCTGGTTGGCAGCTATTTCCTTATGTAAAGGCAAAGGTGAGCTATATTTAAAATTCAGAGAATGGCAACCTATGTTCATTTGAGGTTAACACATACCTAAGATTCTGCTCTTTCATGAAAGATGGAAACTTGAAAAATTTAGAGTACAAGAGACATTCACTTACCTTGTAGGGGATAATCATTCTGTGGTCCTGTCAGCCTGGACTCTGAAGCCCAGGGTGCCAAACCTTCTTATCCCCTTTTAGATGAAAAAAAATATTACAATCATATCTTCTCCATCCTGTTATTTAGTTTTTGGAGACTCTGAAAATGCATCATTCCTGTGTGTGGCTGTTTAAAGCAGCCTGTATAAGTAACACTTTTTTTTTTGAGCAGCTTTCTTTTTCCATTTAGAACCAGAGAGGAATGAAGAGCTTTCTCTGGTGCCTTGGTGGCTGCAGTCCCTCTTTTAGCATTTTTTCAAAGGGCACAGGCCAATCTGCCCATAATGAGCTTGGAAAGTGAGGATGAAGTTCCTGATAATATGACACAAATTTCTTTACTTTTGCTCCTTACTTCATCTTAATTAGTCCCTGTAGAAAGGATTGATTTTTGAGAGGCTTGTAGTGAACATCTGTTGGTATTCCTGGGGTCATTCTTAGCCTGTCCTGTGTTTGACATTTCTTGTAAAAGAGGAGGCATTTGTTCATATTGACATTAGCTGCCTCTGTATCTCTCAGTGGTACAGATGGTCTGTGAATAAAGACATCAAGCTAATAGGCAAGATGACAAGCTTCAATAGAGCTGGGGCTCCTCACACTTAAATGGCAGGGCAGCATAGATTGCTTTTGCTGCTGCAATTGGGGTCTGTGGGTAGCAAAGCATATGGAATAAGTTAAAAATGAAGAGAGATCCTGGAAAATGACTAGAAATATCTCTCTGAGACTATAAGGGCTTTTTATTTCTTTCTTTTTTTCTTTATTTATCTATCAGTCCATACAGTATGTCAAGCTTCCAAGGCATGAAGAATCAGGGAAGAAACTAGATGTTGTACCCATCCTGCTACCACCATACATTTCTTTCCTCTGAATTGGCCATGCAGATAGTAATGGGAGTTTGCAAATCTCAGAAGGGAGCTATTGTTCTCACTTTCTGGGTGAAGTATGTTGCTACTCCTACTTCCATCAGGGGACAGCCACTTCTCAAGTCAAAAGGCTGGATTTATTTCTCCCCATGAAACTCCGTTTTCTCAAAGGACCTCCAGGAAAGCAGCACTCTGGAACCTTGTAATTGTGTTTATTCCAGAGGTTCTGGGCTTTCTCCCAAATGCATATCCTGGTTTATTACAATAATCCATCATGGTTGTGGCATATGTAGGTTTATTTCAATTTATTTAAGTCAATTTATGTTTAATCATGAACGAGCTATTGGGACAAAGAGGTTTTTTGGTTGACTCTTTACAGTGTGAAATACCATAAGTCTGAAGGGCAGCCTGCCGGTTCTGTTGTTGGGTGGACAAGCCCTTCATTTATTTTTTTATTTTATTTTATTTTTTTGTCATTGTGTCTTTTCTATCCTTTCAGCTTCTATCATCCCAGATGCTGGGATCCCAATCTTGTCTACCTGTCCTTCTTATAGTAGCTCTCATGGACTCAGTTATATCACCAGCACTTCTTGACCTCTGCTGGATGGTATTTAGTTCTACACATTTTTCATTTTCCATTTGTACGTAAGTGACACATGTGTATGTATGTGATCATTTTTAATTCTTACACCCTACCTTGTTTCATGGATTATTTGAAGTGGCTAGTAAGAATAAATCTAGAACAGAATAAGATCTAAAAGCAGGTGCTCTCCAGTACAAGGAAAATATTTAAAAGGGATGATTATAGAGGATGTTGTTCTCTGGAATACAGAAACTAAAACAGTACATGATGTTCCTGGTAGGTTAGTATAGACCACAATTAATTTGAGCTCATATGTAAAAAGGATTTGAACTGAAACCAATATATTTATGTGAAAGGGAATATTTATGGAAATAGGTAGATAAATGAAAATATAATCCATTGTTTGTCTGATTGTTTTTTCTTTATTTTAGACATTAGTTGGTGTTGGGATTTTAGCATAAGTCCCTCATGCTGCCACACACAGGAACTCAACTTGCCAGCACAAGGAAATGAATTATGGCCTTGAGAGAGTCTTGGGAGATATGGTCTTGGGAGATAGAGAAGGAGATGTGAAAGAGAAGGAAATAGGTAGAGAACAAAGATGAGTGAAAAGAGAGAAGAAGGAGAGGAGGAGGGAGTCTTCTAATGAGCCTAGATAATGGTCAGAGTAATGAGATGCTGTAGTTAACAAGGCACTTAGCTGGTGGAGGTAGTTGTTCAGTATTTGTAGCACATCTATGTGGGCTGCAGGTGCTGTTATGAGAAGCTGAGTCAGATATTTAAGAAGGAGGGAGAAATGGGCTTCCAAATGGCTGAGGCCAGAAAATAATTGACACACAGTTGCCTGGAATCCCTTTGATGCAGGTCAGATAAAGTCATGGGCCTGCCTTTGTTTCTCCAAGGTTGCTGTGTTCTGGCCTCCAATGTCAACTCTCCTGACCCCTTACTGGAAGTCATGAAATGAAGGGAAGGGAAACTTCTCCTCTTACTTTATTCCCACATGTCAACTCCTTTTTTTTTTTTTGGCCTCTCAGTCATTGTAAGGTATCATTCTACCTGCTTCCCTCATTATGGTGAATTCCTGAAAGATGAGGACCATGTCTCCACCATTATATTCAGCTCTTCTATAGATGGAGTTCACATGTTTCTTTCAGACTGCTTGTTCCCTAACAATAGGAGTCAGTGTCTTGTATATTAATTTAGGGTTTTCTCAAAGGGAGAAAATGATTCCTCTCCTAATTTTACCTCTGAATCCCACTGTGGTTCCCATTTAGGATGCTGCATCTTTTCATTCCCCCAAATATTTGTTGAGATTTATTACTATGAGCCAGGCACTGCTCTAGGCACTTTGTTCATAGTGTGAACAGAGACTGAATTCCTTCTCAAGGAGCTTACCTTCGTGGGTGAGGAAGGCATGAGAAATAGATAAGGAGATAAATAAATATATGTCAGGCAGGGTAACATGGACAAGGAATTCAGGGAACTGATGCTGTTTCATGCAGGGTGATCAGAGGTAGCCTTTCTGACAAGGTGACATTTCATGGCAGAAACTAAGACATACAGTTATTTGGGCAGGGGAATGAGACTCCCAAGCAGAGGGAACAGCAAGTGCATTTCCCTAGTCTCTGGTGTCTTCAATGGAGCGTGTGCAACCAGGAGCCATGTCTTAGGGGGGCCCAGTGACAACCGATCTTACATCTTAGAATCTGGTGGTCCAACATCTGTTGTGGCAGATTGTCTCCTGCTTGGACTGTGTCCAAGCTCGCTTGGCATCAGCAGCCCTTTGTAACCCATCAATACTTTCAGGTGTCTTTTTGTTTCTACCTGTCTATGGACTCTTTAGAACTCCAGAACCAGACTGTCTGGGTTAAAATCCTGTCTCTGCCACTTAATACTTGGGTTGTGTTAGGTAACTTATTTAACTTCTTTGGGTCTCCCCACCTGTAAAATAGAAATAATAATTGTCTCCAGCTCAGATTAAATGAGTTCATATATAAAAAATGCTAGAGTATAGCCTGCACAGAGTAAGTGCTATACAAATGTTAGCTGCCATTATTCTGGCTGCTGATTTGTTTCAGCAATTAAATCTTTCTGTCTTCTGCTGGAACTGCTCATACTCTTGCTCACCTACAAAGTAAGGGATGGAGTTGAATATGAACTAGAACTCTAAGGTTTTTTGCTAGGCCTGCCTTTCTGGATTGTACTCTAATCCACATTGAGCACAGCTTCACCCCAGGGTACAAAGCTTACTGTGTGTTTATAGACCTTTTTCTTGCTCATGGTTTATAGAGACTAGTCTTTTCTCCTCAACTAGAAGTTCTTCCAGGTTGGGGTGAAGGCTCCATCTCTTTTTTGTCTTCAGAATCACCTAGGGTACATCTGAAGACTACCCTGATCTGGGTGTTTTACTCTGTGCTTATAGAGGGGTTAGAAAAATCCTTCTACCCATGCTGTTTGGTTTGTACTCTGTCCACGTTCTCTAATACTTATCACTACAGCTTTTCATTCTTCATGTTGTCTTTGGGTGGAGGCAGCATAGTACGGAGATGAGCAGACCTCAGATTCAGCATTCACACCATCTGGTTATAAGTCTCCTGGCTCTGTGACTTTGGGCATAATTAAGAGGGCTAATGAGTCAATACATGTAAAACACTTAGAAAAATGTCTGATCAGTAGTCAATAGGTGTTAGTCATTCATGTTACTGTTGTTTACTATTATTATTGTTTATGTTCATTTAATGTGTTATACACATATAAGAATTTTAAAAGTCATGTGGGTTAGGGTAGTCCTGGCTTCTCCGAAGATGTGATGCAGAAGGCATTCTTTCCTTAAATCATGAACATGAGGCAGCATTCTGTGTTGTGTCTAAGAAGCTCATGCTTGTATAAGGTCCAGGATTCTGGCAGAGGCAAGTGGTAATGCCATTAACCTTGCTGCATGTAGTTGTTTCAACTTTCTGCCACCTCTATCATTGTAGGTTTCTTGAGCATACTTTGCCATCTTCTTCTGTACTTCAATGTCTGTGTCATATTAGGGAATCCAGCAAATATTTGCAGAGTTAATGAATAACTGGGTAAATGGGGTAAATGAGAGATGAATCTTCTCAACATTGTCATTATTATTATTTTTTAAACTACCAAAGATGTGAGTCCATTAGCTGTTTCTTCCACCATTGCATGTTTTCTTCCCCTGTTTTTAGCCTTCCTTCAATTCTTGCTTTCCTCTTTTATTTCCTCCTTGCTTTCCTCTCTTCCTCCGCCACCTCTACCTTTGTCTCTGGACTCAACCATGTCCTTATTTGTGTATTCTTTTATTTTATCCTCAATATCAACTACCAAATATTCCTCCTGTGCCTTAAATTTTCACATATGGAATGTTCACAGTATGGTAGCCCCAAGGAAAGGATTTTATTCTTTTCCCTTGCATCTGTTCCCCCAGATGACCCAGGATCATTTGCTGAGGTAATAAGACGATGAGCCCCCTCCTTCACTTCAACACCCCCTGTGTCAATGTTTTGCTAACAATCTTTGCCAAGTGTATCATGGCTGAAATCGATGCTGCCAGCACACGTGAAACTCACAACTTTTCTCAGACTGCCTCTTTCTGCCCTACGCTTACTGCCGTTTAAATGTCACCACTATTGAACAAATAGTGGAATAATGTGTCGGGAAGACAGCTAATGCTATATTTTGGTAAGTGCTTATCAAAATGCCTCTGGCAAGCTATTTGCCCTTGATAAAATGAATCCTGGTCTGGCTGGCAAAACTCAGATGTAATTACACCAGGCCAAACCCTTGGGACTTAGGCCCCTGTGGGAGTCCTGAATCCAACCTCTTTGGCCACAGAAGAAATGGAGGTTGGGTGAGTGTCCTCAGCACCAGCAACATTAGGTGGTTTTAACTCTTTTCAGGAATTGATTGCTCCCCATAGTCCTGAGAAGCACTCACTTTGGGGGCTTCTGTTTAACCATCTGGGAAGTGACTTTCCATGCTCTGAAGGCCCACTTCTTAAGTGATCTTACCAGATGTCACTGGGTAGCCATTCTGTAGGGAGGTCGTGAGCAGTAACTAGGAGCTGCCTAGACCCATCATTTTCACCATAAAAGCAGAGATCTACGACCATGTTTTCATTAAAACAAACAAAATAAATAAATAAATTAAATAAATAAAACACAGAATCATTAGTGGCATAATTATTATTACTTGTGATATTTATGCATAGCTAAGAAGATATTTCTAGGAAATACAACTTTAAGGCAGGAATTTTAAGAAGCTGGAACTAAAAGGGGACTAACTCTAGACAATTTTTCTGATTCAAATTATTGTTTTTTTCTTTTTGCCTTTGAAGAAGACAAATGAGACAGCATTCATTTCTGTTATTTCCTTCTGCTGTAAACACTTAACTGATTTCATTTAATTTGGCTCACTGCAATAGAAATAGCAGCAAACAGCTTCTACTTAACTTTTCCCTGTTAACATGTTTTTGTAGGCTGACTGGTGTAGGCAGGATGAAACTTAGGTGAATATCTTCCTCTGTTTGGCTATGGGTGTGTGGAGAGGGTTTGGAGAATTTTCATTTTTTAGAGGCCTCTCTTTTTTACTACGCACATATGTTTTCTTTATTTATTTTTATTACTTTTATTATTTTTAAAATTACTTTATTGTTGTTCAATTAGAGTTGTCTGTATTTTCCACTCACCACTTCTGCCCACCCCAGCCAAACCCACCTCCCTCCCTTGCTTCCACCCTCCCCCTTGGTTTTGTCCAAGTGTCCTTCATAGTAGTTCCTAAAAACCTTTCCCCGCACTGCCTCTCCCCACTCCCCTCTGGCTATTGTTAGATTGTTCTTAATTTCAGTGTCTCTGGTTATATTTTGTTTGCTTTTTTCTTTTGTTGATTATGTTCCAGTTAAAGGTGAGATCATATGGTATTTGTTCCTTACTACCTGGCTTATTTTACTTAGCATAATGATCTCCTATGTTTTAATAAAGTTATCTCCATTCAGCTAAACAGTGATGAAATATTATTTATGTGAACCACTTTTTATATTTTAAAATGTATATTTGGAAGTGATATGTACCAATTAGATTTTGAATATCTATTTCTTTCTTATTACATCACACCTAAAATCATAAATAATTCTTTAACAAAAATATGAAGCATGCAATGATGACTGAATGGTGGGTACCCAGAATAAAACTGCCTAACCTCTGGCAGAAAACCAAAGGAAAGCAAAGATGGGGTAGGGGTGGAAAGAGGCCTATGTTGGGAGGAGGCACTCACCTTGGGAAGAGGGTCTGATAACTGGAAGTGATAGTAAGGGTTTGTGGTGATCATCCCCTAACCATGACCACATCCAGCCGTAGAGTCAGAGCTTCAAGCAAACCATCCCAGGGTGGTGCAGCCCCATAGATTGTGTATCTTTGAAGACTCTCAGTTTCTGTGAAGAGGCTATCTCTGTCTACTCACAGAACATGAATCCCCACCTATTTTATTTGTCCTACTTTTGTAGGCAATTCCTTTTCTTGCTGTTGCTGAGTGAACACAAGGTCCTGGCTGTGTGTCCTAATTTCTTCCTCAAGGGCTTAAGGAATGAGGGGAGAGTAATAAAGGCACTACTTGGAGAAGCTATCTCTCTTTCCCATATGCGAACAGCTATGGAATTCATAATGTCCAATAGAAGAGAGTCCAGAACTCCCCCTGAGCTTTGACATTCTAACCCCATTCATACTTGTTGACAGAGGAAAAGAATATCTAGTCCAACAAATTCATGAATAGCTCTTGAGATGGAGCTTGATGAGAGAAGCCAGGTCTATGGCTTGTTTGACCTCAGGAATGCTGAAGATGTTCATGATGTAATTGTCTTTTCCATTCACTGGTGATTCAGCAGGGTCTACCTTCTCTCTTCCTCTCATATTTTAGATTGCCATTCTCATACAATAATTTTAGCTTTTTGTTTTTGCTTACAATTGTAGATAATCCAAAGGCATTCTCTACACATTAATCTCTAATCTCTAAGTTTTTCATTCGTAAGAACATTTCTTTGTTCAGTGCTCTGTGGCTGTGGGAATTATTGAACTGCTAATAGGCTTCTTTTAGGTAGCAAGAGAAATATGCAAAGAAATGTGGAAAAGTAGGGAGTCTGCTTGTGGTGTGTCCTCCATCCCTTCCTCTTCCTGCCAGTCATTTTGCCCCCATACATTTCCTTACTCCCAACTCTCTACATCCTGCTTCTTGTCTTCTTCATGTCTACTTCAGCCCTCATACTATCCTCTTTTCATCCTGTAATGCATTTTTCTCTTTTGGCTGCACTCATGCAGGGGACCTCATACACTGACCAGCCTGTTGGAGAGGTTACTTTTAGTTCAGGTTTTCATCGGAGCCTTTTAGCTACGGGCAGGCATGTGGAATTGTGTATAAGAAAACCACAAGGGAGCTATGCTGATGACAAGCTCTCTGCATGGAATAAGAAAAGAATGATCTTGAGCAAAAGGCTCTCAGCATTCTTCCTGATAACATTGCCAACCAAAGCCATCCTAAGCACATTGTGATACTGCTCAGAACAGATACCTGGCTAAATGCTTTTCCCTGAAATTGGGCCTGGGGAGCAAATTTGATTTTTCAGGCTACATGCTCATCAAGCCAACCACATGGATACAGAGTTGTTTGCTTATATGGGAAATGCCAAGTGGACAACTCTGTGCAGCCATTAGCAGCACTGATATTTGTTGAGGAGGACATCAGGATTCTGTTTGCTTGCCTGACCACTGTGGCTTTGCTAATAGGAATAAGGTCTTTTTTTCACATTGGTGTTGCTAAACAATCTTACTAAGTACATTTGTTGTCTTGTTCTCTGAAACTAAATACCACTGCAAAAAAATGTGTATATGTGTATAGTATATGCATACATACATACATACACACACACTGTAGAAGTACTCTATTTACACAACTTGTATTTTACCAACCTGGTGTACTCACCAACACCTGCCCTTCTTCAGTGCAATACATTAATACACAGTCACACTGTGTATGCATCTTTGGTGGCTCTCTCTTCACTCAATCAGGCACTCCTGGTTGCACCAGGTAAACTGTATTTTCCCCATGAGTCAGTTGAGTCTGCCCCAAACCTACTTATGTTTATTGTGTTTATATTGTAATGATGCAATTTAATTAAATGTCATAAAACCAATGAAATGTGAGAGTGCAGGGGATTTCTTTTCATGTAAAATAAGGCGAATGTTTTAGAAAGACTCAAAAAGGTTTAGTTTTTAAAAAATACAATCAGTTAAATGTGGGCAAGGCAGCTGTAAAAGCTTGGGAGAAAGAAATCATGAAATTATAGAAGGAGTCTGTACTTCAGATTGCCTTGCAGGAGTTTTTAAGTTCTAGCTGCCCTTTAAAAAAAAAACAACAACAACTGGAAATTTTAGAAGCTATATAATGAGAATGGTTTGTACACATAGTCCATGCTAAGCTACAGTCAACAGACCATATGCAAAAAAAAATGCCTAAGCCCTCATCAGAAGATAAGCAAATTAGTTTGTTAGACATGATTTAAAATAAAATATTTAAGTACAGGTATAGTATTTTAACCAATTTTTTAAAACTAGCTAGCCAACTACTGGCTCGGATCACAATGTATAAAGTGCTCCTGTTCTGATAGTTGCCATAAGATTAAAGTCTGGTAGTTGTGTTGGGAGGAGAAAGGAGAGAATTGGCAAAGAAAATGAATTAATTCTCCAACAACTTGTCAGCCCTTTTTTTTCCTTTTGCCATGGAACTCTGGGTGTAGATGGTAACAGGAAAAGCAGAAATTTTCGTGGATGTTGTATATGGAGAAAAATTAAGGTTTTCAGAGTCCTGGAACACCTCCAAAGTCTGCCACTGTGTTCCTGCCATACATGCACACTGCTGGCACACATGGCCTCCAAGGCAGCACAGATGGAACACCCCCAGCTGTTGGTGTGGACGGGACAGTGAAGAGCAGGAGGCTGAAGTTCTGTCAGCACTTCCCAGGTCAAGAAAGTTGGAGGTGGCTGTGAGCTGGCTCAGGAATCTGGCCCCTGATGTCATTCCAGGAAGCTCTCTTGTCACTGAGAGAGCTCCCTGTTGCAGAAATTAAAAGCAAGCTTTGCTTTTGACTCAGAGATTGTGTGGGAAGTGGTAGCACCATGAGAGAGGCCAGGTGCCAAAAGAGCTCAAAGTCAAGCCATTCCTCCTTTACTCATGGAGATGATTGATGGATGGAGCTCCCTGATGTGGAAAACATGCAGTGAAATCCATCACTGAAGTTCTTCCATCTATGAAGATGCCCAAAGGCCCTAAAATAGCTATGGAGCAATCTCTGCTCATTGCTTGCCCAGGAGTACAAGGCTAGGGGGCTTCATGTTGTGGACATGATTCCTTTTGTCTTGTCAGGAGCCTACCAGGGAGGTGCCCATTAAAGAAGTGTGATGGTTGGGCAGGGCGTATTCCATAAAACAAATTAACTGGCTAGAAGACCTGTCTGTGATCCAGGTAGCATCTACTGTATTCTAATATCTGTGAAGGATACTCAGTAAATCCTAATAGGAGACTCCTATACCCAAAGTAAAATGAACCTGATAATCACATATAATTTAAATACAATTTTAAAGATAAGGTTGGTTCTCAGCATCTCATCACCCTTTGTGGTTCTCTCCCTTTTTAACACCTCCAGGTATGCTCTAGGAAGGGTCACTCTTTTCTCAGGAATCAATGCCTTCTACTCCTATTTTTTTTTAAGACTTGAATGGTTTTTAGTATATTTACAGATAGGTGCAATCATCACCATAGTCAATTTTAGCACATTTTTATCATCTCTAAAATAAACCTCATTTCCTCCAGCTCTGACCTTATACCCCTCCCCCCACCCCAGTCCACTCCCAGCCCAGGCAATCACCAGTCTACTTTCTCTCTGCTTCTTAATCAACATCATTAATTGGTGCCACACAGTTCACAAATGAACCCTGATCTGGGTGGACATACTTTCCATCACCGTTACTCGCCTCTAGGTGGACTTTCCTTTACTTTGCTCAAGTTCCCAGCTTTGGCACTAATGTTCCTCCAATATGCTGAAGGCATACTCCTCAGCCTGCTGGGACTCTTGTCTTTTTAAGAGCATCACTGGATTTTACTCCCACCCAGGCTATTGCCCAAGTCACTACTTTCAATGGGAAAAGTACTAATAGTTTAGAGACTTAATACTTGTCTTTTACAGTAGCCCCCCATGTTAAATGGATCTTGCAGCAGGGCTGCTTGGGCATATGGTCCCTAGCTATGTGTCTCCCTAGCAGATATGTACACTACTATGCTGGGTGGGTAAGAATGGGTTCTCAGAACTATCCAGAACTACTGTTCTCTCCTACTCTCAGGTCTTATTGTTAAATCAGGCTGGTCTATTGATCTTCCCTCTCTGAGGTTAGGCATCTACCCAGTGCAGTGCCCCACAGTTCTGCTCCATTTGGTATCTGTTGCTCCCCCTCCTCCAGAGCTCACACCTGTATATGTACACATACAGAGAGACATACAGACCTATCTATTACCTTGTCTGCAAATTAGCTGAAACATCTTTTAGTGGAAAGTAATCTAAATAGTAATTAATAGCAAGGGCTCTTAACCAGACTACCTGGGTTTGATTCCTAGCTCTTACTCTTAGAAGTTTTATTACCCCAGGTAAATTACTTAACCTCTCTGATTTCAGTTTCATCATATGTAAAATTAGATAATAATACCACTTTATAAGGTGATTGTGAGGAATAAATGAGTTAGTATCTGTACCTTGAATAGTGGTTGACTTATAGCAAGCACTTCATAAACATTAGCTATTATTATCAGCATATCTGAATAGTAGCTCAAACTTTTGCAGCTCAAACTTTTTTCCAGGACATTTTTCAGAACTACAATAAATCAACATATACAAAACAAATAAACAAACAAACACCCCTGCAGAGCTCAGCGGTAGTAATCAGCTTCACACCTAATGTCCACTTAGACTCATCCAGACTACCTTTTTTTCACATTTAGCCGTAAACATTTCTAAATTATGACATGTTTCTAGCCCATTGAGTTATTAGTAACCAACCCCTCTTGCACAGGCCAGTCGTGTAGAACTTCACCTCTGTTACTGGGTAATTCTGTATATTTAAAATGCCTTAGAATTCTTTGTATCTTGAAATTTTAATTGGGGATTGATTAACAGGTTCTGATAACTTGTAAATAGAGACTGATCATTTGTTAGCCTGTGTTTTGATAAGTAGACTTTTAAAAAACTTTTCTGGTAAGAAGCTGCTATTCAATGAAACTAAGCCAGACTAGGTTTTCCCCTGTGTGTTAGTAGGGGGTGTATTGTTTCCCAGTAGACAGTTTGCATTACTGTTGTGATAGTCTGGCCTGTCTCTCTACCCAGCCTCACCTGTCTTATACAATACAAGTGGAGTAAACTTCCCATGCCATGGCTTTTGATCATGTTTCTTTATTTTCCACAGAAAAGCAGCTGGGGACACCCCTTTGCCTACTAAAAAGGCCTGTTCATGATCCAGCAAAAAGGGGCAGGGAGACCCCTTTTCCATTGCCCCTTCACAATCTCTGTGCTTCAGCTAAATTGGACTACTTCTCATTGTCACAAATGTCCTCTGCTTCCCTCTCTTTGTGCCCTTTTCATTCCCACCCACCCACCCTCCTAGAGTATCCTCCTGACCAGCATGCGACAGTCCTATTCATTTCTCATGACTCAGTGTAAAGCCTCTCACCCTCAGGAGCCTTTCCCTAATTCCTCTCAGCCAAATGTAATCAATCAGCTCTGAAGTGTCATAGCCCTTTTCTGCCATCCTATGCATATCGTGTATCATTTGCAGTGTTGGGTGTATGGTTTTATCCAATGGATTTTTTATGTGTAAATATTGTGCATTCTCTAATTATCACTAGGAAAATTTTTTAGAAATACTTAAAGTCTTTGATACATATTACTAAATTGCTTTTAAGCAAAATCAATCCATTTATTCCCTATTGTTTATGTATCACTGCCCATTTCTCCCATACTCTGTATAACTCTGGATGTTATCCTCCCCCATCACCACCTTCACTATTTGGACAGTTCTTTTTTTTAAAGAAAAAAAATCCTTTTAATTCATTGCACTTCTCTAATTTCTAAGACTGAACATGTCCACAATATGTTTATTAGCCATGCACATTCTCTTTGAATTGTCTGTTGACAGGGCACTTGACATTTTATATCATAGTATTTTTGTGAACTTGTCAGCTACCAAGGTCCCACAGGATAAACATCTTTAATTTTAGCCTCAGCCACTGTGCCTAGCACATGATGTATACATAGTAAGCATTCATTGACTAAGTAGCTGAAATATATATCTGATGATTGTTAGGGTTCTGGGTTTTTTAACATGCCAAATCCAGTTATATCTTTCCTCCAGTTTAGCATTGAACACAATCATAGCAGATCTCTCACTTCATAAGCCCTCCACTTAAAGGTTGTTGGGAAGGGCCCCAAGGGTCAATTTACAAACATAAGAAAAGGATTTGAATAGGGAGATGTTTGGGGGTTAGTCTATGATTCTGGAATATAATGTGCTTTGTTGCCCACCTGTCTGGACCTCACCAAAATAGAGTGGTGTCTAAGCCCAAGAAGCAGGAAGGGAAGGCAGAGCAGACCGCTGCTTTGAGAGATGCCTGATTTCAGTAGAGAAGGTGCAGTGACAAATTTGGGATTGATGCCTGGCCATTAGGACTGAATCGTCTTAGATGTCAGCTCATATCCTTGTAGAAAATGAAATCTAGTAAAAAGCTGGTTTATCTGGTGTTCTATCAAGCATAACTTTTTTTTAGAACATCATATTCCTACAAATGACCATAAGGCACTGAAGATGAGGTTCAGGGTCCATTTGGAGTTAAGGGTCTTACAGATTATATTATCATTCTTTTGAAAATTGGTGATTGTGGCACACATGGTAATTTTCCATTTACCAGGATTCCTGAGTGACCAAAAGCAAAGATTTCTGCAGTGTGTAAGTTTTGTGAGTGAGTGTGTGTAGGTGAACATGAGTGTCAGCATTGGAGGTCAGTGGTAAAACAATGGAGTTGGGGTCAAGTAGAAGAGTGAAACTTACAAAGTCTTGACCAATCATTAAGATTCTCAGATTTTACTGGCTGACATGAACCTTCTAAGGCTGACTTAACTTTAAGTGTTTTGTTGAAGCAAGAGAAGTAAAACAAACAAACAAAAACAGAAAACAAAACAAAAACCCTCTTCAACTCTGTGCTGGAAGTATTGCTCAGTCTCGTTTCATAAGCAAAATATGGGGTTGGATCATTTTTCCTGTTTTTTTTTTTTCCTTAAGTAAAAAAAGCAATAAGTGGTTTCTTCCTTGTGTACAGGTATCACCCTGCCAACCAGATCCTGTTGACAGATAATCGACAGCCAAGCCTTTGATGTTAAGCTTTACTTAGGCAGAAAGAAAGTTTCCCTGTGCCTCCCTAGCAGTCCCAGGTGGTCTTGTCTCCTTTCCTTCCCCAGAGCCTTGTCCAGAAAACCATTGGGTCCAGGGCCCCTTGCAGTGGTGGGGTCAGCAAACCCCAGGCCACTTCTCCATGTGTGGAGAGCAAGGAGGGGCCAGAAACTCAGCTTAAAACAAACAAGTGCTAAATTAAAAAGAATGTTAAATACAGATCAGCTGCTTGGCTCCTGACAGAAGATTTAATTCTCCCCTCCTCTCACCTGATGGAGCTTAGCCTTCAGGGTTTGCATCAATTATCTGTCGACATGTGGAAAATGATTGATGAGCTGCCTGCGGCACTGGAGTACACTTTGTCAACCACTCATCATTTATACATCTTATCTCTGCCAGAACAAAAGATAGGATGGCCTGCACTGAAGATGGGGATGAGAAGGGGGAGATGAGAATAGAAGGTGAGAGATACAACTTAGGTAAAGCTATGGGGTGCCTATAGGGACAAACTAAAACCCATAATTATTGGTCAGCCATCTCTACCCTCGCCACAAGCTCTGGTTTTGTCAAAACTCTTTGATGAATGCCCTCCAGAAGGGCCTGGGAGTTGAGGAATTTCGTGGCATTTTAATTACTCCATCTCAGGGGAGTTGAGGAGCAGAGCAGCCATAGCTGCAGCTGGCCCTTTGTTTTAATCAACCACCCAGAAGGCAGGGTTTATAACCATCCCTGACAGAGATGAAGCATAGCCTGGTGGGTCCAGCTTCTGAGAGAATGTCAGGGGCAGCTTCCCAGTGATCATCTGGGTTTATGGAAGTTGGCATATCTGTTGATGGTGGGACAGAACAGTGAATGCATGGGCTTTTTGTTGTTGTTGTTGTTGTTGTTGCTTTTGAAGTCCTGTTCCCAAGACTGAAGTGAAGACCAAATGCTTTTATTCAGTTGAGGCAAAAGGTTGATGATGATGTTGCCTCCTTGTTTGTTACTCATCTGTGTACTTCCCTTAGGACTCAACCCCTGCTAAGAGGTGAATAGGAAGAATTAGTTCATAAAGGCCTTTCAGTCCATGTTCTCCTTCTGTCTCTCCTGGTGACACTATTATAGCCACAAACCAAGATGATGACCTAACATCATTTCTAGGCAATAACTGCTGAAAATAGCAATTCTGTTATGGACTGATCTCTATTAATTTGTTCTCTATTAATGGCACCCCTTTTATTGATTTTTTCTTTGAAAGAGAAGGTACTGACAAATACAAGCTCAAGTGACCTAGTTATGTAATTTGAGTGATAGGTCCAACAGATTTCTTGGTAATTGGTTGGAGGGTAGATGGGAATTAAGGTGGAAAATTTCACATTTATAATATGATATGATTTTCTTTCAATAAAATTTGATATACTACCTATAAATTATTGTGATAAATAAAAATGAAAAATGAACATACCTATTGAATACACTTTAGAAACAAGTAGTAGCACTATGATACAAAAGTCATGTTAGAAGAGAGGTAACTCCATATAAGAAAACTATGAAATGGAAAGAAAGAATAGCATGAAACCAAAGGACACCTTACCCAGGAGAATAACTTCATGGCCTTTGGAAGTTAAAAAGTAGTATTTAAAAACCTTTTATGATTTTTTCTTGATACTATTAGATGGATAAAGGGTTATTATCTTTACCTATGTTTAAAAGATGGTAGAGGAGATTATAGCAGCAGGTATACAACATGACAGCAGCTGTGTTCATGAAAACTTTGTTTGAGCATGAATCAGCGCCATGCAGAGGGGCTCTCTGGGACCAACAGACAAAGGTGCCCAGTGAAGAGCCTGTGATGTCCACACATATTTCAGTGATGGTGGACCCTCCACACAGACAACTATAGTTGATGGGGCCTCAGCCTTTGGTGAAAAGAAGCCCTCAGGGGCTTCCTCTAACCCTGAATTTATAAACTAAAGAGTAGTTATCATAGAATCCTAGAATCAAGAACAAGCACACTCAGTTTGACACTGATGTATGAACTGTAAAGTGACAATACCCAGTGAAGGCATTTCTGAGATCCCTTGAGGTAGATTATATTCTACATTTAGGTGGCAGCCTCATGGTCCACAATGAATGAGGTTTTACATTTTTTATGCTTTTTATAACCCATCAATTCTTCTGACTTGGTAGATGGTCACCTACTTGATGTTAATCTTGAAAGCTTTGAAGGCTATTTATATTAATTTCCTGGGGCTCCTGTAGCAAAGTATCACAAATTGGTTAGCTTAAACTACAGCCTCACAGTTGTCTCTCAGTCTTTGAGGCTAAAAGTCAAAAGTCAAGGTGTCAGTGGGGTTGGTTTCTTCTGAGGGCTATGAAGCACCATTTGTTCCACGCCTCTCTTTTAGCTTCTGGTAGCCTCTGGCATTCCTTGGTTTATAGGTAGCATTCTCTTTGTGTCTTCATATTGTCTTCCTTCCATGAGTGTCTGTCTCTGTATCCAAATTTCCCCATTTTTATAAGGACATGTTAGTTTAGGGCCCACTCTAATGATCTCATCTTAACTTGATCGTCTACAAAGACTGTATTTCCAAATAAGTTCGCGTTCAAATGAACTGGGGAATAGGACTTCAATATCTTTTGGGAGGGGCACAAATTAATCCATAACAGTAATACCTAGGAAGTTGAATGTGAGAAATTCCACCCTCTGTGCTTCATTTTGTGAGTTTTAGACTTAAATTTCTATCTTGAAGGGGGAACCATGTCATGTTGCATCTAAGAATAAGCACATAGCTATGGATAAATATTTATTAAATTAATGAATTAATTAGATTTAAATTTGAACTTTCTTGGAAAAGGCCATTTTTAATAATAAATGTACATTTCTGGCAGGAAAAGACTAATTTCCAGTTCATGAAATCAGTAAATTAACTCCAGAGGCATCATACATTTGGAGAAATTGTTTCCTTTCAGAAATGTGTCATATGAGGCTCTGAATTTGGCCATTCATAAGGCATCTTCTTTCTATGAATGGCATTCTGCGGAAAAGAATTTCCCAGTGAATTCTGTTTTTTAGGGAACCAGTACCTGAGGTTGGATGCTTGTTTTCCTGGGCTACATTGCCATTTGGGGGGAAAATTCCCTATGGAAACCTTATATTGTAAATTTGTTAAAACTGGCTCAATATTATTTGAATTATCTAGTCTGAATGCTGATATGCAAAGGATATAGTCAGCACTGTAAGTAGACTCTTGTCTAGTACATCCAAATGATTGAGTCTTGAGTTATTAAGGAGGAGGTGCTTTCTTTTCTAGAAACTTATCTTTTATTTGCAAACAGGTGAACTTTTAATATATTTTTAAAAATAATTAAGCTGTAAAAATTGGCTATATTTGATTTAAAAACCTATTAAAATATATAGAAAGTTTAAGGATAAAAATGTCTATGTGTGCAAAATGGAAGATGTGATGAACGTTTTTGCCCTTAAACTTTCTCTGTACATATTTTGGGCAACTTTTAAAATCAAATATAGTTAATATTTGTTTGTGGAAGCCATATGGCAAGCCATATAAAGTACCAGGCTGAGGATAACCAAGTATATCAAGGGCCCAAGGCAGCAGTCCCATGCAGTTAATCTCAAGGACCCTACATGTTAGGCCCCCACCCTGAGACAGCATTTGTGAGTTGTTACTCAAAGGATGGTTGAGAAATTTAGAGAAGCTCCAGGGGGCAAAAACCAAAGAGCTGTAATCAGCGATGCCTGCTTATCATTCTGCACAGTCAAATCCCTTTTTACATTACTTTCTGTGGCCGACTTGTACTGAACAATTCCTATTTCCATGCTTTTGTTTAGACTGCTGCCCCCTTTGGAATGTTCATCCTTTGCTGCTCTCCTAATTACTACTGGTCCTTTTAGTTCCTGTTCAAATCCAAAGACTTCTGTAAAGCCTTCTTGGCCCTTTCTATCTTTCACTGACTGTTCCTTAAGCTGAAACCCTTAGAGTTACTATAATATACTTGGATGCTTCTTTCATATCAACTATTTCTGTCTCTAGCTATATGTAGCTCACCCAAAAAAGATGTCTTTATATTATAAATAATGTCTCAGTTCCTTGGCTGTAAATGATGTTGAATAATTGATCTCGCTTGATGAAGAATTTCTTAATAATAGCCCCAAATTATTCACCAAAGATGAGGGCAAACAAAGCTTTTCAACTGTTCATGCAGGTTAAAATAGAAAAAAAGGGCCTTAGGGAAGAATTTAAGGCAGGTGAAATTTGCTGATGGAATTCTATATTTACTTGGTCAAATTTTCTGGTGACGTTGGTACATGCTACCTTGTAGAGGATTAAAAGCAAGAAAGATCCTCCTGGGAGTCAGAAGAAGTGATGAGATGTGCTCTAGCTGGGTTCTTTCTCCGTGAAATGCAGTTTATACCATGGACAAATGGCACAATGATATGCTGAACAATGCCAGAAGCTCATAGTAACAACAACAACAACAATAACAAAACAATAAAATGCATTTATTTTAAAACTAGTATAAAATAAAAAAACATACCCAGCCCCTATATCAATAAGAACTACACTTTAGCTTAGAGGAGGAGTGAGGTATTTGTTGGGCTCCTAATGAGGTTGAGTGTCCTTTTAAGAGAGTTGATCAGAGAGAGATTGGCCAACATCCCTGGGGATGGTGATTCTAAAGTTGGGAGCAGGAGAAAGAATCAGGGAGTGGTGAGAACTAAATTAGAAGAATCTTTTGGGAAGATTGTAATTTTAAGAAGAATAGCCCATGGGAATTGTGTATTGCCCTCCTGCAACTGTAGACATTTTTCACTGCATAATTCCCTCTTTAAACCTGGACAACTTTAATTTGGGATTAAAAAATGATGGCTGAAACGCAGAGAGTGTTCTAATGATAAAGGGCTGCAATTTACAGACCAATTAGAATGGCATTTGTTTTCATTCTGCAGCAACTTTTCTACCCCCAGTGCACCCCTCAATAACAAGAAAATAGATTCCTGGGTCCAAGGATGGTTTTGTAGAGCTGGCAGCTGCTGCATGCCATGGGTTGCGATGGATGGGACAGGTTCCAGGCAGCGTCCAGAGAGCCGCCCCTTACATTCTGCCCATTCTGTAGAAACACTCTCCCTGCAAAACAATGCCATTTAACTTCAAGCTCTGACACCTTGCCTATTTCTATTTCACTATAAATAATCTGCCCCCCTTCACTTTCCTCCCCCAGGTCAGGCATTCTTCAATTATAGTCTTAAACCTGACCAAGCAAGAACAAATTGTGACCTTAAGTTATATCTTAAAGTCCTGCCTCATATGGGGACACAGAAGAGTTTTTTTGGCATTCTCTTTGACAGGCTGCTTGTAGATAGAACAGTTTTCCATAAGGAATTGAAATCATACATCAAATGTATTGTTTTATATGTAAGCCACTGGAGACCAATGAAAGCAGTTGGTAGAGCCCAAATACCATTACAAATAGATTTATAGTAGTGTGTTTTCTCCCACCTTTTTCTAGAAGTTATTACTTTAATCTTAAGAATTTATGTAAGTATGCTTGTGGCTTTTATATGGTTTATGCATTCACTTTGGAGACTTTTAGCTATTTAGTGGTGAGGTGTTTAAAACAAGTGTTATCAAGGAAATAATTTTGGCTTTATATCATTTTTTTATATTTGCCTCTGAATGCTACATATAGAATAGCCAGTTGGCAATATAAAAGAGTTATCGTGGATGTCATGGAAACTTATCTTTCCAGTGCCCTTTAGTCTGGTGTGTTCATCTGCACCTTCAAAAAGCAAACAGAGATTAACATATAGTTGCCTTTTGCTGCCAAATTAGTAAAAGCTCTGTGCTTTCCTTTCTGATTCATTTCAGAGAAAGAGAATATTAGACTTCAGAACAATTAAACTCACTCTAGTGTACATTTACTAAAAGGACTGTTTTTTTTTGCCAACCCCATAGTAATAGAGCTGTTTGAAAAATTAAAAAGAAATATCCTGAATGATGTTCCTAGGAGATGAATTAATGATCTTGTAAGGACTATCTCAGTTATCATATTTATATTTCAACCAGGTCATATTTAGTAAAACATATTTGTTCATATTCTGCTAGCACTTAACTTTATTTTTTCACAAACACCTATTTATTATCTTCCCCTTTATACACACACACACACACACACACACACACACACACACTATCTCTCTCTCTCATATGTTCACACACTGTGAATTCAAATATCTGCATAAACTGCCTTTTTGATTTGGAACCCATACTTTCTAAGTTTGTTGATAGGAACTTGTAAGTCATTCCCAATACAATATCTTCCAACCTAATTGTGTTGATATATGTAAAGCCGTGATTCATCTAGTTCTTATAACAACAGTGTGTACCCCTTTTGACCCTTCTACTCCTATTTTTTTTCACTTACCTTCTCATGTGATTCAACTTCTGTGTCAGCACGCACTCATACAACTCTATAATGATGGGCAACTTGACTCCAGTTTCTTCTGAACTTGTTTTAGAGTTGTGACAGTGTTTTTCTTGGTACAGAGGAGACACACCTAGAGAATCCAATGAGATCTGCCTGCTATGGCAAAAAACAGACATTATCCTGTTGCAGGTCACTGAGATGAAAAAACAAGTTAGCAGGTTTCATAGACAACATCAGGCCCAAGGCAACAGACAACCTTTTAAATCACTCTCTGTGAGTTTTGAGGTGGGAGAATATACCTCTGGGGGTGGAAGGACCCCTAGTTCATATAGAATTTGGAAAGTGAGATGATCAAAATCAAGTTTTTAATTCTGTTTGGATCATCTTCCAGAAAACAGGACTCTTTTCATGAATTCTGGGTTTGGGTTTAAGATCTCTTTCAATCTGAGCAGTCCTATGTACACTATCATTTCATCTGCAAACAATGACAGTTTTGTTTCCTCCTTTCGTATTTGGATGCCTTTTATTCCCTTTTCTTGTCTGATCGCTGTGGCTAAAACTTCCAATACTATATTGAGTAGAAGTGGTGAAAGTGGACAACCTTGTCTTGTTTCTGATCTTAGTGGAAAAGATTTTAGTTTTTGCCCATTGAGTATGATGTTGACTGTAAGTCTCTCATATATTACCTTTATTATGTTGAGGAATGCTCCCTCTATTCCCACTTTGCTGAGTGTTTTTATCATAAATGGGTACTGTACCTTATCAAATGCTTTTTTCTGCATCTATTGATATGATCATGTGATTTTTGTCTTTGCTTTTGTTTATGTGATGTATTGATTTGCAAATATTGAACCATCCTTGCATCCCTGGGATGAATCCCCCTCGGTCATAGTGTATGATCTTTTTCATGTATTGTTGGATGCAGTTTGTCAATATTTTGTTGAGTTTAGTGTCTATGTTCATCAATGATATTGGTCTGACGTTTTCTTTCTTTGTTGTGTCTTTATCTGGTTTTGGAATTAGGATGATGATGGCTTCATTAAAGGAATTTGGGAGTCTTCCATCATTTTGGATTTTTTTGAATAGTCTGTGAAGGATAGGGGTTAGCTCTTCCTTAAATGCTTTGTAGAATTTTCCTGTGAAACCATCCAGACCTGGGCTTTTGTGTGTTGGGTGTTTTTTGATTACTGCTTCAATTTCATGTGCTGTTATTGGTCTGTTCAGGCTTTCTGCTTCTTCTTCATTGAGTTTTGGAAGATCATATTTTTCTAGAAATTTGTCCATTTCACCTACGTTTTCAAATTTCTTGTCATACAGTTCTTCGTAGTAATTTCTTACAACCCTTTGTATTTCTGTGGTGTCAGTTGTAATCTTTCCTCTTTCATTTCTGATTGTGTATATTTGTGTCCTCTCTCTTTTTTCTTGATGAACCTACTTAAAGGCTTGTTGACTTTGTTTATCTTTTCAAAGAACCAGCTCCTGGATTCATGGAAGCAACCTAAGTGCCCATCAGTAAATGAATGGATCAAAAAACTATGGTACATTTACACAATGGAATTCTATGCAGCCAAAAGAAAGAAGAAGCTCCTACCCTTTGTGACAGCATCGATGGAACTGGAAAGCATTATGCTAAGCGAAATAAGCCAGGTGGTGAAAGACAAATACCATATGATCTCACCTTTAACAGAAACTTAAACAACAAAACAAACAAACAAGCAAAATATAATCAAAGACACTGAAATAGAGAACAGGCTGACAGTGACCAGAGGGGAAAAGGGAGGAAATTTCAGGGGAAAAGAGGAAGGGTTTACAGGAACAAGTATAAAAGACACATGAACAGAAACTAGGAGGGAGTGGAAATGGGAGGGAGGTGGGATAGGCTGAGGCAGTGTGCTGGGATGGGAGTAAAAGACAGAAAACTGTACTTGAACAACAATTAAAATGAAAAAAAAATAAAATTTGAGCAATCCACCCTTTGGCAACAATGGGTTTACTAAAAAGACTGTTTTCAAGCACAGTCTTACTGCTTTGAAATACACTTAGTAATACCAACTACTGGCTAATGCATTACCCCTAGGTGAAGACTGCTTTTAATGACTAAAGATCATCCATAATTAACATATTAATTGTTACAAACAAATAAATGTAGATATGTGTGTCAAGTTTATACTCCTAAGTAGTGTAAGTATTCCCCACCTGATATGTCTCCTGCTATTAATTTGGTGAGTAAACATTATTTTCATAGTCAAAAGGTCAGTTTCCTTCCAGTCTGATTATTCTACCTATTCCAAATTAGTGTTGATCAAATTAATGAGATATTACATTAGAAAGGTGACCTTCACTGTAGATTATGGTCCTATCACAAATCTCCCTGTTAGACCTCAGTCCAGTTTGGGATCCTTTGTTTATCAGCCCTAATATGTGATTCCTTGGAAGGCTTGCAAACCAAGGGTTTTGCCTGCCCCTTTGGTTTTCACTTTTGAACCACCAATTTCAGTGTGCCTGTCCCTTGGTCCTTTAACCTATTGGTTTTCCCAGAGAGTTAATGCCTTTGTGTGTCCTAACTCCCATTGACCCTCCTGTTTGAATTATCAGTGTATTTGCACATTGTCCCCTTACCTAGACTTTACTCTTGAGTCATACCCCTTCCCCAGCTGAACAACCTTCAGGAGAAACCATTACCTGAGTTCTTCACCTTGTCTTTGTCAGTGACTTCTTTTCATGTTAAGCTGGAGGAAATCTCTAATTTAAAGGTCAGTACTGGAAGATATCTTTTCCTGTGTTAGGAGGTTGCTTTCTCCTAATGTAGATGTTTGTTTGTTTGTTTGTTTGTTTTCTTTAATAGACCTTAGCTATATGGAGTTAAATTAATCCTAATTCTTGGTTGATCATATATTATCATCAACTGGTCTGTTCATGGCATTTTTATATGTGTGCAATTATGTATTTTTAAAAATGTTAGAATGAACCAACTCAAGAACTAGAGGATAGGTATTAGCCAATGGTTTTCTACATGGTCCTTTTCAAGATAATCATTATCTTAAATTTTGTGTTTGATATGCCCTTCCATTTTAAAAAGTTTTATTTAGCACATGTACATTTATGTACCTAAATAATATACTGCCCAGTGTTGGATATTTTAAATTTTTATTAGAAATAAAATTTTCATTAGTGTTGTTATTCCAGGTGTTTTATTGAAGAATTTGTTGTTTTAATTCAACATTATCTTATAAAGTTTTAATTATGTTGATACTTATAGTTACAGTTGACTTATTTTCAATACTGTATAATATTCCATTGTGTTGAACTATCAGAGGTTATTCTCCAGAAGAAGGACATTGTGTTGTTTCCAGAATGACTGCATTTGAACAGTGCTATGTGCATCTCCTGGTGCACATGAACCAGGGTTTCTCTTGGAATATAATTTCTGGGTCTTTGGATATGCATATCCTAAATTTTGCTAGAAAATTGCAACCTGTTTTCTAGTTGTTCTAGTTTTACATTCCCACCAGCAAAGACAGAAGAGATTCTGGGGATATTCATCTTCTCCAATACTTTCTATTATCAGACTTCTTATCTTCTAACATTAAATGGGTTTAAAGTGATATCATATCCCTAGAATCTTGATTTGAATCTTCCTGAAAATTTACCTGCCTTATCCAGGACTAGTAGTCTACATTTTCTTTGCACCATAGCTTATTTTAAAGCTGATTTTAAAGGTTTTTTTTTTTTAAAGGACCGTTTGCAACTTAGTGGTCAAGATGTGATTAGGATGTACTCTGAGGAAAGTCATTCTTATAATGTAATACAAAAAGTCTTGGCCTTGAAACAGGAGACTAAACCTCTGGTCCTGGCTGCTTCAGTGATTCCCTGAGTGACTTAGATGAAGACATCATTTTTCAGTGTTTCCCTTTTGTCATCTGTTAATTGAGGGTGTTGATCACTAAGGGCATTTTCTGGTTTTAAGTTTTCATCATTTAATAAATTATAGCTATCAGCCCTGGGTGGTATAGCTCAGTGGATTGATTGCAGGCCTGAGAACCAGATGGTTGGTGGTTTGATTCCCAGTCAAGGCACATGCCTGAGTTGCAGGCCAAGTTCCCAGTAGGGGGTGTGCAAAAGGCAATCACACATTGATGTTTCTTTCCCTCTCTTTCCTTCTCTCTAAAAAGAAATAAATAAATAAATTTTAAATGAGTATATTATAGCTATCACATTGACTCAGGTGTTTATCTTTAAAGCATTTGACGTTCATTTCTAGTGTGATCTTTCCAACACCTGAATGACATAGGCAGAGGAAAGGTGAAATAAAACCTATGCATTTTGGCAGACTTCTACTTCACGTGTTTGGCAGACAGGTGTGACTATGGGGAGACCAGGAAGTTTGTCAAGCCTATAGATATCTCCCTTTCAGCTTTAAAGCCTAAAATGCCATGACTGCTGTGTCATGGCTGTGATTCTTACAGGTCTTTGGGTCTCTGTTAAAATGCAAATACCCCTGAAGGGGATGGGGAGAACCTTTAAACTCATTATCACCTAAATCTTCCATAGGGACTAATTTTTCAGATCCTTTCCCATCAGACACCTGGGAAGAAACAGAGCTTGCAATAATGGGCACCTGGTTGATGTGGGAAAGACTGACAGGGAGAAGAATGGTTGTAGAAAGGTGGGATGTTCCCGGAAAGCCCACCAGGGCTTGCTAGGGTGAGTAGTTGTTACTCCCACTGGCTCATCTTAATTCAGACCCTCAAAATCAAACTGGCCAAACACATGGAGCTAATACTGCATCCTTGGAGGACAGTTATCTCTAAGAACTAACTGGAAGAGAAAGTGTACAAAGTCTGCCAACCAGCAGCAGTCTATGGGGAGCCTGCAAATCACTGCTGAAAGCCTCCCAGCTCTCTATAACAGCACCTTTTTAGCAGAGTTCTTTCTCATCCGGTCCTGAATCCCAGCCCAGTCTGTATTGTGACTGTCTTGAGATGGGGACAGGTCTTGTCAAAGGACTTCAGCCAGGGCACTTGTGTTGGTGCCTCATCAGCTTGGTTTGACATCTGAACAACTCAGTAAAAACGTTGGCTCTGGCTCAGCTCACAAAGGGTGACATTTAATGTGTTTGGGCCTTCTCTGTTTTCCTCCATCAAATACAAAAATCTGTCCTCCCCTCCCTTCTCAGGCAACTCCCCCAACAACATGTGTTTGTGCCTCGCCTGACCCTGGCCCCTTAACATGTCAGAAAGTTAATAAAATACTACGGTTGTCATAACACCAGGTTAAATGAAGTCTTCAAAACCTGTCCATTCAACGGATTTTTGTGTGTGTCATTTTCTGCAGCCACTCTCTGGATACAGCTTGTCTCAGTTCATGGACAGCCAAGCCATGGGCCTTTGTCTTTGTTCAGTGTTGTGTTTAATTCCCCCTCTCATTCATTAATCATCCCTTTGCCTATTTATACTGGTGGCAAGTATGGCGAACACACTTAACGTCTGCTTTTGTTTGGGTGGCACCCTTTGTAAGAACCAACACAGAGCTAATTATTAACTGCAAAATGACATTAAAGCTCTTAGATAAGCGCCAAATGCTGCATCTACTGAGACACAGTTCTGTTTTAACCTTTAAGAGCTTGAGGCCAAGCAACTGGGGTGGCTTTATTTAGCTGTGAGTCCAGAGGAGTGATGCCAGCACTCAGATAATTAATAGAGGCTCTCCATTAAAACTTGCCTGGGCAACTGATTCAGGCATTCACTGCACATCAGGAAGGCCCAACTGGGCCTCCCCAGACCTTATCAAGTCTGAGAAGTGAGGGCAGCATCAGGGATGGAGTCCACGTTAGCAACTCCAGCCTTAAATTTACATTTCCCATGGTTTGGAGATCTTTGTTGTCAGCTCAGGATGACTCGTATACCTTCCAGCTCGACTCTGATATTCCTTTGCTGGTAGACATTTTGTAGAGTCAACTTTTTAGTGATAGTGATTTCAGCCGGTTACAATTGCACGGGGTCTGTTACTCTGTCTCAGAGAGACTCTCCTTGACCACCATTTCTAAAGTAATCCCCGAAACCTACAACCATCTCCAGTCACCTTCTATCTAATTACCCAGTTTTATTTTTTCATGACATTTGTCAATATTTGAAATAACTTTATTTGTTTATGCATTTTTTATCTGTTTGACTGCTGGGAGAATGTAAGCCCCTGTTACGTACCAGGGCCCAATAAATATTTATTATGTGACTCAGCGTATGAATAAATGAGTAGATAGTAAGAAAGACTTTTTTTCCAGGAAGGTAATCAGTCAGCCTTCTGTAATCATAGGCACAGGCTCCAAGATTCACCTGTGTCTGTTCAACCATATCTTTATTACATTAGCATCTCCCGCTATCCTGTGGTTAGTGCTCTAGGTTCTATCCTCTGTCACTATTCCAGAGTACCCATGGGGCTTTACTTGACTTTATGATAAAATGACTCAAATCCTGTGGCTTTGTTTCTAGCATGTCCACTTCATACCCTCCCCCCAATCTCCTTATCTATACATTTTTTCATGTGGATAGTTACTTGTCTTTAAGACATATTAGCTGGTTGTTTTCTTTGTCACTGAGCTATGGTGCCTTCTTTGTGGTATCTGTGGATTCCATTTATAAGTGGGTCTACTTATGACTTCTTTATTCTGCTTTCTTGGTATGTTTTTTGTTGCTGAACCAAAGCCAAAGACTTTTACTTCAATAACTTTATAATGTCTTTAGATGGGTTAAGGTAAATTCCTTTACTTTGTTCTTCTTTAGGAGTAAAGAACTTTGGCTCTTCCTGTCCCTTTGGCCTTTCATGTAAACTTCAGAGCCAACTTGTATTTCACTAAAAATCCTATTTGGAATTTCATTGGAACTATTGTACATTTAGCCTATAGATGAAACTGGGAAGGACTAAATATGACCATCTATGAATATAATATATACCTCTATTTATTTACATTTTAAGTATAAAATTTGATGGTATTTAATATATTCACAGACTTGTAAAATCATTGTCACTATCTATTTTTAAAACACTTTTACTATGCCAATAAGAAACTTTATACCCATCAGTAGTCACTAACCATTCTTCCTTTCTGCTAGCACATGGCAAATCCTAATCTGCTTTCTGTCTCTGTGGATTTGCCTGTTCTGGATATTTCATACAAACATGTGGTCTTTTGCAATTAACTTCTTTTAGTTAGCATAATGTTTTCAAGGTTCATTCATGTATTAATACTTCAATTGTTTTTATGGTTAAATAATATTCCATTGCATAGATATTCCGTATTTGTTTATCCATTTGTCAGTTGATACACATTTTTGTTTTTTCCACTTTGGTTATTATAAATAATGCTGCTCTAAATATTTTTGTATAAGCTTTTTTGTGACTATGTTTTTTAATTCTCTTGGGTATGTAGTTAAGAGTGGAATGTATGGATCATATGTTAACTCATGTTTAACTTTTTGAGGACCTGCCAAACTATTATCCACAGAGGTAGCACCATTTTATATTTCTACTAGCAATATATGAGAATTCCAGTTTCTTCACACCCTACCAATACTTGTTAGATTTCATTTTCTAAAGTAGCTGTAGTCCTATGGGTATGAAGTGGTATCTCAGTTTCACTTTGATTTTCACTTTTCTAGTGATTAATGATGTTGGGTACCTTTTCACATGCTTATTGGCCATTTGTATATATTCTTTAGAGAATTATTCAAATCCTTTGCACATTTTTACATTTTTTTGTCTTTTTATTGTTGAGTTACAAATCTTCCTTCTATTTTCTTGATATTAAACCTTCATGAGATACATGATTTGCAAATATTTTCTACTATTCTATAGGTTATAATTTAATTTTTTGGTGCAAAATTTTGAATTTTGATGACATCCAATTTATCATTTTCTTTTATTGGTTGTTGTTTGTATGTCATATCTGTGAAACCATTGCCTAATTTAAGGTCATGAAGACCTACACCTATGTGGCCTTCTAAAATGTTTGTAGTTATTTATTTATTTATTATTTTAAATTCATTTTAAATTCATTTTTATATATGGTATGATGTAGGGGGTGCAAATTTATTCTTTTGCATACAGATATCCAGTTGTTTCAGCACTGTCTGCTGAAAAGATTGGAGAATAGACATTTTTCTCTGGTTCCTGATTTTAAAAGGATTTATGCTGTTAGGGTTTTTTAACCTAGTATTTATCAGGAAAATATATTTTCTATATGAGACTCAGTATCTGAGGTTCAATCATACAATAGGCTCTTCACTGGAATCTAAAATCATCCTTGGATTAATGCTATTCTTTTTATTAGGAATATAATCCAGGGACTTAATCCTGGCAAAAGGGATTCGGTGCTACCTGTATATAGAACAGTGACCAAATGTGATGAAAAGTCGGAACCTGTCATCAATCCCATTCACTAGACCCAGTGTCCTGAGGCTTGGCTGGCTGACTTATAGGTCAAACTCAAATGCCTGGAAATGGCTACATGGACTGTTGTGTTCCGAAGTCTGAGGTTTCTCTGATGTCAATGTGATTGATTAATGACATCTGACACCTGCCTGAAAAGAGAGACAGACAGCACAGACATATTTGCCATGGTTGTCCTAAGTCTTCTCATCCTGCTAGATCTGTCGTATTTGCTCCGTTTTGCCTAAAATTGTCCATGGATGTAACCCTTTGCCTTTATTTATATTGGATTTGGCCATTTTTTCTTTGTTTAATGCTTGATCCTGACTCTTGATGGATACAACCTCTTTAATACTCATGTAGCAGAGAACAAACTGACAAGCTTTGCTAAGGTAAACATGTGTCTTTTATAGTCCTGCCCTAGGTATTCTATTTTGTTGTCAGACCACATATCAGACCATCTGTCAGAGGAGCGTGTCCCCATATGGATTTGGAAAGTTAGACTGATATATACTGTATTTTTTGACCATAAGATACACCTAGTTTTTAGAGGAGGAAAATAGGGGAAAAATTTTTGAAGCAAAAAATGTGGTAAAGTATTTCATTACATGAATAATAATATTTCACCAATGTAAATGTAAACAGAACTCAACAGCAGCATTAACAACCACTATTCCTCCCAAATTTGGGGGTGGAGCAAAAAGTGCATCTTATTGTCCAAAAAATATGGTATAAGACTGAAAATGGCAATTAGAGCCTTTGGACCAAACAATATAATAGTTGACCTGTGTCTTCCAAAATAAGCAATATAAGGGAATGGTTTGCAGTGAGGGAGACAGTCCTTTCTTTTTAAAATATTTTATTGTTTTTGTTATTATGGTTGTCCCACTTTAGCCCTTTTCTTCTCCTGCACCCAGCCTTCCCCCCATTTCATAGTCAGTCCCCTCACTGTTGTTGTCCATGTCCATGGGAGCAGAAAGAAAGAAGGAACTCCTACCTTTTGTGACAGCATGGATGGAACTGGAGACTATCATGCTACGTGAAATAAGCTAGCCAATGAGAGACAAATACCATATGGTCTCACCTATAAGAGGAATCTAATGAACAAAATAAACTAATGAGCAAAATAGAACCAGAGGCATGGAATCATGGAACAGACTGACAGCTGTAAGGGGTGGGAGGAGAGATGAGGACTGATTGAAAGCAGGTGAAGGCATTAGTCAAAGAACATCTATGGAGACAGTCCTTTCTAATGAGTCATGTAGGGACTAGGGTTTAAGGGTCAAATGAGGCCTTCCCATGTCCCAAAGTCTCACATGCTATATGGAGTAGATATCTCTAACTGTCTGGAGATATTCTTAGGAATGTAGTCTGTTGTACTAATATTGCCTTTTCTGAAGGCTTAGGATTCTGCTTTTGTGATCTAGGCTTTATTTTCTGTCTTAACAAACTTAGTACCTAAAAGCTCTAAAACATTGGATTAATTAGGGTATACATTTAGCATCAACAAGCTAGAATTTCATTTTTCTCTTATTGAATGGTCCAGACATAAGCCAGGCAGGACTGATACAGCATCTCCACCATTTCAAGGACCCTTCTCCTTTTGTTTATTCATGTACTATACTATAGCCTTTGTGGCAAAGAAGACTCACTTCCCTGAAGCTGTATTCTAGTAAGCAAAATATGGGGAAAGGGAGAGAAGAGCACATATGCATTTCCTTTAAGGATACTACTGCCTAGAAGTTGTATAAAACTCTTCTGTTTTAAGTTTATTTGCTGGAAGTTATTTATATAAAAATACTTATTTGTATGTTGTTACTAGAGAAGAATGGGAGAATAGATATTGTGGAACAATCAACAGTCTCTGATGAATAATATTTTGTTAAATCAACAAGAAAAGCTAGGTCAAAAGAAAACAGTATGAAAATAAATTACCCTCGATCAAGATCATCAAGTCCAAGGCTCTGATGAGCTTAAAGGAAAAAGAACATGGGCCTGCTTTTTCAGGAACTCAAGAACTCATATTTAACAGATGTATTGCTGTAGGGATACAGTCTTCCAGTGGTAACCTGAAACCTGGGATGGAATGGACATGTCTGAAATTATTCACCTCTTCTCCCTAAGGGCTGTCAGAAGAAGTGCTTCTGGTTACCTAAGAAAAGGGATCGTTAGTTGCTTGTTCAGCATACAGACAGAGTTCCACTTAACCTGAAACTTTATTATAGAGGAAATATATTACTATAGTAGATACTACTTGCATTCACTAATATCTGATTTTTCTTTCTTTTTTGAGCTGAGGTATGAAAAGTCCCCAAGCAACTTTAAGTGACTCTTTTTTCCAGTTGAGGTCATTTTAGAGGACACCTTATGTTTTTGCAGTAGTGTAGTTACAACATCTAAGCAACTGAATTACTAGATATCTGCCCTGGAAAGTCACTCAGACCCATAGACAATATGGTTTTATTAAGTTGGGGTGCTCCCATTCTGGGATTTCTTGTTACTGTAGCTACAGGGGTGTCCAACCTTTTGGCACGTCTGGGCCACACTAGAAGAAGAGTTGTCTTGGGCCACACATTAAATATACAAACACTGCCCTGGCTGGTATGGTTCAGTGGATTGAGTACCAGTCTGCAAGTCAAAGGGTCACCAGTTTGATTCCCAATCTAAGGCACATGTCTGGGATGCTGGCCAAGTCCCCAGTAAGGAAGCATGCAAGAAGGAACCACACATTGATGTTTCTCTCCTTCTCTTTCTCTCTCCCTTCCCCTTTCTAAAAAATAAAATAAATAAAATATACAAACACTAACAAAAACAAAAAATGTCACAATGTTTTAAGTATATGTATGATTTTGTGTTGGGCTGTGTTCATAGCCATCCTCAGCTGCATGTGGCCCGTGGGCTGTGGGTTGCACACCCCTCCTTTTCATGGCATAACCTAGTCTATTCCGTTCCATTTAGCAAGTGTTTATCCACCTACAGCTATCAACAGAGCCATCAATTATGGAGTCCTGGAATGAACTTGAAATAGGAAATGTCTCTGCTCTCAAATCCCTTATAATGTAGCTAAGTTGTCCAATTATAGCAACTCAAGGATAGTCCTAAGCCAAGTCTAATATAGAACTGTGTTCTTAAAAGAGTGATTAGTGTTGGATGTGGTTCATCTGGGAAGGCTTCCTCTAAGAGAGAAAAACAATCACTTTCTCCATCTGTGCTGGAAGAAAGTAACTCAAACACAGTCAGGAAAAGAGGATTTATGCAATGTAAATGGCTAAACCTGACAGCTTCTGGCTAATTGAAAGTGTCAATGTTATTGTGCTTAGGTTAATGGAGCTCTTGTTTAACTTTGTGTCTGAGCTTCTTGTCTGAGCTGGTTCTCCCATAAAGCATAGCAACCAGCCTTCTCTGAGGGCTCAGAAACCCAGAAGGGCATCTTTTTGGACCCTGAAATCTTGCAGCAAGCTCTTGGGTTATGGGAATTCATCATTATGCACTTCATTTCTCTTATATGGACAATGAAGATTGTTTCCTTCATGAATTAGAGTGAGCTGAAGATCTTGAATTGATTCCTTCATTGTCCTTTTCAGTGTCATAAGACATAAGACATAAAGAACCAGATGAGAAGAGTTGTTGAAAACATGTGGTCTTAACCAACATTCAGAGAACAATGCTAGGACTAGGGGTCCCTGGGCTGCATCTTTGGTTTATGGTATTAGAGAAGAATTCTAGGCAAGTTGGTGTAGATTCTTCACAATAGCATTGACAGGGAATGGCATGACAGCTAAGGACTTAAGCCATAATATCATAAGATGACAGAGCATTAGGCTTAGAGTAAGCAAAAAATGACAATTAGAATAATGGAACATTTATAGGAAAACAGATTAAGATCAGATTTCTTCCAATGTACAACTTCTGTTCCTTTAGAACCTTTTTAAATGTCACATGTTCTACTGCATTACCTTCCATACTGGATTAGACACTCTTTAAGGGCAGGGAATGTAATATATCAATTTCTGGTTTCTTTGAAGGCTTGACCCTTAGTTGGTGCTCAGTTAATAGTGGTTGTATTAAATGGAAGTAACTGGAAGTCTTTGCTCTTGAAAGAAGACTGAAGTGTCATGATCAAGATCTTCTGAACTCTCTGTGGGATGAGTAGCTTAAAAGGGGACTATTCTCTAAACTCTAAATACTGAGTTGGGAGACTCCTCTTTGAAAGTGGATCAAGATAAATGTAGAGCTAAATAAAAGGTGGCCCATTTTCTGCATCAGGAAACACGTTCTTGAATTTTGTTTTATAACAGGTAATAGTGGTAAAAACCAAATGTTTTTTTCAAAAGTATATTTTAAATTGAGGAATAGCACAGCTTTAAGTGTACCCTAACTGAAGCTTTGGTTTGGACCTCCAAAATTGGATCATCTTAGCTTCCAATGACTCCTTCTATAGCATCTGTGATAACAAAAAACAGTTGAACTGGTCAAAGATTGTCTGCAGAGAAGGACATTCAGAGCCCTCCAAAGACTATCTCTTGCCTCATTTCTTCCCATTCTTCCATGTGAATTCCATGTCATGGAGACTTTGATCTACACAATGTACTTTGGACAAACCACTTTTTCTTCTCTTTGCTTTTTATGCTTCCTTTCCCTCTTCTTCCTGCTAACCTTCATTCTTGCTTTTCTATATAAGGCCTTCTAAACCAGGTCCCAGTGACCTATTCCTACCTAGAGACTAATAGCAGATCAAAACTCTACTGAGAGCTTGCTATAAACACTGTGAATTATTATTTATATTTTAGGCACCAATTCTATTTCCACAATTTTAATGTTAGGAAGTACATGATCCCTTTATGATTTAGCTTGAGTCCTCAGCTCAGGGTATTACAAAATTCAAACTGATATATATATTTTTTAAAAAAACTGCTACTAAGAAGTAATAGGAGACATTAGAAATGTCAAAATTAGTAACTTATGTCACCACATTTCTAAAGATGCAACCAATTTTAAAAAGTAGATTTTATAGATTGACTCATTGAATATCAAAGCTGCAAGAAACCTTGAAGATTATCATGTTGAATTCTCATCTACTTCTGGCAGAGGCACAACACTGAGAAAATCAATTTAGTGATAGTAGAAACGTTATTCCTCCTGATAATCCAGCCATTCCCACACATAGGTATATGTCCTAAAGAAGCTTGCATATATGCATAAGGTAGCTTTAATAAAAATGTCCATTTTAACAGTTATGTGAAAAAAATTGTAACAAAATAAATGTCCATTAATTGGGGATTAGATAAAATACAGTCTGTCTACTCATGAGGTAGAATTATAGTCAGATACTAAAATGGATCAAAAGGAATACATCTCAAAGAAAGACACGTGGTTATTAGGAAAGTATATATAATATCATACTATTTTTTAATCAAAACAATAACCTTGTTTCTGGGTAGGCATGTATGTTGTAAACTTTAACAACCATTTTGCATATATTTTTTATTTTGAAAATATATTCTAAAGTGATCATGCTAAAAATAACACAGCCATCTAACATACTTATCATACTTCACTTCTTTTTTTAAGATTTTATTTATTTATTTTTAGAGAGGGAAGGGAGGGAGATAGAGAGAGAAACATCAGTGTGTGGTTGCTGGGAGTCATGGCCTGCAACCCAGGCATGTACACTGACTGGGAATTGAACCTGTAACACTTTGGTTCACAGCCTGTGCTCAATCCACTGAGCTACACCAGCCAGGGCTTATCATACTATTTTCAGCTGAAGAAACTCCTATCAGTAGTTGTGCTGGCTATGTGGACAAGGTTTGGGTTCTATTTTATTTTGAACAAAACAAATATTTAAAATTTTATAAGATGATCAAAAACATTTGAACACTGAATATTTGATATCAGGACTTAGAAGTTTTGTAAGTGTAATGACAGAGGTATGGTTATATTTCTAAAATGCAGAAGTCCTTATCACTTAGAGATACCTAAGTGTATGTAAGGAAGAAGTTATATGATGCCTGGGATTAAGTAAAAAAAATCTTGGGAGAAAAAAAAATGGATGGAGTTGTGTATAATAGAAATAAGATTAGCTGTATGTTGACTTACAGATACTTGGAAGGTTTATTATAGCCTCTATACTTATGAGTATAATCTTTTGGGAAATCCCCCCCTAAAAAAAGTTTTTAAATAGACTTCAAAAAAATAATAAAGCTCTAGGAGCAGTACTCCTTGTCCATTGCTCTTTGTGGTACATGCCACTGGGACTGCAAAGGGCTGCACTCCCTGCATTGTCCAGAGGTAGCAAGGGCACAGAAGCAAGTTTTGCTTGAAATTATTTTTCTGCTAGAGAAAGTTTCATACACAGAGTAATTTTTATATATCAAAATAATCCACAATTGGGTCATCAGTTCTAGTCGAAGTGTATCTCAGATTTCTTTTTCTTTCCGAACAAGCCAAAGTGATGTGATTGAGAGTGTGGGGTCTGAAACATTCAGAAGCAACCACAGAAAGAAGGTGGGAGGTTCCTCATTCCAACTTTATGATGTCCCAAGAAATGGTGTGATAAGAGGAGAGACTGAAAAATAAATAAATGAGAGATAACTGAGATAATGGAAAAAACAGAGGGAAACAAGACAGCACTCAACTCTTCAGCTTGAGAAATTTATTATGCCCAGGAAGACAAATTGGAGAAACATGAAAAGGGAAAGAGATCTTGTCTCTGCCTCATGTATTTCTCTTTAAGTGAATGAGCAATAATACAGAAATAAAAGAGTTCAAAACAGAGCTGTGTGCTCAGCCAAAATCATGGCTCCTAATGATTTTCAACTTTGGCAGAAGCTTCCCACGTTGTACTCGAGCAGTTTTCTTGATTTTGAATTATACGTGTAATTCATCCTGATCAGAATGTAGCCGAGGAGCCAAGACTCAGCTGCCAGTAGGAATGAGAACACAGCCCTGTGCTGCAGCCAGGCTCCCTCCTCACACCAGAAATGTCTCCACTGTCGTCAGTTTGGACAGTTCTGGGGAACAGACAAACAAATAAAACTTGTGAAATCAGTTGTTTGGAGTTATCTTGGCAAATAAGTTGTCATATTACATATTTTCTTTTTCTACTAGAACATTCTAGTATGAGACACAGTCCAAGGTATTGAAACTAAAAATACATGAAACGATGGAAGAGGGTCACTGATGAGACCAAGGGTCTGTTAAATGAGCAGCTGGTCTTCCTGCCTTTTTTTAAAAAAAACAGGACAGAGGCAGATGAAGGGGAATGAGAGAGGACTAGGACTGGAGTTGGTGCCTCAGAAAATCTAACCAAAAGAGGAGCCGTTGTTGTTGCTGATTCTACTCAATGAGTGCAGAGGGAGCAAAGTCAGATTCCAGCAGGCTTGTTTTTGTTTATTTTCTTCTTCATTGAATTTATTGGGGTGATACTGGCTAGCAAAATTATACAGGTTTCAGGTGCACAGTTCCACAACACATCATCTGTGCACTGTGCTGTGTGTTCACCTCCCCGAGTCAGGTCTCTGTCCATCACCATTATATCCCTCACATACCCTCCTCCAGCATGCTTTGTTTTTAAATAGTGGCTGAACTTCAGTTCAAGTTTCATAGAGTTTACTTTTCTTTAGGGTGTACAACATATTCTTCAATTACTCAAGTACAGTCTTTCTTTGTTCACCATTTTTATTGTTGTTTTTGTTTTGTTTACTTCAGAATAACTGCAGCTGACAGGGCATTACTGCTAATCAATCACAATCATATGTAGGGTTTTTTTTTAGTTCAAGCTATTGTAATAACCCAAAATATTAGTCCGTCCTACACATATTGTTTGCATGTCCTTAAGTTTTCTTAATGTACTCAGTTTTGTGGTGATTACTTTTGGACAGAGCTAAACCATTGCAAGAAGATGCTTTCAAGAAAAAGTTTAGGAAGGTAGATAGGATTTAGGTAGGTAGATAAATAGATGAATGGATGGATGGATAAATAAGAAGAGGAAGAGATGAGAGAGAGGGAAGAAAAGGAAGGAGAAAAAGAGAGAAAGGTCAAGATCAGTTGGTAATCTCCCGTTTACTAGCCCTATGTATTTGGCCAATTTATTTAACAAACATCTTTGAGCCTCATATTACTTACTTTTACAGAAAATACAGATAATATTATCTGCCATGCGGGGTTGTTATGAGGATTATAGATAATACTATTTAAAAAATAAGACAATGAAAGAGAGACATGTATATGTATTTTTTAAATGAAATATCTCCCCTTCCCAAAGTAAATATGTTCATAGTTCTGTCATTATAATTCCAGGTTTGGGGTTTATAAAAAAATCAAAAAAGATATTTAGTTCTCTGGTCCCAAGTAAACACATGGGAAATTATGTTGATAACATTAAAATGTGAGCTTCTTGTTACATTATTGGAACATAAATGGCAGCTGATTCACTATCTCCTTATAACTGTATCAAAGAAAGACCGTGGTAGCTTTGTTCTCAGTGTGACCCACTTGGGGTTTGGCTGCTTGTTGATGGATATTATCATTTTTAATGTCAGCAAATAATGTGATGTCAGATAAATGACCTGTTTCCTTTCTGTGGTATAAAGCTCATTTATCTCTAGGGAGTTTGAGTGAGTAGAGAAAGCTGAGTGGGACCAAGTATTTCCGAATGTGCAGGATGGGAAATATGTTACTAATCCTGCATAACATGTGTCCCAGGCAGTGGGGTTAAATTTTAAATGGACATCTGTTAAGTCAATGAAAGTAGCTGCTTTTACTATTGACTTTGTTTTACTGATTGGAGCAAAACAGAAAGTAAACATTTTTTTCAACTTGAAAAAAATGATATAAAGCTTTACTATGTACATCTTTCTAGACAAGTAACTCATACTTGGCTGAGCCCAATCTATTTCTGCTTTAAGGAATCATAATGGCATAAACTTAAGAATCTAAAAGATGTGTTTTAGTTGCATTTACTGCTAATAGCTTTGTGAATCACAAAAAATAAGAAATATAGTAGAGTTTAAAAGGTTCTGTATTATAACAAATTCTTGTGACATAGATTCTTGGTCTATAGTATCTGATACCTTCCTCAGATGACCACTGGAAACCCCATGTCTTTAATTTCTGAGGATGAGCTTATCTCATAATCTCTTTTTGCATTAATACACATTTAGCTGAAACAACTGGAATGCCATCTTATGTGATGGGAGATTGGTCTAGGCAAAATGAGAATAATTTGCTTTTCTAGAGACTATCAACTTGGCTGACAATGATCCCATTGAGTTTTTCTTAATATCCTAAAGATCACTTTAGGGCATTCCTTTAGGCAGCCTTCTGGAGTCTTCTAAGGCCATTCCTGAAATTTCAGAGAACCAAGACTAGAATCTCCTTAGAGATCATTTAATGCCAATATCTATTTTTTTAATGAGAAATCAGAGGTAAGGAATGTCCTGTGGGTCACAGAGGTTAGTTGGCAGTATAGGAGATTGAAAACAAAAAGTTTGTGCCTTTACTAAGCCAAAGTTTTTTTTTTTTTTTTTTCAAATAGTGACATTGTCTGCTAATGATTTGATGATTTAATATCTCTATGAAAATTTTTCAGGTTTATATGTGTCAGTTCTGTCAAATTATAGAACTGGCATGGAGGATAGGGGAGTATTTATTTTGCTCTCCAATGACTAGTGTTTATTAAGACAGTCTGTCCACCTGTTTTTCCTAGAACAGAGGTAGGAAAACTAAAGCCCAGAGGCCAGACATGACCAGTGCCCTATTTTTGTACAGCTGAGCTGAGAATGACTTTTACATTATTAAAAGGTTGTTTTAAATAGTATAATGCAGTGAAGACTATATGTGGCCTTCAAAGCCTGAGGCATTTATTATCTAGTCCTTAACACAAAGGGTTGCTGATCTCTGGTTAGAATCTTCAGAAAATGAGATTCTGTGACCTTCCTTGTGGATTTCACAGTACTTTTTTGTTTTGTTACTTATGTTTTTAAAATAAGCATCATAAATTACAGGAAGATAGAAGACTCAATTTGAAAGCTTACCTATTTGTGGCTAATTTTAGGAATAGTGTTTTGTTCTCAGGAATGAACCACCCTCTTTATGAATTATAAATTAAGTACTGAGCTGAAACCTGGGCAAATCTCTGTCTCTCTCTCTTCTTCCAAAAAGAGCTTTTGCTGATTTTTTAGCCACAGGATTTTGAATTATACAATTTTTCACCAAAACCACATCCATTTCCTGAACCACCTCAAAATAGCTTTGAGCTCCAGGAAAATCTGGTTAAGAAGTTCATGTACCACATTACTAGGAACCCAGCTGGGTCATGCTGGGTTTCCCATGTTGATTGGAAGGTCATGTTCTGGTGTTTGTACAGAAAATGCATTTTATGGGTAGAATTATGCACTGGAGTTCTCGTGACTTTAATTTCCAGACCTGAACAGTGGTTATCTTCAGCTTCTTTGCCACTACTGATTTGAACAACTTTGTTTAAAGGTAAGCATTGCTCTGAATCTTGATGATGATATTTGGTAATTTGTTTGAATCTGCTAATGAGTTTAAAGTTTAGGAATTTTGAGAATGAAGATAGCAAGAAAATGAAAGGAAAGAAGGCCAAGGATAAATAGTTCTTTAAAAAAAAAACACTGTCTTTTAAAGTTTTTTTTTAACACATGTGTTTGGAATGAAAATAAAATGCAACATGAGAAATTCCTTTGAGAAAGGATAATAGGCCATTGTTAAGGAATATTTATACATATCTTACTATAGTCATATTTTACTAAAAAACAATCATTATAATAGCATTAGAATTATTGCTCTGTCCCTTGGCCATATTTTCTTTTCTTTTCTTTCTTTCACATTGTTAAAATTAGATCTTCTTGCCCTGGCTGAGTGGCTTAGTTGACTGGAGTATCATCCACTACATCAAAAAGGTTATGGGTTGGATCCCTGGTCAGGGCTCATACCTAGGTTATGGGTTCAATTTCCAGTCAGGGTGCCTATAGAAGGCAACCAACTGATAGATGTCTCTCTCTCTTTCTCTCTCTCTCTCCCTCTCTCTCCTCTCCCTTACCCTCTCTAAAAATAAAATCAATAAAAATAACCTCAGGTGAGGATTTTCAAAAATAGTAAAATAATGATAAAATTAGATCTTTTATCATTGACTTTGAAATTCTAAAACACATACGCATTCCAAGAAACTAGTTGTTTCTTTTTAGAGCCAATAAATATTATAAAATAGAAACAAACAAATTAGACAAGCATTAACTATATATATACTTTATGAATTATGGATGAAAAGTGGAAAGGAATACAGAAATCCAAGGAGAGGAAAAGGTAGCATGTCACGGGAACCATGTTATTGAGAGTTAAGAACTGTTGATAATCAGTCTCCCTTTCCTCAGAGTAGCTCCTTCCAGGATGTCCCATGGTAATTCTAAAGTTATTGGCAGGAAAATTTGGTACAAGTACTGCATTTGAATCAAATCTGTCTCTGATATGATTTTTTTGCATAAAACTGTATCTCATTGCTACAACTAACCATTTCTCACTGTTTTCAGTTCCCAGAATAATTCAGCTCAAGGAAGTACTGACATTTATGTCTGAATTAATCTAGTTTCCATCTTGTGAGGAAAATGTCTTAAATACTCTTACAGTTACTGTCCTCAGAGCCTCTAAAATATTCTCTCCCTCACAAGTGGCAGAGCCTTTTCCTGCTGCCTCTCCTGTTGGATCTTCTCTTTTATAGCCCACAGCTGATGCAGCCCTTCCAGTGGAGCAGATAGGAAGCTGGTACTAAGGCTCATGGTTAAATAACTGAAGCTCTATATTAGCATTTCTGAGGAAGAACAGTGTACATCTGTATCTTCCGGGGAATTTTCCTCAGTCGCCATGCAGGGAAGACACAGAAACAAGGTTGGTTTAATCTCTGTGCCACCAGAGGTCTATAGAAGTCTAGTCATAGCCAGAAGTTTCTCTTGGATCATGGTTTTTTTTAATGTTTGTTTGTTTGTTTGTTTGTTTGTTTTAGAGAGGGGGAAGAGAGAGAAAAAGAGAAAGAAATATCAATATGTGAGAGAAACATGGATTGGTTGCCTCTCACATGCTCTCCAACAGGGGACCTGGCCCACAACCCAGGCATGTGCTCTAACTGGGAATTGAACTGGTGACCTTTTGCTTTGTGGGACAACCCTCAACCAACTGAGCCGTACTGATCAGGGCAGATCATGGATTTTAAAAGAAAGCAAGCTCAAAGTTCTAACAAGTTCAAGTTTCTCTAGGTTTTAGAAGTTAGTGGGGGGAAAAGATTGTAGTCCAGTTTGACTAGTAAAACTAATAAACTCCAAAAACAGTGTGTGATAAGAGAAGATTTAACTGTCATTTCTGCTAGGAAAGTTCTCCAGTGTTTGATGGGCACTTTTCCAATGAAGTTCCCTGTAGCCTGCACCTGAGGATATCCATAGAGGATGCTGAAAAATAAAATAATCAGGGAGTCTGGCTATAGACTTTCAACCATTGATTTGATTGATCCTGGTTCTCACAAAAATTGCAGGTTACTTTATATGCAGAGCTCAGCAAGGCATTAAGGGTAGCAGGTTAAGAATAGTCCCCTCACCCAGTTGTCCAGGAAGGTGTAGACTGGACTAATCAATGTGTTTTAGACATAGAGAAACTCGAAATTTGAAGAAAACTGGAGGAATTTGTCAAAACTGCCACACAGTGGAGGGATGCCTTGACAAACAAGAACATCCTCAGTACTTGGCCATAAGTCTGTCTTCAGTCCAGGCCCAGGTTGTTTACTACAGATTCTTGTGTTGGGCCTCTGGGACTGGTCTATAGGAAATATGGTGAATTTCTTCACAGTGGATATTGGTTCATTGATTCAGAAACTGATGGAGTTTGTTCCAGCTTCTATAACTACCTTGTTTTGTGACCTTGAGCAGGTCCCTTTACTTCTCTGGGCCTGCCTCAGTCTCCCATCTGTAAAGTGGAGAAAATATTACTTGCAATCTCACAATGTGTTTTTTTTTTGTCATTTGTGAGTTAAAGCATATGATGTGCTTAGAAGAGTACCCATCACATGGTTAAAGCACAATATTTAGTAGATGTTATTATGCATGTACTAAATTAGGGACAGGATTAACATTTAGTTTTTTCTCATAGACAGAAGTGCATTTACTTCCCACAAGGAGACAAAAAGTTTGTGCTGATATCTGCAGCTACTATATCTGTGCCTAAAGAGAGAAGCTGGTTTTAAGACCTTTCCTCTCTAAGTTTATAGTTGAATAGGAGCAATAGCCTGGACTCCTTTAATGGAGTATTTTTTCAGCTGATTCAGACATAAATGATATAATTGACATATAACATTGTGTATGTTTATGGTATATAACATGTTGATTTGATAAACTTATATATTGCAAAATGCTTATTGCCATAGCCTTAGCTAAAACCTCTAACATATCACATAATTACTATTTCTTTTTCATGGTAAGAACATTTAAGGTTTACTCTCTTAACTATTTTGGAGCATATGATGCATTATTGTTAATTATAATCACAATGCATCATTGTTAACTATAATCACTGTTGTTAACTATAACCAGAATTTATTCATCCTCTAACTAGAAGTTTGTACTCTTTGATCAGCATCTCCCCATTTTTCTACCCCTGCCCCAGCCTGTGGTAATCACTATCTAATCTTTGTTTCTATGAATTTGGCTTTTTTAGATTTCATATATAAGTGATACCATATAGTATTTCACTTTCTCTGTCTGACATTTCATTCAGCATACTGCTCTCAAAGTCCATTTATGTTGTGGAAAATGGCTGTATTTCCTTTTTACTCATGACTGAGTAATATTCCTCTGTGTGCTTTTTCTGTGTGTGTGTGTATGTAGTAATGACACTTAACACTTAATGTCATTGATAGCTTCTGCAACTTTAAGTGAAGTGATATATAAAGAAGCTAATTTTAGTATAGGCTAATTGATATAAATAAGAGTTAAGTTCCTATGACATCTTATCAATGTTATAGTAAAATGACATTGAATGAATAATCATTATCTGAGAACCTGCTGTATATATAAAACATTTTCCTAATCCATTCATCCATTGACAAACATTGAATTTGTTTTCATGTCTTGGCTATTGTAAATAATGTTGCAATAAACATGAAAATTACAGATATCTTTTTGATATCTTATTTTAATTTTATTTGGTTATATGTCCAGAAGTGGGATTGCTGGGTCATGTGGTAGTTCTATTTTCAATTTCTTTTTAGGAAATTGCATATTGTTTTTCATAGTAGCTGAACCAGCTTACATTCCCTCCAATAGTGCACAGGGTTTCCTTTTCTCCACATCCTCACCAAGACTTCTTATTTCTTATCTTTTGGATGACAGCCAATTTGACATGTGTAAGGTGATATTTCATTGCAGTTTTGATTTGCATTTCCTTGATGATTAGTGATGTCAACCATCTTTTTATGTACTTGTTGGCCATTTGCATATTTTCATTGGAAAATGTCTATTCAATTCCATTGTCCATTTTTAAATCAGATTATTTATTTTTTGTGGTTGTGATACACCACATTGATAAACTGAAAGATAAAATTCATATCATCATCTCAATAGATCCAAAGAAAAAGCATTTAACAAAATGGAACAACTTTTCATGATAAAAACATTCAACAAATTGGGTATAGAAGGAATATACCTCAATATAATAAAGGCCATATATGACATACCCACAACTAATATCAATGGTAAAAGGTTTTTCTCTAAGATCAGGAACATGATAAATGTGCTCACTCTCACCACTCCCATTCAACATAGTGCTGGAAGTTCTAGCTAGAGCAATTAAGAAAGGCAAGGAAATAAAAGGCCTCCAAATAGGAATAAGTAAAATTGTCTACATATGATCTTATATTTAGAAAATCTTAGACTCCACTAGAAAACTGTTAGTTCTAATTAATGATTTCAGTAAAGCTGCAGGATACAAAATCAATATTCAAAAATTTGTTGTATATCTTTACACTAACATGAAATTTCTGAAAAAGAATTAAAAAATTTATTCACAATAGCATCAAAAACAATAAAATATTTAGGAATACAGTAAACTAAAGAGGTGAAATATCTATAAATTGCAACTGCATGACTTTGATGAAAGAAATTAAAGAAGACACAAACAAGTGGAAAGATATCCCATGTTTATGGATCAGAGGAATTAATATTGTTAAACTATCCATACTACCCAAAGCCTTCTATAGATTCAGTGCAATCTCTATCAAAATCCCAATTGTATTTTTCATAGAAATAGAAAAAAATCCTAAAATTTGTATGAACCACAAAAGACTATGGCTAGCCAAAATAACTTTGAGAAAGAAGAACAAAGCTAGAGGTATCACATTTCCTGATTTCAAACCATACTACAAAACTATAGTAATCAAAACAGCATGGTTCTGCATAAAAATGGATGCCTAGACCAATGGAATAGAATTGAGACATTAGAAATAACCCCTCACATATACAGTCAACTAGTATTTTACAAAGGAGCCAAGGATGCTCAATGGGGAAAGGATAGTCTCTTTAACAAATGGTGTTGGGAAAAACGTATAAGCACACTACAAGTAAGGGATTAATATTTAAAGAAGCCTGACTTTCATGTTGTACTTGCCTTTAGATGACATTGTCTTTGGACCTTTCAAAAAAGCAAAGGAAAGAGGCCTTTCTCCTCTACCTTCCTGAAAGTATTTAGGCTAGAGTTAATAGGAAGCTCACCAAGCTCATTAGTGTGATCATTGCCTTCCACTACCCATTGCTCATATCTTCACTTTAAAATGAGTCAATGAGTAGAAAACAGGGAAAAAAAACACTAAAGGTATAATCAGAAATCAGTGGGCTCTATTCATTTCCAACCAGAATGCACCTATTCTTCTGGCCTCGGACTTGTAAGTCATATGGTAAGTAGCAGGAAACCATCAGGCTAGGACTCTCAGCAAGTGTGCGAGACTTGGGACGAGTAGAAAGATCATGGATTTTGGAGTCACAGAGACCTGGGCTGAAATCCAGGCTTCACCATTTATTGAACACTTTACTTAATATTTCTGAGTCTTAGAGATATTATGAGAGTTAAGACTATCCCAAGGCTTAGCAGTAAAATATATATAATAATTGTTACATAGCAAGCATATAGTACTTCTGGTTGTGGTGGTAGTTCATTTTGTTGAGACACTACATCATGCTGTAGTTGAGAGTTATGGTTTTGCACAAAAAGAGCTTGGATTCTTTTCTTTTTAAATAAATAAAGATTTTACTTATTTGTTTTTAGAGAGAGGGAAAGGGAGGGAGAGAGAGACTGAGAGAAACATCAGTGTGTGATTGCCTGTTGTGCACCCTGCACTGGGGACCTGGTTCGCAACTAAGGCATGTGCCCTGACTGGGAATCGAACTGGCAGCCTTTTGGTTCACAGGCTGGCACTCAATCCACTGAACTTCACCAGCCAGGGCAAGAGCTTGGATTCTAATGCAGGTGCTGTTTCACTTCTCTTTGTAAGAATTTGCCTCATTCTCTAGTCTGTACAATAGAACTAAAAGTATTACCCATTTTAAAGAGTTGTTGGGGTGGTTCCTTTGAATTAATACATGTATACTCTTGGAATAGTGCCCGGCACACAATAAGTTGTTCAATAAGCACTTACTATTATTATTAAAGCTGTTATTGTTTTTTTCAGCCACTGACACTATCACTGTTATTGTTGTTGACCAGTCAACAAGAAATGTATCTGGGAAGAAAGAGTCAGAAACTAGGTGAGGACAACATATAACAGAGAATCTTGGAGCACTCAAGTTTGCTCAGCCTCTAGTTGAAAATAGACCTACCTGGCCCTGGCTGAGCAAAAAGAGGTGAATATAGCTTCCCCTGGGGGAAGCCCTGACAACAATCAATCTTGGATACAGATATATTTTGTTAGAGATGCTCTCAGTTGGTGTCAGATCGTCCTGAACAGTAATGGGATGCAGTGTGAATGGAGACCTGGGCTATAATTGAGAACCATGTTGCCCTGTCAGCAGGTGATGGCACCTGAATGATAGTGTGACAGAGAGCAGACATAGGGCCACATCTAGCCACTCTGCCTGCCATGGTGACAAGCAACATTCAGATTTCTACCTGGCTGGGAATGAGTGGGCCTGGCTAGGCCTTTCAGACAGTGTATTTTGTGCTACTGACTTCTTTCAGCACTTCCTATTTTGCTATTCATAGCCTCTTGCTATTAAGCAGACAAAGCCGCTCATATCCTGTGGACAGATGATAGATATGTCATATCTCTAAAAAATTGTTTGTCTTCCACAGGTGTATGGGCTTCCTTCTAAAGTCAGCAGGTCACATGGCACTTTTCAACACTCTCTTCTGTAGCAGCTTGCCATCCAACATCTATCAAAAGGGAAATCTTTCACACGCAATTATGACAGAAAATAAAGGTGATGAAGTGTTGTGTACCAAGAAGGGACGAGATCAAAGGGCAGTAATGAAAACTGATTACAATAGAAGGGCAGCTTCAACTCTAGAAGTTGTATGGGATCATGTAGGGTGTGACACTGCTCGGGGATGCACACCAGTGTCTGTGCAGAAGGAATGGCCATATGTAAAATCACGCACAGATTCTCTTAAAATAATAAATTGGTGGCACTGAATGTAACCCAAGAGGGGTAATGGATAGTGCGTAATTGTATCAAAGCAATCCTAAGTCACTTGCTTCCCAATAATTCACACAATACATGTTTTTTCCAGTATCATCCAATTAGTGACACCGTTTCAGATCTGCCAGAGCCTAGTTTACACACAATGAGGTTGATTTTCCAATGGGATGTTCCAGAGCACACGGGTTGGACACCCAAAGGCTTATTGTTTTTCAATAAACTCTGGTCAGTCAAGGGAAAAAGCATAGCCTGTTGAAGGTTATGAATGAGGCTTCTTGTCATTAGAGCCTTCAGTCATGTGTGTGCCCATCATGACAGCACCCTTTTTAACAGGGGAAGGATTTTTCTACCTGCCAAGTACATTTCCTAGCAACAGCTATCATCTTGAAAGGATACATCACATGCCAGCATTTCAAATCCCAGAAAATGGCTTGCCCCAGTCCATTTTGCAGAGGTTTCAGATTTTATCTCCAGTCTCTTGCCTTGGGATACTATAGGAAAAGCCAGCTATTTTTAACTAATTGTGGGTAAACCTTTCTGGAAGGACATACAATTATACTAGTTTCAGTAATGGTAAATGCAGTAATTAAAAGGGGGCGTCAAAGTTTTGTAAAATATCTAAATTCTTGCTTTAATCGAAAAATAAATATAGTTAACCAATATAGTTAATAGATGTTCAACTATTTGAAAATGGCTTGGATTTCTAAGTTAAAAATTTTCCAAGTTAAAAATTCTTTTTCTTGTCTTATTTTTCATATTGCCCCTTTTGCAAATGTAAAGATAGTTGAGCATGTTCAGTTTCACAAGTCATAGGCCTACCTCAAAGAGAATGAGAGGATAAGGAACAAGAACCAGCACTTGTCAAATATGTGCTATCTGATTTAACTTCTTCACAAGACCATTTGATGTAGATGCTATGGCCATTATCTAGATGAGGAAATCAAAATGAAGTGAATTGGCAAAGGTTTGTCAGATGGTTATAGAACTGGCCTTGAATCCCTGTTTTGTCCAGCTTCAAAACTGGCGTGCTGCCATCTCTGCTTTCTCACAGTGCTTAACCCACTTCAAGTGTTTATTGCTGGTCGTCTGTCTCCAACCAAAGACCTCGGGGTCTGGTGGTACCCAGATGCTTATGCAAATGTCTTCTGTTAGCAACTGTAATGAGATTTCTGAATGAAATAAAATGTCACTCTGCTTCCCAGAGGAATAATACCACAAAGCAGGTGGCCCTTGAAGTCCTGTGTTTTCACAGCCATCAAGGGCTCTATATTAGAAATATAAATAGGCATTCATTGGAGTTGTCAGTGGGTCTGAGTGAGCAATGTGTTTTACAGAAGACTTTGTAGTAAACCAGATTGACCATGGTGAGGACTTCCTGGTTACCTTTGAGTGAGTGCGGATATGAGGGGGCCAGAACAGCTTCCTGGTCTAGATTCTCACTCACTGGTTGCTGTGGCCCTTAATTCTCCACCAATGTCCCTATTGCGCCTTTACAAACATGTCAAGCTATAATTAGGTAAGTGAATCCTGGGGCTTTTTTACCCATTAACACTTGCTCATGAGTTAAATCACTAGAATAGAGCAATGTTTTGAGGGGAAATGGGCTCAAGAAAGATGAATTGCAAGAGAAGAAAAGAAGAGACATCAGCAGCCAAGGGAAATTCCAGAGGGTGCTGGAAAAGTATTGGGAAAAGAAGTCTCCTGTTGAACTGGGGGTGGGGGCTACAAGTAGAGGAATTGTTCCTTACTTGACAAATTTGCCTAAGGCCAGCTTTGCTTAGTAAATCTCATGGGATCATCTTGCACACTTCAAAGGATCTGGCCCAGCAAAAGAACAAAACAATATTTCTCTCTGTGGCAACTTGGCATTGCATCTATCATCCCAATTGTATCCAGAAAAGCAGCTTATTCAAGTGGCAGCTTGTTCCTTGAGGTGTGTCTCGTCCTCAAGAAATGCCCTGTGACACCTTTTAGAGGAAATCTCTCAATCCAGCACTGGGTGATGTTTCTGCAGGCAACAAGCACTTCAGGAGCATGTTCCTGGGTGTAATAAGCCTTGGAATGGTATCCACTGGTGTCTGCCCATAAGAGAACCTAGCCAGGGTTTTGTTGGAGACCAGACTGAAGAGACACCCAGAATTTAGGGCTGTTTAATTAGAGTTGTTGATTGAGCAGTGGCTGGTGTGGCTCAGTTGGTTGGAGTATCATCCTATAAACCAAAAGTTTGTATGTTCGATTCCCGATCAGGGCACATACCTAGTTTGCAGGTTTGACCTTCCATCAGAGAGCCTATGAGAGGCAACCAATCAATGTCTGTCTGTCTGTCTGTCTGTGTGTCTGTCTGCTTCTCTCTCCCTCTTCTGCTCTCTAAAAGCAATAAAAAAAATGTCCTTGGTGAGGACAAAAAAAAGTTGTTGATGGAGGACTTTGTTGAAAGTAGCCTTTTGGTCCCCACCCTCTCCATGTCCTTTTCCGTTTAACCAAGACTACTGTTTACTGTTGCAGAATGAAGTTGGTGACTGATTTAAAATACAAGTTTCTGAAATCTTAAGTTACATAAAGAGACAAGGGTGCTATCAAGAAGGAGAGTGGAGAAGTAGAGAGACATTTCCCTTTGTCTCTCTCTCTCTCTTTAGACCTTGAGTTTATGGAATTTTAGTGCTGGAAAGGCATTTATTAAAGCAAGTAGCTGGCCTAATTCTCAGACAGAGCATATGAGGGAGCTGAAGTCTAGAGTGAGATGTTGGTTGACCGGTAGTTCTGTAACTGGCATACTCAGTTCAGGTCTGCAGAAGAGAGTTTTAAAAGGCAGGGACACACACACTGCAAGAGGGTACCTGGGATGAACAGGGGTCCTATATGGATGTGCTGAAGACTCTGGGGGTGTTTTGGCAGCAAGGAAGAAAATGCAACAAGTGATCATAAAACTACCTTCAAATATCAGAAGGGCTGCCACACCAAAGTTTGGGGAGATTTATTCTTTATAATGGCAAAGGGTATAACTAGGATCTGGGACATAGGTATTAGGAAATCAGATTTTACTCTGTATAAGAGGTTGTTGATCTTCCTTTAAAAAGGGCCAGTGATACTTGAAAGAGTAGAGAGTTTGCTGCTTTGAGAAAGGGACCGTCCATCAAAAAATATGTTCAAGGGGATTTCCATGCTGAGAATAAGTTTTTTAAAGCTGAGGTTAATTGAAAAGGTTGCCATCAAAATCCCCAAGAGTCCCCATCAAATATAAAAGGAATTGGAATTGAAGTAGACCCTTAATGTGTCAGTTTCTGGTCAAAGAAAATCATCTGCTGAACAATTTATTATTCTAGGAGACCATGGCCCTTGGGAGTCATTAACCTTAGTTTTTGCAAGGCTCAGAGAATGTGTACTTTTGAAAGGAGGACCTACTATATGGATACTTTTTAGGTAAAAGTAGAGATGTATTAGTTTCTTCTAGGGTAAACCTGGTGATAGAAAAAAAAGGAAGAAAAGTCAGTGACACCCATGGCTCAGACACCTACTATTAGCCTAAAGGTGGCAAATCATTCCTAGGATTGAAGGACTCCTGCAAGCCCAGCACAGACCAGGCCTCAGAGGGGCCAAGACCCCTGGAAAGGGCCTTTTAAAGAGACTTGTGTAGTTACTGCTTTAATTTAAGGCTCACTAAGAGGAGCATCTGAGCCACAGAATGGTTAGCATGCTCTTGCTGTCTCCACCTCACTAACCTGGTTATCCTTTAAGGCACCTGTTCTTGACTCTAACTTGTCAGGTCCACATATTTTATTTGAAATGTCTAATGCTTAAACCTCTTTCTTGCAGAAAGCTTTCCCTGGCCTCATCAACCCACACTAGAGTCTCCTGACTCTGAGTTCAATAGTGGGGACACATGATAGGCAATGTGTCAGGATACCAGGAGGTCTCAGGGATAACCTTGTCAAGTTGGGTCACTGTGTGAGCTGGGTCCTGTCAGCGACCCTCTCTAGTTGCCATAACAATGTCATTGCTATGACACTGAAGTGTCTTCCCTGTTGACTCCTAGCTGTTCCCATCATGCTCTCTTCGAGGTTGGCACCTGATCCCTGGCCCATTGGAAGAGGCTGTTCCCAAGTGTAACAGAACACAGCCTCTTCTCCCTTTCTGTATACATTTCCCAAAGACACACTGACCTCTTCCAGGTTGGTGATGTACAACCCAAAGCCTTGGGCTCATCCTCAAAGCGTCATTGAGAACACCATCCAAGGGGACTGACTTCATTAGTTGCTTTGTTTGTTCTTTGTCCCAGCATCTCTGTGGGCTGCAAGGTGTTTCACTCATTCTCAAAATTTCGTGATTTCCTCCCAAAGGCATCAACAGTGCTTGCTAACATAACCATCACACATCCCATCTAAGTTGCTCATGGGAATGGACAAATACTGAGATATGTTTCCTTTTGAGTGTTATTTGTTCATTTGTAAATCTGCTTGGGAAGGGTAAACTTATTTGTAGATGCTACAAAATGCCTGTCCTTGATGAGTCTTTACGTTGCTGAGGGAAGGAAGTCTGTGTGCCCCAAGTACCAGGATTCAGGACCTGAGATCAGGCTATAGGTCAGAGAAAAGAACACTCCTTCTACCTTCTAATCTTTGTTGCATATGGAAATAGTAAATAAATCTGAACTATTTATTAAGTGCCTATTATGTTTGGACAACAGGGGAGTGAGAATTTGTAGGAAAGGCAAAGTCATTTTAACTGAAAACTTCACTTGCCAGTTTCTTCTCATTTGTTGAAAACTTTTGTGACTATAGGTAGTTCTTGCAGTTGCCCAGAAATTGAGACTCATGTAATTGGCCTCCTGCTTAGGACTGGAAGCCCTTTGTCACTATTATTAGGTGGGGATCTCTCTTAGGCTGGCAGAAATGAAAATTAGCTTTCTGCACAGCACTTTCTATGCCTGGTGGTAGAACATGGAAGACAACCTCTCTGAGCCCATTATTCTCACCTGTAAAGTGAGTCTAGCAGTACCTACCTCAGACTTAGGGTTTAGCACAGTGCTGGTTGGGCACCTAGTAGGCACCAGTGAATGAGAGCTGCTGTTGTATCTGCACCATCATTGCTAGTGCCTGAAGTGAAAAGGCTGGAGCACATAGTTTGTTGTGGCTGATCTCATTCCATGGAAGATCCCAATTTCAGGTTCTCTTATCTCTGCCAGGTTTTACAGTATTAAGCTGGCACACTGTAGATAGGGTACTTGGAAAATATCTGATATTCCAGGAGGGAAAATGACAAATCTCTCTAAGGCAGCCTGTTGGGTTCTTGTGTTAATTAAATCACAAAGAACCATGGAAAAAAGGCAAAGATAAGTGTCCAGAGTGTGCTACACACATTCTCAAGGGTGAAGACTAGGTAGGAAAGACTGGCAAAGAGCAGTGTGGGATGTGGTGGTCTCAGAAGAGAGTGATGAAGAACATGAAGCTTAATTAAAATTGAACTTGAGAACAAGGCAATTACAAAATAAATCAATTGAGGCAGCAATGTGCCACCTTCCTCCTCAAATGTTGTAACCCACAGCCTAGAATCTGTGTGTGCATTAAAGGACCCAAAAAACAGCATGGACCCAAGGGAGGACAGTCTGCCTGTCTCTGGACAGGAATCCCCTCTCATTTTTTTGTGGACTCTCTCCATGGAAATAGACAGGCCATCAACTTGCTTCACCAAATTTACCATTGTTCCAGTTAGTGTTTTACACTTGCATTGGCTCAAATAGCACTACTTCTTCAAAAAAATAGAAATTGTTATTGTTATAGCAATTTCTTCCCCAGGAACAAAGGCCACAGCAGCCTGGCATGATCTTGATTTTTCTTCACGGCCCTTTGATAAAAAATAATAATAATATTATTTCAAATGGATTGCAACATGGTTAATGAGATATTTACAATGCAGATTATCAGAAGTGTAATGACCTAGATATTTACACTAGTTGACTTGGAAGATTAATTCAATGCACTTTAACCCACCTTTTGAGAGAAAAAAGACCTCTCTAAATTTCAAAGAAATAAAGCATCATTTGTTTGTAGTCATGTTGCACTTGTAAATTCAGAAAACTGAAATCTACTTTATACATAGGACACAGGGCACTGCTGGGAAGAGATTGAGATAGGCCAGATATTTAGAAATGCCTATTATAGAAGTAAATAGACAAAGATTTGCATGGGTGCAGAGGAGGTCTAAATATGCTACATTTGTGAAATTTTTATTTTTCTGTATTTTTATTAATGTTTGAATACAGTTGTCTCCATTTTATCACCACCACTTTTCCCCACCCTGCCCACCCCACTCCTACCCTCAATCCTACCCTATTTTGGCTTTGTCCATGGGTCATTTATACATGTTCATTTATGGTCCTTTGTGAATTTTTTTATTTAAATGAGGAATTGAATTTTTAAAAAATATTGAGTCAACTCTCCTTAGTACTGAAGCATGCTTCCTTGGTCCTGTCAACAGTAGTTAAGGTAAGAGATGATCAACTCCACTTAACAAAAGAGGAGAGAAAATGTACAGATAGCAATTGTTCTGTTAGAACAAAGTGACATCTTATGGCTTGCCCAGTAGAGTTCATGGAAGTATTTTCAAAGCCTGGGAGAATAGGGTAGAAATAGTAAGGTTCTGTGAAGATTTGTGGAAGAGAGTGAAGATGCTAGGGGAGGATTTGGGTATTGAGCTCACACTATTCCCCTCCTAAATCTTCCCCAATGTCCAGGTCTCAAGTAAACACATTACAGTTCTCAAGATAAGAACCTATTCTCTGTCTTAATATTCTTACTAGTTGCCTCCTTTTCAGCTTCCCAGTATGTGTACTAATGACCTAAACAAGAGTTAATGATGGATAGTGCTTGTTTAATTGGCTGAAATTGAATGATGTGCACTTTTCGAATGCTGTTAATTCTTGGGGCTAATCTACATATTGGCAACTTGTCATAAAAGATGGTTGCAAATGCTGAATCAAACTTTCCAGGGCTTGGTGGTAATAAAATAGCAATGTATTCAATGCTCTCTTAGGAGACTACAGAGGATCTTTTGTATAAGTGAAAAGCAATCATGGTAAGATAATAGACCAAATGGCCTTAAGATACTAGTTTTGTATATCTTGTGTATTTAAAAAGTGGACTTACTTAGTTTAATGTGACTCTTTAGACACACATAAAATAGACAATGGCCAGTGATGAGTTACTGCATTATTATGAGACTTTGCAACTTATTCTATGCATTCAAATAGCTATCTGCTTTTAGATTTCCTACTGGAATTTACAAGGCTTCATGGCTAAACTTCCAATTAAGGTTAGGGCTGAAATTATCCCAGGATACCACAGAGCAACACCAGAAGAGCTGGGTTATTATATCATCTTTCTCATTTATCTTTTAAGAGATTTTAGGAAAGCCACTGAAATTTGTCTCTAAAAATGGGGATCATAATATTTATTCTGTGTTTGTCTCGAAGAAATTCCTAGGACAAGACTAAATAGTAGTTTGAAAATACTTCATATACTGCAAAGCCCTGCACAAATCATGAATATGGTTGTTATGACTAAAAGAGTTCTTCCTGGTCTGTAAGAACACATCTTCCCTCATCTTCCCCTGCCTTCTTTTAGCCACAGTGAGTGCCTTTCAATTCATAGCATATTTATGCCAGGCAAATGTGAAAGTCTCACTATCCTTTTGTCCCTCTTGGGGACTCAGGCTGGATAAGAGGCACATTGTTATCTAGGCATCCTTCAGATGTTTTGAAATGTGTCTGGTAAGAATGAAAGCTGTGTTTCCAATTAATTTTCTAAGTGCACAATTTGCTCAAAGTACATTAAAAATAAGAACTCAACAATAAAGTATGGCTTGCTGCTGTTCATCTGCCAAAACTTTGGGAGTCCGGGTTTCATGAATATCAAAGGATTCTATTTAATATAACTTTGTATTAAAGTGGGCCTTACTGTCAATTTAGCAAAACCACTTGTTTAATCTCAAGTTTTGTATAGTTTTCATAAATCCAATGTGCATCTGTTAAAAATAACTCCAGATAATGCAACATTTGATTAAATGGAACTTCTTAATACAGCTATTAGCTGGTGGGATTTTTTTTTCCATTTACACATTCCAAACTGAGCCTGATAAGATGGCGCTAACATTTAGCTTGAGGTGTGGAATGTTAATAGTGGGATCTTGGACAGTTTGTTTATTTTTTATTTATTTCCTGAATGTGCCACTCCAGCCATGTGCCAGATGGGGGTCCTGGAAGGCTAAAGTTTTCTGTTTAGCTTCAGAACCTCAAGAAACTGTCAGATGAGTTCCCATCCCAAGGGTGGCATCACCCTCATGGAGAAAGGCAGAGGAGTAGCATTAAGCCAGAGCTAAAAAATATTTTTGTTCTTCTGTCAAGAGTGCCCTTTCCCTTCAAGCTGTGTAACATGTCCAGTGAACCTTTATTTACCGTATCTTCTACTGGGCTCTGGGAAAAGAGGACCAAGGAAGTGTTCTGGTCCTTGTGAGCAGTTGAACCCAGGCTGTCCCAGAGGCAATGGTTTCCTTTGCTGTGAAACCCTGCAGCTCTTGTAGTTCAGGACCACCTGGTGCCTGGCATAGAATAGGCACTCAGTCACTTTTTCTTGAGCCCTTACACTGACTAGTAGCCAGGGAGTATAGAGGCCCCACTTGTCCCCTCAGTGCACATTTCTTGAGCACCTACTGCATGGAAAGCACCATGCTATTCCCTGGTAAAACAGCAATGAGCAAAACAGACTTGGTCCCTGCCCAATGGACCATATTAACATTCTCACTAATATCCAGCGGCTAGTTAAGGATGCTGTCCATATGTCTGTCTGTAGGTTTTATGATTTGATCTCCACCCTATTAATTGAGTTTCAGCTCACTGAACTGAGTTTATGCCCCGGTGACCACCATTAGGCCTTTACAATCATTCTTTCTCTTTTTAATTGAATTTATTGGGGTGACATTGGTTTACAAAACCATACAGGTTTCAAGTGTACAATGCAATAAAACATCATCTGCACACTGCACACCGTCATGCACCCATCACCCCAAACAAAGTGTTTTTCTTTTCCCATTCCCCACCTTTCCTGCTGGCTATCACCACACTGTTGTTTGTGTCTATGAGATATATATATATTGCTTAATCCCTTTATACTCTTTCATCCAGCCCCCTCAACCTCATTCTTATAATGGTATTTTTATTTCTTATATATTAGTTTTAATTCCTTGAAGATAAAGATTTGGATTCCATTTGATTCGATGCATATTTACTAATTGCCTATCATGTACAAGACTCTGCACTTTTACTATGCTTCTGGCCTGTCCCGGGATGACTGGGCATAGAATATTCCCTTTCCTTAAGCTCAGCCCAGCCAGGGTCATGAGGAAAGGGAGGGTAGGTTGTGCATTACATGATGGTGCCACATCTAAAAGGACACTTGTCCACATCATTGAGATGGTAGATTTATGCATTTATAACCATGATCTCTGGGTGGATGACAGCATATTTTCCTAACAACATTGTATATTAAATATATTAAGAAAATTTCCCCATATATCAAATGAGTCTTCCCAGAGATACCTTTTTCAAATTTACATAAAGATACTTTCTAAATCATTGGGCCCACTGATCCTTTCTTTGTCCCATCAGGGACTAGGACAAATCCTCTAGTTTAGTAGGGCAGTAGAGGAAAGGGGATGGAATCAGAGTGGTTTTTAGTAGAAGTCAAATAGTTAGAAACTATGTGAGTCAACCAGCTGTGTAGCTTTGAGCACATCCCATAACTACTTTGAGCTTCAATTTCCTCATCAGTAAAATGGGGATTATCCCCATCTCTCATGGACTTACTAAGATCAAATAAAGTAATTCTGGGGCTGTGCCTTGTTCCATGTGCTTGGACTCAGTCAATATTATTTCAGTCTGGTGGTTGATGGGGGCAGAGGTAAGGAAGGGGAAGTGGGACATGAACCTGCCAAGAGACTTTATGGGAGGCAGCTTTTACTTCTGTGTCCTCTGGGTGACTGTGGGGTGAAGCCAGGGACCATTTTGTCCTGGGAAAGATCATCACTGAAGACTTGAAACTCCCTTCAATTTTAGCAGTATAGAGAAAGGCATTCAATTTTCCTTATTTCCATCTTGGGGATTGCAATCTACATTTGCAAGAAAATGAGGGTGTCATTTTCCTAGTTTCCAGGCACCTTGGCTGATTCATTGCAGCATTAGAAGTGGTTAATGGCAATTGAGGTAGCAGCAGTTTTTGGCGGCAAACAGGACCCTGCCAGGGACCCTGGGTAACTCTCAGGTGTTATTACAACCTGTCTGGCTTTCTATCGCACTCACTGGTTTTTCCATCAAGTTATCTGCCAGTCTCCGGCTTTCATTTCCTGGGCAGAGATTCTGAGGTCAGCCGGAAACCCCTTTGCATTGCTGCAGAGGGGCTGATGCATTGATTCTTGTGTTTGGATCTGATCACAGATTGAAATTAGATTGCTTCCTCTCCTGGCTTAGGTTATGATAGCACTCTGTAGTTTATGAAAATTTATTTACTGTGCATTTTGCTTCTTGAAAAGCCTGGTAATTTGTTTCTGTCCTCTACTCAAAGAAAGTAGGTCGAGGACTGGCCAGGATCCAGGAGTAATGAAGTGTTGGTGAGAAAAACACCACCCAGAGACATGGATCTTTATTAGACCCTTCCTGTTTTGATGAGGGCAATATCGCAGTGCTCAAGGTGATGGGTCTCTGTTTCCTTATGGTTTGACTGGGGTTGGCTGATTCCCTCTTGCAGGGCCTCCGCATCCCAGATGGTGGAATGTGTCTAAGTTTGGCAACCTACATTCACCTGATGGAATAACACTTCCAAACTGTGCATGCAACTGAGAAGATGGAGGGGGCTTAGCACTCAGTTGTAGGCTGTGTGTAGATTTGTGTGTTCATTTTCAAGTTGTCTTCAAGCTCCTCCAGGGGGGATAAGTGAATAGAGGATCATGTTGTATCTATATTTGCAGGAGCTCCCTGAAGCTCCAAGGCCAGAACCCTGTGACTAAAGCTTGTTACATAGAATAAAGAAAGAAACTGGGGCGTTCAAACCCAAGGGAAGAAGGATGGTTCCCAAATTTTCTCAGCTGGCAGCACACTTTGTGTGTCAGTAAGATTTGCATGATGCCTCTAGGTACATGTGAGCCTGTGAGTGTGGCACAGAGGTGTGCATGTGCACACACACACAGAGTTCTATTCATTAAGTAGTTATATGCAAATAAGTTAAAAGTATTTATGTCCTAACAACTTAATGGTCATTTGGAAAAAATATACAGAAATTGAAATAAAAATATTTTATTAATATTTTAATAACCATGATTACTACCAATGAGACGTGTGCACCATTGGGCACTATACAATATCTCTAATCTTGGAATCAGATTGGACATCACCACCTTTATCTCTGTTCCACACTGATTTTCATACAGTACTTGCTTTTTATCACAACGACACTGAAATTTTCACAAAGATAGGACACAATTAAGAGAAATGTAAATGATATAATGTTGAAATTGAGGGCTATTTTGAGCTAGTAGTTCGAAGGGCATTTGACAACTGTTGAGTATTGCTTTGTTTTCTTCAAAACTTTAAAATATTTTAAAATAAAATTTGAATTAAACCAAAATTAATTTAAATCTGTTTTAATTTAAGTATCCCACGGTGCCTCTCTGAGTTTGCTGTAGTGACCCCAGGTGTGTTGGCACACAGTTTGGGAACCTGGGCCCTGGGCACAAGATGTTCTCAGACAGACCACAGCTGGGAGGGAGGAAACTAGTGCTTGTCCATTTGGCTGTCCTTGCAAGCGCTTCCAAAGTCACCTATGACCTACTGCTCAGCAAAGATGCCTGAACCCATCCATTTTGCCTGCAGTGCATTGGATTTTGTGATTCAAAAGGGTGGAGGGAACTCAGGCTATTCATCGTAACTAACCTATACAGAGTTCCTCATTGGCAGCTAGCTTTCCAACTTTGCCCTCAAGGAGAACGCAGTCTTTTCCAGACTCTGACAAGCTCAAGATAGATATAGATTCTAGGACCAAATGCTTACAATTCAGATTTGACATTTTTCAGGGTAATACTTCACTTTTCTTGGCACAAATTAGAGTAATTGAATTTGGTTAAATTTCTGAGTTTAAATAATTAAATTAAAAATATGTTTTTCACTCTCCATGTGGCTCTTGCTGAAGTGTCACCGTTTTCAAACCCAGCAAGAATACACAAGTGCAGAAAGATTTCTGTGCACGCTGGCAGCAGGCTCCCTAAATGCAAGCTCTCAGGGAGCTAGAGGACTGAATGGGGATCCTTTAAATGGTAAAAGGGCACTTTGCATTCAGTGGAATGAAATTCTCTTTCCAGATTTACATTTCTGATGATTTTGGTAAATCTTCATGTTACAATTTGACTGTGAGTGACTGGACGTCTTTCTGTGGTAGCCCAGGGCTTGAACACATTCTGTCAAGTTTATCATCCAAGGAAGAGACTCTTTTCAGCCCCTAATGGGTATGTGGTAGCAGGTGGGAATTGCCATTGAAGAGTTGGGAAACCCTAAATCTCTTTTCATCGGATTTGACTGTTGGTGGCAATGTAGAAATGCATTGAAGTGTTTCTAACAAAGCTGCCCTCCCTGCCTGGCATTCAAAGGGGGAAAGAGGGTATTTTGCACCATGACAACAGGTGACCTCTATTTGGAATTGTCAACAAACATTAATCGGCCTTCTAAAACACATATGCTGTAATGTAAGAGACTGGCTGCCTGAAGGGAGGGCCCGGCATTCAGCAACACTGGGGCAGTTCTTACAGGATGTCAGCAGACGTGGTTAATTGATAATGATTAGGGCCGTCTGAAAGCCGATTCCCTGAGTTTGGAGAACACATAATTGTTGTATGTAACCCAGAGCGGCTTTGCTCTTTCATCTATATGAAGAGATCAGAAAAGAGAGATTTACGGCTTAGGTTGCCCCAAGCCACACATAGCAGGCTTAATTTTCCTTTCCAAGGGAATTTGAAGACCGTTGTTGTGACTAGTTCTCTGTGGCTTATATGGCATGTTGAGGTCACCTGCAAGTTTTTGTTAAATGATTGATTGACTGAAATTAATTATTCTGTCAGAGCTGGACTGGAGGTAAGATGGAGGACACTGATAAATACAAAAGCTAAAGCGATTCTTATAAATGCACTTATGTCTCTTTCTATTTAAATAAATCAGACAGAATACATACATCCTGGATGGTGTTGGGTGTCTCCTCCCCATTTTGCTCTATAGCCCTAAGGTATTTTCTTTCAAATTCTGAAGTTTTGCCTTGAGTGGCCATTCATTTACCTCCAACTGTAGGCTGTTTGAACCCTTTGTTATTTCATTCCTTCTAACCTTTCCACAAACACCTCAGCCCCTGATAAGAGGCTGATTCCAGTGACAGCCTGAGATTAAATCAACTGAATTCAGAGGGTTGTGTTTGAGCTAATAGCTAGCCAAGCAAGTTGGGGGATGTGGCTGGTGAGTTGGGGAATGGGTGGAAGGCAGGTGTTTGTTTGCTTCCAAATGTCAGATTTTGAAGGCGTGGAAACCACCGTGTAGGGCTCTTTTTCAGAAGGCAGTGAAAACAGCTGTTTAGTGATAGGCTGTTTAAAGTCTATGTTCTTAAATCCCATGAAGAGAATCAATGACAGTTAAGAAAATGCCAAAATGACTCTTCTGATTACCTTTCAAAGGACAAGCAATTGTCTATAATTGATTTATCCAGTTTCCAAGGCACTGCAACAAAGGCCGTTTCCCACATGGGTTCTGAGGAGCACGTAGGTTGCAAAAACCTCTTCCTTAAGTGGCACAAGGTTCAAAATGAGCAAGAACACATTGGAAGTGCCAAAAAAGGCTTATAAGCAAATTGGCCAAGATATCAGAATTATAAACCTATGCTCTGAAAGCATGTCTCTTACATCGTGTGCTCTTTGGTGAAAGTATGTATGAATTAGGGCTGCCTAGTCCTACAAGGATTAGAAAAATCCCACAAGGATTAGATAGGTGATGTCCTTGCCAAGGTCATCACTGATACCCATAATATTAGAACTGAGAAATACCCAGCAGTCACTTGGTTTGTTGATTCTCAGAACCTAGTGTGCCCTTTTAGAATCACCTAGGGTGCTTGTTAAACATTCAGATTTCTGGGAACCACCTCCCTAGGTATTCCACAGAGCTTGAGGGTCTTCTTCTAATGCTGCTGCTTTTTAACAAATTCCAAAATAAGGTTGCAGGTTAGCCCCTTTGGGTAACATGGCCCCTCTGTGACCTCAGAGATAGATGGCTACCTGGCCAGCAGCTATAAGTAACGACAAACAGTCTGAATCTGGATGTCCCAGTCCTCTCAAGGCCCCTGTGTCTCAAGGCCCCTGAGTTTATGACAAAAATGCAAAATTTTCACGTGCCATCACTGTTCCCTCTACTGCCTCTGACCCCTCCTCAACCCTATAAGTAGCACCGAGGCCAGAGGCAGGGTGTGGTTGCTCTTGGACTGATCCTCCACCATCAAGTGCTCTCCTGTGATGTGAGTAATAAATGGCATCTGCCCATCTGGTGGTCTTTCAGGTAGTTTTTTTGAATATCATGAACATAAGTACAGTTCCCCAGTTTGGAGCTCCAGTGTTTCAGCCCCAACTTCCAGTTCCCTTATTTGACAAATGATAAGATCAAGGGCCAGGGGAAGAAACTAGTACAACTACTCCAGTTTACAAAACTCTCTGAAAGGCCATGGGTAGATTGCAGATGGGATTTTGGGGGTGAGTAATATTTCTCATCTTTAAGCAAGCCATGGCTGCTTCAATACTAATCATTTTAAGGTATCCCAGTCATTGAATGCATGGTCTTGTGGGTATCTTAGAAAAGAAAATGATTGAAATAGGTGGGGTCTGGAAAATTGCAATTTCTTGATGGTGGTTAAAATTTCATTGACTGGGTAGAATTAAAGCAACAAAAGAATATTCATGTAAACTGTCATAAATTCAGTTAAAGAATTCTATTATGGAAGGAAATTCTAAGTATTTCTTTCCCAGCAATTTCTAAAACAATAAAGGCTAACTTGGAACTCTTTATACTCCTTCCTGCTAGGAGATAAGAAATGATATCACCTCTCTAATTTATGAACCTGTGACTTATTTACATAGAGCCCAGATTTGTACTGCTATAAACACAGTGTTTTGTGGGGTTAAATGTGGAGCCTGAAAATGTATGTAGATGTCCAATCACTTCATGAACTTTATGAGCTTAGTGCCTTACTTTATATCTGAAAGCATATTAAGGACTTCATATTATCTTTTTTTTAAAGTACCTTCCTCCTCTTTTTAAATATGTATGGCTCCTATACATGGCATATAAAATGTTTTGGAAAGTGGTCACCACTGAACTAAGACTAGGATTGCATAAATATTTAGTTATAGATATGAGTGTGTTTCTTGAAGGTATACATATGTCAGAGTTTCCTTAGCTGTTCTTACAAAGCCAGGCCTATTAGCAGTGTGGAGCAAGATAAAGGAAGCAGTGAGCCAAGATAGAAAGGCATCCTTGTCATTGCTGGGTATAGTGCTGCTTTAAGTTATCACTGTGTTGATTCTGTTCTTAACAAAGTTAAACAAATCTTTGATTGGAAACTGTTTTCAGTTGTCATTTAAAATAATAATTAGGTCTCCCTGCTCCAATCAGTCTCTTTCAAGGTGGTTTTCAAGTTCATGTCTGGAAAGATCCTGTATTTAGAGGTCAGGTCCTATACTAAGCTGACAGCTAGTTGGTTTCATGTGGCCAATAATTTTCCCTGAAATTCCGCTGGAGATTGTTTGACCCTTTCAGAATTCTGTTTTGTTGTTGTTTTTAATCTCAAATATTACTGATTGCATACCTTTTTTGGTGAGAGGGAGAACTGAGATGAATGTACTGTATTTTTTATGTACTTCTTTCCGGTAGCTGTGCCATCTTCAGTGACAGTGAACAGAACATATGACCATGAAACTTACATAGAAAAAGGGGGGTCTGTAATTTTTTTAACAAAACTGTATTGAGATATACAGAGTGCTGGGCACTATGTTAAGCACTGGGCTTCAAGTGGACCTTGGGAGTCAGAGGTCTAAATAGACATTAGAGTGGAACATGATACAACACATATGTAAGAGGAGGCCCCTTAGAAGGAGCCAAATTCTAACTGGGGCTTTCAGCAGAAGAAGTGGCTCATGGACAAGAAGGAAGAACCTGTGAATGCCTTGTTTAGCCTGAGACCTCAATCCACACTTGATATTTTGGTGGTAGACAAGTGAGGATGGCCATTCAGGCAGAGGGTAGAGCCTGTTCAGAGGTACAGAGACTTGAGAGGACATGACATGTCAGAAAATTAGAGCTACACAATATTGCTGGAGCATCATTTACAAGGAGGGTGAGGTTACTGCTGAATAGGATTCTGAGCTTGACTTTCATATAGGCTTACATGTCTATGCATTGTTATGCTTCTTTGAGAGTTTGATAATACTTAAGGGACACATAAAGATCTTAAAAAGCGCAAGGTCTCATGTCAAGTCTATGAGACTTTGTTTCTGGGCTTATGAGGTAGCTGGAAAACCTTGGGCCTTATTCTCTCAAGTGCTTTAAGTTATTCATTAGAGGTGATCTAGTTTTTAGGTTAATTTGCTCCCGCGGTTCCACAATGGGTCAAACACCTGCATGAAAAGCCTAATATGTGCTTCTCATTCAGAAAATTTGACTCTAGGTCCCTGATGGATGTTATGTAAAGCAGGAGCTCCTTGGCAAAAGATTTTACAAAATGCTTGGTTAAACAAAGTTGGAAAGGCTTTCTTCCTGTTGGGCAGCCCAACCCTTAAATGTGCCAAAGTACACTATCATCTCCAAGAGGATAAGGCATTTCCTGAAATTATTTGTTTGTGAAAACTTTTTTTTTTCACAAAACTTTGTGAAACAAGTGTATTCTAGAATGTTCTTTGACTAAGCTGCTCTTGAGATTCAATTTAAACAAGTCTTCTGATTGTACATCAAGTGGAATTTCCTTTATCAAAAGTTGTGCCTACTGAGATACTCAACTATCAATGAAGAGGGTGAAAATCAGTCCATTCAGCAAACACAAAATGTGTCCTCTACTAATTATTTGACGTCGTGTTGGTGAGATAAAGGGTTGCATTCCTCCCATTCTAACTGGTCACTTTTGCAAAGATACAGCCCCAGCCTCTGGTGGGCAGCATGGGGTATGCCAAGAAGGTTCCAGCAAAATACAACTCTTCTTGACCTTGTACCATTAAAGTCACAGAGCTATTAAAGCTCCATCCAGGGCATTTAGAAGAGCTGTGACTAGGCATAATGTGCCTTTTGAGGGTGACCATTCATTTGTCCATCTAATTAGCACTCAGCACCTTTGACTGCCCACACGTCTTTAAAAAAAAATCTCCAGCATTTGAGGCTTCGGTGCATGGATTGCAGGGCTCAAATGAAAATCAAGATCTGGCCTTGTATTTATGGAGGTTTCTTCTTTCCACTACGTCTTACCTATTTCCTCAGCCCTGTTCTCAGTAATGCCTGTCACAAAGAGCCCCATAAATTTAGCATTTGCAGCTATAAGTTTGTCATTCTTTTCTTGAAATAAGATCAGGGCACTATTATAAAACAGCAGAAGGCTGAATGTGAGAGCAGCCAACATATTGTTGACTGATTCATCTGGGGCATTTAGTTCTTCAAAATGAAAAAACAAAAGAGTCTAAAAAGCAAACACAGTAAATTAAAAGAATGTTATTCTATGCATAGAACAGCTGTTTTAATACTTGCTTGGTAAGGTCAGATGACTGACCCACTTCTTTTAGGTTAAAATATGTCTTCCTTTAAGTTTATTATTAAAGACACATGGAGAAATTTACTTTGCTCTTCTTGTCAGCATTGTGCCACAATGAAAAAAACACCATTTGAATTTGGTTTAGGTTCACTATTTTCATGAAAATGATAGTTAATTCTGTTCATGTGATTATGATTATTGTTTAGTAAGAGGACCTTGCCATTGTTATCCTGAAGCCAGTGGTCAGTTACAAAAGATTGTATTGGTGGTAGCTGTTTTCTCTTAAGTAACTGCACAGCTCTGTTTTGCCAACTAGTAAAATGAATTAACAGGAAGTGAAAGATTTAGTGTCTACTTGAAGGAGGATATAGTGATCCACTGCAGGGAGAAAGCTCCACATCAGGCCTTCTTTGAATGTTGGATGCTCATTATCTCATTTCTTCAGCAAACATTAAATGCCTATTCTATGTTTGGGTCTGGACCATTCATTACATAATTAGAAGCTGTAGAAGAGCCTGAACCCCACAGTAGCATAACTGAAATCTCTATTAGCTTTTCAGTCTGAACCAGAAGTCTTCTAGCCCACTTGAGATTTGTCCACAGTCCCAAAGCTGCTAAGTGTTAGGACAAGAGTCTAAATCTTTTGCTTCTTCTTTAGCTTTCTCCATATGCTACTTCCTTAATTTTTTCTGCCTGGTACCAATCATTCAGCAAGTTTTATCAAGTGGCTAGTTTGAGAAGAGTAGAGTGCTGGGCCAGATGGCCCTCCTGTTCCTTTTGCTGTGCTGTGGATGTTGTGGATTCTCCAGTCAGTCTCTTCCTGTCTGAAATCCTTAAAGCCCAAAACCAATTCTAGCAAATATTTCATCTTAGAACATGTAATTCTGTTTTATTACACTCATCTAATTGTATTACACCACACACATAATAAATATCTGTTGAGTGAATGACTGATAGAGTGAATTAATGATCTGACCATATGCCAACTCAGGACAGTGCTCATTCTGCCCCTCTGTGACATGTGATTATCTAGCTATATCTCACATTGTCTCCTGGTGATGGGGTCTTCGCTACCTTCTAGTGCAACCCATTTATGCATGGTAACTCCAACCAGAATGGTATTTCCTATTTGTAAATCTCAGTTCACTAACATCATTGCATCGAAAGGACCCCAGAATACATCTGACTCCTCTTTCACAGGGTCCTTCAGACATTGCAGGGCACCTGGTATATGTGTCTCATCTCCAGATTTAACATAATTCTGTCAGCTATTTCTCATTATGACACAACTCCCTGATGAATCTCCATCTTGAATTCTCTTATACCAACATAGTTAATTTTAGCCACTTTCTAATGTGAGTGTGGGGCCAGACCAGAACATTAGTATTGAAAGATGGAATGACCAGAGCAGAATAAGGCCAGAACATTGCCTTCCTTCACCTGAACTTCTACTTATATATTTTATAATTAAATATTGTGCTATTTGTTTTTATATTTTATTTCTGCTAGTCATGCCACTGAGTTGATTTATGTGAGCTACTAATCATCTAAACCAGTGATTTTCAACTGCAGGTAATTTAGCCTTTCTGGGGATAGTTAGCAGTGACTGGAGACCTTACTGATTTTCACTAGTTGGGATGGGTGGTGATATTAACATCTACTGGACAGAAACCAGGTGTGATGCTAAAATCCAACAATGCATGGCACAGCTTCCCACTATAAAGAACTATCTGGTTTGAAATGTCAGTAGTGCTTCTATTGAGAAAGTCTGGTCTAAACCATCTGTCCTTCTCATTGGCACCTCATGGAACAGACCTTGATCTTCTGCTAGTGAGGTTCCTCAGATTTTTGAAAGTGAGTCAGTAAACCTGTTCTCTCCAGATGAAGCCTCCCCAGGATCGTTGTCAACCATTTCTAAGACTTGCACTGCCTTTACCTGCTGGTGATCTACCACTTTGCAGTTAGACCAGTGATCCCATAAATGAACAATGTTTTGGTTGGCATCTGACACCTAGGACAGAGCTTCTCAAAACTTCACTCTGCACAGAAATCATCTGGGGATTTTGTTAAAGTCAAGCTCTGATTCATGCAGGTTGGAGTGGAGTGGAGACTCTGCTACTCCAACAAACTCCCAGGTGATGCTGAGGCGGAAGTTCTACCAATGGATGGCATTTTGAGGAGCAAGACTCTTAGCGAGTTTCCTATTGGCTTTATTTGGACAAGGGCTTTTCTGTCCCTTGGATACGGTACAAGTGTTTGAGGCTGGGAACTCTGGCTATCACCCTGGCCATGTGGCAGGACTGGGCACTGTGATGCTATAAAGCTAAGAAAGATAATGGTCTGCTAATTGCCAAGCAGTGTTGGTAACTCATAAGTCCTTGCTGCATCCTGTTGCAGGTTGAGGAGAAACAACAACAAAGCTATCTCCTACTTAAGAGTTGGAGATAGAAGAGAGGGGGGAGCTCCCCCACTCACAGCCTGGAAAGAATGTAATATCCAGTTGTGAGTTGGTTTCTCTAGGTTATGCATATGTTTATAAATTATCCTAGAAGTTCCTTTTCCTCTTTCCCTTTATCATAGAGTGTATTTCTTTTAAATGACAGGTTTAATTTTTCTCCCCTCTCTGTGTAGATTTCATGGATGATGTGGTTTAATAAATCAAACTGATTCCCACCATTGTATCAAGACTCTTTAATCAGTTCTTTGAATTAATGCAATCAAACGGTTGAATTCTTACATTCATCTCTATATTTATGGCTGTGTTGTGCTTTTTTATTGTATTGGAAGAGGAATATCTTCATTCACAGCCAAAATAAAATAAATCTAGGCAGGTTATCTAGTAAACTGACGAGGCTATAAGGTGTGTGCTATGTGTGTTTGCATGTGTGTGCATATGTGCACAAAATGCAGAAGTCATCAGCATAGCTCTCACATTAAATTTTCTGTTGGGATGTCAGATTCAGGAAGTCAGTGTTGTATCAAGTTCAATGATAATGGTCTTGTTTTATCAGGCCATTAACCCAGGGGTTCTCAAACATGTTAAAATTACAGTGCTTCTTGGTGAGTACCCTGGATTTATATATGTTCTAGTTAAGAGCACAGTATCTGGAGTCAGACTACCCTGAGAAAATCCCAGTTCTTCCATGGGCTGGCTGTGTGACTCTGAACGTTTTACTTAACCTCTCTGTACCTCCTTGGCTTTAAAATAGGAATAATATTACCATCTCTCACATAGGAGAGTTAGGATTAAAATTAAAGGCATTTGGACCCATGACAGGCACATGGCAAGTATTTGTTATGTGGGGACTGTTACTATTACCCCAGACTTAAAACAGCTGAACATGTCATTTTCAGCCAAATCAGAAATGCTGTCTTATGGCACATCCTCTCAGAGACATCAGTAAAAGGTGGTAAGGATATAAGAAAAATAACTAGAGGACACTCAGAAAATTGAAGAAATTCTATTTTTTTACATGGTTCCTTTCCTCCCACAAACTGGGAAACTAACCCTATTACTGAGTGTGATTCCAGGAACCCAGGAAACACAGAACCCAGGGTTGTGCTGGTGCAGAGTGTGCGCATCAGTCCTCCTTCACTTCTCTTCTCACAGGCTTTGAGTCCATAGAGATGACACACATCAAAACCTCTTTCTGATTTTACGAGATCAGGATAGTACACTGATGAATTCAAAACGCTATGTGAAGGTATGTGGAGGAATACCTGCTTTTTAAAACATGGTGTGCATGCATGTGAATGTGTGTGTTTAATGGAACTAATGGTAGCTACATTAGGGAGTGATTATTCTAATTACTAAACAATTTACAAGAGGGTTTCTTACAATAGCAAATGGCTTCCATTTCTGCTCTTTTTGCCAGCTTTTAACATGGTTCATAAACACAAGAGCTCCATGTCTTAAAACTCTGATGGCATTCATTGATCTAGGTGGATAAGTTTTTCTTAATTTGCATAAGGGAAGACTGGATTGGGGTATATAACATAGGTATGTAGACATATGGAAACAGCATGGCGTTTTAAGTGTTATTTCTTGAGCTTGGGCCAGTAGTAACAGCCTTATTACTAATCAACTTTATCATAAAAATATACTTGACATTGTATAGAACTCTACATATAAATCACTTTCACATGTATACTTTTCATTTATTCCTCACAAGACTTGTGTAATAACTCTTAGTGACCCCACTTTATTTTTGAAAAAACAGAAGCAGAGAAGTGAGATGACTCCTAAAAGCTCACCCAACTTGACAATACCATAACTAGGCCTCAAACTAAGTTCTTCTTCCTCTAAATTTATTGGCCAGTTTGGGTGTGTTTGCATCCATGATGGCCACATGCCATAATTGTCAGTGTTCTTTGTGTGGAACTCAGCACCTGCTACACTGATTCCACATATAATCCTCATCTCTCATTTGTCAGAAGCATTTTTGTGTGTGTGTGTGGTGTGTGAGGTTGCTAGTGGACTTTGTATTGAATATCTTAGGTCAGAAGCTTCTTAGCTCTTGGAAACCAGTGGATAATCCACATAAAACTGATGGATTTGTTCTCATTAAGGGTTTTCGGACTGCTGTATCAGTTAGCTATTGCTGGGTAATAAACTATCCTTCAAAATTAGTGACTTAAAACAACAAATTTCTATTTATTTCCCATTGTACAGATGAGCAATGTGGTTGGATTAACTTAGATTGTTCTCTGAATCCAAAGTGATCTCAGTTTTTGGCTGGTCTCCCTCTCAAGTCTCATTTGGGGCCCCTGCTATGGCTTATGTGACTGGGGCCTCTTTTCATGTAGTCTTTCATCTTTAAGCAGGCTAGTCCCAGTCTTGTTCACATGGTGGTTCCAGAACTCCAATAGCAGCAAAACAGCAAACCCAATGCATGAGTGCTTTGCTAGTCTCTGCTTACACCTTATTCACAGCTATCTTACTTATCAAAGCAAGTCCCATGACCAAGTTTAGGGTCAATATGAGAAGGAACCACCCTATGACTTGGAGATAAAAAGGCTGAAACAGCATGGGAACCATTACCACAACAGTCTACCACACTGCCATATCCAGTGTTTCTTTCCTTCCAAACTTTTTAAGAAAGGTTATATTGCCAAGAACAACCAAGAGGTTCTTTCTCTTCACTGAGATATCTCCTTATTGTTAATCCCTCAAAACTCTGTCAACTCAGTACACTTGGCCCTTTACAAAGCTCTGGCTTCTTTCAGTGGTGCTGCCCTGCTCCCTCCCACGGGACAGGTTGGCATTAACGAATTGAAAGATTGGTCTTAGTCAGGGCTTTTCTGACTTCTTAATGGTGTGCATGTAACTTCTCCTTGTCAGCTTTCCTTTCTGAAATGCATATGTTTATTTCAAATCCAGACACTGGAGTTTTCTGTTTGGGAAAGAATTTTAATGAAGCTTTATCAGGTGTGTTAAGCAATCTGAAGAGCAGCCTTTTGTGCCCAGAGGAAGCTGTGTGGCAGTCAGGAGCTCCTTCAGAAAAAGGGCTGCAGAATGAGGGAAGCTAAACCTTCCTTTAATGATGCTTCTCTCTTTAAAACATATGACTTTGCATGAAAGTTTGTGTCAAGGAGTTTAGCTCATGGAAGGGGAACTTAATGATGTGCAATCTGGAGGAAGGAGCGGACACTCGATGATAATTCCCAAGCAGATGAAAGAGAATATTTCACGTTGCTGAGACACATGTGATTTCTTTGGATGCAAATAACAGAAAGAATGATGACAGTTATACCAGTTCTCTGCTTTTGGGAAAAATCACCAGCTTAGCAACACTAAATGGCAAGGCTTTTGTGGCTGAGTTCTTTCCGTGACTAATTGGAAACACATCTCTCTATTTTTCTGTCGTTGAGAAAGAACTACTCTTTGGTAAGTGGTATTCAAAAGTGTACTTTTCTAAAAACTCAGTCCTGTGCTGGGCTCTTGGTCATAAGTGAATGAAAATTCTTTCTAATGCCAGAGAGTGTGAATAATACTTTTGTGGAGACAGCCAGACACTGGCAAGTGACTTACAGGTTTGGAGTCCCAACTTGGTAGATCTCACCAGCTCTGCCTTCATGAGCTTATTAACTTGAACACATCCCTTCCCCTCTGGCCTCAGTTTCTTCACTTATAAAATAGAAGAATGGAGCAAATGATCCCAAAGTTTTCATGTCTGCCAGAAAAGCCTATAATTTTTTAAAAAAGAGACAATTATTACTTTTTGATTTGGGATTAGATGATTCAGAGACGGCAGTGTGAAATACTTACTGGATTTATGGCAGGAGACACTTTGTAAAATAAAGCAAAACAAATCCAGGCTCTGGTAGAGATCTATCCTTGTGCCCATCTAGCCATGTCCACCTGTATATCCGCCACTCTCCTGTTTTCTCTATTGTTCCAGCCTGTCCATTTCTAAGATGTAATTGGTATGGGGAAAAAAACAAAATCTGCCATCCTCCAAGGTGAATCAATATAATAATGGATTGGCCAAAAAAGTGTGTTACGTTTTTTTCCATACAATGGCTCTACTAGCACTTAGTTGTCTTTAATTTCATTCAAGACAATTTTGTTAGATTGTATTGGAATAGCAGTCATATCAGCATGCAGTTTTTAAAAAAGTTATCATCAATATTTGTGAATTTTTTGCAACCATTTTAAAATTGAAGATAGAAGAATATACACAACATTTTTGCATATTGTGCTTTATTATTTAAAGAAAGGTAAAAATACAAATGAAACACACAAGAAAAGATTTGTGCAGTCTATGGAGAAGGTGCTGTAACTGATCAAATGTGTCAAAAGTATCTTGCAAAGTTTCTTAGTACTAGTGACGTTTTGGCCAATAATTCTTTGCTGTGGGACTGTCTTATGCATTGGAAGATGTTTAGCAGCACCCCTGGCCTCTACCCACTAGAAGCCAATAGCAGGAGATAGCTGATATACTCAAAATATCCAAACCAACAAAGTTATTGGTGGAAATGAAAAATTTGTCTTTTATTTTATAGAAAAAAAACCATAATGGACTTTTTGGCCAACTCATAGATATTGTTGAGCACTCTGGCTAGAAGAGTGATGAACATAACAGGGTCTCCAGAAAAATTGGTAAGCTCCTATCTTCTGCAGTTTACTGGCAGAATCTAACATGCTTCAGATGCCATGAAAGTAATATTTTGACAAATGGGGGTTCCATAATAGGAAGTGTTTTCATAGGGCTTAAAGGAAGGAAGAGTGGCCCATAACCTCAACACCCTGTGATTGCCAATTGACCTTAGCACGCAACACAAGAGAGGAGGAAAACCAGCTTCTCCTGAGGAATTTTCTTCACAAAGCTGTGATGTCCCTCCACTGGGGCGTAGGAAAGAAGTCGTCTCTCTCTCTGTAGCATGCCTTTGCCTTTCCCTCTCTTCTTCCCCCAAGTACGTTTTCTTTTCTTTTTTAAAATTTCTTTTCTTTTTTAAATTTAATTGTTGTTCAAGTACAGTTTTCTGTCTTTTATACTCCCATCCCAGCCAACCAAATGCATTTTCTTTGCATTTCTTTCTCCTAAGCTCCAAGGGCCTTTTTTCTGCCTCTGTAACTTGCTCCCTGAGTCCACGTAGCATAGCTGGCTCACTTCTCCCACAGCTCACCTCTTTTACCTCTGATTTTCAAAATAAACATTTGCTTGTTTTTGAAGAAAAATGTTGTTCAACCTATATGAATATATTTTGTGTAAATCTTGGGGTGAGAAGGCAGACCAGAGGGGTGCCTCTCTTGTCTCTCTCCAGATAAAAGATATATCATGGGTTTTGATGTAGACTTAATTCTTTACACAAATCCTATCATCCACCACAGACATTTTATTTGATTCCAAGTTCAATAATGTCAAGTAAAGTTTCCCAGACTTTAGTGGCTTAAAATGAAAGAGAATCATGTTTTTCTGTCTGAAACTGGAAATCCAAAGAGTTGCTCAGTAAAAATGTTCAGGTGTTTACCTTGTGGCTCAGCTACAGGAAATTGGGAAATTTGGGTCAGAAGCTTTATTCACATTCCAAGTTGATAAAGGGTGGGAAAGATTGAAGAATTGTTCAAATCACAATGCTACTGAGAGTTCAGAAAATACAGTATTATTTTTCCCTAAATTACTTTAGGGTGGGAAGAGGAGAAATTCTCAGTATAATGTAGATGGCTTAATGTGGGTTCTTCATGTTAATGGTTCCAATAGGTAGATTACATAAGAATGGAGTTGCTAGTCCTCATCATGGCAAAGTAATTCTGGGTGGAAATTGATTGATGTTAGAATATCCAGATCTTTGCTACTTTAAGTGGGGTCCCTAAACTAGCAGCATTAGTATTGCCTGGGAGGTTGTTATGACTATGGAATCTTAGGTTTCCCCATCCCAGACCTACTGAATCAGAATTCACATTTTAATGAGACTTCCAGGTATCTCATATGCACATAGAATCTGACAAGCACTGTCCTAGATAAAAAATTCATTGGGATGATGCAAGGCATATATCCTCCCAATATTCTAGTTGATTGAAAGACACACATCTGGATTTGTTACTTGAATCTGTTGATGCTAGCCAAAGAGAAAGTGATTTTAACTTCTAGGAATTGAACCCCAAAATAGGACACCCCCAGCCTACCCCTTCTGCCTCACCTACCAGATATCAACCATTCCAGCTACCCTTACTTTCTTAGTCTTCCCTGAACAAGTTCTTTTTTAGGATTCTGTGTATTTGCTTGTGCTCTTCCCACTTCCTGGAATGCTTTCTTCCTCTTTCCTTGCTCATTGAACTCTTGCCACCCCTCCCCACCTTGTTCACTGTCATCTTTTCTGGGACACATTCTGTTTTCCCCAGGTATGATCAAAGACCTGATCTTCTGTGCATTTATCCCCGGTAAAGTACAATAGACTAGGACAGTAGAAATGTCCATTTCCCATTCTTGACCATGAACTCCTGAGGATTTGAACTCCTTCTTATTTCCTCTGTATCCCTGGCTCCTGATACAAAGCAGGCATTCAGTCCATACTTACTGCATGACTGAGTGAAACTACAGGTGATTTGACTGGGGATGCCTTCTTGGGGTATTCTGGGAATTTCTTGTTCTTCAGGCAACTGTTTGGGCTGTTTTTGTAACAAGCGTCTAGATCCATGAGGCTCCTGAGTTGCAAACTGCATCAGGACTGAGTAATATCATCAAGTGGGCCGAGACCAACCTAGGGTCTCCCAGTTCCTACTTTCTCTCCTCATGCCTGGCACCTTTATGATGCTGCTGATTGCTCTAGATTGCCATAAAGTCTCTGCACTGAGGCTTGGACAAAATCCTATGTCACCAATCTCCACCTCTCCTAAATCAGAAGCTACTTATCTCCTGGAAGGGCCAACTACCATCAAGTGCTCCACATGAAGTGCTTACATATGTCATCATATCTAGCCCCCACCATAGCTCTGTAAACATAGGTGCCATTATTTCCAGTTTATATGGAGGAGACTACAGCCCACAGTGGTAAAATAATTTGTTCATAGCAAGGTAGGTGGTGAGGCAAAGCTGGGATTAAAACTTGAGCCTGTCTGGCTCACTAATTGGTACTCTGAAACACTGCTCTGTACCACAACAGAGGTAATGAATCAGCCAGAGAAACCTATGCAGGTGCTAACCTACCAGTGTACATAATTGATCAAAACACTTGCTCTGAATAGTGCCCTGTTTTAGATACATTTTAGCAGAGAAAAGAGAATAATTACAAGTATCCACAGTAGATTCCTCTATCTGATCGATTTTAACTTTCTAAAGCTCAGACCAGCCTTTAGGGTACTTTGTTCCTGAGATTAAGGGCCACTGCCACCAGACTCAGCCAGTTCAGGGGTCTTGCATCTCTGAAGCCACGCAAAGGGGATGGGGCTACCACTTTGCCTTTAACTTTGTCCTGTTAATTGAGACTGATTCCACAATTTTATTGATTTATATATTTTATTTTTGCTATGGGGATGGGGTGGCCATTTAAAAAACAGTGCCTAGGATGTATTACTCCCTCACCAGATATTTCATGTTTAGTAGAACCTCTCTTTACCATCCAGCCAAACAGCTTCCTCCACTATGTCACCTTCTCCATTCCCTCTGTAAGATATCTTAACCCTTGTTAGGGGTTAGTGCTATGTCCATGCACTTCCACTCTCACCAAGATACAGTTGTGATTACTCCCAAACTTGTTGGTGCCAATTTTTCTGGTATAGTATTATATACAGAATGTAATTAAGTATTACATAAATCAGTGAACTGTGGGTACAAGACGAAAGGAGCTGCTGTTTTTATGAACACCAACCCAAATGCTTTGGAAAGAGTTCATAAAGGAAATGTTACTTAGGAGGGAAAAAAAGGACAGACAAATGATATGAGGGCAAGAAAGCTAAAAAAAATTCTAACAAAGCCTGTGCTCAGTCTGCCTCTTTAAGGATCTTTTAAGCTCCATTCCATTTTAAAGAAACCCAAACTGGATATTGTGGATAACATTTTATAAATATTTCAGATTAAAAAAGAAAACCAAAAACAAAGTGACACTGTACTCCAAGGGCAGCCGGCAAGGGAACAAGGCCTCACTCCTAGGGCGCAGTGGAACTTGGTTCTATCCACAGCCTGAAAGAGCTTGGGAACAGATTCCCCACCAGAGCTTCCACCAGCGAACCCAGCCCAGCCAACACCTCGGTTTTGGCCTTGGGAGACTAGAAGCAGGGGATCCAGCTGAGCCTGCTGAACTTTTGACTTACAGAAATATGAGATAACAGGTTTGTGTTGTGTTAAGCCACTCAGTCTGGCATAATTTGTTACAGCAGCATTGGAACACGAACATAGGAACTGTCAGCTCTATCCCCATTTGCCTATATCAGGATCACCAGTCCTATTTTTTCTAAGATCTTCTTCATTACACGCTTCCCAGCCTGTCATTTTGAGCCCTGTACATCAGTGTAGCCTCAGCGTACCTTTCAAAACTTAACCTCCAGATAAACCCTCTGCCCCAGCCATGTCCTTGGGTTCATAGTTGCCTGTACAAGTCCAGACAGTTGTGATCTTTTGAGGCAGGTCATTTCCTTCTGCAAACTTCCTTCCCTAACCACTGTAGCCTCCAGAGCACTGACTGACTATGTTGCCCATTCAGCTTCTGCTCTGCCTGGTAAGTGCTGGCTCTTCTCTCTGTTTTCTTTTTTCTCCAAATCGATGGCACACTTTTTAGCAGCAGGGAGCATGCACATGAACACTGAGGCGTTCTATTTCCTCTTTATGTCCAGCACAAGAATGAGCACAATCTACATGATCATAAGCTTTCTTGAATGATTGTATTTTACCTGAGAGGGCTATGTGATCTACATGAACACCCACAGACTTCTTCTGTGGGTACTGGTTCATACCTGGGGCCCTTTCCTCTGGGCAATGACTCTTTCAATGTTAAGACAATGATTTGGTACCTTCTTTGGTGTCTTGTAAGTAACCTCTTTAAATGATCTTGGTACCCAGCTTGCGTTCCAAAGCATGTGTCTCCCTGCACATAGATCCTAGTCCTTAGGTTTGTGACTGCTTCCAATACTGAGATGTCATTTACAATGCTTTGTGAGCATTGACTTGGGTCCTCTGTGAGTGAGAGGGGACCTGCAGCACCATGCCAGCACAAGAGAACACCACCCAGGGAGAGCTGGCAGGGTGTTAGGGTGAGGAATAGTAGCCAGGGAATATATTGAAAGCATTTGATTCTTTTCCCCACTCTAGCTATCTATTCTTCATTCCATGCTAATGGGATAATTTGATCGATGAATGCACTGGGAAAAGGCAAGAGAGGCATAAAAAAAGTGTGTAAGCACACAGCTACAAATGAGTGGGCAGATTTACCACCTTCTCCCCGGAATCAAATCTGTCTGCCATCCGCACTGGGTACGAGACAGGCAGATCTGAGCTTTGGCTTAATTACACATAATTTGGGTGACAGCTGAAATGCAAACCTAAACATTCAATCAGTTAAAGATACACAAAATTAAGCATTTCACACAGTGTCCAACCCCTTCAATCTTTATTAATACTTTAATTATGTTAATTATACCATGGTTTCAAGCTCTGCTACTACAACAAGCAGGGGGTGGAGGTGAGGGAAAAGGCAGTCCTCTGAGCAATGCAGCTAAGTAATGAGTACATTTGAATTAAAAGTATGAATGGAATGCAAAGTAGCACAGAAACACAAATACATAATTCAGCAGTTTGCTCACCTTGTTCATATTTCTCTACTCCATAATGATTGACAGTGTTCCTGGAGGGTGGGCCCAAGTCTGTCTCTCTGAATGCAGTGTATATAGTAAGTGCTCAGTAAACATCTGTGAAGTAATCTGGAATCAAAGGTGGTGACATTGTATCCGTAGAGACTGAATGAAGAAAACAGATATTTGTGAAATTATGTTTTGAAGGTAGCAGGGACCCAAATTATCATTGACAGTTGTTTGTGGATGGAGGGAGGTGGTGTCAGGGGTAGGGTGAGGGAGTGGTAGGGGTGGCTGAAGAGAGATAAGAACAGAAAGTGATCAGGCATGCAGAGGCTCATCATTGCTTCTTTGAAGTTATTTCAGCCCTCTGGGATCATCCCCCACCCCCGTCTCTGATGAAGGAAGAAGAGGAGATTGGACCTTAATTATTTTCAAATTGTGTTCTTTTGGAATCCATAAAGGTATGTCAGGCACTGCATTATGTATGTGTGTGGGAAGGTAGGAGCATATTGAGGGAACTACTCTGCTTTTATTTATTATGTATTGGATGTCTAGGGTTTTCTTTGTAAAAGTTGATAAAAAGTGGTTTGAAAACTCCCAAATGTGATATCCTTTTTAAGCTACGCACCCACTCACAGAGCAGTCCCCTATGCCCCGCCTGTGTTGGGGGTCTTCCACCACGATCCAACACCCCTCGTGTTCTACCTTCTTTCTGGGAATGTGGGTCCTCCTGGCTCATCTTCTTTTCTAGCCCTCATGTGATTTTATATCTTGTCTCCCATGTCTTTGCTTATCTTGTACCACCTGTCCAGAGGTCCTTCCTCCCTCTCTGAACCTAACAGCATGATAGGTCACTAAGCCTGGGTCTGGGAAGTCTTAGAGTGTACTAGTCAGTTGTGCTTTCTCCTCTTTCTGAGTTCCTGACTAGATTATCAGTTTCCCCAGTTAGGAGCCATTCAGATGTCTTTTGTAGTTCCTCTCTGTCTTTGCCTCACACTGGACACACAGATGACTACTGAATAAATCCTAATTGCCTTATACATCTAAAAGGTATTGGGAACGAGGGTTAACCACATAAAATCAGATGATAATCTAGCAGGAGAGAATTCAGTTGTCCAAACTAAAATAGTCAATAACTGTATTCTAGGTTTTTTACTTCATAGTTTACTGAGCTGAAACAAAAATGTCATTTGACTGATTTGTGCAAGATATGTTTTTAGGCTTCAATAGGCTGACGTGTACAAAATCATCAGTTGTTTTTAACATTGCTAGAGAAAACCTTGGAGATTTGTACATATGCAGTAGAAATGCACTGCTTACTTCAAAGAGTTTCTTGGGTTTGTTCTTGATGACACCTGGTTCTGTGACTAGCCCTTTTGCCAGGTAGCCTTAGCTAAGCTAAGGATCTTCAGAGCCATACAAATCATTCTCATATTCTCTGAGATCATCAGTGTAATTCTTCATGGAGCACAGAATTGACATTGGGCCTCTTCATCTTGGTGGCCAACCCAAGTTGTTATCTTGTCACTTGTTAATCATGAATCCCACAAGTTCTGAGCATGGGAGCTAATGCTAAAAAGGTACCACCTCAGTAGTTTTTGTCCAGAAACAGAAAAGCAAAAAGTTCTTGAGATCACAGGACCTCAGAGAGTATCAGAAGGAAACATAGCCCAAATCCATCAACTGATAAATATGGACTGATAATGTCAGCCCATGTGTTGTGTTTTTTAGAGTGAAGAATACAGAAGGAACATAGGGCATAATTTCTGCCCTACAGAGCTCTCTGTTTGCATGGCACAGAATTTATAAAACAAAAATACTGTAAAATAATGTAAAAAATGACCAAGTAATAACTGTGGTTCTCAAACATGATAGGAATTCAGAGAAGGAAAAGATCACTATGGAAAAGTTAGAAAGGCTTAGGCTTTTTGAAAAGAGCTGCATGGATACCCTGGGCCACCAGAGAGATAAACAAGTGGGTCCTGGAGCAAATTGAACCTGAAACATCACTGGAGCCCCAAGTGACAAAATGGAAGCTGTTCCACTTTGGATACATTATGAGAAGGCAAAGTTCTTTGGAAAAGACATTACTGCTGGGGCAAGGGGCGGGGGTGGGGAGCGGGGGAAGAAGCAGCAGGACACAAGAAAGCTCAAATGGGAGATGGATTGACGCCGTAAAAGAACCATAGGCATGAGTCTACAGGAGCTGAGCAGGACATGGCAGGCATCACTCATTCACAGGGCTACCAGGAGGTGGAGCCAACTCAACAGCACGTAACACACACAAGCTGTTTTGTCCAATTTCTTCATAAAGACTTTTTTTAACATTTCCTACTTATGGGCCTCCATGTTTTGGGGGTGACATGTCTGCCAAAGTACATTAACTAAGCAATACTTCACTCAAAATATGAGCATTGCCAATTAGTCCTCCTGGCAAACAAAGAAAAGATAACTATAAGGTCCACACTGAATTAATGGTACTTTCAGCCAAGAAGCAAAGACACTTTGTGTTTTCAGTATCCTTTGTATCTTATTGCAAATGAGTATATGTTTTGATGGACATTTTTGGAGATTGAAACTCACTTTGAGAAAACCTGTTTACCACATTTGGGGGACTACTAGGGATCTGCAACCCATATTGGCAATCCTGAGCAAGACGTGTGCTGGTAACCATGGTAGAAGTAGTTGAAATGGTAAAAGACCAAGATCAGCATAGATGAAAGTGACACAGACTTTGCAATAACTTGGACTTTGTCAGGAAATGAGGGAGGGAGGAGGTCACAGCAACGTTCATAAATTTAATCCCTGAAGTGTACCATTGCTGACTATTCTAGGACCAGCCACCTGACTTTCCTTTCCTTCTAGTTTTGTGAGCTCTTACATATGGTACTTCCATGAATGTATCAAACTGAACCATCATTTTCCAAGTTGTGCTGTCTTGTATCACACCTCAAAGATGTACTCTAAACTTAGCATTTGTGATTTACACAATATTCAAGAATTTCCCGTTCCTTTAATTACAGCTACATCTTTTAAAAACAAAATAGGTGCAAGGATATCATTGGCCAATTTGAAGACCTGTTTTGCATTGGCATCTCTATCACCATCCATCACCAAAGGTGTATCCTGCTGTCTGTAATCCAGACTATAATAGGACATCAATGTGTGTACCTTGAGTTATGAATGGAAGACAACTGACTTTGATTTCTCTCAACATCTTGGTTGTATCCAGTTAATAAAATTAAACCATGTATCACTTGAGAAGATAAGTAATTATCTCAATTAGTTGTTATCTCCTCAAATTCAAACACATGACATCAGGATTTCTCTTCAATGGCAAAGTTATAGATGCAGTGGTTAATTAAACACCTTTTCTAATCAAATTAGCTTTCATTTCCTAAATAGAGGTTTTTAACCTGAAAGTGGCTTTGAAACATTGTTTCTTTTGGCAGTCACCTATGAAAGAAAAGATAATGTCCCATCAAAGGATCCTCTAACAGTGAATAATTATTCTTTGTTTGACTGCAAATGCACATTCCTGAAATAATATATTCGTAAGTTTCATAAATTATTTCAAGATGTATTAAAGAGCTTTGGAAATAGTTCTTCTCCCTACAGGAGGTTGCCAAGAATATGTTTTGTCCTTTAAAATTTGAAACAAATTATTATTCACTGGGGAAACATCATCAGAGCTTCCCCCAGCTCCAGCTGACAGGGACAATTTGAAGTAACCTGTTAATGGTAATGCTTTTAAAATTTAGAGATACTCTAAACGGAGTAATTTTAAAAAATTAAAACCATAGCTAAGGGGATTATCTTGTAGGTCATGCAAAGTTAGGAGCCCTATACAATTACTTGAATCAGGGCCTGGATTCCAGCTGCCTGGGTTACATGTTACATCATGGGCCCATGGAGGTGAGAGAGGCAGATATGTCTCCGGTTGAATATCACCTAAATGCTTCCAGGCATAATTCTCTGGAGATGTTTAGTTTGGCCATAAAATACAGCAAAGTATAGCACAAAGGCTACTGTACTAGAGGTTAGGAATAAGGAGTTCAGTCCCAGAAGTCACATAACATTTTGAAAAAACACTATTTCCTCATCTGTACAATGAAGGAGTTGGTTTAAATAATCTCCCTTATCCTTTCTAATGTGAACATTTCATGCTGTTACTGTAAGGTGTTCCTTAACTAAATATTTATGGAATGCTTGCTTCATGCAAGCCATTTACTCCATATGACTTATACTAGCCAAGGACAATTGCTATCCACTTGGAATATCATTTCCAATAGCTCACTTTTTGTTCCATCTGGTGAGTAACACCTACATTTTTGAAGAATTGTTGAGTAGTGGTTTTGGCATGGGGCAAGCTTCATTTCTCTGTTTGAACTGAAATCTTTTTTCAGAAAGCAAGAAAAAGAGAAGGTAAAGAAAAGTAACATTCACTTGGACACTCACAATGTGTCAGGAGCTGTACCGGGTGATTTTGTAGCTTTGATTATCTGTTATTGGCATCAGATGCAGTGCTGGGAACACAAGAGCTCTCAGTAAATTCTACCTGGATTGAATGGAACCACCTGCTGCATAACTAATGGGGCCAGAGCTTAGAAAATTAGTTTCTTTGCAGCTGTTCTTACAACCCGCCTGCTCTTCTTCAGAAACCTAATTCTAAAATATCATCTCACAGCCAGTTAAAATGGCCAATTAGAAGCATTTGGGTGAGAATGTGTACATAAGCGGATAGTTGGGGGACACCAGCCAGTGCTCAAGGACATGGGCCTGAGCTGTTTCTCTCATCACCCTGCTATTTTACACCTTTGCTTGAGCAGCAGACAGAGTATACAGAAGCAGATGCCTTCATTTTAGTCAGTGGGATGAACATGTGTGGGCTTGGCTCTTCTTCTGCCCCTAGGAAGTCTCAAGGTTTGTGTTGAAGGATGCAACGTGTACACTACCTGAGATGGTAGACGCAGGGCATTCCTGCTGCCATTCCCAAGTCCCCAGCAGTGATGGCTAATTGATCAGTTGGGAAGCACTGGCACTTTCTCATGAGTTCTTTTAACACAACTCTCTTGATGGCCATTACCAAATGTTAGGTATTAGCACCGAAGATGAAATGTATTTGTCAAGATTTGAGCTAAATCTATTTGTCAAGATGTAGTAGATTCTTTAAAAAATGTGTGCATCTGTTACATTTTTAGGTAATTCAATGCCTTTCAAGCCCATAAAAAGACTTTATGAAAGTACACATGGTAGTTATTTCTCTTCTATCTCAAAAGTTATCTATATCCCAATTCTACATAACTACTTTGTTCTTGAGAAAAAAGAAATTGGGAGGAAGGTTTTATAAATTGATCACATTATAAATAGACTTATTTACAAAATGGGCATAAGTGAGAATAGCTTGATAAAATGTGCATGCATATCCTAGAAGCAGCAGAGTAGATGTAACACATCACAACAAAATAATTCTTACTTGAGGGAAGAAAGGAAGGAAGGAAGGAAGGAAGGAAGGAAGGAAGGAAGGAAGGAAGGGAGGGAGAAAGACAGGGAGGAAGGAAGGAGAGTAGGCAAGTATATAACAGTATGACTAACGTAAATTAAAATGACATCAGCTCAAACAAGCAAATGAGAAAAAGAGAACCAGAGATATGGAAATAAGGAACAAACTGACAATGACTGAGGGGAGGGGATAATGGGGGAAAGAAGGAGAAACATCTAATCAAGGAATATGTATAAAGGGCCCATGATAATGGACAACAGGGTTAAGGGCTGACTGAGGGGGCAGGGGTGAGGTGCAAGGCAGGAGGGAGCAGCAGGGGAAAAATTGGTGCAACTGTAATTGAACAATTAAAAAAATTATATGAGCTCAAAGCAATAATAAAATTTCTTTAAAAATGGATCTGCCTTTTAGCTTAGTGATCCTACTTCTGGAAATATACACAAAGGAACCCATTTTGAGAGAACATAAGCACCCTTATGTTCATTACAGCATTATTTACAATGCCAAGGTATGGAAGCAGCCCAAGTATCTATTGATAGGTGAGTGGATAAAACAACTACGGGACATTTATACAATGGAATACTACTTAGCCGTAAAAGAAGTTTTACCCTTTATAATAGCATGGATGGACATGGAGAACATTATGCCAAGTGAAATAAGCCAGCCAGAGAAAGATAAATATCATATGATTTCACTAATATGTGGAATCTAATGAACAGACCGAACTGACAAACAAAGTAGAGGCAGACTCATAGAGAGAAGGATGATAGCTAAAGGGGAGGAGGAGTAAATCCCTGGTAGAGAGACTGAGCAAAAGGGAAAAAGGACTCATGGACAAGGTCAACAGTGTGGTGATTGTGGGGAGGGAGGGAAGTATAAGGGGACTAAATAGTAAATGGAAGAAATACAAAAAGTAATAAAAGATATAAAAAGTATTGACTATAAAAGAAAAGATTGTTAGTTTTTGGTCTGTTAAGATGAAGAAACTTGTTAATTAAAAGACACCTTAACAACAAAACAAAGAAACAAGCAAAATATAACCAAAGACACTGAAATCGAGGACAGGCTGACAGTGACCAGAGGGGAGAGAAGAGGGAATTTCAGGGGAGAATGGGAAGGGTTTACAGGAACAAATTTAAAGGACACATGGACAAAAACTACGAGGAGGGTGGTAATGGGAGGGAAGTGGGGAGGGTTGGGTGGATGGGCTGGATTGGGAGTAAAAGGGAGAAAACTGTACTTGAACAATGATTAAAATAAAATAAAAGAAAATAAAAAGAAAGATACCTTAAAAAACAGAAAAGACAAATTACAAACTAGAAGGTATTACAATTAATAATGGATTGGTATTAAAAATATATAAAGTATAAATATATAAAATATATAAGTATATAAACTAATAAGAAAACTACAAACAATTAAATAGAAAAGTGGACAAAAGATAGAGACATTTTACAAGGAAGAAAATGTTTATGACCAATTAGCATGGGAAGAGGCATCTACACTTTTAGTGATTAGGGAATTGCGAAGAAAACGCAATAAACTATTTTTACACACATGACTGACAAAAAAACATTTTCAACGTTAAGTGTCAGAGAGGATGTAGAACTCCAGGAGCTCTTTCCTATTACTGATGGGGGAGAACATATTTGTGCTATGCCCTGAAAAATTATTTACCTGAGGTTGAATCTTAATATAGCTGATGCCCCAGCAATTCCACTGTGATACATGTATGATAGGAGATATGTAAAGAAAGCCCTTGGTATTACCATTTTCAATAGCAAAATCCTGAGACTGTCATATGTATTTTCATTGGAGCATTATACAACAGTTAAAACAAACACAATGACATGTGATAGCATGGGTGCATAATGCAATGCTGTATAAAGTTAAAAAATACATTTTTCAAAAATTTGCATGATAACAAGGTCCACATGGACCATATTAAAATCAGTGCCTTTGAGGTGGCAAATGACAATAGGAAGTGAGGATACAGGGAAAATATTTTTAATATAAATGTATATATATGTAAATATGTTAATAAATGTATATGTATGAATATATACATATATGTATGTGATAAAACTGTATTTTTCTGTTTTCCTCATGGTTTAGTTGTGTGGCTCAACTGAGATGCAGGAGTACCTTTGTTGCATGATTGAAAATATTTTATAGCAGGGGCCTGTGTCCCAAACATAGAACCTATACCTTCAAACTCAACATTAACAATTAATACTTTAAAGACAAGGCACTGTGTATTCAGGAGCGGTCTCCCAATTTGCTGTTAGACTAGACTTTCATCAGGCCTCCTCTGGTGAATGGATAACTCTGTGACAGAATCGAACTGGAGGGCAGGGCTGTAAGAGTGGTGGGAGGCAAATCCAGAGCTGCTCACAGAGGAAGAGCTTTGGCTGCACAGAGGACACATGGACCCCAGGGCACCATGAGGACATTCACACTGTAAATGGAGGGGAGGGGAAGGGGATTTTCTTTTCCATTACTTTGGTATAGCTTTATCATGCATCAGGGGTAAATAGCACATGGGGAAAGGGATATAGGCATCACAGGGCCACAGGTAGAAATGGGGACAAATATGAAAAAGTAATTTTGGCTTTTAGCAGTTTCGCCTTGAGCACTACATGAGATTCACACTATTGGTAGGAACATTGTCTATTTTTACTTCTTACTTTAGAATGCGAACTGTGCATCACCCTTTATCTCTCACCTCTGTTACCTGCTTCTATAGGGTATGTGATTTCAGATTTTTTAGGGGGTCCCTTGGCTCTCCCAAGTTCACTATTTCCAGACATAAGAATTCCAAGCTTCTACCAGGGTCCATAAGAAACACCATCCAGGAATGGCGATTAGAAGAAAGAGCCAAAGACAAGGATCTGCTAATATCTTTGTTACGTTCCCTCCCCCCAGAGTCTCTCCCTGCTTACCCCATAGTTTTTCATCCTGATGGGATCCAATCCAGGGACGTTCAGTGGCAATCACTTCTGGAGTTGGGGGCCTGGCAGGCACTTAGAACGCCTGTATTTGCAGTGGAGTTGGCTATTGTAATACTTAGTGAATAGAATTTCATTAGGTCCTTATCTGTGTGCAGTGAGGAAAAGAGGTCCTTTTACACAGTGCTTGTAATGGAGTGGAAAATTGCATTTCCCCCTTGCCCGAACAGTGCCATTAGTGGAGAGGCAGACTGTCTGCAGAGAGCGGGAAGCCACCTCGGGCGGTGAAGGGCTGACAGCCCAAATGATGGCAGTGCCGAGAGACCCGGAAGATATTAAAATAAAAACAGGTTGTGTTGTTCTTTTTGTCCTGTAGCAGTTCTTCCCTGCAACGCAGGGAGTGATTGGATTTGGAGCACTGAGAAAAACATGTTAAGTACGAAATTGTTTAAATAAAGTTGTTTGAGGTTGAAACTCTCCCCCAGGCATGGAGGGAATGTAGTTAAGCTGCCTACAACTTATAGATATCCAAGAGGCAGTGTGTGTTTTGAGCCAGGTAGGTAGACAGAAAACTTGAAAAGTGAAATGTGCAGTTAAGGTCTCCTTTTTGATCCTCCAGGTGGGTTCCAGCCCCACTGGGGGCTGGGGTGTGGGGCACTCAAATGGCCAATCAGTGGATTCAAGTCCTCATTTTTATTTTTCCTGGAGTCTGATTTTGCAAGTGAGAAGCAAGCTAAGAGGCATAATGATAAAAAAAAAATAGCAACAACAACAAAAAACAAACCACAGCAAGAACATCCACTAACTTTGGGGAAATTTTTATTCCTACATTGGTAGAAAGAAAATTTCTTTTTCTGAAGATTGGTGTTAGACATAGCCCCAGAGGAACAGCTGCACAGTGGAAGGTACCAGGAGCATAGGAGAAAGTAGGTGTGAAGTCCCTTTGTCAGCATCTAAAGGCACTAGGAAAGTAGAGATAGGAAGAGACCCCTTAATTTCAATCAAGGAACCATTGGGATATTTGATATTCAAGCTGCACAAGACCGCCAGAATTATCTAGTTGAACCATTTTTTCTAAGGAAGAGGAATGTCTTTCTTCTGAGTCATAAATATCAAAACAGAGTCCCCTGAGGCACCTTTATATACATCTCTTCAAAGTCTTTTCCCTGTTCACTTGTCCACTCTTTGCTCCAGCCCCATCCTCTTTCATTTTCTCTTTGGGGGAATTTTCTTTCATTTTGGACAATCCCTTGACCTTAAGCCCTATACTTTTGTCTACCAGACATCAAAGATTTTGGGTGATCAGATACCTGCCAACCACCCTGTCACCTTACATGTCTGTCCCCTGGCATCTGTTATTTGCATTAAGTCATAATTTAAAAGCGGTGGCCTGTGCATTAGGAAGACCCCTCAGCATTACAGAGGTTACCAAGCCCTGTCCTAGGACACTGCCAAATATAATTTTCAAAAAATAAAAATATATGACTCACATAAATACTAGATGAACACATATACTGTAAATTATTACTATATTTAACTTAGTAATGAGGGTACCAGTAATATGGTTAAGTTGGTACCAAGAGCTTTTGAGGATTGGATATTTATAGAGTTAAAAAATAATATTAAACTAGGATTTCTAGGTTAGATAAAAAATTGATCAATGTCCTACCTACTGAAGAGCAAAATCAAACCTCTAGGACTTTTTTGTTTGTTTTTGCTTTTTGTTTTTGTCTGGACGAAAATCTACAATTTAACATGTGACTTTACTGTGTCTGGACTGTAACCAAATAGTAAACAGCAAAGTCAAACATAAGTATAATCTCTTGAAGAATTAAAGAATGCTTGTACTGATGTAAGAAACATCCAAACCTGTAGAAAAAAAATTTTGTAAGAGTTTATTCAAGCCACACTGATAACATACCAGAAGCAAAATCTTAAATGCTCTGGAGAATGACAGTTTTTCAGCTCATTTTATGCTTTTAGAATTAAGGAGGGAACATAAAACAATTACACAAAGATGGAAGAAAAAAAGTACAGGACAGTAACCAAGATTATGCATTCCCTCAAGGGCCATTATGTCTCTGGGGGTCCAAAAAAGAGGATTGCTCTGGTATTTCAAAGGTGTGTTAACCTAGATGCACAAAACAATGCACAGGGCTTGCTGGAGGCAAAGATAAACCTTTTCATAGGTTGAGAAGTGACTACCCTCCATGACCTGCCCAGTTAGGAATTTAAGATCAAATCAACCTGTAAGTTTACTTCTGATCAGATTTATTACAGAGTCCCATTTTTTTTTTTGTCCACACTTGGGAGGACCTATCAAATAATGCTACACTATGCCAGTGAAAGGATGTTCTGCCCTTCCTAGTACCCCCTTACTCTCTTATCTTCAAGAAGAGTGAAAACCTTATCCCAGCATTTCAATTGGTATTTCTTTGAAGTGCTCTAGTATTTGATGTGCTTGGTTCTGTTGAGATCTACTGTGTAGTAAAAGCCCAACTAGTGTGTTAAGTATCCACCAATTAATTTAACTTCTAACACATTTATTGAGTTGTCTAGGCACTGTGCCAGACTTTAATGTACACTAATCAATAAGGCAAACAAGATTGTGAGGTTCAAGATAAGAGAAATACATATGCTGAAGCAAAAAAATTATAGAACGTCGTCACATTGCCTTTGCCTAATACCTGAGTCACAGAGTGGTGTGGATTCCCCAGGTCTCTGCCTCAGTACATTCGGACAAGCAAGATTTAGTTACACTTTAACCTCATGAACCAACTTCAGCTAGCTTCAAATCTTCCTTCTGCAGCTCCCTCTCCTCTTTTAGCCTTGATAGACTCAAAGGAAGTTAGGGCCTTGCTGTGGATTTGGTTTTGGCTTAAAGAAATACTGTGGCTGGTTTGATCTATCCAGACCACTAAAACTTCCTTCATATCAGTAATAAGGCTGTTTGGCTTTCTTATCATCTGTGTATTCACTGGAGTAGCACTTTTAATTCTCTTCAAGAACTTTTCCTTTGCACTCACAACTTGGTTAACTGTTTGGCACAAGAAGCCTAACCTTTGGCCTCTCTCATCTCTAAACACCCTTTTCTCACTAAACATAATCATTTCTAGCGTTTGATTTAAAGTGAGATACCTGTGAGTCAACTTTTAACCTGGACAATTAGGAATCATGGTAGGGTTATTAATTGGCCCAACTTTAATATTGTTGTGTCTCCAAGAATATGGAGACCTGAAGAAAGGAGGAGGAACAGGGGCTCAGCCAGTCAGTGAAGCCTTCAGAACACATACATATGTTTATCAACAGAGTTTGCCAGCTTACATGGGCATGGTTTGTGGTGCCCTGAAACAATGACAATAATGACATCAAAGATCACTGATCACAGATCATCATTGCAAATAAAACAATAATGAAAAAGTTGGGAATATTGTGAGAATCATTATACTGTGACACAGAAACATTGTGGAAGAAATGCCACTGATAGACTTGCTTTACACAGAGTTGCCACAAATCTTCAATTTGTAAAAACTGAAGTGAAAGAAATTTCACAATAAAGTGAAATGCAATGAAATGAGGTGTGCCTACACTTGACTTTCCGAGCTCCCTTCATGTCTACTGTTTCTTGAAAATAGCCAGCCTAAAATAACTCTTATGCCAAAGAGAAGACATATTCCACTGTGACCAATCTGTTCTTCTATACCGCTTAGATTCTGTCCATCCGGTGAGTGATCTCAGTAAATATATCAGTAAAATAGTCTGAATTACTAGCCACAGAACTGTCTGTCTGTCTGTCTGTCTGTTTGTTTGTTTGTTTGTTTAAAGATCTTGAAAAATCACCCTAGAACTATTCTTACGCAAGAGTTGTAAAGTCCATTGTTTCTTGGTTTTCTCCCTGTTCCCTTACTCCTTCTCTGTGATTGACAACTGGCTCTGTTACTGGGCACATACCACACCAGTCATTAAGTTGGAATCTTGCTTTCATTGCAAATTACCCATTTTCAGAAGTGAGAGTGGGCAGACAGTAGTAAATTTCCTGAAGCCCAGAAAGTTTCAGGGTGATTACTTTTTTCTCAAGGAGCTCTTGGCCAAATTATGAAGCTATCCCTGTAATTACCCGAATTTCTTCTTTGAGATTATCCCTGAGAAGGAGTGACTAAAATAGGGTACTGCCAAGAAATCACAGGGCACATCCTCTGGTCTTCCACAGTGTGACCTAACAATGACTCTGAAAAAGGGAGAGTGGTTGGCTTTAAGATCTAATCAGCACATATAGTGTTTTAATTAAATACTGGCCAAGTTTAAGACACTATTAGGCTGTAAGAAGGAAATAGAGGTTTAAGAAGACAAACTCACAGTGTGGTTGAAAAGAGGAGATACTCACAAAGCACATAGCAACCTGTTTAACAATCAGTGTGCTCAATGCCTAGTGAGTGTGCAGGCTACCAGGTCTCCAGGAGTTCAGTCAACGTGGACTGTGGAGGGCCAGAAAAGTTCTTAATGGAAATTGTTGGTCATACATTAATCTGTGAAACATAAATGCAATCCAGATAGTAGTCAGAGGGAGGTGTTGAACATTTTATGGAGGATGGAAATGGGCAAATGGAAAGCAAAGCTTTGGACAATGATGTACCAAGTATGTCTTTGTGGGTGGGTGGATTGGGGGTGGCCAAGGCTGGGCTCAGGATTTTGTGGGGCTCCTATTTGATAGCTGCTCTAGAAGTACCCCCAAATGTGATGTCCTATGTCATTACTATTGACTTGGGTGTCCATCAATAGCCAGTCTTAAACTTCTAGTTTTAGGTGGGCTGTTCTAGGTCTGCTCTGAGAGAGTTTGAGTTACCTGGGAATCACCAGGCAGAAGCAGGGAACTTGCCCTTTTCAAAACAGAGGGACTGTTTCCCATTGACGAAGTTTCTCACACAGGGTAAAGGTTGTACCACAAACTAAGCTGTTCAGCATTTTTGAATCAAATCCTAAATATGGCATCCTTCATATTCAAGGTAATTGTGTGTCTGTATATAAATTCTGGAAGAATATACTTATTTGGGTATAATTTCAACTATAGTTTTTTAAAAGTAGGTAGAAATCAGGAAAAATGATAAACACAATTAATTAGATATTTATCCTTGGCTTAAATTAGAAAAATTACTAAGAGAAGCTATGAAAATCTCAATTAAAACAATGAGCCTGATTTTATTTTTCATGGCTAAGAGGGGAAAATGCGTGAGTAAAATAAATATATATTTAGGGATGACACCATCTTGGCATTTTCAGGCATTCTTTTCTAAATATATTCTTTATCTGAGCTGTCTTGCAATACTTTTAATATAATTAAAAGTACATAATGAGTGCCAGACTTGTCAATTTCAACAACAAAGTGCTGAAATTTGCAGTGAAACTGAGAGATCCATCTCCCACACATTGTAATGAATAGGTTCATAAAAGGAAAATAGTTTAATTACATTTTAGTTCATGGATTGTTAATAGGCTGGAGTATCTAAATTGAATAATGTGATTCTGGTAATAATTATGTGTAAATGAACTTGTTTAAATGATATTTTACAGCTTCTTTATAAAATTACAGCTAGAGGCAATCCAGTGATAGACAGACAAAGGCCATGCAAAAATTATCATAAACTATTAGCTTGTTTGCAAAGGGTTTTATGTTAATCTTTTAGTACTTAAAGCAATCTGCAATTAACATATCATGGGGAGCTGCCTCCGAGCAAAGGCATGCAAATTGAAGTGCTTAGATAAAAAGCCATTCATGTTGGGGGGGAAAAAAAAGAAAGGAAAAAAAGGAAAAGAAAAAAAATCAAAGAAAGGGTGGCAAAGTACTCAGAGGGTGATGGTTTTATATTTGAGATTAAGGAGGTGTAATGATTGTGTTATCTAACTATGGCTGTAATTAAAGCTTTTCTCCTGCAGACATGACAATAGATACCACATTGATTTCAGTGTTTTAATTGTGAAAGTCATTTTATTTCAGGGCAGAAGATATGAATAGCCTGAATCAAAGGGCTAGAAGATTGCTTTGTTGATAGTACTTGTTCAACAGCTGCTTGGCTGCTTAATACACAACTGTGGAGAATGCAGAGGGACCCAGGGAGGTGCTGGGTATTGTAATTCTCCTGCTGGTTTCCTTGCCTTTTATGAAAAAGGCGAGGGTCTGAGTACTGATTGTAAACAAACAGCCTTTCATACCTCAATGATGTTTTTCCTCCCCAACTCTGTAGGACAAAAGAAGTCATAAGGGGCCTTGAACTAACTTTACAACTGCTCCTTTTAAACCACAGAAGTTTATGCAAAGTAATAAAACCATCCTTGCTAGGAGAGGTAGCACCCCTCTAATGGAGAAAGAAGTCTCTAAGTGGCTTCTGTAATTATTATCACAAAAGCCTTATGACAGGAACAGTTTGTAGGGAGTGATTGCATTATTTACATTAAGGTCATATCCACAAAATCTCACACACAGTTAGTTTGAGATTAGGACTTTCTTATCAGTTTCTATATACAAACTGCAGGAGGGAAATTAAGTGAGGGGTTAAACATATACAGTCCCAGAGCAAAGAGAATTCTATAGGAAATTCTAGTCAAATGAACTCAGTATGGAGTTTTTCAAAGTATCACGTTCTTGGATAGTTCTTCTATGACAGTTTAGAACAGAGTTGAAACCCAGTGATTTCTAATGACTTCCATTATTCTATTGGTTTATCTCTTGTTCGTTCCTTGAAATATTAAAGGCCATATTCCAAAGAGCCTGATTAATAGTAGAATTGGTTTGGGGAAGGTTTGTCCCTTTAAGTGATATGGTTTAAAATAACCAGACACCAAGATGTTACAAACCTAACAAGAATAACATCAGTAATCATTTGCTGATTTCTGCAATGACCATTTTTGAAAGTATATTACTAATCTCTCACAACAATGCCCAGAGAAGCTGATGGAATGATCTCTACTTTAAAAAAAAGAAACTTATCCTCAGTGAGGCCAATTAAACTGTTCTGTCACAAAGCCAGCCAGGGCCAGAGGCAGGTTAGAACCCAGGACGTCTGGTCTCAGACAAAGTCCACAGTGAGGATCACTGAAGCCAGGACAGCTAACAGCATTTTGGATTGCAAATAACCAGTTGTGGAGTGATCTCTGGTAGGGATCTTGGAGACCCCTGTTGGGTCCTTCACCTTTTTGATATTCTAGGTCCCTTTGACAGTCTGGTGAAACCCAGGGACCCCTTCTCAGACCAGTGTTTTTAAAATGCACAAAGTCAAATATATAGAATTACAATGCAAACTAAGTACATTGAAACACTATAATCAAACTATGTAAAAATCAAATTCATGACTTACTCATTGATATACTTCTTTATTAACATAAATAAGGTTTAAAAGGAGGTCTAACAGCTACTGTAATTACAAAGTAGTGGTGAACTTCATAGTATTTTGGATTTCTGCCATCATGTGACATAACAATATCTGTGATTTTTGTCAATGATATTTTTTGCTTACACTTATCATCAAAGAAAATGCTGAATTTCTCTTATAAGTTCGTAGAAATAAATATATCTTTATACATGATATAAGTAATATATTACATATAATATATATAAATATATTTACATATAAATAATTTCTTTCCTGTCAAAGTTTATCGACCCCCTGAATTCCATAGGTGTGAAAGGCTCAGGTTAGGGACACTTTTCATTTTAGACATGAGGAAGCTGAGCCTAGAGAAAAGAATCATTGACCCAAGGTTATCAGTAATTTGTGATAAGATGTAAATTAGAACTGATTACAATTAGAGAACTTAAGGGAAGTTAAAATAGTGTTTGTTGATTTTTCTCCTCTTTCCAAAGACTTCGGTAGCTTTTGCTGATGTATTAAGAGGGTTGCACCTTTCTTTGTCTTTGCAACGTTGTCTTTTTCAAAGTAGGAGCACCAGGGGATTAGCCCTTCTGTCTCTGCTGTCCTTGAGGAGTGCCCAGCTCTGGTGCCAGTGGGCCAGGCTGGGTGGATTCCAGAGAGTCAGTCACAGGGACTCCAGCACAGATGGCCTTGATGCCAATGAAACTTTAAAAAAAAAAGCAACCAACTTTCTATTTAGGGGAGCAAGAGTACATATTTACTATACAACTGTTGTTGTTTTTTTTTTAAGCTCAGGCTATTTTAACAAGATATGTTAGACTGGGTAATTTAAAGGACAGAAATTTACTTATCACAGTTCTGGAGGCTGGAAGCCCTAGCCAGCATGGTCAGGGTCTGGTGAAGACCCTCCTTCTGGTTTCTTCCCGTGGTGGAGAGCCAGAAACAACTCTCTAGTGGTGTTTTCTTATAAGAGCACTCAACCTACTCATAAGGGTGGAGCCTAATCACTTCCCAAAGGCTCCACCTCCTAATACTGAGGATTAGGATTTCGAATTTGAATTTGAAAGGGACGCAAACCTTCAGAGCAGCGTCTGCATGGGACCTCTGTATATCCTTTTGCAGCTCATCCTTAGAGAGGACTGTCAGTTAGCAGTCTCTACCCCCTTCTAGACAGGAAGAGAGAGGCCTCTGGTGGGTCAGCAACAAAGTTAGAATCCATCTGTGTCCTCGCAGCCTTATGAGGTGGCACTATGGTCCCCACTTTACTTATTAGGAAACTGATGTTCAAAGATATCTAACAAGATGGCCAAGCTTACTATTTATTACGTGACAGAACCAGGAATTTAACTCACTTCTCTTGCTTCTAAATCCATTTTTGTTCTCAGAGCCTATAGCCCTTACATCGAAGGGTATGCTTTTAAACAGGTATTTATGGCAAACCTGCTAGGTATACACCACTGCCCCATGTAGTCATGGGAGAGGGAAGGGTAGAAAGAAATACATAAGGATAGCCTTGTCCTTGAGCCTATTTTCCTAACTCTCCTAATAGACGAGTAAAGCTAACACAAAGGGAGCACATGGAGAATGTTCAATGCCAATACTGTACAATACTAACGATATAATAATCGTAATCATAATAATGATGATGATGATAGTTGCTAACATTTACTGAAGACATGCTATTTTAAGCATTTTCTGTAAGTCCATTTGATCACACATTGCAACAAGAGGTATGTGTGGTGACAGACAATACCACCCTTACACCTTTACCTTCAGCAGGAAGGGCCCTGCCAGGGGCCCCATATATCACAGACACAGAAACACAGGGGCATATGTTTCCATTATTGATTTTATAATAACATTTTTGTAGTCGTGACCATGAGTTAAGCAAACAGGTATTGTGGAAGAGGAGGGTGAGCTCTACCAATCGGATAAACTCAACCCAGGCCTCAGGAGGCAAGTTTTTCTCCCTCACATCTTGCTTTGCTGACACAGTATTTTTAGGCAATTCTAAGCAGTCCTCAAAACTATATGCCCTAAAGAGAGGAAGGGGTATGCTTCCTCCTAAGTAATGACTTTGGGCAATTTGGGGTGGCCTGTTTTCGATGAAAGCAGCTGCTTCTTTGGATTTTAGGGGCGAGGCCATGGTTTTTCCTCCTTCCTAGTCTCAGCCCAGACTTCATGTCACTGTGTTCAATGTATTTCACTAAACTTCTCTAATAATGAGGGCCATTTTACCCCTACACTCAACCACCATGGCATTATCTCAACCAACAAGATAATTAATAACAATTCCATAATATTTTCTAATGTTTGATTCATATTCTAATTTTCCCAATTGTCTCAAAAATATTTGTTGGTGTTGAGTTTGTTTGAATAAGGATCTAAACAAGGTCCATATGTTTTATTTAGGTTTTGCATCTCTTGATCTCTTTTATTTTTTTATAGTCCCCTTTCCCTTGATTCCCCACCTCCCATCTTCTTTCTTTCTGTTTTTGTGCATTTGAGTTTTATTTTTTCTTTCTGAATGGAACCATTTGTCTTGAGAATGAGCTACATTCTGGTTTTGGCTGGTGGATCCTCACCATGCCATTTAAGCTGCCCTTCTCTCCCTTGCACTCCCTTTAACTTAGTGTACATCAAGGGCTTCCTTAGATTCAAGTGCCATTGTTTTGCATGTGATACTGTACACTTCCTGTTGCACCACATTATGAGATTCACAAGCATTATCTACATGGGAGCTTCAGACGGGGTCTGCCTGACTCTTTCATGGTAATGTTTCCAATGAACCTTTCACCTAATGTTTGAATATCTTTTGATGATGGTGACCTTGGACCCTCATTTCAGTACAAGTTGCAGAATGGCGATTTCCTAATACTAGTATCCCTCCTGTATGGATATGAAGTTTCCTCTATGAAGCAATCAATAGTTTTTAAGCTTTATTTCCAAGCAGCAGAAAACTTGGTTTAAACATATCCCATGTGCTAATTGAAAATATAAAACATGCACATGCAGTGGTGCCCGCTGAAGTGGCAGTGGAATGCTGGGTGGCCCCTGTAGTCACTGGCTCCCCCTCACCATCTACGTATATGGCAAAAGAGCCCTTGGGCTCAGGAAACACACCTGGGGTCACTCTAGTGAATGACACTGTTGTGCCCCTTTCCTGGTAGGGCTTACAGTGTGGTATCTTAGGGGACAAAGTGTTTGCCTCCAGTATCAGACAGGCTTGCCACTCACTAGCTCTGTGACGTTGGGACTGTTAGTCTTAGTCTTGTTTTCTCATCTGTGTGGTAGGGATAAGAAGACTCATAAGATGAAGGTTCATCTGTGAAAATTTGATATGCTAATGTCTATAAAATGCTTGGTATAGTGTGTGCTATTTAACTATTCTTTAAAATGTTTGCTTGATTACTCTTATATAGTCAATCATTGTGTTCCTTCTGGGGGGCTGCCACAGCAAAGTACCACAAAGCGTGTGGCTTAAGATAGCAGAAATTAGTTATAGAGACTAATAGTTCAAATTTAAGGTGCCCACAGAGCATGCTCCCTTTAAGACTTTGGGTAGAATTCTTTTTTGCCTCTTTCTAGCTTTTGGAGATGGCTGGAAATCCTTGTTTTTATTTCACTTGTACATGCATGATGTCAATTTCTTCTTCTGTCACCCCAGGACTCTCTCTCTCTCTGTGACATTCTCTCTGTGTCTCCACATGTCTTCTTATAAGGCCACCAGTCATTGGAGTTGAGGACTCACTCAACATGACCCTATCTTCACTAACTACACCTGTAACATCCTTATTTCTAAGTAAGCTCACATTCTGCATTACTGAGTGTAGAACTTCAGCTTATCTTTGGAGGGACACAATTTGACCCCTAACAATTATGTAATCATTTAGTACCAAGTTTTGCATCTTAACATGTACAAGGTTTTTTTCTGCCTTACTGTTGGATATGGCAGAGTGCACAGTTCTTGCATTTTACTGTTTTTCTACCAGTTTTCTTTAAGATATGTGATACTCTGGAGGGCCAAATAAGAATAAGATGAGAAATTCTTCCAGATTTAGATGCAGAAAGGAAAAGTGATCAAGTTCTTCTCCATTTATGCACATAGGGTGGGAACAAAAATCAACAGCCAGAACATCTCTTGTAAACAACAGCAGAAGAAACACAGCCTTAGTGAGCTGTCCTCATCTCAGAACTCCCTACAGACCATTGCCCTGGCAGGCGCCAGTGGTACTCCCCTCCATATTAGGACAGGCCTTGGAGCGAACTGTTTATTTATCAACTCTTAATTGAGTCAATGTTTACTCATGATTGTGAACAGTTGATTAATTTATTGTCGAGTCCGAGGAGGCAGATAGTGAGGAGATCATTAAAAAGAGAGATTATAATAGAGTTCTCTGCATTTGTGGGTCTGGTAATAAAGATTGACTGATATAATTAGATAGGCTTAGTAACAAATACTATTACATTGTGTCTGAATCTTATTTGAATGTATTGGCCTTTTATCTTAAACTTATTAGGGGCTGGCTATAGGTTAAGTTGATACCTGAGAGATCTTTTACTCCTGCAAAAAGAGGACTGAACTTTTCAAAGACATCAACTGTTTTGATGTTTAGAGGCAATGGCAAGTTGTCTTTCGAGAGGCAGTTCTCTCTCTTGGTTCTTAGAACAATAATAGCAGGACTGAGGAGAACTTCACTTTCAACACGGTCACTAGCCTTCTGGAAAACTCTGGGCATTTGGAGGGCTGTGTTCTCTCTATACTGTGGCTGTAGCTTCCTTGGAATCTTTATCTTGGCCAAAGCCATCCTTGAGAAAACAGATAAAAAAAAACAAAAACAGTAAATCACATGACAGTGTGGTGAGTAAATGGGAGTAAACTCACAGGCATGAGTTTAAAACCTGTGGTAGTGAGTTGAATGGTGGCTCTCCCTAAAATATATCCTCATCCTAACCCAAGAAACCTATGAATTCAATCTTATTTGGGATAAGTGTCTTTTCAAATGTAATTAAGGATCTCAAGATGAGATCATCCTGTATATCTGGTGGACCCTAAATCCAGTGACAACTGTCCTTATCAGAAATGCCCAGTGGAGAGACTGGTGGAGAAGAGAAGTCCATGTCAAGACAGAGGCAGAGACTGGAATTAGGCAGCTACCAGCCAAGGGATGCCTGGAGCCACCAAAAACTGGAAAATACAAGAAAGGATTTTCCTGTAAAAGAGGGAGCAGGTCCCTGCCAACGTTATATTTCAGTTCTGCCTACAGAACTGTGAGTGAATACATTTCTGTTGTTTTAAGCCATGAAGATTATGGTAATTTGGTATAACAGTCCTAGAAAACTAGTATTCCAGCTATACAACAAATTCCTCATATGACTTTGGGCAAGTCTCTCAATCCTTCTAAGTCTCCATTTTCTCATCTATAACATTTTGGTTATTACACTCATCTCTCAGCATTGTGAGGACCAAATGCAGTAAGCCATGGGCACTCACCCCACTCAGGGCCTCGTACATATGCATTCAATGCATATCAGATTCCTTCTTCAGCCATGTCCCAATCCTTTCCATACATGACATTTCAACTTGACATGTCTTTTATCTTCTACTCCTCCTAAAATGTTTATGAAACTGAGAGCCCTCCCCTGAAGAATTTTCTGTTCTTCAGGAGTTGTTCTTATGACTGTCAAATTAGAAGAGAAAGCACGGCACAGCTGGTTGTTTTAAGGCAGTTTGGTGAGAACGTGCAGATACTAAAATTGTTTCTTTTTTTAATTCAGTTCATTGAATGCAGCCCTTTAGTAAAGCTGCTGAAGTCCATGTTGGAGTCACAGAGTGGCTGTCCAGTTGGGTGCTGTGTCCTTCACATGAATAAGTTTCAGGATATCATCTCAGCCCTGAAAACAGGCAGCTCATGGGAGAGGAGTACATATAATACTCTGCAGTGCAGAAAGAAGCTGATGGAAATGGCTTTTGCTGGATGTCTTCAATTTACTGATTTTAGACCTAGAATGTCATGACTGATCACATCCCACCCAATTCAGGCTGGGGAAGTCAGTATCAGAATTCAGAGCATGAAAAACATCAGAAAAATGAGGAAGTTAGAAGTGCGTAGGTGGGCTGGGATGGAAGTAAAAGACAGGAAATTGTACTTGAACAACAATTAAAATTTTTTTAAAAAGTGCACAGGTCTAGATTTCACTTCTGTCCTTGATTAGGTACGTGATGATGGGCCAGCCATTGAACTTTTCTGTGATTTTATCATTATGGTGAGGTTATTGGAGCATCACCTCTCAGCAATAACATTTTGTGGTTCCATGAAAACTTAGGGTAATATCCATGAGGTCAAGCCAGTAGGTCCAGCTAGCCCACATCTTGCGCCTGGCATGCTTGTGTCTGGAGGATAGCAAAATTACAGGAAGGCAATGAGGAAAGAAAAGTTTAGCAGAAATATAGGGTGTTCTCTTACACATGTTATACAGAGCTTCTAAAGTCATCAAGGAGAGACTTCCTAAAGACTCCAAGGCTTGCACTCCCTGTTGCTTTTGAAGAGCCTGTGTTGATGACAGTTTTCCCATCTCTAAATGGCACTGAGAATCCACTGTCTGGGTGCTAGGCAGCCAGGGGGGTACCTAGGATGTGACTTTGTTATGATGTTCATGGTATTTACCTTTGGGAAATTGGGCTGTCTTCCTTTGCTTTTTCCTAATAGGGACCACTTTCTTCATGCTTTTCAATCTCTCCTTGTACTGATCTGATCAGTTAATTAATGGTGAAAGGGGGAAATGGGAGAAAATAAGCATTTTTTGGGTATGGGTGATGAGTTCCCCACTGTGACTGTTCTGTCTTCACACTAGCTACCTTATGAGGTGGTCACTTTATCCCAATTTTATACTTTATAAACCTGAGGCAAAGAGATGCTTGGTAACTTGGCTACTAATTATTATAAGCCAGAAATTGAACATGTCTCATTTGGATTTCTTCATCACAGCATCCCACCCTTACACTACAATATGCCCCACCATCCTACCCCTATCTCTCGATATGTCTTGTATAAAAGGCACTGGGCTCATGGAGAGTGGTAGTGGGGGTGGTGGGGATTATTAGAATAAAGAGAAATCTGTATCATCTTTGCTCTTGAACTTACTGTCTAATTAGACAAATAAAGCTAACATAAAGGGAATACATATTACAAGTTAATTATTTTATTTTATTTACAATATAATGATTAGAGGCATTATAATAGTGAGGTAACATTTATTGCACAGTTACTACATGCCACATATTAAAAGCTCTACAAGTTTTTCTCATTTGATCTTGACTACAACCCAATGTCAAATTTTTACAGGCAAGGAAGCTGAAGCATAGATAGATTCAGAAACTTGACCTAGTTCTACAACATTTGCATTTCCAATGATGGAGCCAGGATTCGAACCCAGGTTGTTTGGTTCCCATGCCCTTCTGCTAATATTATTTCTCACCAACTTTAAGGTCTATTTAAGACATAGGTAAGACAGATGAATTTGGTATGAAGTAATCCTGGTGGGCTGTAAAGAGGAACTCAGAAGTCCAATTTGGAAACAGTTTTGTCATATCAAGGCACACACTTCTAAAGATGCAGTTTCCTACCAGCTTAAAGAAGGACTTTGCAATAGTTTCAGGTTTTTTTCAAATCCTCTAATCTCATATTTCTTAGCAAACAACCTATATTCTTTTGATGTCTAGCCTCCTGAGACTTCCCTCTGAAATGATGGGGCCATTAGAAATGAGATATTTTGGGGACATGTCTTCCCTGGGGGAAGCAGTGCTTGGAACCAGGGGCCCAGGGTAAGTCATGGTAAATGTTGCTGACTGTGGGATGGTGATAGCATCTGAGAGTGTCAGGTCCTGTAGCCTTTCCAGAAGCATAGATAGGAGTGAGTGCAGCAGAATTATGGCCCTGGATCAGTCCAAATGGCATTGCTTATGTTAAAGCAAGAGCCTTGTCAATTGCAATCTTATTTTAGGGGGTGTGTGGGATTGAAACAAGATGGTTTTGAAGGAAGAGGCTAGTGATCGTGCTCTGCTCTTTGCATTGCAAACAAACATGCCCTGTCCTGAAGATCAGGGAGACTTGATAAGTCTGTGGCAAAGATAGGTACAGCTGAGGCATGTGAACCAGGTGAGAGAGTCAGCAAACAGCAGAGTTGGGTGAGGTCTTGGACATGATCAAGTCATGGATTACAGTCAGATCAAGTGCCACCTTATTTTAGGGAAGACAGTGAACTTAATGGCACCAACAGGGTATACACCCTCCAGGTTCCCACGTTCCTCACTTTGTGCTGTTTTATACCAGCTGGCTCTACTCATTCTACTCATCATCTAGTCTTATCTCTCACCCTCTCACTCTTGCCCCAACTATCCCAGAGTAGTTTAACTTCCTGATTTTGCAAATCAGGAGACTGTGACTTGGAGAGAAGAGATTTACCCAACGTGCCTTGAACAGATGATTGGTTCCAGTGTTAAAATACAAAACCACAGTTTCTGATTCCTAGTTTGATGTTTCTCCACAACACTGTACTGAAAGCTGGACTTCCCTTTCTTTAAGGCACAGAGAAAAGGAAGAGGGTCTCAGGGCTTCTCCTCTGACCTTGGGTTTGAATTTGAGGCAACATCCTTAAGCTTGGATGAGATGATTGGCTATTAATCATGAAGCCCTTTTGGAGTGAGCTTGGTTGAAGGGGGTTGAGGGAGCTGTTTCAGGGCACAGTGCCTCTGTGACAACCAAAAATATTTGCTGTTTGGAAAATAAATGTATAACCTTTTGAATTGTTCAGGTGTGCATAAAGCTGGAATACTCTGGCTAGAACAACACTTGCTAGAAAATCCATTCACCTAGTGTAATAGATTGTTGAAAATGACCACATTTTTTTCTATTTTCATATGCATGCCCCTTTGCAATGTGACTGTAATATCCCTTCCATCAAGAGTAGACATTTCTCTACCCTTTCTCCTGAATCTGGTCTTGACCTGGTGACTGTTTTTGTTAGCAGACCATTAGCAAATGTGATGTTGGACAAGCTTAGAAAGCATTTGCTCATTGAGGCTCGCTCTCTCTCTCAACATCCTGAGACTGTCATATGAAGAAGTTAGGGTGCCCACTGGAAGTGTAGGAAAATTGGCACAGAAAGGAGCCATCCCACTGGAGACCCCCTGGACCATCCAGCCCCTAACCAATCTGTCACCTCACTATGGTCACAGGAATGATCTCAGGTGAGACCTGAGAACCACCTACGTGAACTCAGCCCAAATTTCTGACCAAAAGAATCATCAGTAAGAACAATGATTATTGTTTTAAGCCACTGAGCTTCTGATGGTCTGTTACAGCAACAGGTAACTGATGTGGCTTGTATTTTTTTCTAGCAATTATTGTTTTAGATATCAGCTCAATTGTACAAGAATTATTCAATAACAATCTTAGTCTAGACTTTACCCCTCTCTCCAAGTTTAACTTGGTCTATAAGGGAAAGAGGAGAGGGGGCACTTTTTTGTGTTTTAAAAATGTTTTCCCTCAGCTAAACTTTCTTCTCAGACTCATCCAGTTTCCTTCCCCCTTCCTGACTCATAAATATGAATTGCATGCAGTTTTCTTTAAAGTTGAACTTGATAGATATGTTGGTCATTTGTCTGTTTCCTTGCAGATCCATTCTCAAACCTTGCTGTGCTCTCTATTTGTCACAGGGGCTAATCCTTGTAAACTGCACCCCAGGCTCCCTTGTCCATTGGAATCCAGCCAGGTTTGGCCAGTGAAGGGCCCTGGTGAGAAATTACAGGTTGGCAAAAGAGAGAAAGAGGCTAGGGTCTTTCGTCACTGGTTCTTCTGCCTCAGACAGCCATTCTTCCCCATGGCTTTATCTCTTCCAAGGTCCCACCTCCGACAGGAGGCCCTTTCTATCGTGGTCCCAGCTCCCACCGACTGCCCCACTATGAATCCAGCTTCTGCCAGGACCTTGGCTCCAGATTCCTACAACACTGCCTCCTCCTTTCTCCTCTTTAGTACATGGTGGTAGCAGCTTCCTGAAGTTACAGTTCCTAGGGTAGCCTTCTCTTCTCTTGCTTGTTATTTCAGCTCTTCTCTTACCTTTGAATTAACATTTTGTATTGAACTCCCTCTACTTAATTGCCAGTGCTGGAGTTTTTGTTTTCTTGACTGAATCTCTGACTTATACATTAGGATGTAAAATCTCTAGATCAGAAAGAATGAAGAGTGTAATAAGATCCACCTCATGGAGAAATATTTAATGAAGATACTGTTTACTGTTTTCTTTTTACCTGTACAATGATTAATTTAACTTTCACCTGACAGGAAAGACATCTTTGTTTTGGCTAAGAAGTCTGGGTTAAAGGGTATTGCTGCATGCAGTCCTATCACAATTCCTGAAACAAAAGGAGAAAACTATATATGGTAATATGTGCTAGTGAAGCCAGGCCTCAATTGGAAAACATGTGGCTCATAGAGATTCACTGACATAGACTTAGCCACATGGTCTGGGATGATGATTCCCAACTGGCACAGTTTTCACCTCCAGGGGTCATTTGTTTATATGTGGACACATTTTTGATTTTTAGTTCAACGATGGGGTGTAATACTGGCATCTAGTGGGTATGGGCCAGGGCTTCTTCTAAAAATCCTACCATGCACAGAACAACCCCCACAGCAGAAAAGTATCAGATTCAAAATATTAATAGTGTCAAGCTTGAGACACCCTGGGATAGATAGGAGATTGCTGACTTCATGTCAGGTTTTTTCAGAATTCCTTGATATCTCTAGGCAATAATAGTTCCCTGTACCCCTATCCTCATCTTTTTCAAGACCAAGTGTCCTCTTCAGAATCCTCAAAATGTCTCTTTATACCCTAAGCAATATCTCTTTGGGTTTGGACAGAGGCGACTGTTTTCTAATTTTAAAATGCCTTCCTGGCCCATCTTCTTCTGCTTGTGTTGTAGAGAAGTAGATTGAACCCTTTGTGGAAGAACATGAATCAGGGTGGAAAGGCAAACATAAAGAAGACTGGGCTTCTAGAAAAATAAGGGTTCAGTTTAGTTTTGCTTATGGACGAGAAAGATGGCTATCACCTCTCTAAGTCAGGAGTTCTGCTTTCTAAAGTTATCCTGGGAGAAGAACATCTCTACCGCGTCTGCCACAGTGGAAGGTTTGCACAGGATAGTACAACATTGGCTTGAGAACAGTGAGCATGTGCAGATGGGCCTGTAACTTTTAATATGACATCGGCCATAATTTATCTTGTCATACCACCCACCCACAACAGGTCCCCATCACATGGAATACTGAATGCCTTTCTTATCAACACTTGATGGGAAAATGCTGTTCTGGCATCTTCCTCTAAAGGAAACAGAAACCCAGCCATGTTCCTTCTATCCTAGAGCCCTGTACACAAGATCAGATTTGTTTTTATCCCCCCAAATTTATAGTCATCTACAAGGAAGCACATCCTGTTTGGTATTTAGAGGGAGCAATGGAGTGAAAGAGAATTATTTAGTAAGTTTCTTTTTCTTGAAGTTTGTTCAAGTTGTTTTATGACTTAAACTCATGCATTACTCCCATTTTTATGATCAGTTTGTTCTTTTCTATTATGATTTTCTCCACTGACTTTTTTTGGTTGACCCCTGGACCAATTATTAGAACTCATTGGGCAATAGTTAGTTCCTCCATAAAATGGGTATACTCAAAATATTGACCCCCCCAATATGAGGGCTCACTTCACCTGGGGTTTAGTCCATGTGTTACAGTCCTGTTAAATTAAAGACCAGTTTTAACTGAGAGTGCTGAGACTGGATTCTCACTTCCCTGCAGTTGGCATCTCTCAGTGTTGTAGACTCTCTGCGGAACTCTGATGGTCCCCTGTAGCCCAGGCCTGCTGCGATAGTAGGATTTGAGGAGGAATCTCTCATATGGAATTAGACTTGTGTGGACTCTCAGTGCTAGAATGGAACCCTGGAGCCAAGACAAAACTCTTTCTTGCATTCATAAGAGGTAGATCATTGGAAGGAAAATTTTCAGGTTCTGAAAGTTTCAAGGAAGTGGGAATATTCCTTCTTTTTAGGTATTTGTTTGGTTTTGACCATTTAATAATTTTTAATAGTTCACAATACTGCATTTGTAGGTGAGATCAACTAATGCTTGGGAAATAGGTTCTGGCTAATTTAATTTTCTAGTTAACTTATGGAAAACCATAGATTCATCTTGTTTCAATTTAAATATGATTTATGTGACTAGGGCTCTTATTGCTGAGTCATCATGCTCTGGTGGAGAAGGGAGATGACTGGGTGAAGGCACACTGATCCCCAAATACTCCCTGACATTTCAGGAAGCATGCCTAAAAGTTGGTAGTTAAAGAGGTTCACAACTTTCACTCTTTCCAAAATTGTGTTCCTATTAATTGAAGCTTTACTCATTTGAGGTGGTTGTGAAGATAAAAGGATGCAATGAATATATAGTCTGACCCATTGTAAGTAAATGATAAGTTTTTGATAAGTTATTGATGTTATAATGTGAATGAATTTTTTAAACAATGACTTTTATAAAATATTATGGTATATTTCTAGGCTGACCTTGAAGTACAAGTAAACACAACTCTGTAAAACCAAAATGTGAATGGAAAGAAGTATCAATTTCTCATTATGAGTAGGTTTCAAATCTTTTATTAGGAAGATTTAAATGTAAGTTTGAAGAAGTAGGACTGAGGTCACCTCTTCCCCTGTTGGACATTCCTTCTGATAAATAAGTATTAAAAGTGCTTTGAATTTGGTTTCCCCCTCAGATAAGGATTTATTTTTTTCCATACAGTCTTTCCTTTGCACCTGAAGGAGCATTGAGGGTGAAAAATAGAGGTCTGTTTCCTGTTCCTAACTGGAACCCTCGAAAGGCTGTCAAACCAGAGCAACAACTCTGCGGGATTTATGTCTGGGACCCGTCAAAGTAAAATTATCATAGCAAACCCTCTCTGCTATCAATCAAAGGGGTATTGGGGATGGCAAGGGCAGGCATTTTTCAAATTTCTTTACTGGGCATATTTAGTTTTGTGCCTGGGGGAGGAAGAGCTTCTTTGAACAGTTCTTGTAGATTTCTTTTCCATCAGAGATGGCAGCTCACAGAACTACTTAATCTTCCCCAAAGGACCTCTCTCATTGGCCTGCTGAGAAAACAGCCAGGGAAGAAAGTGGGGGAGAAGACAGGTCAATCCAATAGCAAATCCCGGGAAATGAGGCATCCCTTTTCAGAGGACACACAATGCAAGCCTGGTCGCTTCCATGTCATGCCTTAGAAAGTGCACTGTCTATTTAAGGTTATCTGCCCTCACTTCTTTAAGCATCCTGTGGACATTTAGCAAGTATACCACAAAGCTGACACTGCCATCGTAGTGACGTGAGTATTCTTTCATCCCATGCAGCCATTTCTCACACTTGTCAAGACAAATGTTGAGGGGGAGGGGGTGGACAAGGGAAATAGGGCACCCTTTCATTCCTGTCTGTCAAAGGTTTGCTTTGTCATGATAACATTCAAGGAGCATATTTATCTATGGGCTACTGGAGGTTAAGGCAAGGGTAACAAAAAGAAGAGAAGAAATCCTGTTTGAAAAGTTTACAAATCCTGCTGTAAAGGCTGTAAACAGAGTTCAGCCAGTGGTGGAATGTGTAAAATACTGCCACATTGATAGGGACCTCATTCCCCAGCACTAGAAATCCACTCACATAAACAGAGGAACTGTTGCTGCGAATCGGGTCTGTTTTGGCTTAAAGTCTAAGAAACACATTGCCTTCAAAGTGAATTCTTAGGTGTCACTTCCCATAAGTTATGGCAGAAGATTACAAAGCTACTGATATAACATATTAGTTTGATGGACAGAATTATACCCCCAACGCTTCCTGCTCTCCCCAATGACGCACACTAACTTAGTGTGCTGTGACAGCTGCCTTGATTTACCACCAGTCCGGGAGGCCAACTGAGAGAGAGAACGTTCACATGGATGCAGGGCCTGAGACTGGCCCGGAGCCTAGTTTATAAAGCTGCCCTGTAATTCACCACAAATGTGTCACCATTAAAAGAGGAAAAAAGGATTGCAGATAATAAATACTCTCTAATTTATTAGCTAACAACAAAGAGATCAGAGCCAGTCGTGATGTGATTGTTTGACATAATATTGTCAAGGAAAAAAAAGCTAAGTTGACCAGTGAGGTAAATTACACATTCAAGCAGATGCATCAAGTCTTGGCTTGTCACAAGCCCAGCTAAACAAAACACCAAACAGAGGAGAGAACTGGCAAAGAGCAGAGTCATTTATCTCTGAAAGAGACATATTCAAGAGCGAGTGAAATAAGACATAGTTCTTTTGGACTTGGTCAGAGGCCAGGTTTTAACTGTTATAAATTAAATGTTTTGTGTATCGGATTTGTCGATTCTAGTTGCTTTTGTCATTGTAGGGAGATGTTGGATTTTTCTGCTAGTCTTAAACTCATGATTTGGTTAGCTGGGATGTATGTCTTTGCAACTAGGTATTGGAAAATCAGTCTGTGCCTTCTGGTCCTGAGTGCAAAAATAAAAAAGGCCTTTGTATGCAGCCTGTTATAAAATCAGTGGATTTAGAAACATTGTAATCACCCTCCCCCACCCCCGTGATTTCCTCCTCTGCAGTTATTTAGTAATAATCATAGAGGATGCCAGGCAGGGATTTGTATTCATATCAGACTCAGGAGACCTTGGGGTTGAAAGAAATGTTTCACCCCTATCCCACCCGGATATTCAGATAGTCGTGTCATGTCGGCTGGAGGACTTTTCAGGGATGCAGAGCATCTGCTGTGTGTTACTGCAATAGAGCTGAGTCCACCAGTGCCTGCTGGGCTTTTATTCTTACATAAGCTACTGACAAGAAAAACTCTCCCATCCCTTACTTGGGAGACGGGGTTTTCAGACCTAAATGGATACTTTTGCCTCACCTCTTGTATTTGTCCTTGGTCTTAGCCTGTTGTTAGAACACAGATTTCTAGGTTTTATTCAGCAGTCTGGAGGAAAGGATGGAATATGGTAGAAAGGATCAAGGAAACTCTATTTTGATTGGCATTAATTCAGGGATCAACAGTTATTTTTGGTATATGAATTTGATCTGCTGTGAATTGACTTGAATCTCTCTCTCTCTCTCTCTCTCTCTCTCTCTCTCGCACGCTCTCGGTCTCTCTTTCTCTCTGTACAGCAGTATCATGGGAGATTTTTGCTAGATGATTTGCTGCATTGTGTCTATGGTCTCACTGATCTACCTGTTTAAAAAAAAAAGAACAGATTTCTGAAATGGAGGGGGAAAGAGAGAGAGAGAGAGAGGTGATTTGGCCTAGCCTAGCTCATTCGAAGGGAAAAGGCACTGGCTCTTAGAAGTCATTACTGTCTTTTCGAAGTGCTCACATATTACCCATTTAATATAATCTTTTATGTTTTTGGTGGGAATCTGCATCTTGCTACTTTCAGAATCTTCTATTTCTCCTTAAATTAAGAGATTTACCTGAATATGCTTTTCTCCTATGATTTCTGAAATATTAGTAACATTATCTCTATGATCATATCTACAAGGTTTGTTGTCATTGCTAATATAAAATAAAATGCTATTTATCTGGGTCTAGAGACCAAGCTTCTCTTATCTCATAATCTCTCTAGGGCTTCATTCTTTCCTTTATTTCTATTTTATTATTATTTCTTACCTTACCTTTCCAACTTGAACATATAATTTCATGATGGAAAAAATAACAAAACCAAATCTTAGTAATTCTGCCTTCTCTCTGTCATTTGAGCTTCTGGTGTTGTTTGTTTGCTATTTCTACCTGTCTTCCAACAGTGGGCTTGTTTTCTCCCTTTGAGCATTGCTTTCATAAATGACTTCTCAAAAGCTGAGTGCATCCAACTGTTTCTTATTCAGTCATATTGATTTGGTTTTGTTGACTGTTTCTCCATCCTTCTTGCTTCTCCAACCTCCTTTGCTGTTAATTTTATTAATTATATACCCAGAATTTCATTTATAGTGGCATCTTTCCCACTTGAGTTTTGTGCCCCATCAGAGTCTATGTGGAAGCACTATTCTTATTTTCTCTGATTAAAGAACAGTGCTAATTAAATTGAGGGTATTTGTATATTTATGTTCCCAATTTTTGTCTGTCATTAACTCCAATTAGGCACACTCATTTTCTCTGAGGGATTTCATATCTTCCATACCACCAGTATTTTTATTTTGCATGTTTGATCATGTTAATATTTGTTATGTTCTACAATCTATATTCTGCAATTCTATATTAGCTTTTATATGTTCATTAAATGTATTCCTGCTTAACTTTTCTGGCTTCCAAAGAAAACTTCCCTTTCTACCCCCATTTGCTTTTCTCTTTCCTTTCTACTGGAAATACTGTTGTTTTTGTTTGTGTTTTTTTAAAGGTGTATTCTACTACTGTCATTCTGGGCATGGTCATGCACTATCATGAGCTTATTTCAAGCTTGTTTTATTTTAGGAAGTTACAACCTGTTTTTGTAGGAGCAATGTGTTTTTATCATGTCAATACCTCTCTTCAAAAACAGGTGCTTCTCCTTTCATTTGTGCTATGGCCACAGACCCTTAGCCAGGCATGTGAGGTCCCCTTAACCTTACCCTCCATGTTCCTTTTCAGCTTTACCTTCTAGGATTTCCCTGTTTGACCTCTTTGGGCTTCTCTCCCAGACCTCTTCTAGTCATCTTAGTTGGAAGGGAAGTAATCAAATAAGTCATTAAAATGTCATGTCTTTTATTGTCTTATTTTTTCTCTATGAATAATAAAATAATTTTATTGTGCAGAATGAACTTTTGAAGTCTTACAGAGAACATTAAATCTAGGGCCAAGCCAAATTAAAAGTGACTCATAATTAATATTACCAAAGAAGGCAATCCTCAGCTGTTCTTTAAGTCAACAAGGGTTCATGAGAGAGGACTTGGTTATCATGTTCTTTACATCTGTTGGCAATGGTACCTAGGATTTCAGAAGCATCAGTTCAGAGAGAGGTCTTCATAGTGAGGACATTAGGAGCCTACAGTTATCTATCTCAGTGCTGAGAACATGAAACATGCTGACATCCCTATACATTGCTACATATCACTCTTATTATTTAGTCCATAACCCTTGCCAGGGTGGATAAAAAGCAAGTGCCATTTCATATTAGACCAAACTATGGAGTATGATCCAGATCACAGGCCCAGAGGATGGGACTGGTGAGGAAATGAATAGGGCATATAGTAGTAGCTTTAAGGCAGCATTGAACAAAATAGTTTAAATCATTCTGAAAGAAATAAATCTTAGCAATGGATACACTGTGCCCAAAGAAATGAAGCTCAGGAAAGAGTTGATTAGGAAGAATACCAAACAGAATAAAATGTAGCAGAAAGGCATATGTTGAAGAGAATAAAATATGATCAGTTGGGAAGGTATTGAATTTAGTAAGATACAACTGACCAGCTATAAAGCAAATGAATAAAATATGTAGTCAAGTCAGCTGTACAATCAATGGGAATAGCTAAAAGAGATCAATGGCATCGTGTGATCAGTTACATCCTAAGTTATATTACCTCTTATGTGATTTCTTTAGATCTCTCAAGAACAGCTGAGGTTTTAAGTGAATCCTGACAGAGGGAACTCACATTAAAGTAGGCTTATGATTAATAAGGAATTAATTGGAAATGGTATAGTTTGTTGGCTTGTCTTGGTCCAGAGAACCTTAATGATTTTCTTAAATTAAAAGAGGATTTTACTGTAAATAGCAATAGAGTATCATGATCCAGGTTATTTAATTACCTATTCCTCCAATGCAAAGTTAGTTTTACTTTGTCAGTGTGATGAAAACCTCAGCACCATGACTTATCTTTATTTTTCTTTCTAGAAAATTTGAACATTTGATCATTGGGCCTGTCTCTCAGAATTTCCTGCCATATGCAAACATGCTTATTGAACATTGCTGAAGTATTTCAGAGTTCTTTGGAGAGTTTTTATTTTATATGTAATTCTCAACATTAATGAAGTTTATTTTCAGTGCTGTTTGTAGTGGAGTGTCAAGGACAGGGCAGCGAGAGGGGGCTGCTACAGGGGCAGACAATGAGGGGATGCCTTGTCTACAGAAAGTTTAAAAACAGTAATAAAACCAACTAAAATTCAGTCTGCATTTTATCATCACCATATGCTGGTACCTTAAGCAATGAAAATGGTAAAATACTCCTTTCTGGAGTATTAAAAGAAATTAAAATATATTTTATCAGTCTAACTTCTGAATATTTGCTATGAGTTCTGTTGTAGTTTAATAATGTACAATTACACTTTGAATTCACATCCTTTAAAACAGGTCTTTTAATACAGATTGAATTCTGATTTGGAGGGTTCCGAGCTCTGCAGGTGGCCTCAGCATGCATGAACTCAGCTGCACATATCTGAGAGTGAAGTAAATGGTGGTTTGGCCCCACAGGGTATTACTTCAGCAGTCAGTGTCTTCAAAACCCTAGCACTACATATCCCTGCATTTCAACAGTGGATTGGAAATAGGCAATTATAGCACAATGGTTGAAAGGTGAAGAAACAGGTTTGAATTATTCCTGTCATTCTGTGAGACTACTTGGAGCATTTACTTGCATTTACCATTTAAAACTGTTAAAATAGAGTACAGACTATGAGGCATACTGTAATTCTTTGGTAAGTGCAAATTTCCATTCCTACATGAAATATTCTAATGAATTTAATATTATCTTTAAAATTAAAATTTATTTTTCTTTTAAATTGTTACTTATTTTAAAACTAAAAAATGAGAAAAATAATTATTTATTATTGTGTGATTGTAACTAAAAATAATTTTCTTATATAGAGGAAGCATTGTTGAGTGATCTGGGTGTCAAGTATGTTAAGTATGGAACTAGCTACTTGAGTCTTTTGGTTATAAATGATACAAATTTAATTCAAATTGCTGAAGGAAAACTATGTAACATAATACTCAGTTAGTTTTTACTTTGTAACAAACTACCTTGAAACTTAATGGCTTAAAGGAAAAGTTATTTATTAGGTTACTACCTTTAGGTTAGTTAGGTGGTTCTTCTCTGGGCTGGCTCTGCTGGGCGGGATAGTCCGGGATGGCCTCACTGTCTGGGACTTGAGCTCAATGGCTGAAACAGCTCTCCATGTGGTCTTTCTTTTCCAGAGGACTAGTCTGAGATTACTCACTGTCGGAAGAAAGTTTCCTGTAATAGGAGAGGGTAAACTCCAAAGCTCAAGTATTTCTCAAGAAGTTACTTATGCCACATTTATTAATGACTCATTGACCAAAGCAATTTACATGGCCACTTCCATATTCCAGAGATGCAGAAATAGACTTCATTTCCCAATGGAAGAACAGCAAGGTTGCATTGCAAAGTGGGGTACATATGGTAATAAAGTGGATTATTGCCATATTTTTTAATAATATACTACATACACTCAAAGTTTCACTAACTTGAGTGTTCTAATAACACTGTCAGTACTTTATCTCCACACCTCAGTTCTGCTTTCCTATATAGTTAGGTGTATTTTATTTAAAACAAGTTTTGGCAAGATAAGCAAAATCAACTAAAAGGATCACTCTTTTCCAGTTTAGCAATTCCACTGGAAATATATGGTTCACACAAAATTGCAAGACTAATTTTCATTGACTGGATTTGGGTTGCATTCCAACTCATGAACCAGTCACCAGAGTCAGACCCATACCTTGTACCAAGAAATAGGGTCAGCCCCAATCTGAACCATGTGAAATACAAGGTAAAGGGAGGCACTGGTTCTCCAAAGAAAATTGTCACATTTGCTTGTTACCAGAAAAATGAATGAATTGATGCCAGGCAATTGAAACAAGAACCTTTGGCTACTCATATGCTTAGTCATAGCATCAAGGAGAGAATTTGATTTGGCTTGTCTACTTAGATTTATTGTTATTGTTTAATCTCACTTCTCATACCATAAGCCTTGAAAAGATACCTTCAGGAACAGGCCTGCAAGATGGACTTTTAGTATGTTTTGCATATTTTTAAAGGCATATGTATGTATAGTTTTTACAACAAATTTGCAAAGGTAGATAGCATTTTTGCATTTGAATTCAATTTAATTTAAATGCAAAATTTAAATTTACTGATATGACACTTGAGCACAATAGGAGAAATATGGCCAAAACCCTCAGAAATTTAGAATGACATTTGAACAGTGTACATAGACTTGAAGAGTTTTTGGAGAAGGAAAAATGTTAATGGGGAACAAAAATTTTGGTGATAGAATTAGAAAATGAACTCCAAATTCCTGCCTCTTGGGTTCTCAGTTATTGAAGTCTTCATTGCCAGTATTCACTCTCTACATGCCAGCCTTGCGCTCCCAACCTGCTCCACTCCTGCTTCTCATTGATGTTCTTTATAGTTGTGCCAGGGATTCTCAGCAAAGGAGATGGAGTGGGGTGATGGAAAGTGCACTCACCTTTATTCAAGTTTAAGTTCTGGCTTTGCCACTGGGTGAAATTAATAAGCTTCTTCCCTTTTCTGGGTCTCAGTTTCATCATTATCTACCAAGTGAATGATTAGGGCAACCAATCTCAAAGAAGTCTTGTGAAACCTATGTGTTTTGGCACCTACATCTTCTCCAATTGGTCTTGGGTCACTCATCTCTCACCAGTGTAACTGAGCCCCTGGCTTAAGGGATGTGCAGCGACCTCTTCTCCCAGGGCTGTGAATCCATGGCTTTGGGTTCTTCGACCCTTCTGGTCTTTAGTTCTTTCCTCCAAGATAATTCTGTGGGCAAGTTCATGCCTTCCAGAAAGTTCACCAGGAGAAGTGTTGTTGTCCAGTTTGACCTGTGACCCTCTGTTGGCACCATGAACCCTGGCCTGTACCTTACTTAAGCTGGCACACTCTTGCTGGAATTTGTCTTTTCTTAAACCCTTATAACCATTTTCTCTACAGCATGTACAAAGGTTGTATAACATAATTTCCCTCTTAAAGAATAATTTTTTGGGTAGAATTGTATAAAGATGTTAACATTAGCATTTTGGTAAAAGTCTTCCTTCTAGTTGTTTATAAACTCATTTTCAGAATTGAAAGGAAAGAAGTCAAAGGTCTTTCTTTTGAAGGATCCCTTCCAAACTCCCATCTGAACAATATTTTGGAAGGTACCTCTGAATCATCTTTTCCACTCCAGGAAGTTGATCCCAAGGTAAACTTGTTTGTAATGAAATGTTTCCATTTGTTTTATTATAATCTGAGACAACAAAAGAAGTAGTTTTTATGGTCATTGATTTAGCTAATTCTTTCCCTTATACTTCTGCAAAAGTTAAAATCAGTATGGAATTCAAAGAAAAATCAAAACAAAACAAAAATTCTCATTTGAGAAATGGAGTTGATCTATTGCTTAGACTCACGGTCGTTCTGCCAAGGCACTGTTTTCCCAGGTTTGTGGGATGATCACTGTACCTTTTTGCTTTTTAGACATCAACACAGTGTTCTTCATAGCACACTGCTCAGGCTTCTGCATAACTCATCTCATGCATTTACAATGTTTTGTCCCCCACTGGACTTTAAAACCAGGCAAGGGCTCGTGTCCTGTTCATTCCTGAATACCGCACAACCAGCACAGCTCTTGCTACGTGGTACACAGTCATTGTGTCCTCAAATGGGAGAGCAGCATGTGGCAGTGGGATTTATCTGTTGAAAGGGCATAAATATAGGAAGAAAGAACTCGATTTTGGTGATAGTTGATCCTGAGATAGTTAAGGCTCTCACTTGGAGGCCCTCCTCTGTTACAGTAATATCTACTGGCAATTCAGATTTTGCTCTCCTAATTTGCAAAGCTTGACCTCGTTAGACAGGTTCTGGTTCCTTCCTATTCAATATATCTGGTCTGTTTTGTTCCTTGGGAGAGGATTCCTGAGTACTGAAGAGAAGGGGGCACAGTGAAAAATGTGAAACATATTTCCAGACACTTTTGAGAAAGGAAAATTTAATGGACTCTACAGTGATATGGGAAACGGAGAGAGATAGGAATCATGCCCCATGCTTAACCTTTTGGACTCATCCTTGTGAGTTTCTGTGTGCAGTTTGGTAAATTAAATAAGCTTTCCTTAGCCTGGAACTGTCTGTGATAGCATAAACCTTCATTACGGTATCACAGAAAAACATTTAGCTTTCAAGACAGGAACCTGACACTTTTCAAAAGTGAAGGAACCTGTGGCTACTTTAAACATTCCAACCATATTAATTCCAGTGACAGTTATCCTTTAAGTCATTTGAAATAGCTTCCCCCACTTCAACTTTTGAAATTTGTATTTGACCCTCACGACCTCTGGAGCCTGCACAGAGGCACTGTGTGTGTGCATGTGTGTGTGTGTCGCAGGCAGCAGAAGCAGGGAGATTGTTGATCTAGTCCCATGTGTGTCTTTCCCCATCCCTTAGCTGTTCCTTGTACTTTATTCATGTTTCTATAGAGAAACCTCACATTTTCAAAGGAAGGGTTGAGTTGTGTGGCATTCTTCCTTTGAGGGCAATGCTTTTATTATTGCTCCTCCATGTAGCGTGAGAGTTGCATATCATGTTTTAACTAACAGCAATGGAGGCCTTAGGGCTCTGTGATTCTATCAAACAGCATTGACCACAGGTTAATAAAGTCACTTCTCTTTGGCATGCTCACACCCAAGGCAGCCAGCTTCTGTCTCCGCAATCCTGAGAGCACTCTGGGACATGAGCCTTTCTTCAATTATGGGCCATTCCATAGCAGTTCTCCTCAATTTCTACACGGGCAGGAGCTTTGCCTATCTATACTGAGCACATGGGAGGGTTAGTGATGAGACCCATGTTGTACCTAAGCATGGGTTCAGAGAGAGGTTAGAGGACACCCAGTATACTCTCCTGGGCTGAGACTCAAAGTGACTGGACATTGGTCACTGTGAGTGAAGAGTCACATCTTTAGCTTTCCATGTGTGTTGCTTTGATATTATTATTGGTTCAAGTTAGAGATGATTTGATTAGTTCATCTATAAGGGTGTATGTACAAACCAGAAGACTAATGTATTATTATTTGCATTTGGGTAAAGGATCATGGTTTGAGAGCTACCAGACTCTTCACATCTTTTGTCTAGGGGACCCCTTTCTTGGTATCAGGGTAACTGGTAGAGTATATTAATTATCTCAAGATTTCTAAGTAAGCATGGAGGATGGCACAGTGTTAAAATTATAGTTCAGGTTGCCTGGGTTTTGAGTTCCAGTCCTAACCTTTCATCCCTATGTACTTTCAGACCAGTTACTCACCTTTGGATTAACTGATCTAGAAAATGAGATACTAAGAGTACTTACTTTATGGAGTAGTTGGCAGGATTTAATAGGATTTAATCAAAAAAGTGTTTATCAAAGTATTTGGCACATAATAAGTATGTAATAAGTGTTAATACTAGTATTAGTCATAGTAATAATACTTGTTTCCTTTTAGAACCCAGGTAATTGAATGTTTATTTTTAGGCTATTTCATCCTATAATGATGAAATCTGGAGAATTACACCTGCTTCTCCATGGTGTTCTTTTTTATAGAGAAAAGATTACCTGTTCTCTGTAAGAGGCACACTGACAATTTCATGTTCACCAGGTCATCTTTCTCTAGATTCTGTGTTGCTTTGTTTATGTTTGTGAGTATGTATTTAACTGCCACTTGTTGGACATTTGCTATTATGCCAGTAATATTGCGCTCTTCATCATGTTACCTACTTTAGTTCTCATACTGCCTGTTTGAGGAAAGATTCATTATCTTAATTTTCCAGATTAGGAAACTAAGGTACAGGAAACTAATAAAAGTTATTAGGTGGTAAAGCTGCCCTTAAGCTTAGGTCTGTTTATTAAATTCCATGTTTATGACACTACGCTACACTGCCTCTTCACTTATAACTCAGTATATTTGACCTTGAATTACTAATATATATGTTTGATACAATATAATTACTGTCTTTATATTGGTACAATGTGGCATTTTTGATGTTTGAGAAAATGCCCTCATATTTATATGTAAATTGGGTGGATGGCAATTTGAAACTTCATTTCTAAATTCTACACATAAGAATTTGGAAACCAGAGCTATAGTAAGAGGGAAGTTTGTTTTGAATCCAGAGAATGTTCAGTCCCTGGGTGATGATCCAAACTATTGTAGTCCAGAACTTCCCAGATAGCTCTTATGGGGCGATGGTATAGGAGGGACACATTGTCAAGAATGCTGATAAGTACAACATTTAACTAACTTCTCTTAGATGGACCCAAGTTAGTCATGCTTAATTCTTTAGGGACTGTTCTTGGTTGTGATGAAACAGATAGGACTTTCCTATGGTAACAGTTTCCACAGGTCACTATATGTAGCTTCCTCTTTCTAGACAAGAATGATCTTAATTTTATGTACATTATATTATTTGTTTTCTAACAGTTTTATTAATATATAATTCACATACCATATAATTCACCTTTTTAAAGTATACAAGTCAAAGTTTTTTGCTATATTACATTATTAATTTTTAAAATTATAAAATGCATGTAACATAAAATTTGACATTTTAACCATATAACTTTTGTATAAGTGGCATTAATTACATTCACAGCACTGTGCAATCATTACCACTATCTCCAAAACTTTTTAGCACTCAGACAGAAACTCCATAATTATTCATCAGTAACTCCATTCCCCTACCCCTTGCACCTATTATTTATGTCTCTATGAATTTGCCTGTTCCAGATGCCTCATATAAGTGGAATCATACATTTGTCTTTTTATGTCTGACTTATTTCAGTTCACAGGTTTTCAAGGTTCATTCGTATATGAACACCTTCAAGGTGTCGCATCATATATCAGAATTTCATTCCTTTTTGTGGCTGAATAATATTCCACCATAATGCACATAATATTCTTTAATGAAAATACTGATTCCATCTATGGCTGTTGATCTTATGAATATAATCAGTTATATTTATGTGTCAGATGTTTAATTTGACAAAATGATCTTGGAAAACCTGTTGAGGATTTTCTAGAATGCTACTTTCCAATCTACAGACATTGGTACTATTATTTACTAAGTGTTTTCCTTTAAATCAATTCACTTTTTAAGATCTTAAACACCGACTAGGTCTTGTCCTAAGGAATAGTCATGAAATTAATTGACATCAATACTGTATATTGCTATTAAAATGATTTGCACACATTTATCTGTATAGCTCCTCGAGTATCTCCTATATCTTAGCCTATTCTATAATATATCACTTCCCTAAACCCTAAACCTGGAGGGCGGGCTTTTATGTAAGTTCTACAATAAATGTGGAATCCCTCCATAGAGTATGAAAAGAAGAAGAGAGGAGGTGTGAAAGTCCAGGGGTGGGAGGAGGACTTAATTAGAAGGTACAGGTTCTGGGTCCAGGCTGCCTCTAAACAGCTGTGTGATCTTGACATAGTCTCCTGTGCCTTTGCTTCTCCTAGGAAGGCTGGGGTAGATCGTCTCTTCTCCTCCTTTCCCTCATGGTTGAGTGTTCTGCTCCTTTCCCCTCTTATGTCCAGGAATGACAGCTACTACATGCCTCTGCCCTTCTGTTCATACTACAGGAGTTTTAATTTCTTGGGTTTTGTAGTAGTTCTACCCTCTTCCCTTTTGCTCCCCTCACCCCTATCATATTAGATCAAACTCAGTCTGGTGGACTTCTTAATGATTTCATTTGTAAGGAGACATGAGGAAAGCCTGCATCAAGTACAACACTTACCTTCATTTAGAACTGTGTGTATCTGCCTGCCTTGCGTTCATTTCTAGTGGCAATAAATGGCAGTAAATCAGAAAAAAATCCCATGCTCCTTAGAGCTTTAAGAATGAGCTTTGGGGCATTTTGCTTACAGGGATGTTAGCCTGTCAGTGAGTAAATCAGCTCCGTCCTTACACCTCCATTGTATCAGAGAAATCTCTGACATTGTGGGATGGGCTTGATTAGTCAGTCAATCTCTCTCTCCTCTCACTTGAGGGTGAGGGTGTATCTCTCCCTTGTTTTCTCCCAGTGTGTTTAGTGAACTTATTGGCCCTCTGGGTTTTATTGCCAGCCACAGTTTAGCCCTTGTCAGAGAGATTATTATATGAGCCCTGGGTGACTTCTGGCTTCAGAAGGGCCCTGGATTTACATTTTTGCATTCCAAAGTCAGGAATATAAATGACTAATGGAGCACTGGGCCACCGAATATTTATATATCTATTTTGAAATTTACATTTCTCTCTTTCTTATGATGGGGTTTGCTGCTCCCAGGGTCATAGTTGATGGGCCAGTAGCATCAGTGGTGACATAAAGCAATCATCTGGGAGAGTGCTTGTAGCCCTGTGATGTGCTGCAGGTTATTATGCTAGCAATTCAGCAGTAATCGAACCCCCATCTCCTTGGCCCTCTCCCCGCTTCCCTTTTATGATGTCCAATAAATTTTACATGTTTCAATTTGCTTCATCCACCAATGTAATACTATTTGAATTAAGAGTCTCTTCCATGGCTTTCAACAATGGAAACTTTGCTTTCTCCAACCAAATTATTCATAAAGGCTGCTCACGAGTATGCTGAAAAGGGGGCAGGACTATGCAGATATGGACAGTGCAAATTTACTGACCCATCCAGAAGATGAGGTTGCTCTGCTGTTGAAATTTTCAACTACGTGGTATATTGAGATAAAAGAGAACATCTATCAATGTGCACTGTTATCTTGAATGAGTAGACTATGTTAGGTTAGGGATTTTTAAAATACTGATGCACACACTTGAAGGTTCCCTAGTCCTTGGTCTTTTTCGTGGTATATGGTAAAAATTACTGATAGCAATAACAACAACAAGGAGAGCATTTATTATAATTGGATTACTTAAATCCTTTGTATGCAATTAAAATAATTTTAACAACAGCCCTGTGAGACTGGTCATTTTTGTAAACCCTTTTTGTAAACTGAGGTCCAGAGATCTTAAATAAATTACTGAAATTTACACATTCAGCAGAGAGAGATTAGACCTAGATGTCATATTACCTGATGCATGTCCTGATCACTACCGAGTGTGGAGTGGGCTAACAGCAGTGGCCTTGAATGAACATTAGTGAATTTCTCATTCACTCAATCCACTACCCATTATTTATTTCTGCCAGTATTTACAGAGCATCTAGTATGTGCAGGTCCTGTTCTTGACACTGGGGATACAGCAGTGAAGATGGCAAACAGTCCCTGCTCTTGTGTATTTAATATGTCAGTAGAAGCCATCAGGCAATAAACAGGTAAACAAATAAACCATATGCTTTCTAACATGAGTTAGTGACTCAAATAAAATGCACTAGATGATGTAATGGAAAGTGTCCAGTTAGGAAGATGGACTACTTTAGCTCAGATGGTCAGAAAAGGCCTCTCTGAGAAGAGGATATTTGAGCTGAGACCTAAATCATGAAGATAAATTTGGGGGTGGTGCTAGGGTTCAGGTAGAAGAAGACAAATGCAAAGACCCAAAGTGGGAACCAGTGTCTTGTATTGGAAAGCCAAGAGGAAGACCCATGTAACTGAGGCATTATTAGCCCTGGAGTGAAGGTAGATTATGAAGCCAGGAGCTTGGCAGGGCTTAGATCATGCAGAGCAAGGGAAGGAGTTTGGAGGCTGTGGTGTTTTCAGTTTCTTTCAATCAATAGTTTACTGCCTGCAGCCCATTTTCTTTTATGGCCTGTCCTCATAATGGGCATTTTAATCCCCTGTGCGATGCAACCCAATGCTTCTTGCTGGGCACCTTGCTTTGTTCCAGCTCAGTGCAACATTAAAGAAGAACAGAGGAAGTCTCCAGCGGAGAATGGCTCAGGAAAGAGTGCAGGTTGCAATGTAAGAGCTCTAATTAAATCAATGCCATTGCACATCCTGTTCACAAAGGTGGGGGCCATCGTGTGATCTCTACTGACGCCATGATATTCACTTAAGAGGTGTGTGACTTCACAGAAGCAATTAAGTTGGCCTGTTTACTCAGTGGTAAGGTCTTCGTCAATAATTATTATTTTAATTGATTCTGTAAGTGCAGTCAAAATAACAAAGAGGAGTTGTCTCTTTTTCCTTTGTCCTCTGCCCAAACACTAAACATGAGGCTATTGAGGCTGAGTCAAGAGTGACCTCTTCAATGATCTTCCTGCAGTCCTACATGCAGTCAAGAATTCCTGCCTTCTAAAAATGTCTATGCTTTCCAGTTGAAACAGAAGTTTTCAACTTTGCAGTCTTTTCCTTGGTGGCAAAGAAATGCTCCCAAATGTAAGTGATCAAATGTGCATTTTCTGTTTTAGCTTTATCAGCCTTCTGTGTTGTTTTCCTGTAGATCAGTCTGTGATCTCATTTTGGCCAGAAGTATAGATTCAGTGGACATAAAATAGGTCTGGACATTGCTTAGTTGTGGATGTACACAAAATCACATGGACACTGGAAAAGCTAAAGGAAGATCTTAGTGGAGTCAGCCAAATTTTGGGAGCTACTTTTACACCAGGGCTATTATTAATTTTGCCTAATGTTTTCACGTTTGTGTGACCCGGGCAATAGACTCAAAGTCGGAGGAAAGAAGGGACCCCTGACTTACATGTGGACTTCCTTTGAAGTCATCCAGTATGAAAAACAAAGATGCTTAAAAGCTCCATCCCTTTCCACCATCTCAGCATGAGGGAACCATGAAGAAATACATAGGCACTGTCAGTTTTTATTACACTCCCCTCGGAGGATAGCACATTATCAGTCCCAGCTGATGTCACTTGAAGTAAACTCAAATGCAGTCACAGACACAGCTCCCTCCCCCACCCCATCCCCTGCCTTGGATTTTGTCCAGGAAGGAGGTTACAATATGTCCACTAATGTGTAATCTTCCTCAGTGGAAGAGGAGCCCCTTAGTGCTGGGCTGAGACTTGTATGGGACTCAGCTCTCACAATTCTCCACCAAGGGCTGCTTTGTTCCTAGATTTCTAAGACTCTTCATAGAACCTGGAAATCATGGTTTGTGATGAAAAGCTGCCCCAGGCTATGGTAGATATCTGGGTACCATGGTACCATGAAGAAAGGGTTCTGTCATCAGAAAGGTTAAGGAAATGCTTTAAATCTTGTTTCCTTCTTGGGAATCAACACATGTTAGTATATGAATACTGAGATTTTAGAGTAATGTCTCAGCATTTTCCAAGACATTCAAGGAACTCTTTGTTAAAGCAGGCCTGTTTCCAAGAACACATTTTGGAAAAGGCTGGTTTGAAAGATTACTTATATTTTTTTTCCTATGGGCTTGCATATATAACCATCCTTTCTCTTAGAGGAGACTTCTCAGAGGAGTATTCCATGACAGTGCTACATGGATTATTTGTATGGAAGAGATCTGTGCTCCAAGTTGAAATATATCAAGATGAATCTCTTTTAGAAGTTCCTAACCTGGCTTCATGGAAGGATTTTGTCTGTTGGGAGAGTGTACCATCATATCCAAGAACTATGCATCACAGGATAGTTCTTTGGTTGAATTTTATGTGAATATCTAGGATATTTATGCCCTGATCATCATTGGGTTTAAGCCTTTAACACTGATACTTAATTGACAGTTATTGTTATTAATGTCACTTAATATATATTAGGGGATCACCAGCTACAAACTGCTTCTTTCAGAGTTTGTTGAATGTGTGTTGCCATTATTCTATGTAAATGGAATGATATGTAATCTCTTATTTGTGCATTACTTTCATAAACTTTGCATATCCTCATACTTAATACATGTGATAAAGCTCAGAGATAGCATTTGCCAAAGACATACAGATTTGGATATAAAGCCGTGGTGTCTAATTCTGCTCAGGACTGTTCTCAGGTGGAAGGCAGGGTGTAGGGTGACATGCAACTTCCTCTCCAGAAGCAAAAAAGTGGAGGCAGAAGCCATGTCCTCCAGTATGTTTCCCCATTCAGGATCCTTGGATCAGAAGAATAAAAAAAGACATTAACTAATGGGGTGAAATGAGATGATCCATGTAGAGTTCTTAGCAGCATATCTGCCATACTAGGGATATCAAACAAGTACCTGTATTGTTTTGTCATTTTATTATCTTCAAATATCTTTAATGGATTTTTGTAAACTACCTTATTTTATTTTATTTCATTTTTTATTTTTATTGAATTTATTGGGGTGACATTGGTTAATAAAATTATATGGGTTTCAGATGTACAATTCTATAACACATCATCTGTATATTATATTGTGTGTTCACCATCCCAAGTCAAGTCTCCTTCTATCTCCAGTTATCTCCCCTTTACCCTCTTCTACCTCCCTCCTTCCCCTCTTTTCCTCTGGTAATCACTGTACTGTTGTCTGGATCTACGAGGGTTTTTTTTTCTTAATCCTTTCACCTTTTTTTTTTTTTTACCTAACCCCACAACCCTGCTCCCCTCCATAACTATCAGTCTGTTTTCTGTATCTATGAGTGTGTTTCTTGCCTTTTATTAGATAAAGCAAAATATACATTTTGAACATTTGAAGACATTTACCACTATCATTGATATTCCAACTCTACCTCTTAATGGTATAGTTTATCATAAACTGTTTTAATATTATGAGTTTCAGGTGTTAGAATAAGTCATTATATGAGTCTTTTATGAAGATTTTAAAATAAAACACACCAGGAAGAGAAATATATCTGCACATATTTCCTCTCTTTAGTTAATTCTATCTAAAGTTATTGCATATAAATTGGAAGAATTAAATAAGTTGAGAAAGTGGCATTTTTAACATCAGATTAGATCATCTGGCTACAATGGGCCTATGGTACAATCTGCATATATACATTTAAAAACCAATTGGGATATTTCTAAAATGGCCATGTCTATAAGAATACAGCTACTTCTTGAGTATAGATAATGCATGGCCAAGCATTAGAGGTGAACATTGGATGCATGTATGTGTGCATGTGGATATCTTTGTAAGTCAAGTAGAACACTTAATACACTCCAAATGTTTCTGCTCTCTCTACATAGTTAATTATCTTGTTTAGTTAGAACATAGCACCAGTGTGGTAAAAATTACAGTATATATTTGGGGCAACTGCTTTGCTAGGGAGAAAGAAGGAATGATGGAACACTAAAAATTGGATCACCAGTTACTTTAATGCTAAGAAATGAGAGTATACATGTTTGGAAATTACAATGGTTATTATTTTTTAACCAAATGTGTCTATGTTAAGCAGGATCTGCCCTGAAGGATGAAGATCACTGCTTCTCCTATCATTCTCCATGCCTCTTGATTTGTGTTCGTTACATCATTGTTAATGACAATTGTGTTATCTTCCATTACAATGCTTTCCATATTTGTTCAGTATCAATTCTATTTCCAAATGAACTCAGGGGTCATTACCAATTCTTTGGATTATAGCTTTTCCTTTCTTAAATTCTTTATTCTCTCTCTCTTTAATGTTGTTCAAGTACCATTCTTATTCAAATCCCAATTGGCTGGATTTTCTTCTCAGGACATTTTCTTCTTAACAAAAGGCTCATGAGTCCTTAATTTTTTAAGTTCTGTGTATATGTTATTTTTAAGTGACCTTTTAGTTGGGTACAATATCTTTAGAATATACAGCATTTTTTAAATAACTTAAAAATGTTTCTTCATTGTCTCTTGGGGTCAACTGTGATTCTGGATAAGTATGAAGTCTACTCAACTTTTCTTCCTTGTAGGTGATTATGTTTTTGTATTTGAACATCTAAAAATTTTTTTCCTTGAAACTAAGTAGTTTAATTAAAATTTATCTGACTGTTAATCATTCTGTGTATTATTTTTCTTTTGAAACTTGGTAAACTCTTCTGAAGATTTTCCTTTATTCAGGGGGACTCTTTTGTAGCATATGTTTGAATATATTTTCTGTTCCATGTTTTGTAAACATATCATCTTTATCTTTTATAAGTATTAGCCGATGTAATTACATTAATTTTTGATTTTTTCATGTACATTCAATGTGATTATGTTAATCTTTTGCTTTTCAAGTAGTTTGATTTGTAGTATGGCACCTCTGTTTTTTTACTTTCCAAATTGCTTTTTAGGTCTGAAATAATATTGTTTCAGTCTTTGTTTTGTCTCCTTAGGTCTTTTTCAATTGATAAAAAATTGATAGAGGAAAGAAAATAAATTGTCTCTTTATCCCATTTGGGATTTGTTGATCTTAAATTTGTTAAATTTTGATTTTACCCAGTATGATATTTTTATACTTTTAAATTCAGATACTTTTTCTGCAGCACAGTTTTTTTTTCTCTCTTTCTGTTACTCCAATGACATTTATGTTAGACCTTCTGGTATTGTCCAGTGGGCCCTTGGGGCTCCTTGTTCATTTAAAAAATGTATTTATCTCTAGTCTTCTGTTTGGATAATTTGTTTTCATCTTCCCTGGATCTTTTCTTTATTATCTCCATTCTGTTACTGAGACCATTCAGTGAATTTCTTATTTCACATATTTCATTTTTCAGTTCTAAAATTTCCAATTTTTTCATATTTTCTATTTATCTCTGGAGAAGTTCCATTTTTCCATTAATTTCAAGTGTTTGTAGCTCTGCCTCATGAGACATGTTTATAATAGCTGCTTTAAAGTCTTTATTTGATCATTCCAGCATGTAGGTCATCTTAGAGTTAGTATCTATTGATTTTATTTTCTCTTTAGTAGTGGTCACATTTTCCTACTTCTTCATGTATTGAGTAAGTTTTGGATTATATCTTGGACATTTTGTACATTATATTTTTTGACATTGGGTTGTGTTATAATCCTTAGAAGAACAGTAATTTTTTTTGTTTTAGCAAGGAATCATGCTCATAACTTTCAGAGCACAGATTTTGTCTTGTCTTCTGTGGGTTCCAATATCAGTTAAGTTTTCAAAGCCTTTACCATCCTTCTTTGATCTGTCTAGTGCATTTACAACTCAAAGCTAATAAGAAACTTGGATGGCGGTTTATAGTCTTAGTTTACTTGTTAGAGGCCTTGCAGATCTGTTTTGGATATGTTGTACATGTGTACAGCTCACAGATGAGTCAGAAACTTGTATGGTTTTGTATGTAGAATTAGACGATTCTCTTCTCCAGCTCTCTACTATAGAACACCCTCCATACCTTCCAGTCCTTAAGCCTCCCTGCCCCCACTTTAATTACCAATTCAGCTAAAAGTTTTGGAATAGGAAAAGAAAGCAGGATTTTATTTTCCAATACTGCTACTCTGTTGTACAGCTCTATGATTGGAGCCTTCAGTTGGGGCAAAAGCACAAGAAAAAAGATGAGCCTGGAAACTCACCTGTGGGTAACTTCCCCACAGTACACCTGCTATGTTTTAGTCTTCACCATCCTCAAGTAGCTGCTTTTTGTATTTTGTGCAGACTTTTTAGTTATAGTCAGTGGAAGAGAAATTTGGCTTACCACATTATGGTGAAGCAGAACTCTCATTCAACTGAATGTACTTAAAGTCTTGTTCTTAAATTGTGTTACAGCATGAAGCTATTATGACATTTTTCCATTCCTTGAGATGTTGGGTTCTTTTACTTTTGCATATGTGTGTGGGTCTTCCCTTTCCTCATTATATTGTTATTTTTTAGCAGGTCTTCCTATTTGCCATGCTATCTCCATTCCCTCTGATAATGCTTGAGGGACTCTGGGAATATACAGTGTGGATGGCTTATTAAGTATTCCATGTTTCATCCATGTTTTGTAGCTTGAGAAAATAGCATAAGAAGGAGAATAGCTCTGCTGAAAAGGCATATGATCTTTATTAGAATAGCCAACCTGACTCCTCTCATCCCACATTCTGTTAAATTTCCCTCACCAGAGTTTACTTTTGGATTTTGGATCACTTCTCTGATTCACTGTATAGTTTTGGAATCTTTGTACTTTTGAGAGTTTGCCCATTTGTTAATTTTTTATGTTTCACCTGTTTTTTCCCCAGTATTTATAGAATCTATTACTAAGTCAGAAGAAAAAATAAGAATGCCTACATCAAGTTTGCTTCTCTTTAGATTTGAGAGTGTTAATGGGAATCCTTAGGATTTTTTGGATTCCCTTGTATCAGTGATTTATAGTGTTTGGAGATTAGCTGAATACATCTCTAGTCAACCCCAGAGTCTCCTTTTCATTGGATCCAGTTTGTAAATTTCCTTGCCTTAGCTTATGTCCCTCGCCTTCTTTAGTTTCTGTTTATATTTTTATGTGATATTTTTATTCTTTTCTTTTCCCTTTATATAGGGAAAAGAAACTCTATAGAACAATTTCATTTAAGAAATTCAAGAATTTAAAAAATATTTTATTTATGTATTTTTAGAGAGGGGAAGGGTGGGAAAAGAGAGGGAGAGAAACACTGACGTGAAAAACACCCATTTTGTTGCCTCTCGCACTCCCCTGACTGGGGACCTGGCCTGCAACCAAGGAATGGGCACTGACTGGGGATTGAACTGGTACCCTTTGTGGGATGACGCCCTTCCCACTGAGCCACACCAGCTAGGCTTAATAATTTTTAAAAGCATTAAAATTAATATATGAATACATAGGCTTATATGTATATTAACTATCTATGTAACCTCACTTTTTTTCCTCCCAACTATCCAAATCCCATGGATTCTTGAAGCCCCCGTTCATACCCTCTATCTTCCGTAATGCATTTCTTGAGTGTTCTACCTGACAATTATTTCTGCCTGTCTGAAAATCAACAATGAGTACTATACCTATCATTGGCACTATGCATGGTAGTAATTGTCATCTGTTACTATGAATATGTGTTCTTCACACATCTAATACAAAGGCCCTTTGAATGTAGACAGCCGTATATTGATTTGTTTTCACAGGATAGTATCTTAGATCAGCAATTTTCAAACTTTTTCATCTCATGGCACACATAAACTAATTACTAAAACCCCCTGGCACATCAAACATATATAATTTTTGCCAATCTGACAAAAAAATATAGGTATAATTTTGATTCATTCATACCTGATGGCAATTTTTGTGTTGGCTGTTGTCGTTTTTTTTTTTATTTGACAGTAAGTCAGGGGTGTCCATCCTGTGGCCCATGGGCCACAAGCAGCCCAGGATGGATGTGAATGTGGCCCAACACAAAATCATAAATTTACTTAAAAGATTATGGGATTTTTTTGTGATTATGTGTTGCAATGTATTTCATGTGTGGCCCAAGACAACTCTTCTTCTTCCAGTGTGGCACAGAGATGCCAAAAGTTTGGACACCCCTGGCTGGAAAAGAGGTCGGTGCCTCTGACTAAATAGTCAGGTATTGCATGTTTTAAAACTTCTTGCAGCAAACCAGTGAGCCTGCTTTCATGCATCAATTGAAAATTACTGTCTTAGATGCATCCTTAATTAATAAATCAACATCTCCTGTGCTTATCTACTCTCATGTCGGTTACCTAACTCAAAATAGATATTTATCTTATACCGGAAATATGCTCCTGAAAGTGAAATTTCCCTCTGCAGTTTGGCCATTATGGGTCTTCCATAGGAAATTCTTTAAAAACATAATAATGACTGTGAAAGTGCTTTATACACTAGAAAGTGCTCTACACCTGTAAGACCATGATATAATCATCATTTATGTTACCTATATCACTAATAGCCAGAAGGTTGGCTTAGGGGGCAGGCTTGGTTCACTGCTGCCTTGTTCCACTGTGTCACCATTTTATCCTGACTCTGATACTCTGGCTGTGGTGATTTGCAACAAGATAATCTGACAGTCAGCAGTGGCTCACCATAGACTATTACTTACCTTTGTTAGTAGCACTCAGATAACATGTGGGTAATTCCCCAAGTTTCTAGTCCATTGTCTCTATGATAAAACATTGTCTTTTACAGAAATCCTGAATCTAATTTTACAAAAGCTCTGCTATTGAACTTACCTTGTCCTATCCTTTCTGCCTAAAAACCAGTACTAAGTTTAAACTTAGAAGCTAATTGAATTTCCCTGGAATGTTCATTTATTTTGCCTAAAATCTTTAATCAGTGATTGGGTGCTGTGGTTATATATGTTCTGAAACACTATTGTTGCTGAGTGGATAGAAATAAGTGTGGTGGAGCTGGATGGATTTGAACAAATTTTGTTTGTTTGTGTTTTTTTTTTTAAATTTGAATGTGCTTTCATGTGTATTTATCCGATTTCCTTGTTTTAGCTGTAAGTTCCTTGAGAATAGGAATAATGATTAAAACCATTCTAGAAAAACAGAAGATGAAAGAGGGCATGAACAATATCTATAGTATTATAAATCAGAGAAATATCGTGGTAAGGAATTGCTGACCAAATATAGCTTCACTAAATTTCAAGAGCATGAACCTGGATGACTTTGGGTAAATAACTTAACCTTTCCAGGTCACATTTATAATTTGGAGATAGTAAGAATAGTTGCCCTCTTGGGCTGTTGATAATGAATGTAAAATGTTTACAGCAGTGCCTGGAACATAATATAGGCAAAAAATGTCATCTGTTATCATCATCATCATTATCATCATCATTGTTTTATTGTTAGTTCTTCCTTGAAGCTTCAGCAAAGTATAGAATACATGAAAAGATACAAATTTTATATAGCTTAAAGTACAAATATGAGATTGTGTCAAAAGTTGATACAGGCTAAAGATTTAAAAATATAATATTTCTTTGGGCATTGTTTTAAAATGTTGCATGCATTATCTTTTTAATACTCATAACAGCACGATGAAATAGGTACTAGTTTAGTCCCATGTATAGACAAAGAAATTGAGGCACTGAGAGGTTAGGTAACTAGCCCAAGGTCACATAACTAGTAAGTGTTTGAGCCAAGGTTTGAATGTGGCCAATTTGTGCATTTAACCTTTATTTAGTTGGGAGAGGGAGAAGAGACTTTCATGCATGGGAGATCCAAAGCAGATTATTGGTAAAGTTACATGTTTGGGCAACATCCCCACAGTGAAGATCGTCATCAAGGGAGAAATTTCAGAACATGTTCTCTTGTCAGAAAGAGAATCCACAGTCACATGGATCCAATGCCTGAGCCAGGAAAGGACAAGCACACTTAGGATTAACCACAGGAAATGAACAGTGATTGTGATGGATGATGGGTCCGGGATGAGATGCATTGAATGGTGGGCAGCTATTTGGGACAGCGGGCTATGATTCGCTTTCAGCCACCTTCTGGCTTGGTGACCTGGAGCAATCTGTTTTAGCTTGGAGGTGGAGTTAGGGGCTTGATTTCCACAGTGGTTGAATGAAGAGTCATATGGGATTACCTTGTGTACACTTCAGATTCTGAAACTCTCCGGCCTTTTGGAATTGCTCACCCTGACACTGGAAATTATCCATACCACATATTTATCAGTTATTTTCTTATTTTGTATTTTGCACATTGGTCATTCATTCATTTAACCCCTGTCTAGTCAGAGTATACTATGGGATCGTTGTGTGGCTTGTTTCCCTAATAAAAATTGGTGTGGGAGAGAGTGTATTCTGCTTCCTGGAATTCTCAGAATGCTAATGAAGTACCCTAAATACAATAGGCCACAATCAGTGTTGTTCATATTGATGATAATGGTGCAGGAGTGGTCAAATGCCACATGGAATTGAGTGCAGCAAGTATGAGAAAAACTATGAAAAATCTGTCCTCGTTAGCTGTTTTAGAGTACCTGGTTTTGTTTTGTTTTGTTTTGTTTTTAAGTATTAGGCCATCTGCTAAGAAAACTGTAACTATGAGTGAGATGATTCCTGCCTTCAAGAAGCTTATCGACAAAGGCACAAGTAACCATCATAGAATTTAGGCTCCCAGGGCTAAGAAACCTCAACAGCTCCCAGTCCAACTCTCCACACACACCTTAGATCCCCATCGCAATATCCCCACCAAGTGGTTGTCTGGCATCTTCTTGAACATTTCACTGACTGTGAACTCACTCCAGCTCATTTTATTCAGGGTAGAATGACAGGTACTCAAGTGTTGTTCAGGAGGTATGTCTTATTGAAGAGCAAAGTCTTTTTAGGTTGAGGAAAAGCCATAGCAATTGTCTTAGAAACAATTTGGTACATGGAGGTATTTGGGAAAGGACCTCAAAGATTCTTTGTAGAGGAATATTCACAGAAGTACAAAATGTGAAAGGCATGTTATAAGATCACCAAGTGGTTTAGCTTGATCATTTAGCAATTACAGTTTGGGGGTAGGGACCAGTGAAATTCTTAGAGTGACTGGGGCTTAAACTGGAAGAACCTTGAATGACTTCTACATTTGGGATAGATAAGGACCCTAATGGAAGTCATAATCCTATAGCATGATCCTATAGCCAATGGATGGCTGGTTGACTTAATCACTATTAGCAGCCATATCTCTTGCATTCCCCAAATTCATAACCTTTATCCTCACCTGAAGTACTATGCACATGTATGGATTTTCTTTAGCTCAGAGACATGATTAGAGTAGGAATTATGAAGGGCCCTCTGCTGGCTTTATTTCCATGTATATCTATCTTATATGCATAATCACCCTAAGGAGAAACTATGTCAGTCTGCCCCAACTGACAGAGCCTTAAATCTCCCCAGTGCTTCCTTCCTCCACTATTGGACATGTGCCAAGTGACTTAAAACGTCAAAGAGAGAAAGTGTCCTGGTTTTGGGGGTATGGGACATGGGAGACAGTGATAAAGTGATCTTTGCCTGTTATTGTTTTCTCCCATGATAATGAACCCATCACTGGTGTAGGGATTTAACACAATGATTTTTCCAAGAGTCATCCAAGCCCATTGCAGCCCTGCCTGAAATGTAAATACACTTCCTGGGGACACATTTGCATTTTTTGGTGAAAAAAAATTCATATATATGGCAAAGATGCCTCTGTAATTATAGAAAGTTTATTTCTGTCCCCAGATGTCAGCAATCAAATTCCACATAAATATATTTTGTGTAAATCTGTCGGCAGCTGGTCTCCATTCAGGTTTCTGGAGATATTAGCCTGTCTTTGAGTTTATGACAAAGTTAAAAATTATTCATTAAACTGACCTGCAGTATATTCAGTAACTGGAAAATTGCCTTGCAGTTCTATTTGGTTTGTAGATGTGATCACAAGTAAATTTTTAACTTAATTAATTGGCCGTTTCTGTTGACAAGAAATTTATGTGGTAATAATTTGCTCGAAATAGATGCCGACTGTAGGAAATGAGATATCCATCATAGGCTTGTGTTCCACCAGCTGCACAGTGGCTATTATGAAAGTATTTCAGCCTGCGCCGACCCCAGTGTTTGTGCAGTCAAGATTATATATACCCACGATCCATAGCCTGCCAGAGAGGCGCTGGTGGAGGTCTATGATAACAAAGACTTTGTGATTTATGGCTTGCTGTGAAAGCAGAGCTTGATGAGATTAAACAATTTCATAGCACAAGTGTTTCTCAAGACCTGATTTGTAGTTGCAAGCTGATGGTAAATCACATTTATATATCTGCAAGCGTGCTCAGCAGAGGACTGCAATTACAGTTTAAGACAGCTACTTTTTATTTAATTTTTATCCTGGTTTTGTCTCTTTTATATCCCCTTCGTCTGCAAACCATTCACCTTCACGAGTCCTTTCCTGGCTAGAAGGCCAAAGATTGGACTCAATGATGTTCTTTGCGTCTTTGTGCCAGCTGGGGAGAGAGGCCAGGAGGATTGCAGAGCAGCCCAGACTGGTTCACACTGGCTTTGACTGGTGTGCATTCTTTGTTCAGTTCTTTGTCTGTTTCCTGTTTTCCCTGGGTGTGCAGCTGATACTTGAAGTTCTTGGTATACAGCTGGAGTAAGAAGGGCCCTCATCACCCTGGGATAGTGGGCAACTCTGTCTGCGTACATGATGTGAAAGGGGGATGAGGATTAAACTGATTTAGGAAACTCGACTTCAAGGTGTCGGAATGCCTCATAGCCCACAGCTGGGTCCCCTTTAATGTGAAATGTGGAATTGTGTTTCCCCTGAAAGCCTGTGAGGAATAAACTCTGTAATTGGTTTATTTAACCAGTGTATTGATCAGGTACTATGGGCACATCTCTGCACTAAGTAATAGTATTGCATTCTCTGCCCTCAAGCAGTTTATAATCTACATATGGCACTTACAAAAAATTAAACAAACTAAAAGTGACAAGACTTTACATGATGGCCTTAAATGGGTGGCACACACACTGTTGGAGGTCAGAGGGAAGGGGACAGGGAATATTCCCAACTGGGAAGGCACAGGAAATAAATAAAGTAAGTGCTCCAAAAATAAATAGGATTTTAAGTAAGAGGGAGAGAGATTCTGGGTGTTTCATTTATTTGCACTAATGGAGACCTCCAAAATACCCAGCCATAGGTTCAAGTCTGGGCTGGGTGAAATAACAATGAAATAATGTCATTCATTGAAAGCTTACTACAGGACACAGTCAGGGCTTTGTATGGATCATCTCCTGATTTCTCATGATAAGCCTAGAAGGTGAACACTATTGTGATCTCCAATTGGGAATGAACAAACTGAGGTTTGGAGAGGTAAAGTACCTTGACCATGTTTATCTAGGTGCTGAGTTGAGCTGGTTCTGAAATTCTGATATATTTTACCCCAAAGCTATATTCTTAGCCACTGGATCTCACAACTTTTAGGTTGGGAATATGAATATTAAGGAAGCAATACCAATGTTATATATCCATCATTCATATCCCCAAGAGGTCAGGTTATTTCTCTTTTCCTCCAAGTTCCTAAAGCTTGGGATCTTATCTTTGGTCTGTGTGACAGCCTAGAATAGTGACCACTTAAATACCTCTGAGTCCTAGTCTCCCAAACCTGTGAGTGTGACCTCACATGGCAAAAGAGATTTGGCAGGTATGACTAAGTTATGGGTGTGACTAGGAGGAGATTGTCCTGCTGGAATCCTCTAGGTGGGTCTGATGTAAACAGCGGTCCTTATAAGAGAGCATAGGTGTATGGGAGAAGAAAGTGGTGTGGTGAATAGAGCAGAGATGGAAGCCATGCAGTGTGAACAGAGGAAGGGGAGTAAGACAAGAAACACAACAGTTGGCTAGAAGCAGAAAAGGACATGAAAACAGGTTCCCCTCTCAGAGCCTCCAGAAGGAACCAGCCTGACTGCCACCTCATTTTTATCCTGGTAGGACTCAGTTCAGACTTCTGACTCCAAAACCTCAAGACAATAAACTTGTGTTGTTTAAGCTACTAAGTGTGTGGGAATTTGTTACAGCAGCAACAGGATATGAATACAGTCTTGGACAAATTCCAATCCAGTTTACTGAGTGCTGAATCCTGACTTTAATGAGATGTTGGGTTTTTTTTGTTTGTTTGTTTAAGTGAGGAAACTTTTTAATTTCTGTATTCTTCCCATTTTCCTCTTTTTGTAGCCATAGGGTGGTGATCATTTATTCACTCAGGAATCTTCAGTGCTTAGCATGGTACATGGCATGTAGTAGGTACTCGTATTTACTAAATGAATGAATGAGATTACTTTATTCTATCTCCAGGATATAGGTGTTCAGTCTATGCAGAATCTAGTTTTTTATAATAGGTTGAAATGCTGATGTCATAATTAATGAAGTCACAAAGGGGCCAATGAGGGTCCCTGCTTATTGTTGCCTAAAAATTCAGAATATATCAGTGTAGTGTGTGGGGGTGGGGGTGGTGCAAGAAGGTTGCTCTAAGGCTCTAGAAAAGCCAAAACTGACTTAAGAATCTCTAATAAATCAAAGTGAGTGGTTAATTGTGCCAAATATGAAGTAGGTGAACTGTTATCCTGATAGGAGAAAAGGTAGGAGGGTTTAACAAAGAGCTTTTAGGCTTTGGAACCCTCATATGCTTTCATCTCTGTATTAGATTTCGTCTTGTATTGGACAGGTTGTGATTTCTGTCTGTCTGTCGTTTTTGTTTTAATATCCAGTTTTTAGCTAGAGACTTATAGGCATGGTCCTGTCCACTGAATACAAATGTTGAACTCACCCAGAAAGCTCTTTTTGAGGGGGTAAGCCAGTCCAGAATCCTTGGCCTGGATTCCAGGGCTCTGATTTGAAAATCTTGAGAAGGCTGAGAGCTTCGTTTTTCCCTCTAGGGTACTAGTGTATTAGCCTCCCAATAAAAGTTAATTGAATTTAATTTTATGTTTTAAGTGTGATGCATTTTAAAGTTCTCCCTAGTGCTAGAGTCCCTCTTGAAAAGGTAATAAATTTATATTATTAAACTACCAAAGCAATTCAGCTCAAATAAGCATATTTGGCTATCTTTGTTCTGGATATGTGGAACTGACCTTGTGTTAAGACTAAATCATTTCATCCCAGACTAAGTCAGTCTGGAGTTAATTGGGGAAGCAATGGAGATGTACAGTAGGTCACTCCGAGCTTTTTATTCTCTTTCTGGCCCTCATTTAAAAAATTGCCATAGCATATATTTTCTGTTGCCAGTTCTTTACCATTTTATAAATATCAATATTTGACACAGTATTGAAGGTAAAAAAGACAATGCAGATGTTCCCATTGGAGATTCTTTATCAGATGCCCTGTTTCATTATATCATTTTTCAATCACTTAATTTGTTGACTTGAGCATTCAAGGGCAGTGTAGGGTGGGAGACAGCACATTAGTTCGGGAATCACATGACCTGGATTCTAAGCCCTGCCCATCCGTTAACCAAGGTCATTGACCTTGTTTTCAGGCCTTAGTTTCTCCACATTTTTAAAATTGAGTAGTTTGAAAGAAAACAGTGGTTTTCCAATTGCATGCTAAGAAGTACAAATATGTTGAGTTTCTTGGCAGCCCTGCTGAGTGACTAGAAAAAGAGGAGGGTGAGAGCCCCAGGGAAGGGTGAGACCAGCCAAAGAGCTTCGGCTTCTACCCCCTTGTGCAAAGGGAGTAACTTTGGCAACAGTAACCCCTGGCACTCAGGTGGATTTAGACTTTCTTCATTCATGTAATTTTAGTTTTGCCTCTCTGATCTCCAACCAAAGTCATCCTGTTTTTCAAGGGCTAGATACTATTTCATCTTTACAGGAGCTCTTGTTCTGCTACTCCAGATAGCAGAAGGATCTTGTTTTGAGTCCTTTGAGAACTTAGCCAGGGCCCTGGATGCTCCCACTACACAACACAATGTACTATGCCACACATTATGGACTTAGTCGTCTTAATTAACTTGATGTTAAGCTCTCTGAGGACAGAGATCCAGCAATTCATTGGTATCTTCTGAAGTGGTAGACATTTAACAATAATAATGAAAATATTTACTATAATAAAATCATAATCATGCCAGGCTTCCCCTGGTAGAAAAGGCAATGCATTTTACAAAGCAGAAATAAAATATGTTTTGTTTGGTCCACTTTTTAGCATTGTGTCCATAAATATTCTCTTGCGACATCATTGTTAATTCATTTTCAAGGGAGGAAAAAGTCCTTGGTAAATCTAAAACTCTGCTCTCTGAGCTCTGTAAAAAGACCAGCAAATAAACAAATCTCCTCTGGAGGAACCCAACCACAAACAGGCCTGCCAGATCTAATATGAACTTCAATTCCATTTGAATCTTATTGCTGCGGTAGATTAAACAGCTTGGGATTAGCTTGAAATTAGAAACGGGAGAAGAAACACCCAGAAAATGAGACTTGAATCAGGGTTGTTCAAAGAATGTAGCCTCCTGATTTAATTTCCAGTTCATTTATGGATTTGGGTAGAATTCTTCATAAACTTTTAATATATTACTATGACCAGATTTGCACACCCTTCCAATATTTCTACAACATAAGATTCTTGAACTTATACTTGGGAATCTCACTGTTGAATAAAGGTATTTCCCTGTGCAGTAGACAGAAAGAGATTCTTGGAGAATTTCCTGAGATGTATACTGCCAGAGCCAATCAATCAGAAACATGACGATGTGCCATCTTCCTTGAAAATCAAATGAAGACTTGTCCTTTGCCCATAAAGTTCTCTTATAAGAACAGGTTTTCTCCAACAGAGGCAGTTATCGACACAAACATAAAAGGTATTTAATAAAGTGGACATTCAGCAAGGGTATGTTTAAGGATTAAATGAATGAATAATTTACTAATGGTTTGACCAAGGTAAAGGAAAAAGGGTGTTACAGTGGGAAGGTGGAGGTGGGATGCTGGACTTGCATGAACTGAGAGACATTCACGGAATCTTTCTCTCAGAAGGGACTGTGTGAATGTTTCTGCAGTCTTACACAATTAAAGGGGTACTTTGGAAAAAAGGAAAAAAAAACTGGACACAAACTGTACTAAATTGTTTTTCATTCCAAAGTTTTTAATATGTACAGACAGGAAAATAGACACTCTCTGACAGCCTAAGTCATACCTGCCAAATCATCAGAGTGGTGGAATTGGCCTCAGAGAACGTGAGGTTGCCTTCTTTTATGACTATTTCCAAAGCATTTTCTCTCTCTTTTCAATACCTCCTCTTCACCATTTATAATGCAGAAAAAATTTAAAGGGCTACATAGAAATGGAGCATTTGCCTTATTTTATGTGGTGTTACAAAGAAGTACAATCGATTTCAGCTCAACATTAGGAAGGTATTTGTTCCAGGGGACACTTGGGTCGATTTCATCAGGAGTTTTTAGGAATGGTTGGGCCTGATGGCTCCCAATTCCTTTAATCTAGCAAAAATCTGGTGGTGATTTCTCAAAAGTATCTCATAACTGACAAGGCAAAATGGATGAATAATTGTTCTGATGAACAATTATTGAATTGAATTCAATAATTGAATTCAATTATCCTGAATTATCCTGACCTTGAATTATCCTGTTTCACACTGATCCTTCTGGAGAATCTGTTGGGGCAGGTTAATGATCTCATGCCTTAGATTTTTTAGCAGTTTTTGAGAAAGAATATTCCAAAGAACCAGGATAATCCTGAAAAGAACATAGAAATTTTCATTAATTGATTCCCAGAGAACAGAAGAGCAAGGCGTCTTTACATAAGGTTTTCTGATTCCTGTGCCACTTTCAACTTCTCTGCTCCTGGTACATTTTTTAAAATTCTTGAGTGAAACTTAAATTGTGTCCACTATTAACTGTATGCTTAGGTCTATATTCACATATACCTATCTCTGTTTACTTTGGCAGAATGAGTTACCAATGTGTGTAGCAGCATCATATCCATACCTATAGAGCAAGGGTGTCGAGTTCATTTCATGGGGGGCCACATCAGCCTCGTGGTTACCTTTGAAGGGCTGAATGTAATTTTGGAACTGTGTAAATGTAACTACTCCTTAACAGTTAAGTGAGAGCTTGGTGCTGCCGCCGGTTAGAAACAAGGTGCAGAGCTGTATAAAACAAGGTGGAGGGTGGGATTCGGCCCTCAGGCTGAAGATATAGCAGGTTTGCTACCTGCTATAGAGTATCCTAAATACTACTCCCAAACTTGCCAATTACTTGTTATAATCGCCTTACTGGGCCTAATTCTTCATGTGAGTCATCTGGTAAAGATTTAATTTAGGTACGTTATCCCTAGAACACGTTTCCAAAAATACTTAATCCTGAAAAGAATTTGCTTCCTTGGTAAGACTTGATTGAAAAACATGGGCTTGCAAGCAAGACTGGATTATTTATGTCACTGATCCTTATGTCCATGTTTTACATAATTGTGAAATTTAGGTTTCTTTTCCTTTCACCTGAAATGGTCCTCTGGTACTTTCTTCTCTATTCTGGTAATGGTGGTTAGATGGATTTCTCGTCTTGAAAGGAAGCTGCTATACTTCTTACTAAGGTGGTACTACACCTTCAAGGTGGAGGCATGCTTTGCACATTTAATATGTAGTGAAGATGTGAGTGATAAGTTGATATTGAGAAAGTAGTTTTGGGTGTATGTTACTTAAAAAGGGTCAAGAGGTACTTTTCTAGTTTTAGACATAAATTAATATTGAACATTAATTAGACTTTTCAATTAGCTCAAAGAAGTGTAGGTTCCATAACATTTTAGATGATAGTTCCAAAATTATGAATTTTGAGGTTGTTTTTTTTTATACTTCAGCCTGATCCTCTAAGAGTAAAATAATGATTTATTTTTTCTCAAGGAGCAGCAAATAGGTGTTATTGCAAAATGAATCTGAAGTCTTTCTCTGCCTCAGGAAGGATGCGACATTCACAATTTCCACATGCGTGCCTGCTTTCCCCACCTCCCTCCCTCCCCTCCCTGCCTCCTCTCCCTGTCTTTTGCTGTTGGGTTTCAAAATAAATAACACATGCACTTCATCTTTAACTTCAGATAATCAGAGTCACAGTCATCTGGGGTATTGTGATGAACAATGTACATTTTATACACATGGTGTCATAATAATTTAAAATGTCATCTTAATCTATTTATGATTTTCTAATGACTGAAATGTTTTACAATTGTGGAGGATATTTTATAACTGAAGTTTTAATGGCTGAATCACTAACACCTGGCTGTCTGGAATGCTTTTCTTTCTCCTAGTTAGGCATTTAAATGCATTTCTGGAAGGCCCAAGGGGTGGGATGTGACATATAAGCTCTTAAAAGGAGGAAAATTAGTTCTTGATACCTTAATGATCAGTCAGGTGAACGTTTGCATACTTAGCATTAATGCTCTTAAGTACAATAGCTTGATTAAGACCCTTGGTAGGTATTTTTTTCTTTAAACATTATTCTGTGTGAGATTATAGATGGAAATGCTGCTATTGTGCCCATCCCTTCAAAATATCTTACTGACCCATTTCCCACAAGTAAGAGTTTTTCCTTATTTAACTGTTTCACCATCTTTCTACTTTTTCATCTTTGATTGGTTCCTAAGGCAAACAAGTTATCTCTTTATTGAGAGTTTACTGTGTCTTCTTTTGTTTGCTGGGCTAAGATGTATATACAAATACATATCTGTATATATACAAGCTTTTGTCCCTGGATGAGCATACAGTTGCTTAAAGAAGACCAGACCCCACCATACACATGAAAATGTCAGTGAACTGTATAAGCCAATGTGTAATTAAGCCCATAGCAGGCCCCTGTGGATGTTTACTAATGATGATAGTAACACTAAATTATCTGGTACAGGCCAGAAGAGGTCAATACAAGGTTGCCCAGTGGCCTGTATTAAACAGTCACAGAGATAAGGCTACATTTTAGTTCCTCCTATTTGCACAACACAAATAAAACCTCCAAATGCAGTGTCCCACTTAACTTCCATAGTAATCATTGGAAAAATTAAGGGTGATATTTATATCCACAGTTTTGCTGAGAAGAATACAGGGGCTCAACTGCAGGATGACTTGCCAAACCACGTTCACAGAGCTGGGGAGGTGGGAAAGCAGAGCCTGGAACCTAGGTCTCTAGAAACCTATCTGCTTTCTTCCCCATATTGGTTCCCGACTCAGGGTTCCTAGCAGGGTGACTTCAGGGCAAATTTTTGCCTTGTAATGGCTAATTTGCTTGCTGTACAGCTGGATATGCAGTGCTGCCCATGTTATAGCTGGGAATATAGCAGCAAATATGTGTGTATTTGTTTCCAATGAAGATTGACTAGACTGATGAAATAATGAAAGGCTTTACTTCTATTTTTATCAACTAGTGATGTTCCTAGTGACAAGTCCCCATGATATTACTCTATGACTCCTAATGCACACACTTTTGTTGTTACTGCTTTCTAGGTAGATTTGGCTGATGTTTCTCACACAGTCCTGCTTTGAGTGACATCGGAAAGCCATGTGTGACAACTGACTTGTAGATGCATCACTGGATGGTTAATAATGAAGTTCCATAGTCTCTGCCCTGACAGGGCATTAAGATGGCACAGACATTACTAAACATGTTTGCTCCACTTTTCCAGTGAAAGTTCATTCTAAAATGTTGGAAGCCAAAGAATTTGGACTGCTGTGCCTGCAAATTTGCAAATACAGAAAATTGTCTCAGTTTTCATCACTGTGTATCTTTAGGCAAATATTTCCATTTGTGTCTCTAGCTCTATGCCTATAAAATGAGAGCATATTGCTTGCCTTATGTTGCTCATGGGATTGGTGAAAGGACCAAATAAGGCAATTTTGTTGAAACATTAAGAAAAAGGTAAAGAAGAATTATACAAATGGGGTCTCATGTTTCTATTGATGTCATTTCAGAATTTTACTTCTAAGTATCATATAGGTGGTTGTAGTAATTTGGCCTATGTTGGTGGTGTCATACTTAGCTTTTACAAGATTCTTTGAGATTCAAGTACATGTGGTTTAGTTCTTCAGCTTCAAGTCCAAGGGGGATAAGTAGTGGGAGTTGGGAGTCTTTGTAATTAGTCAAATTAATGAGTCAATGGCCACATATGGCAGGGTCATCTATGATTTCTGCAAACATTGTTAAGGTCCCATGTTACCTTATCTCTTAGATACATGATTCTAGCTGGGACATAAAAAATGTTCAACTTAGCCCTGGCTGGCATAGCTCAGTGGATTGAGCGCGGGCTGCAAACCAAAGTGTCGCAGGTTCGATTCCCAGTCAGGGTACATGCCTGGGTTGCAGGCCATGACCCCCAGCAACCGCACATTGACGTTTTGACGTCTCTCTCTCTCTCTCTCTCTCTCTCTCTCTCTCTCCCTCCCTCCCTCCCTTTCCTCTCTAAAAATAAATACATAAAGTCTTTTTAAAAATGTTCAAGTAGCCATCTATCCCTCACATTCATCTCTGATAAATAACTTGGGACCCTTAAATCTGTTTACTGTCTGCTTTGTTGTAACACTGTAGTATTTGGCTTCATGTCACTCTCATAATTAGGCAGCTCACATTTATTTTCTCTGCTATTGGCCATGGTAGCCATTTTTCAGCCAGAGTGCTACACTTGGGCTGTTGTTCTGGTTTTTGTCCTTAATAATGCTTTTTTTGAGCTTCTACAGCAAGTACACCTTACTAGAAGGGAGGTGACAAGCACAAGTGTTCTGGTGTTGGTTGTGCAGATTTTCCTCATAAATTCACGTACCAGTCTCTTGGGGGAAAAACTCATTCTAAACTTGGTATCACGTTTTTGAGCCAATGACCAAGGTGAACTCTGTTTCTTTTGTGTTCAGGTTGCTTTTGTATTCATCTTTCTTAATTAAGTTGAGTGAGTTCACACTGGAAATTCTTTGGTTTGCTATTGCTCCAGAGCTAATATCCCTAATTCCTAAAGTATGTTAGGAAAATTCCAGACCTAATTTCTTGCTCTCTAGGTATTTACCTTTATATTAGTAAAGACACCTCTTGGTATGTATCTTCACTCTTCCCAAAGAACTTGTAAAATGTCTCATCTCCTTTTCTAAGTCTTAGGCTTCATCCATATATATAAGCTTCAGACTTGAAGTCGTCTTTGTCCCTGACCTGGTAAACATTTTTATAAACAACTTGTAATGAATTGGAAAGGAGCCTTACTTATTAATTTTCCAAACACAGTACAAAGTGAGGGAAGTCATCCTTGCCAAAGGTTTTTGATCACAGTTCTAAGTGTTCTCAACTAGCTAAAACATTGCCTGACACCTACCAGAGAAAATTTAATAGAGTTGTTAGTTTGAAGTCCTAGATTCATATTTTTAAAAAATCAATTATAAAAGGAAGTGTGTGCTTGAAAGATGTGGCTTGGCCGTGTTTTACATCAAAAACTTTGAGATATTTTATTTGAGATTTGATTTGCACACTACCATCAGATATAGCTTGGAAAGGTATCACCAGTTTGGATCCCAATTTTTCAAAGTGAGTGTCTTTCTGAGATCTGCACAGTTCACATGTTGTCCACAGGACTGCATTCCACTCAGGGTTTCATGTTTTAAGAATAAAAACAAAAAACAAGAAAAATAGGAAAACTCAAGGAGAGGGATAAGGAGAAGGACTAGGCTATTGTTATGTAAATACTTGGCCTAGAATAGTAGAGGCTAAGGTGACAGAGATTCTTCTTTCAAGTAGTTGAAGCAGTATCATGTGGATAAGGATATACTGTTGGTCTGAGGACAAATGTAGGACCTGAAGGTCAATGGTCCAAGGAGGAAGTTTTATTAAGGGATCTTATTAAACAGAGTAATATTCTGCTTTGCACAGAAGTGAATTGTTGGAAACCACCCTGCCTGGTTTCAGGAAGCTGTAACCCCCCCTTGGCTAAGGCTGAGTGAGAGACCTCCAGACCAGGAGACACTAAGGAGACAAGCTTATCTCCCTGGCAGGAGTGCTACCTGCTCCTTGCCTGGCTCCCATTGCTTGGTCAGTTAGCCAATGATGGCTAAGATTCCTCAGAGGAGAATGGATCTAAGACAGGCACAATCACATGGGAAGGCCCTCAGGGGGAGACTCAGGGGGCTGTGAAAAAGAGGGGTGTTCAACCCCCATCCCCCGGCTTTGACAAAGCCTGAGTCCTCATTCTTCCTGTGAGACACCCAAATCTCCCTGCTGCCTTTGTCTCCTCTGCCCGACTCAAGCCTGTAACAATGACCAGGGGTGGTGCAATCCACACTGGGGACAGCAGACTTCCGGGGATGATTAGGCCTGAGAAAAGGATATGTAAAATCCTGTGAAACCTGTTTTGCTGAGGATGCTCTTAATTAGATTATGAAGGCCCGGGCAGGAAATGAATTTAAGCCCTTAAGTTCTGTAGTTTTTTAGGTGATAAGACCCCAACTCAGTGTGAGCCCTTTTTAGCTCTTTGAACTTACCTATTTGTTTGATCCTCAATGGTTAATAAGCTGTATCCGTATTCCTACCCAAAACTACCTAATAAAAACCTGTTCAGGCAAGATAGCAGGGTGCTCTTCCCTTGAGAGAGTGGCTGTGCCATCCCTGTTCCTCCACAGGACTTGGTAGTCCGTGTGTATTTCTCTCGTATCTCAACCATTTGCAGCGGCCGTGGATAGTGCTGGCCGGTATCTGTGTCAGTGAATACTGACCATACTAAAAGGGCTGAGACCAGAACTGGAGGACCATATTAGCAAGTTGGTGTTGAAGAGGAATCTGCAGCTTTTAGGGGAAACTGGACAGGTCAATTTCACAAGGCACAAAGATCCTTTCTGACTCAAACTCTCTGTTATGCTGAGAATTTGAAGGTTTGCCCACACATGTTCAGTTATTGTTTATATTCAGGTTGTCACACAGAATTCACAGTTGAGAAATCAGATGATCACTAACCTGGATACCAAGCAAAGTTTGATTTTTCTAAAAGTTGAGCTATCTCCTGGCTGGTGCAGCTCAGTGGATTTGAGCATTGGACTGTGAAGCAAAGGGTCACAGGTTCAATTCCCACTCAGGGTGCATGCCTGGGTTGCAGGCCAGGTCCCCAATAGGGGGCACTAGAGAGGCAACCACACAATATTTCTCTCTCCCTCTTTCTCCTCCTTCTTTCTCTTTCTCTGTTTAAAAATAAATAAATAAAATCTTTTAAAAAATAAAAAGTAAAAAAAATAAAAGTTGAGCTTTCATTCACTTCTTTGACACTGCCACTTCTAGAGACATGCCCTCTGCTTGCCTTTTACAGTAGTGTGGGAGGTATGCATTAGCCAATTCCAGTTCTCTTCCTTATACTCTTTATAACCCCAATAATAAAAAATGTTAAAAAGAAAAGACTAATAGTACCTTATTGTCTGTCACCGCTCTCCCTTTGCTTAAACTATCTGTGCCCCACCTCACCCAGTCCTCCTCAGTCCCTACCTCAGCTTCTCTCTTGATCCTTAATTTTCTCCTTGCAAGTACCTAAACCCTACCCTTTTTTTCAAAGCACAGCTCATTCCTGTTTCTTTCCTAAAGGCCTTTCTTTGTTAATCTTCACTCATCTTTCTTCTTTAGGTCTATGTATAGCTTCAAAATTACACAGTATAGCCCTAATTGTTCTCAAATTTTCATGTCTGTTAAATTAATTGTATTTCCCTATCTCTACAGTATAGTATGTAATTTGGGATGAGGGACTTTGCCTTACTTAGTATTCATTGAGTACTTATTTTTGACTCACTGAATTGGTTATAGATGTGATTATAACATAGAACCAACTGGATAAAAAGGATTATACACTGACTCTGGCCCTATAAGTTCAAAACTAATGAATGTATCTAAGTACAAAAATGTAGGTCATCATATGAATCATATTAATATGTCAAACTAGTTTACTAATTACTAAGCCATCCTTCTATACCCTACCACCTCCTTGTCATCTCTGTATGAAGCTTAGAGACACATTTAGAGGAGGCCCCTAGAAGCCTGTGCATCAAACCCATAGGCAACTGGTCTATCCATTCTTGCAAGCTCATTCAGAAGGTAAAGAAATTCCTTTATAAGTCTGTGGCTTCTTTTTGCTGCAGTGTCTTCTAAAATTGATCTTCGATTTAGAGATATTCAAGGGGTTAACTTTGACTCCTTTACCAAACCCAACTGTTTAATGTTTTTAATGGCATAATGTGTTAATAGCCACACAGCTGTTGTTCCTCAGCCTGTTCCTTTATTGAGTTAGGCACCATTTAGTAGGCTGAGTTCAAATTGTAAACAAATTATTTTTGCATATGGATCAATGGAAATTTAATAAAGTTTATTAAAACTGTATATTGGACCAACGAGTGTTGTTTTCTCTCATGTATATAAATCATATTAACTGAATCTCAGGGAAAAAATATTTCTGGCCATTTAAAGATTATTTGCATTCAACAGATGGTGGCTAGCATTAATTCATTTGCATATACATACATGAATAATACCTAGATGTCATTGAACTCAACATACTTGTTTTCAGTGCCTACCATGATTCCTGGCACAGAATAGGAACTCAATAGAGTCATCAAATGAGGGACTGCAGTCTCGGGTGCAAAGATGTGGAGTGATGAGCTGAGGGTCATGCAGGAGGAAAGGGGTAGAACCACTGAAAAGCCCAGAGCTCACAGCTCTCAGCCCTCAGCTTAGTGTTCTTATCACTCCAGTGAACTGCCCTCTATTGATTCATTGCCTGTGAAATGTCTTAAATGTTCCACACATACCTTCTGCCTGTTCTCATGGAAATCTCAGTTTATGTTGCAATTAATGTTATCTTAATCTCAACTGATTGACGAATTCTTGAAATAATAACATTACCAAGGTTCCAGCTCAGATTGTAAATCATAAATATTCTACTTTTTGGAAAGCACTTGGATGGCTAGCTGGTATTTCAAATGTAGCTCTGGTGGACCAGTTGCAGTTGGAGTTATCTGAAGAACCTATTGAAAGAAGAAGTGTAATGTTGGTTATTGGATAACTCAGAGCAGGATGCAGGCAATTTATGGTAGAAGACCTAAACTCCAAACATGATTACTTGTCTGTTGATTGGAAGTTAAAGCAGAAGAGAACTAAGATGGGCCTGCTTTTTTTGGCCCTGAGTAATAGCAGTTGGGAGAAGCAACCCTTTTGGATAGTTGAACAAGTGTGGAGATGCTCATTCCAGCTTCCTTGTGTCAGACCATTGGCAAGTAGAAGGCAGTTCTGTTTGGCTCTGGTTAGCACCATTCTCTCTGTCTGGAGGCCTGTTGTTTCTGTCATTCTTCCTGGAAAGTGGAATCCTAAATATGGGCAGCTGGTTAAGACTGGAGCCTTGGTGACTTCTGAAAGTTATAACAAATGGAAGTCATTATCACCATTGCCCCCCTTTACCTTTGTGCTGCTTGAGGCAGAAAATGATCCCGCCCCCCATCCCCAGTTTGTTTTGGAGTCTTTCATCCAGGGAGAAAGGGATTAGCCTGTGGCTACAATAGTGCTTTCAGGGCCTTTTGGCGTGCTGCAAATGTTTACTTATCCAGGTACAAATAGGTAAAAGCACATAGTTAAAGCTCCCAGCTGCAAGGTCATTTACCTTTTTAAAATTCAGCTGCATGTGCCGACTTCAGTCGAGGGCTTGCTGGTATGAGCCATTAACTGCCTGTTGTACGTAACCTCTCCTTGTCTTACACACAGCTGCGTGTGAGGCACTGTGTGCGATGCCCACAGCCAGCCCACCATGCATGCCTTGCGAGCAACAAAAGCAGTTTAACTTGTGATCGCTGATCATATGATCCACTTACAGGGTGCAAGCTCAGTCAAGTAGAACTGGTAAATCATTAAAAATGCACCTCAGCGCTATGCCTGCTGAGGAAAACATCATGCTAACATCTCTTCCCCCCACCCTCCAACCAGTTAGCAGTATGGTGAAGGAGCTGGTACTGGCTGCATGTGGGAGAAGTCCCATGTCACTGTAGCCTAATATGGAGAGATTGTAGACTGCTTCTAAGCAGCTTGGGAGAGGAAGACAGGAAGACAAAAATAATCTGAAATGGCTGCCATCCTCTTCCCTTGCCTTCCATTTACTTATTCATTCAACCTGTGCTAAGTGCCTTCTGGGTATCAGGCACAGTACTGGTGCCTAAATTTACAAAAATTGGAGAAGAAATCAACTGTGACTGCTGAAAACTCAATCCTCTGCCAAGTGCACTGACACAGGCACCTGCCATGTAACCTTAGTGGTCTGGCAAGGCCAAAGAGGAGATGATGCTTGAGTTGAACCTTGAAGGACAAATGGAATTTCATCCAGGAGACATCTGGTAGAAAGAACAACTTGTTCTTTAAAGCTTTACTTTTTAGAATTTCTTCTTCCATGAAACATACTTTTTTACTCAATTTCTTATGGGCCTTAAAATATTGTTCTGTGACTCTATAACAGGTCTAAAAAGTTCTCTCTTCTTCAACTCTTATTGCTTTCCAATTTTTTCTGGCATCAGGTTAACCAACCATGACATAAACCCTCTGGGAAGGTACCCTATCTCCATAGTATTCTTGATTTTCTTTATAGCTTCAAAAAAGTTGGGAGTGTATTGCTGGTTGGCAACCCTTCCTTTACTTCTAATCAATTAATAAAATGCTAAAATCAGATTGCCATTGAGCAGGCAATGGGACTTTTAATATTCCAGACAGATGTTCCTCCTACATACACAACAAGGACATCTGCTGTTGAAGGAGAGGGAAGAGCCTTCTACAAATGCATGTGCCATACATGTTTCATATATTAGGTGTGTCTATATGCTGTTCTGAGATATTTAGGTCTCTCAGTTTGCGTGGCTGATTAAAAGTTTAAAAATGGCCTGGATCTCAAGAGGCCCTGGAGAGTAGATTTAATAATGTATTCATTCCTATAGTTATGAAGCTAAGCTATTTTAGTTCATCTAGGTACTCCATCTGTTATCTTCCAAATAATCAAGTAATCATAGTCCTTAAATACCTTCTGTTTGTCTCAGAGGGTTTTTATCCAGATCCAGAATCCCCTTTACTGCAGCTAAACATTGGGAAGACGAACTATGTGGGATCTGTAGACCCTTCTGTTTTCTTACTTGGCTGGCTTGTACATGCCAGTTACAATGTCTTCGAACCAACCCTTCCTTTGGTGGGAACCACCCCTGCAAATACAGTTGGTTCCTGCAGGATAACTTCCCGATTTTTTTCAGAACCATTGTCTGGGGGTCAAAATTTGCTGAATTAGAGAGTTGGGAGAATTCCTCCAATCTCTCTGCAACTTGGTATCCTTATTTGACAAAATCGTTAAGAGCTGCCCTTTGGCTGGCTGTAGGGAATGAGCGAGCTTATCCTTTGGAAAGACATCCATCCCCACAGTACAAATAAGTAGAGACCTGGGACTCAAACTTTGTAGGATTAAGAGTCAGATAAAATGGGTCAATTTATTCAGCGTCCCTCTTTACATCTATACAAAGGAAATTATACTCCTCACCTCCCTCCACCACTCAACCTCCAGAGAAATGAGAGAAACTAACTACATTTGGAAACCAGAAGAGGAGTTCTAGCATATTAGATATGAAACACCCATTGTATAGCAGCAGCTATTTATGGACAAAATTGAGATAAATGAAATAAATGAGTGTTTTAATTAGAAATTGATAATATTAATCACATGATTATAAACATTTTTGATTGGTGATACTTAAAATGTAAATGTTTATAATTAAATGTAGACTATGAGATCCATGATCATCACATATCATTGCATACAGCACCTCTAGAGGAAGAACCTTGTTTTATTTTGGAATCTAGAAAAATCAAACAGCTCCTTGTGGGGGCACTCCAGGCTGATGGCTCAAAATTTAAGCTCCGGCTGTCATTACAGAAGAATAGGGAGAGAGCTATTCAGTAGGAAGTCATTTTAAAAAGTCCGGATATTATTATCATTGATCTTAGTGACAAAGCAGGCAGGAAAGCTGTGTCTGACCCTTGGCAAGTCATCAATTCCTCATTCCTCGGAAAGGCACTTTGCTTCTTTAAGTCTCCATCTTCTCATCTGTGTAATAGGGATGTTAATACCTTTCCAGCATACTTCATGAGGTTGTAAAAATCAAATGTTGTGCCAGGTTTTCTCCCTTTCTACTGGAACACGCAAAATACCTCCCATCCTTTGATCTCTAGGCTGTTTTGTTTTGTTTTGTTTTGTGTTGTTCGACTACTTTGTGGAGCATTTGTTTCAAATCCTCCTGTTCTTGCAGTTGTTGACTTAACTTATTCCCTCCCGCTAGACTGTAAACTGCTTTACATCACAGCCCCATTTACTCCTTTCAGTATGGGGCAAGGGCCTGGTGCTCCAGTCAGGCTGACTTGGGAATATCAAATCAGAGTGGAATTCCTGATGCTCAGTTTTATTGTGGCTATATCTACCTACCACACAGAGTTGTCCTGGTAACTAAATAAAATGGCCCACATGAACATACCAAGGACATACTCAGAGGCTCAGGAAACATTGGCTTCTTTCCTGCCATCCTTTGCACATAGTAGTAACTTAATACATATTTCTGGACCAAATTCATTTTAAAGATGAGGAGGAAATTTATGGTTTTTTTCCTTGTTAAGACACTCAGGAGAAAGATGACCCTGTAGTAAGAGTTGTATTAAAACAAAAAAATTACAGTTTTAAATGTGGATATGAGATATTATCAAGCTTTGCAGAAAACATAATGCAAGTTTTATTAAGTTACCATTATCTTTGTCAGTGAAATTGGTGAATTTTCCAATTGGTATCTTCGGTAATTACAAACAAGGAAATAACTCATGCTGTTATGTGAAACAGCTTATAAATTTTTACATACGTGTGAGAGGAATCACTTGAAATCCAAAGCTGCCAAGAGGAATAATTAGGAGCCACAGGACAGATCTCGGTAATGTGACAGCAGCTTCTAAAACATCCCACAGGACAGAGAAGCACACTCTGGCTTGACCTATATCTTTAATAATACAGACCATTGCCCTTGGATTGAATCTAAAGGGTAGGACCAAGTGCTTGCTTCATCATGTTTTAGGAAAAAATTGCCAAAGTATATTTATGAATTCTCCACACAATGACCTCTTGCTTTGATTATGAACAGACAGAGCTTTCTAAGTAGCAACTCAGCATGCAAAATTAAAAGCAAAGAAAGCCCAAAACAAAACCACCACAGGATATAATATAATTTCTTATATTCTGTCATGCTTGGCAAAAAGTACTATGTAAGACCCAACCTAGACAAATGGCTATGTTAACAGTAGAAATAACCTTTTGTTTAATTAGAAAATAGGAGCTATACGGGACCATAAAAATGGTTACTGCAGCCCTCCACCACTGTTTAATAAATACAATCACACTAGAGATAATGGTAAGTGTTATTTATTTGTGCAATATCACAGACTTGGTAATTGTTCATGGTGTTGATAGTTATCCTGTGTGCAGATCGTCATAGTTTCAGAATTTGTTTCCTTTGATCTAAGAAGATAGCAAGTTGTTTACTTAAAATGCCCCTGGCTTCCCTTGGTCAGAGTAGTGCTTCTGCATATTTTTAACCCCTCTATTACAAGGGCAAAATCACCCTGGCAGTGCTTGGTGGGTTATTTTGAACCAGATTTGCTTTTCTTTTTTAATTTCCAGAGCACCTTCAGGACCTCAGGGAACGTACTTCTCAGCAATGCCATTTCATGTTCAATTCATATTGCCCAGCATAACTAACTTTAGTAGCCTTGCTGGAGGGAAAAATGGGGCAGTTTCCCACCTGAGGTTGTGTTCATGGGAAGAGGAAAAGCTCTCTGTTGCTCTCTCTCAAGAACCAGCATATGGAATGATGATCAGACTGAATTTCACAGCCTCTCTTTCAGTATCTTGCCCCCCGGAGGGTCAGGGGGCGAGGAGGAAAGGCTGAAGGTGTTGGCCAGATTTCAGGGTCAGTTCCATTTTGTGTTTTACTACAAAAACTCTGGTTGTGAGACTATACGTGTATTTGGGGTCATCTGGCTAGATTTATTTCATTGGGCATGGCACGTTATACTTGTTTTGGGGGGGGAGAGTTTCTGTTTTCTTTCATGTTGTGTTTGCTGAAGTGGATGCTCCATTTCCTGCCTTTTAGAACAAAAAAAAAAAGTTTGTGGTTTGTGATGTTGGGTGATTTATTACTATGACGACTTAAGGATTTTTCACTCTTGACTTTGTTGAATGTGAGATATTTCCTCAGACCCCTGAGCTAGCGTTTGGCTCTTCTCATAACAGAGAAATTCACAGCAGTGACTTATGGCTTAAATTTGTATAGAAGTATTTTGTGCGATCACCTATTTCTGTGAGTCCTAAATAACCCTTTCTAGAAGGTTTCCACATATTACCTTTATAAAAATATAGACAAGTGTGTCAAAAGAAAAACACCACACAACAAAACCCCCTTTCTTCACACAATTCATGTTAAGCTTCAAAATCCCTGAAAATCCCCAATCTCCTTTTGCAGTCTGGTTCCCACTCTCTAACTTTCCTCATCTCCCCCCTGAAAGAAAGAAAAAAGCATTTCTTCCTGGGACTGATAAGTTGTAGGCTGATGCTTAGCAACAGCATTCCTGTGCTTTAAGTAGCTGCAAGCCCCTCGCTGAACTCTTTGATGTGACTGTCAGGGCAGATTTATTTTGTTTTAGCACATTGTCTACTTGTCCAGATGTATCAGGAGATAAAAAGGAGTCATGTTTACACTCCTCCTTTTTTTTTTGGAGATGTAATTAAATCGTGTTTTTGATGAGTCTTGGGGAACTCCAGTTGAAGAGAAAAGGAATTGGCTGAAGTAAAGGGAAAAAGGAAAACTCACTTGGCAGAATGAGCACTCGACTTAGTCAGGAAATAAAACCCAAGGACCAGCTGGCTTGGTGCTATGAAGCTAGAGGTTTTGTTCTGATTCTTTGCCCCCAATTTTTTGGAAGTTCAACACAGAGGAAGGGAGGTGTTTCTCCACACTCACTTCCCCTGGCCCTGTTAATCAAACCTTGCATTTGTAGTGGTCTCTTCCTTCTTTCTTGTTGTTCACAGACACACACAGAGGGCCTTAAAAATCTCATTCTGTTTCCTTCCTGCCTCCCTCCCTCCCTCCTTTCCTTCCTTCTTTCCTCTCTCTTTCCCTCTCTCCCTGCCTTCCTTCATTCCTTCCTCCTTTCTTTTCCTTCCTTTATCTTTCCTTCCCCTTCCTGCCTTTCTGCCTTTCTTCTTTGTCTCTGTCTCTCTCAATCTACCTATGTATCTCTATATCATTTACTGGGTAGTAAGTCTGTGGTAGATGATTGTCAATCTATATCGAATAAAATTGAACTATGGAGATCTTGAATAAATAAGTCTCCCTAGAGCTGGGTAAATCAAGTTCCCTCAGAGTGGGATTGCTACTCCTTTTTCTTTTTTTTGGTTATCAGGATTTTTTTAATGCTCACATTTAGTTAGGTCATTCCGAGTTCTATTAATGACCTGCAGTGAGCAGTGACAAGCAGGAATCCAGCATTTAGTACTGCTGAGGACCTGCCAGGCAGTGACTTTAATCTGCAGCTCAGGCAGCCACTCCATTTGCATCCTAAATAGGTTACACTGCAGCACCCCCTTCTGCCCACTGAGCCCTGTGACAAGAGGGCCGCACTACAACTCAGTTTTCTCTCTTGATGACAGCCCTTGAGGACCCGTGGGCAGCTTTTCTTGCCTTCCTAGCCCTAATCTTTGGGATCTGGAGGAGCAGGACAGTGATAAGGGATGCTCACCTGCATTCCTGGGGTCAAGCCCATGGCTTTATTTGGGTTAAACTTTTTATTACTCTTTCATTAGGGGACGGAGATAGATGGGTATAACAAAAGGAAGGCTGAGCAAAGCTGCTGCTACATCAAATCATTCCACGGGCTGGCTTGCCAGACCCCAAATTCCAGACTGAAGACACTTGAATACATTTTGAAAACAATGGGCTCAGGTTTTGTGTTTTCCATTTGTAGACTCCATTTGTGAAGGAGGTTTTCCTTTGTTTGCGCTAAACTGCCTTTGGATGACTCCTTTTGGTGTAAGTGTAACTTAAGTCTTTTCAGAACCAGGCTGTGCTTGAAATGAGCATTCAGGAGGAACTGAGGCATAGAGGTCTGTATGTGGCACCTTTCTGCATTTAGGAGCTCTGTGAGGAGAAGGTCACCTTAGAGGGCTGTATAGAAGGGACTTGTCTGGGAAGATGTGTGTTTATTGTTCTTGGAGGCTGGGAATGCGGTTTGTTCAATGTTTTAAATTCCTTTATTTTACCAGTTAACACATATTCATTGAGAAGGTACTATAACCCAAAAAGGTGTGAAACACTGCCCTCGAGGTGTGAATGTCACTAAAATATACTAATAATATATAATTATAAATTATGCTATGTCCCAAAAAAAGAAATATGGGGTCCTTGGAAGTATGTGTAAAAATGATGTCAGGGAAATCTTTCTGAGGAAGTAATTCATGAGCTGATACTTGAAAGGTAAGAGGTTAACTAGGCAATAGTGTTGGAGGGAAGAGGTTAGGAAGAAAGACTAGGCTGTGCAGACATCTTGGGCAGGACAGGGCCTGGCATGCTGAAGGAGCAGGAAGAGGGCCAGGGGCTGGCTCACAGGGGTGAGGGGATGAAAGTGAGGGGGGCTGGGGAAGCCGGAGAGGACCAGGGCAGAGGGCCTTCTAAGCAACATTCGATGCTTTCTGCCTATCCCAAGAGCAAGGTAAATCATAGCATGGTTTTGAAGCAGAGGCAAGGCATGATCAAATTCTGTTTTTAAAAGATGGTCTAAGTGTGGTTACTTTGGATAAGACATTTTAGGACTTTGCCAGGAATTGAGTCTTCTCTAAAACAAGTTTACTCAGTTGATTGAAATGTACAGCAGTTCTCTGGTGAAGGCGAGGATGTGAGGAAGGGGGGCTGATTTTAGAACATATAGTGGGGTCTGCTTCATATTGGCCAAACCAGAGGCTCAAATTCCTGAGTGACTCTTTTAAGAGTCCTTTTGCTCTTGGCCCTTCATAACCATCCAGGTGGCATGTCTTGTGTTTCTACCACAGTGCCATTACCCTTCTGTGAACTGGATATCAATGTGCAGTTGCAGGAAAAACCCAGTAACTGGGGAAGGCAGACTTGGGTTTCTGCGGCTATGCTTATCTTTTAGAACCTAGGAATCATGAATGGGGAAAAGGAAGAGGAGGTCTCATAGAACTTGTGGGGTGTTACTGTCTTACAACTGGTACAGCATATAGTTGCTGTAGCAGAATCAAGTCTAGAAAAATGGTGGAAAATTGTTTAATGAATTTCTCATTTGAGAAATAACTGAAATATTGTCCCCTTTCTTTTATTTAAATTTTATGTTTTTCCTTTTATGTATTCTTTTCCTCCTTGCTTTTATTCTTATCTTTTGGTATTTGGACTATCCTAATTATAGTATACCCAGAATGGGATTTACCACTGGGTAGTTCATTTATTCATACTTTGTCCATGACTGAACCCTGCTATACACACATATATTTGAAGAGTTGAAGACAAAGATTTTAAACTCTTTGTGTGATAGTGATAGTATTTCCTTATGAAGGAAAGCTGTGAGTCAATTTTGCATTTTCCTTTTGCATTTTACAGGGATAATAAGGCTGCTGAAATTATTAGAAATATTACATAGGACATGAGACTTACTGATTATGATACTTAGTGAGTCATTTTTCAGTACTGTTTCACATGTTTGGATCTGGAATCTCTCAGGGAAATATATTTACACATATATATTTAGATAAATGAAACTTTTAATGTCAACTATTATTGATGGTGTAAAATAAGGGGGAAAAGGCCTTTTTCATGAATAGCTCTGTGAATGATTATTAATTAATTTTGGAAAAATATAAGAGTATAAAGATATTTTTTGTCAAATGACCATTAAACTATCTTCTACCATTTCTCTCAACCACATTCTACTTTATCAACTGTACTTTATAATATAAAATTACTGGTATTATCAAAATTAATATAATTAATAATTTATAATATAGAATTTATAATTTATAATATAGAGGTAACATGTTTGAATCTAGAGAGTAATGAGACTGTTGGATGTCCAGAATATGTAGGCATCTATTTTCTGCTACTTGGAAGAAGATAGGGCAAAAGGAAGTCCTTTTCTAGAAAGGTTTACAAACTGGGGATTACTATTAACTTTACAAAGAAAGACTGTATTGGAACTTGAAGTCTTTTATATTTTTATCCCTTCCTCTACAGCCAATATCCATATGTTCTTTGCATGCACCCATTCTGCACCTGTCTCAAGAAGCCTGCATCCAATTTCCATGGTTGTTCTTTAGATTTTAGCTATCCTGATGTAGATACTCACAACACATGGGCTCTAGCCCAGAAGAGTTTTAGTAGCCTGGCATTCCAATATATCCAGTCTCAGTTGCCATAGTGGGTGTTGTTGAGTTGCTCATCAGAGAGTCCCACATGGCTTTCTTTGGGTCTCTAGGGGGATACAATACTCAAATGTAGTAGCCAGTTCTAAGTATGCCAGGGTCCTGGTTTTACATGTGATGCTCATCTTCAGGAAATCACCTGAGCTGCCCAGAACACAGTGTCCTCATCTACTAAGATAGCAATGAGCCTAAATTCAGGGCAAGCATCCTTGACATCTCTTTTAGAAGGAGGTAAAAAGAGGGCTGATGAGAGAGTGACAGGGAAATGCCATTGGAAAATGAGAGGCATATATTAGAATATATTTTCCCAGACATTTTTAGTTTACATAGATTAGGATCAAAACTTTTTAGGATGAGATTCTCATAGCTCTTTCCTGTGCTGCTCTTTTATACTGGTCATATGTTCTCTTGGGGTGTTATCTGTTCTACATGTGGAGAAAATGGGAATGATGCCTTGTCCTGGTAGCCAGTGCCTGTGGCTGCTAGATACGTGCTAATTAGTAATTAAATACCATAATTTATGACTTATGCAGGAACTATTAAACTGATTTTAAGTTTTTCTTATTGGCATGCATATGTGTGAGAGGGCAGAATGGGAGGATGGGATGTCATCACCCCAAAGATCTTCTATGATGTCTGGTGGTTCAGTTCTCAATGTATGCCTTTGGTCTCCTTTTTCCATGTTGCACTGTGACCCCAGCAACTGTCCTTGGCCCTTTCCCCATGCTGCTCCCATCAAATTACTATCACTGCTTTTAATCTTCTGGGGGACGCCTGCACTTGTTAAAAAAATTATATGTTAAAGCTGTTTGAAACCAACTTGAGGGCCTGAAGAGTTTAAAACATATGATATCTGGAAGATCTTGAGGGGAAGATTTTCTGGATGTGGTGGCCTTTTGTTAATGTTGGTGATGATTCAGAATTGGGCTATTGAATAGCTGGCTCAGTTTTGTCTGAAGATGGTGATGAGATGTTTTGAATACCTCTGGCATGCAGGGAGGGGCTGCAAAAGGCTTACATAGGAAGTCTTATACTTTGGAAGAGGAATTTGCTCTGTTGGCTCTGTTGGTATCCATTGCACTGTATTCTAGACCAGATTTATCCCTGGGGAGCCACCATCCCACTACCTTTACTCTATGGTGCTTTCACAGGACCACGTGCCGTCTCAGCACTAGGAAGGGGGATGAGATCAGGTTCAGTCGGACAGCAGGTGCTTTCTCCTGAGCACAGAGGATGGGTCTATAACCCAAACAGGCCACGGATTCTCTGATTTTACTTGAAGCTTTCAGGAAACAGAAGTTCTTTCTGCTGTCTTAAAAATATGCTAAGCTACAGATCTGGAGTGCCTGGGAAGTCACCACCTGAGGACACTGAAGCTGGCAGAAAGGAGTACAAAGCTAAAAGCCAGAAGTCCTGTTAAGTTTGAGAACCTGGATCCAAGCATACATGAAATTCTGTATCCTTGGAACTGTTAGAGCCCCTGCTCAACATTTATTTTCCAAAATCACTCTAAATTGGAATTTATAGTTTACAAACAAAAAGGTAATCTTTTCTTTCTAACTGTTCAACAAGGGAGATGCTACCACCTATCCTGGAAATGTGTGGTCAGTTGCTCCAATAGAATCATATCTGTCAAGACTTCTTAGTTATGTATGGCTTTAATTTCATTTTCTGGCAGTATTTCTGTAGGACGAGTAGCAAATAGCATCCCTCCCCCTGCAAAAAAAAAAAAAATGCTAATAAAACAAAATCCAGAGACAAAAATCTGGTTAACCTTTCCTTTATAAAGACATCTTCATATACTTACATACTGATTTTCAGTTGTCCCTTGAGCCTTCATATTAAATATTTTCTTTATTATTTCACTTCAAAATTATTTACTTCTTAATATGTATGACAAGTATAAATACTACTGAGCCATGATTTCATATGAGAACTTGTTATTCAGCCATCTCAAAGAGCCTGTTTTGAAGATTTTATTGTGAGCCAGTCCTGGCATCAGGTCCCAAAACATGTTGATGGATGGTGAGGGACCTGGCAAATGAGTCGCCTGGCGGCTGTTCACTGGCCCTCAGGAAAGACCCTGCTGCTGCTCTTACTGAGACCGCTTTAATAGACAGGCACCGGTAACTATGTTACTAAGTGGCTGGAGAAGATTCCCGTAAAATTGGCTAACGTAAACACAGGTCTGTCATTGTGGAGTCACTTTTGCCCCACTTCAGAGAAAGTGGAGTTGCTTCTTTCTCACCTCCATCCCTGATGGTTCCACGGCTCTGCCCCTGCCCCTCGCCCCCATGGAACAGGCTAGAGCAAGCACCCACATTGCCTACCCTCATACCCTTTCCCCACAACTATGTCTGAACCTGTGCATGACGTTGTTCCAATTAAGACATAAGAAAAATATATAATTTCTCATTCATTTGGCCTGTGGACGTGTGCTGGGAGTTGGGAAAACAAGTGTGTGGCTTTTCTACCCATCCTGGGCACTGCAGTCCAACAAATCAATTCTGCCTTCAGAGAGGCATCCATTGCCTTGTGATTATGTTTGTGTAAAGTCTCGGAGTCTTTGATCAAAGAATGGCATTTCAGGCCAGGCCCTAATCCTCACTGCCTTAAGGTGTTTAAATGAGTTAAAAAAAAAGTTGATAACAGCTGGGACTTAAATTTGCCTTTGCCCAGCTTTTGTTTTGAAAGGGCTTCTATTATCTGTGGCTCCCCTTTTCGAAGCAAAGATGGATCGTTGGGTAAACCAAAAAGGGAAAGAGGATATGGGAGGAAATGGGCGGAGACTCTGAATTAATCTTCTGAGGAAGAATGTTTGATCAGCAGGGAGGAGAGGATGGAAACCTCTGATGCTGACAGCAGGCACCTTTCTGACCAGGGTGTGATTGGCACCTTTGAAGCTTCAGTCGGGAGCCAGTGTCCAGTGGGTCCGGGCTTCCTCTGTCTGTGGGTGGTGGTGTTAATAATGTGGCAACTGGAAGGATTAATTGCAGACAAGCAGCAGGATTACGAGGAGGGCTCCTCAGCTCTAAAAGGAACAGTTCGAGGAAAGCCTCTGATCTGTCAGCCTTAGAGGAAATTAGTGGGAGCAGACTTGAGGAGACTTAAAAAAAAGGCATTTAGGATATTAAAGCGAAATGTGAAGAGGATATTGAAATAGGGCAGTAGGAGAAGGAGCACTGATCTCGAAAGGTAGCGTCCCCCTCTTCCTACTAGGAATTTCCGTGATTTGTCCAAATCTCACAGACACCTTCTTTTTATGGTTCAGCAGTGTGAGTTTACTTGCATTGCAACAGGTTAGGGAAGGGTTACACTGTGTTCTCGGTTGCACCCAAGTTCCTGTGCGAAACTTGTTTGCTCTCTACCACCTGGCAAATCCAGAATCTCCTGAAGCTAAGGCTCCCAGTATAATTTTAAAACAAGTCAAAGCATTACTGACACCCTATCTGCATTAGCTATCTATTGTATATTTTACTTCTTACCCTTCTGGTTCAAGTCGGGATGTTGCCCATAAATCCTGTGTTACCATTAAAGAGGCCATTCATCACGCTTCCTAATGTGATTAATCAAGATACACCACAGTACCCTTAAAATGAGATCATTTTGATAAATCATGTATGACATGAAAAGACTTTATTCCTTTTAAGTGCAATTTAGACTGTAATTTTTTTCCTCATTTATGATTCATGGGAGAAACATGGATAAAATTCCCTTGCACAGTTACACCTTATCTACAGCAATAACTCAAAACTGCTTTTAGATGAAAATTCAGAGTCTTATTCACCAAAGCTGAATGCCAGCTCATTATTTTCTGGCATTCAGTAGTCCAAAAATAATGTCTGCACATTAAGCGGCATTCTCAAAAAGTTGGAATTGGCCCAGCACCAGGCACATCAATTACACTCTATCATCCTTAATAAGGAAGAAATATCAGATGTCCTTTTGGAGTTTTTTGGAATCAGTAATGCTCAGCCTTCACCTTCCCAATTTAGAATGATTTGGAAACAAAAATGGTAGGAACAAAAAGTATGGGGATTTCAGTGGCTGTGCATGACTCTTTTCTCCTGTTGTGTGCAGCTCGGGGGAGGCACCTTTTCCCCTCCCGTGTGGCTCATGGTTTCTTTTTCATGCCCTTTAGCTGGTTTCGCAGATGAAACTACTATTTTGTGAGGCTGAGTTGTGTTTGTGAGTTGCCGGACCTGTGATGCAGGCTTTCCTCTCACAGCTGTCACAAGAATTTGGGATGTGATATTCATAACCTGCAATAGAAAAATAATTTGAAAGTGTGCCTTCTGGTGAGATCCATCAAGTTTAAGGTCACATTTTTGGTTAAAAGGCAGACACTGATGCTATTCATTAAACTGAAAAATGGCTTGTTTTCCACCAATACTGAAATAAACTTTGGATGAATGCAGTCATGCTGGCATGCACTTACATAGAAGGCAAAAGGAAACAGATATATTTAATTTGGACATGTAGCATCAACAGGGTTTTAGGTTTTTCTTGAGACAGGGAATCAGGAAGATTGGCTGAAACAAATGGAGACATCCAGAAGTTCATTTGTTTCTTTCAGAGAGTAAGAGCATTTAAAGAAGGATTCAGTGTCTAAGATTTAGGCACATGTGTTTTTCCAACCACTGTCACCTGTAAAGAAGGACTTGATCAACATGTAATTTATTTCATGGCTATTCTTAGGGATTCATTTTGGGGAGTAGATCAAAACCCTGTATTTGTGTTAGGTAACCCAAAAGTGCAAATTTCTATCCATAGCCACCCAATGCAGCAAAATCCAAGTTTATATGCAATATCATATTCATGCTTATATTCTCTATGCCTTAATCAGATAGAGACTGACATCAAAGGTTCTTTGCATATTATTCACATTTAAATGAAATTTCCCATGCCTTTTTTTGCTAATATAAAGAGTAAATTCAGAAGGTAAGGCCATTAAGTCTGTGCTGTAGTTTGTAGGTTTCCATTTCACATTTATGGCTTTTAGTTTTGCTAAAAAAGATCTGTAAATTTTAAAAATATGCATGTGTCTTATTTTAAAAGTTTCCTAGTTCTAGCAATACTCAGCAAATCTCCAAAGAATGCAAGTTTAGAACATAAATGTTTTAAGGTCCTATAAAATTGTCAGTGAGTATTTTTCCCTTTAATAGTATGTTCATTTCATTCCAATTTAGTACCACGATTATATTTTCCAAAGCACCTTTTCATACAATGCACAATTATTTCATATGGGGTTCGGTAGGTCACCTCATTAAGCCTGCAAAGATCAGGCCTCTTGTGATCCCCACAAATATCTTCGCATTTATTCCTAATTAAAATGGCCCTCCTAAACTCAAGTTTATCAATACAAATAATAAGCTAAGCAAAATAACCACAGTTGGAAAGTTAGTGGGGCAAGGTGACCTGGCCCCCAAATCTCAACTAAAGCCAACTGTGGTGTCTGCAGTAGTGCTCTGCCACCTGTTGGCTTTGCTTGCGCATAACAGGGTATTGCTGTCCCTCCCAGCAGTGCAGCAGCCCTCTCTGACCCCTGTCCTAGTTCATCACCCTGAGAGAAAAGAAGGGGGCATTTGAGAATTTCAGGCTTCCTGATTTCCACCATCATTCATTTCTTTGGCCACATGTTTCTTCTGCTAATGCTAAAAATTTATGGCTAAGCACATTAAGGGCAGCACAAGTCCTTTTCTTCTTCTGGATTATTTCATAGTTAACTGTCATAAGGAAATCCAAGAAGATGTGTCCTCAGTGGATTGTGTGTGGCAGTGTCTGCTTCTATCTCAGGAATCTGAGGCATGATGGATAAACTGTCAGTTTTGAAGGATGATGTTTTCTCCATATTTCCATTATGAACCAGGCTGTCATCTCCTAATAAATTTCTGGCATTGGTACCAATTTATTTTGTACAAGCAGAGGGTCTGATGTATTTGGGAAAGGCTCTGACAGCAGATCTGGCCCAGCTTGACAGAGCTGGCTCCACCTCATTTTGGAAAACTACTTTGGTTCCAAGGACAGAACTTGACCTGTAGCCCTTGAGAATAAAAAACTCTGTGAGAGGAAGAGAGACACATGAGGCAAGTTCCTTCTTTGAAGCCAAAATAAATCAAGCCTACAGGACTACCATGACATAATATTATTTCTAAGTCAGCCTTACAAACTCAGATGAGAAATGCCTTATGAAGCTATGTACTAAAGACAGAGCATCACAATAGTGCCATGAAGCTACAGATGCATTCCTAGTAGTAAAGATCTCTCTACTTTTTCCCTCAGAAGGGATCTTGGTAGTGCTTTTCTGCTTGACAAGCGAGAAGTAGAGTCCACATAATAAACTTTTAATTACAAATGATGTGCATGTCCCTGCCATAGCTACTATGATGGGTAGGAGAAGGCACCAAACATTGAAACATAGCCCTACGAGTCAAGAAACTGAAATCTAGCTGAAAAGGTAAGATGTTACATAAAATTAGAGTGAAGTAGAAGTGAATCATAGTTAATATATCATGACCAATGCTAAGACCTTTGTCTCTTACCTTATTTTACCTTCACCTATTTTGAGGCAGTAGAGCATCATACTGGTTAAGACAGTGGCCACTGGAGGCAAACTGTGCCTGGATTTATGTTGCACCTCTGCCCTGTACTTGTAACCCAAGAGCTTACATGCCACTTTGATCAAGTTATTTAATTTCTCTGGGCCTTAGTTTTCCTCATCTGTAAAATAGGAATAGAGATTATAACTGCCTCATGAAACTGTTGTGAAGATTCAATAAATTAGTATGTAGAAAGTTTTAATATTGTCCAAGACACAAAGTAAACAGAAATATATTTTAGCTATTTTTAACTCTTATCATCATCATCATCATCATCATGACTATTACTATTATTATTTAATGGTGGAGGAAAGTACAGCTTAAAGAGTTCAAGTAAATTGCCCAAGGCCATACAGCCAGATGGAGCCTGGCTCTAACTCTTGGTCAGTAAGGTTTCATAGCATAGGAAAGAAAAGCAAAGGATATCTAAGTTGTAAATAAGTCAAGGATATAATCCTTAAAACTTAATTAGCTTTTTTTCTTATTATTCTTTCCATTCCTGGACCATAAAATAGCCTTTTTTCTCCATAGCCCCAAACATGCTTAATAAAAGTTATATATAATGACATGTTGCTAAATGTTCAATGACCAGCTCTCTGGAAAAAAAAGCTATGTGCACATAAGCTTATTAAATTTTTATTTATAGAGAATGAGTAACACAATTTACAAATGAAATTTACATATATAATGCATTTTGCTATACATTCCACTCAGCCAAACTCATGTATCCATAGCCAATCTAAGGTTGCGATTGATGAACTAGAGTTCTGACATGAATATCAACTATTTCTCTTCCTTGCTGAGTATGTCAGAACCTCACTCTTTTGTCAATGACATAAGCAACTTCATTACTGAATCAGATAATTTTTAAAAATTTTAATATTGGAAAACTCTCTCATTTTTTGTGCTATTCATACTATAGTACCTGAAGACACAACATACATGTATCTTTAACTTTCATCTGCATCATTAACTTTTCTCCATCACTTTCTTAAGTTTAGGAAATCAATAAAATAATAAACCAGTTCCCAAAGTGTAGCATTTGCCAATTTCTGCTGTAAAGATTCCCACCATGGCCGATGTCAGGCTACCAAAGTGACCTTGCTGAGGAGTCGGAGGAGATGGGAAATGGCACAGCAGTGTATAGCATTTTCACTCTGTGGATACAATAGACAAATAATTTCAAGAGCATGAAAGTAAAATTTTGTCACAAAATTAGGAAGTGAAGAGTTTTATTACCTTCAATTTTAATATAATTTATCTAATTATAAGTACATGTAATTTAGTTTTAAGTAGTAGCTGTGCTTAATAACTAACTCAGTTGGTGCGGGTACACTCCAGACAACACTGGTTATGTCAGCTTCAAAGGTCCAAAGACATACATCACATTGTTAATAAAACTCTTACAAAACTCTTTCAGTCTTTGCTTATTAACTTTAACCTATTGCAAGTTTTATATTGTTAAAATTAAGGCATATATACCATTTTAATATTTACTGCATTCACTTAAATATTATGTGATAAAAATATTTACATATTTTTCTTATAATTTCATTTAGTTGCAATAAGAAATTATGATTATTTCTATAATGCATAATATTTAGATTGTTCTCATGTTTTCTTGTTAAGTAAGTATCTGATAAAAATATTTTTGAAAGCTACTGCTCCAGATGATTTTTAAGGTCCTTTAAAACTTACATTTTGTGATTTGATTATTTATGTAAAGGTCCACAAAATAGCCCGTCCTTCATTTTTCCATTGCAGGTTCTTTTCTTCCCTACCTGCCTTCCTGCCTCCCTTCCATAAATATTTTTGAACTACAACTCAGGTTTTGATGACATTTCAGGTACTGGTAGAATAGGGCCTTGTTTAGATCAGATAGAAACAATGGGAAGCTCCAGGCTATTACCTGCAAAGGGATCCCTCATTCCAGAGAAACCTTCAGCACAACCCTTCCCTGCACCCTACCTCTTCTCTGACTGATTTCTGGACTTCTGGTTCGAATTTCCCTTCAATTCCCTAACTCCGCTGAATGCTCAGCAACTGCCCAAACTTTGCCCTTTGTCCCTTTGGGTTCTGTCTTGGTTCCTTGGTTACTGACTCACCCTCAGCCCACCTTACCTTTTTAAATTTTTTCTCCCAATTTTTTGGCTTCTTGATCTGAAGAAGACATAGCCATCCCTGCCCCCAGCCTGCCTCTCATTCCCAATATGGTACATCTGTGGTGGAGGCTTTCTGCCTTGCTTCATGAAGAAAGGCATGGTGCTGTGACCTGTGAGTAGGTCAGAGGACTCCACATTCAGACTGGTTCTTTGTCCTCTAACTTAATTCTTCAGAGTCAGTGAGCCTTTGCCTCTAATTCTGACAACTTGGTTCACATGTTTTTCTTGAATTATGATCATGTTGTATTCTTTTGTCTTTGACACTAAAATGTTTTATTCATTCAAGCATTATGCGTTGACTTCTTTCCGTATTTCTAGAAACATGTTGGATATGAGGGTAAATAGTATAGTTAGTCTTGTATATATAGTTATATATATATATATATATATATATATATACAAGTATATATAATTAATCTTAAAAGCTCTCTGTTGCTTAAATAAGAAACAAGCAAGGACATAATTGCTGTTTCATGTGTTCAGGTGCTGTATTGGAGGTCAGGGACAAAGGCCTGTGACAATGCAGAGCATGGGGGTCATATTGTGATTTGGTGTCTCTTACAACCAGTATTAATCATGGTTATAATTTTTCTGATGAGTTGAGAATATGACTTATTTTACTTTACTTGGTATTCCCAGCACAGGGCTTGGCATATAGTAGGTGGTTATGAAATAGTTGATAACAAAATGAGTGATGCTTTTCCTTATGAGAGAAAATAAATGTTTTTAGAAGAGTCAGCTTTATACCACAGTTTCAGGGAATGAGTTGTGATGAAAAGTGAAGATTGCTTTTACTTGAAAGAGGCTGACAAATTTCCCAGGCCCGGGATCACTTTATGTGGCGTATGATTTAAGGGTGAGTGAGCGTGCCAAAGCGCTCCACTTGAGCTGAGTGATGGGGAATGAGTTGTGGAGCTGTGGTCTTAGATGGTATTTTGTGAAAAATAGTAGGAGATTTATGACTATTAAACAACTTTGTAGCCACCCCTTCTTGTTTTGAAGCTTGCCAAATCTCTTCTCCTGTGGTCTGTATCATGCTCATTTAGGGCATCCGTGATGTTCAGAAATATCCACTGGAATGTGGGTTTCCATGGATCCCACCCAATGGGAAGGGGCTTGAATTTTACACATCCATCTGAAGACATTTGTTTTCTGTAACCACTGAGTGAAAGTCTCACTTTGCAGGTCTCCTCTAGAGTGTACTGCACTTTCATTGAATTTTTCCAGTGAGGTTGCCAAAGTTCTACCTTCCTTCCTGCATTATGGAAATTGCAGAGTGCAGTATATTAGTGACTATTAGCATTATTGATGTGAGTTTAAAAAATCATTAGCAACTCTGAAATTGTGAGTGGAAGAAACGTACAGAAACTTTCTTTACAGAAGACTTTTGACAAATCTTAAACAGAAGGACTTGCCAGACTGGAATGAGAATTTCAAGCCTTGACGTGAAGGTGACACAAAATACACTATTATTTATTAGCCCTTTCCATTCAATTGTCACACCCAATAGCTTTAGAAGAAATAGATATTCCATCACAAAAAAAAAAAAAACACATAAAGCAACAACCAGACATGACCCTAATCCATGTTGTGCAAGTATTAGAAAATTGTTTGGGGAAATCTCCTCTAATTATGGGTTCATATCAATATAGGACTGTATGGATCAGAGAGGAGTCCTTGTTTTTACTTTTTTTTAATTTTTGTGTTTAATTTTGAGAAATTCTAAAAATATAGAAAACTTTTAAAGTGTTTGTAACAAGTAAAAAAACCTTATATAGAAAATAGAAGTCCATCCCCCCCCACCTCCCCCCTTTCATTAGCTCTAATCCTGTTACTCTGTCCACTGGCAGACTCAACCATTTTCATACATTTAATGTATAACTTTTATAATTTTTAGAAGTTTACTATACACATGAGATCACAGAAGTACATACTTACATAAATAATATTATACTATATCACTTTGCAACTTGCATTTTCACTTTGTATTAAATTTTCAGACCTTCTCAAATTGAAATAAATAAATTTTATTGCTCTTAAATACTAAATATTATTCCATCATATGTATATACAACATTTTATTTATTTTTATCATTGATAGATATTTGCATTATTTCCAATTTGCTCTGTTATAAGTAATGCTGCAGTAAACATTGTTTTATGTTCTGCCTTTCAGACCTGAGTGAAATTTTCTATAATGTATATATTTTAGATGGAATTGGTATACCAATTTTCAATTTTATACATATAACTAAATTACTCTCCAAAGTATTTGAACAAATGTCTGTTTTCACAGGCAAGGAATGAAAGGATAGGAGTTTTGTTTCCTCTCATTCTCTATAGCACTTGTGAGATTTAAAAGTTTGCCACTGAGATAGGTGAAAAAAATTGTCATTTTAATTTTCATTGCCTTTTAGTCCTAGTAAATTTGACCATCTTCTATTTTATCTATCTACCATTCAGGTTTTCTTTTCTTTGACTTGCCTGCCATTTCATTTGTCCATATTTCTGTTTTAACTTACTAAGGAGTATATGTACTTTGCATACTAATATTTTATTGTAGGCATTATAAATATCTTCTACCAGGAGTGATTTTAAAAGTAAAATGTGAAAGTATAATTCTTGCCATAGGTACTTTGGAAGTTTGGCAAGTACTCAAAGACTTGAGAGTATTTGTAGTTCTGAAAATTCAGATTTACCCCAATTATTCTGTTCTCATTTTAGGCATATCTTCTTAATCCAGGTTTTAAAAAAATACTATTTAAAAAGCTCCACCTGTGTTTCTGTTATCTCATCACTGTTACAGTCTGCGTATATTGCTTCCATTAGAAGGGAAGTTCTTTATTTTCAGGAAGGTAGCAGAAAAATTTAAGACATTGCCTTGCCCATTTCTTTTATGTAATAAGTATGACCTTCTGAATTATGCTTCTAAGCATAATCTGAGACCAAGTGTACATATCACTATTGAAAAGACTGCATAGACTTCATTTTGTTAAAAACCAAGTCAAAGGCATGGTAGTTAGCATCTTGATTTGTGGTGGTTTTCCTAAACATCCAGCCATGGAAGTCCCACCAAAAGTCATAGTTGGCAAAATTGTTCTTTTTTGGATTCCTTTCCATGCCTTAAGTTTATAAATGAACACTGAGCAGAAAAGTAATTAAATGCTAGGCATAGAATGATGACTACAAGACAGAACTCAAGCCGCACAATTTTTGCTTTGACTAAAATTGGAAATAAAACTAAATAGCTATTTTACTCTTGGTTATAAAACTCTTAATGTTTTGCCCAGTCAGAGGTATTTGCTGAAAGGTAGTTTCTTCCAGTAATTTTAGAAAAAGCTGTCATTAAATTGTCAACAGACTAAATTGAGATTAAAAGTACTAAGAAATATCACAATACAGCAATGCAAGATTCATATTGGGATTTTAGACTTTTTTAGTGATGAGGTGGAGCAGAAACATTGGCAGAGAAAGAAGCTATGGCCTCCTATGAAGGAAGTGTGGTAGGTTTGTGGAAAGACTGCCTCTGTTACCCTACCCCATATGTCCTGCCTCAAGCATTTGAATAGATGCCATTTTTAGAACATTGTCATTGTGTCTCATTTGTCACACAGGGATTACAGGAGACCTTGCATGCCAAATGGAGAAACACATGGTAACTCTAGTGTTTGAATTTTAATCTAATTTCTGACTTTTTTATATCATTGCAGCATCCTAAGTGTCTAATGATGTAGTACCTAGCAAGTCTTATCTACTTTTGAAAATAAAACATTTTTCTTGGTGACTGAACTTTTATCTTTCTGGACCCAATACCCTTGAATCAAGTTTAAACACCATATATTTCCCTTGGAGCTGGAGTAAAGTAATGCTACCTGAAGTCTGTCTCTACCTTAGGGACAGAGCTTCTGATTTTGCACCATTTGGAACTCTTTATATAAGTCTCCATTGAAAGCTGCTTAATCAAACATCTCAAATGTCAGAAACAGGGTTTAAAGAGTTTTTCTAGCAAGGAGGTCTAATCTCCTACTTAGTTTTGATTCCTATAATGTAGATAATCTCTTTGGAGAAAAGGCCTGCTTCTAGCAGGGCAAATATATCCCATAAAATGTATTTCCTACTCCAGAAAGAAATACACAGCATTAATGAAATTTACTTTTTCATGAAGCTTGGAAAGGTTGTAAGCTTAGGATTTTGATCCTAGCAGATGTTCTCTCTCTTTTTTTTTGGATATAAAAAAAAGTAACATTTGATTCAGAAGTCTCAATAAGGGTTGCAGTAGTGATGCTTTTTGCTATAAGAAGCCATGCTCTGAATGTGACACTGGTCATTAGTTTTGAGTGACAACTGACTTCACAGCCATGGTCCTTCTTTCCTGCTTCAGTCCCCATGGACGTATTACAGTAAAGCAAAGAGAAAGTTAGCAGCCTGAGTCATACCATATTTAGAGTTTGATGGTTAAAGAACTGTTTGTGTACGATAAAAAAGCGTCTTCATAGACATTTTTTACATCATTTTTTTATAGGCCTTGGGATAACAAAGTTTTGTTGACAACTCTTGTATTTCAGTTTCACTTGCGTTTCTCAGTGCTCTTGTTAAACTTACCCAGAACCCCCATTGCACAATCTTCAATGGCTTCAATACTTTCGCATAGTCACTTCATACTGTGGAGTCTTACGTCTTCATTTTCTCTTTGTCTCCATGTCACTTGGTCCACATAAAGCAGCCCAGTTTTTCCCACCTACCCCAGGGGCAAAACTCAGCTTCTTTACTGGTTTCCATGGAAATCCACTCATAGTGAGCATTTAACCTGTGGGAATTACTGGAAGATGTCATGTGACAGAAATCTAAGTCTACACCATTTCCTGCCTTCAGTCTTTCTCTTTCCTCCTCTTCCTTTCAGTTCAGCACAGTAAACAAACAGCCCCCTTCTCTCAGAGCCCTTCCACCTGTACCGAGGCTCCTCAAAGCTTTGTAGTCTACCCTACACTCTTCAGTATATTATCTCAACACAGGCAACTCTTGCTCCATAAGTAGAGTCCCAGTCAATAATATTTTCCGAACACAGGCAACTCTTGCTCCCTAAGTAGAATCCTAGTCAATAATATTTTCCACAAACCCAAATCCCAAGGAGACATGTTTGGTAAATGAAGGTATTTCATGTTTGGTGTTGCTTCACATTGACATTTGCTTTTATCACACAGGCTTCCAGTGACAGCACTGCTGCTTCTCCAGACTGCCACTACACACCCCTGCCTTCTGCCTCCAGGGAACTCACCAGTCATCGAGGTAGGAAGTCAGCTTTTTATTGCTCTCAGGTGGTTACAGGGAGGGACCCTTGGCTGCACACAGCTCTGGGCTCATGACTGCTGCCACAATACTTTAGAAAGAACACAGTGCTTTTCAAGTCCTTGATGAGAAAACCATTCCTGTCAAACCTAGCAATTTTAACTCATATTAAACAGAATTTAGTGGTAGTCTACTGGGAAGGCAAATAAATCTATGGTGTAATATAATTTTGTGTTTTTTCTATAATAAACAGATTAGAGTACTTAAAAATCACTAAGTAGATAATTACCTCCAGCAAAAAGGATGAAGAGAAATTGGAAAACTCACTAACATTTGTAAAAGCACCATTGTTTGGGAGTCTAATAGTTGACATCTGTAATTTAAAAATGAATGAACTCTATATCACAGCTAAAAGAAATTCCAATTTTCCTGGAAATGTTGAAGAAAATGCATAGTTTTCCCTGAATTCAGTGAACCTCGAAACATCAATTTGGCTTACCCAGTTCTTCCAAAGCCTTGAATTCCTCTAGCTATCTCTAGAGTCTGTATGGAATATAATTTCAAAAATGCCTTATCCCTAAGTCCTTAGGCCAAGGACTATGTGATCACATTTGTTAGAATTGGTTAGGACAGGAAGAAGCCATGCAGTATAACTTGTTTACCCCTTTTGATCCTGGTAATGACTACAGCCACACTTTCTAATTGTGAACCTACCTTGCAAGGGTAAGTAAGAATAGGCGGCATTCTATATTTTAGGCATCATTTCCCCAAGCAGGAAATTCCCTTTGTACACGTGGGAGACACTGAATAAGGGCCGTACAGCTTTTTCATCCCAGCTGCACTGCAGGGTTGGTGGTTAGGAGGAAAGGCTGCAGAGATGGCCAGAAAGTGGAGGAGCTATTCCACTAAACACATGGGCCCTGGGCACACTGCATGTTTCTGCAGGAAATGATCCAGAGAATAATGCAGAGTTCCAAGTTGTCTGTGACAGGCTTTTGTTGCATCGTTGATGTCTGGGCACAGTAGAACTTTCCTACATTTAAATATATGTTGAGTGCAATTGTAATTCTGTTCATTAAGTATCAGTTTTGTGAACATCAATTTTGCTCAAAGTCAGGGCAAAAAAATTGCTTCCAACATGTTATATGTTGAGAGACATGAAAAGGTCTCCTTTAACTAAATGTCCTTATGAAGGTTTTCAGCATATCTCTTTAGAGACATTTGTAAATTCCTCTAGGCAAATGATAATGCCTAGTCTAGAAAGAATAACAAATTAACCCCAGCATTATATCATTGTGCATTTGTTTATTGGTTTCTTGAATGAAGGTAATTTTACAGTACACATCCTGTTGAATATACTGCATAGGAACTACAGTCTCAGAGCCCTCACAACTACTTGTAAAGTTATTATGTCTGTGAAATTGAGACTTCACAACAGGAGAACATGATTAGATAAATACTAATCACCAATAAGATAAAGATCCTCTGTCATTGTAACAGTAAAATAATAAATTTGAACCTTGAAAATATGGAATATGAAAAAATGAGTTTTGAAGGTATTTTAAATAATATTTAAACTATGGAAAAATGCTCGAGGTGGTTGCTGTGAAAATAGGTGCTCTGGAGTGACATCAGAACCAGAACGCAACATCAATGGGAAAAAATGTTCTTCAAAGGGAGCCAACAATGGATGTCTCGATTTTACTAGGAATATTTCTGTATATTTATTGAACTTGGTGCCTGGTCAGTGCTAAGGACTCAGATGGTGTAAAAAGCAAGTCAGCATCATGAAATGCAGGCCAGGATTTTTGGGCCTATGGTCATGATGAAAGCAGTGAAGAGAGAAGCAAAGAAGCTCATTAAATCAGAATTATTATTGGACTGATCTATGTAGGGATAAATTGAGACTGATGGACAGTGGTACCTCGGTACTCATTGTAATTTGTTCCAGAATTCCTGATGAGTGCTGAAACCAATGAGTACCGAATGATGATGCTTTTTCTCTTTTGGGACAACGTTGTTACTCATATAACTTCTAGCAAGTGTGATGAGTCCCAATCAAGTGCTGAGTGCTGAAACATTTTTTCTTGTCAAAATGCAACAAGTACAGGGTTGTATTTTGTACTTGCAACCCCATACTTGATGCAGGTTTGCAAGTACAGGGTTGATGAGTTATGAAGCTGACGAGTACCAAGGTATGCCTATATTTCAGCTTGGTATGAACTTACAATGATCAGTGGGGAAAGCCATACTTTTTTGGCATTCAGAATGAAACTACCTGGTGTCATCTTTTTTTATGTGTATATTTAAGTTAAAGAAATTTCTGATCATGTAAATTGGCAAGCTATTTGAGTGCCATTTGTTAATACCCTCATGGAAACAGCTTACAAACATTTATTCAGAGAGGTATATTCACATTGAGATTATATCAATTCTCTCCCAAGTGATATCCTCCATGATGTCTGAAACTTGGTCCATAAAACCTTAAGGGGAAGTTCTATTTGCAAATAATTTCTTATCCATACAGTTCTCTATCTCTTTTCATTACACATCAACAGCTACACAAACTGGCAGGTAGTAGTTCATGTGAAAATTACTATTTTTTTATACATGCCATTTTCCCTTTACTTGTCCTTTATGTAACTTCCAATGTCGAATATGATGGGTCCAAGATTCACGTGCTAAGGACTCTACATTCAAAAGCAAGAAAAGCTTGGGCCCAGGATAGTAATCAGGAGATAGGGGACTCTATTTTTCTATCTGTAACTTACAGATAATTTGAACATCATAGGGAGGGTAGCACTGTGCAGTTACTTTCTGCTTCCTGGATGAAATTTTTTTCTGATCTCATCTGTTTTGATTTTTCTCCTCTTGAGGTCCTCACAATGTTTGTTTCTATTTCTTTAGTGCAGTTGTTTATATACTGCTTTGTATAATAGAGGTCAGGTAAATGTTTATCTTGAACTTGTAAATGAAAGCTCCCTGAGGGGCAGTACAGATTCAAATTGTTCTTCTCTTTCACTTCTCTGACTCCTATTCATTCTTCAGTTATCAGCTTAAATATCTCTGATCCCACCCTATACATTTATGTTAGGTCAGGTTTACCTTTTTGAGGACTGTCTTCCTAGGTAGGCTTTAAGCTTTAAGCTTCGGGGTGGGGGGTGGAGGAGATTGTGTCTATTTTGTTCACCACTGAATCTGCAGTGTCTAGCACAGGGCTTCCTACTTAATCAGAGTTCAATAACTATTTGTTCAGAAAATTATGAGTGATAGAAACCCAGGGAAAAGCCAGTAACTTAGATACCTCTGCAAGGTCACTTGATTGTATCTAAGAAGAGAGACCATCTTCCTTTGAGAGTGAGCACATACTGAAGGGAAAGGCCATGTGGCCCTCAGACCACAAATCTGCTGCTTTCAAAAACCCAAGTATTATGGAAGGAAGCCATATCTACTGATTATTGCCAAGATGGCATTTAGCCACATTGCATAACTTTTGAGTAGATAATTACTTTAATGTCATAGTTTTTAAATTCTGGTGTTTTGATAGTAGAGAGGGAATAGGATAAATGGAAGCAATGAATGGAGTTGTTTGATTAGAACAGAAGCTCTGAAAGAAGGGACTGAACTTTCAGTATAATGTAGGTTGTGGTATAGATATCTATACCACAGAGTGATTTCTGAGATTCTTAGAAATCTCTCTGAGAATTCTGCTCTAGGTAGGTCTGAGCATGTTTTCAGGGTATGGGGGCACGGGGCTCTGTCAGTGGTCTCAGCTGCTACCTAGTGTCAGTCTATATATTATATCCTCAGTGTGTGTCCACAGTATAAAGAATGTTGAAATGTTTGTTGGAGAAATGTCTCTAAATATATTATATGCACAGGACATAACCCCTGCATGCCACATATTGGTACTGCTACTTTTTATCTGGTAGCTGTTAAAAGTGGAATTTGCATTTATATAGACCATTGTATCTTTTGGAAAAGACATTTCTATTTAGAGCACAGACCATATCATCCTTAAGACAATCCTATAAAGTGAGAATAATATTATTCCCATTCAACAGAGGAAGACACCAAGAATTTCAAGGGGAGAGTGAGTCATTCAGCAACAGAGTCAAGGATAAAAATCTCACCCTGTCCTTGATTCCCAGGCCACCCCTGACATTTGTCGTTCACACAGGACACGTGAAGCAAATGCATCACTAGTTGCATCATTATGCTGGAGGGAAGAGGAGAGAAAGTACAGGGAGAGGCACAACCTGGAAATGTCCACTGCTGGGGTGACTTTCCACAGCCTATGCTAAGGTTGCAGAGAAGTACAGCATCCTTGCCTATTTCTGTCAAAATAATTGTCTCTTATGCCCCTATCCTCCCTTCTTTTAGTTACACATCTATTAATTCTGGAACAGAGAAAGTTTGAGAAACCAAAGAGGAAAAGGCTATGGTATCAATCTGAATTCAGACAGGGAAAATAGAAAACATACTATATATCCAAATTATGAAGGGTTTTAATTTAAGGAGTGTGAGGCTTACACAATCAGGAAAGGACTGAGATAAGGGAAGCTGCCAACTACAGCCTCAGCCTCTGATAATTCTCAAGAGGTTGCTAATGTTTCTGGGTATCTCAGGAGCCCCTGGGAATCTTCCTACTGAATTTCTAATCTTCAGCAACAATAGGGGTGACTCTCAAGAAGTCCACTTGGATATTGCTTCAAACATTAGGGCTATCCATAGATTGCCCTGCCTTTCCTTCTCTATAAATTTCCAACTCCTATTCTAGTATCTTTCTTTGGTCCAATCTAACCTAGAGCCATGCATCAACGGAATTGTGGGAAATGTAGTTTTAAGGTTTTCCTCTGTGTTGCAGGGAAGACCTTAGAAGAGGATGATTGGTGATGCCTGATTAAAATAGACAATCCCACATATTTTCCATAATCCTACCTCACCAACAGCTATCACATTGAGGGTCCCATTCCAGTTTGTTTGCATATACATTTTGCAAAGTAGTTGCAAGGACAGTGAAAAACCTCTAAATGGTTATTATTTTTCCTGATACTTATATAGTCTTGAAGATGGGTCATAGTTAGCTTGTCATATCAAGCAGTGGACTTTAAATGAATAAAAGAAAGAAACCAAGAAACCAAGGAGAAATTTGCTATGAAAACTTGCTTGGAGATGAAAACCACCCTACTTCTACCCATCCTTGACAATCTTGCCATTATTTTTATTGACACAGTTGTTAGTTGCTCATGGTCTTCTCTGACCAGGGGCTTGGTCTATTTGTGTTGGAAATTGATTGCTGGGACTATCACAGGGTGGTTCACATAGCAACTTATCACAATTAGTTATCATTTTCAGTTTCCTTAATGTGAGTTGCACTTTATGCTTAGCTATTGATTTTTCTGTATATCTCCATGAAGCAGCTCAATGTGTGCCATTCACAAAAGAAGAAAAAGGCTGAAAGAAAAACTGTAGGTTTTTATTTTTAAAAGAGTTTTAGCCTGAGATATTGTAAAATGCATTTTCACAGAAGCCATAAATACAAAGTGTCTCGCTTCAACTATTTAAATAAGCTGAAGTGAATTGAATAAAAGGAAAATTAAATAGATGCATGTAAAGTTATGGCAATGTAGGCAAAGATGTTTGGGATGGGGAGATGTTGGCCAGAATAACTGTATGCCAACAAGCAGAATACTTGTGGTAGGGCTCAAGATGGGGCTGCTTGATAATGAAACTGTTCATCACAATTTGTTTTAGGCTTGTAGGATTTGTAGGCAATCTGTCTCTGTTAAGCAATTATTAAAACATTTTCTATTTTTTATACTCCTATCATCTTCCAGGTCAACTCACAGGAAATGTGAGAGCTAAGTAGGTTTGATCATTATAAACAAAATCTACACAGAATAATAGCAAAATCTCAAGAAAAATAGATGCATTTATTTAGGTTATGTTAGTCATTCAGCATCAAGAAATCTTTTTTCCCATTGTCTCTTGGTTCTCACTGACCAACTAAAAAGATAGAATAAACATGGTTTTGGGTGACGTTGCCAGGTAGGTCTCACTTGAGGTTAGACTCTGTGACTAAGGCAGTTCTGCTTGTTTGTTGCCTTCTATCCTTTGGAATATTTTGATTACAGTTGATCCTTGAAGAACTGTAATTAAGGGGGTTTGTGGTGCCAACCACCTGCACAGTCAAAAATCTGCCTATAACTTTTGATTCCCTCAAAACTTATCTATTAATAGCCTATTGTTGAGAACAATACCAGTAACATAAATAACCAATTAACACATATTTTGTATGTTATATGTATTATGTGTATTCTTACAATAAAGTAAGCTAGAGAAAAGAAAATGTTATTAAGGAAACCATAAGGAAGAGACATTACACTTACAGTACTGTATGTATTTATTTTAAAAAATCCTTGCATAAGGTGATCTGTGCAGTTTAAACTTTGGTTGTTCAAGTGACAACTATAGTCTTTCAAGGGAGCTAAGCAGCAGATGATTCTTCAAAACAGAAATCACTGAATTCATTAAAAGTTCATAAAAACATAACAGATTCAACTTCTTCTATGGAAAGTGTACAGAAAACTGTGGAGAGAAAAAGAGAGAAAGTGAGAGAGGGAGAGACAGAGAAAGAGAGAAGGGGGAGAAAATTACAAACTACTTTGGCAGTTGGCAAGAAAGGCCTCCTAGCGGATGGGGCACAAGTTTCATCTGTGGGTCCTGCCAAATAAGTGGCTCCCTTTGAGGCAGGATAGTAAGAAGCTAGGAAAATTCCTTGGCCAGTGGAGTGGGGAAACTGAGACAGGTAGCTGAACAAGCTGGACGAATAATTTATATCCAGGTAATAAATCAGAAGTCTTATCTTCCCTAACCAAAGACATTTAGGAGCATATGGTTCACACATTCCAGACCAAACCAGGGCAGACCCTGCTCAGTCCTGACCCCTCTTTAAAGGTGACATTCTTTAAAGGTGAAACTGACCAGAGAATGTCCCTGACCCCTCTATATGCTCATTCTGATGAATCAGCATATTGAAGGGCACACCTGGAAAGCTGATGAATATTCTATTGAGATCCTCCCCTGAGACCTCCCCTAAAATTCCCCCCTCCAGAAAACAAATGAAAACCCTCAAGATAAAGGAAGCCAGTATGCACTCTCCTTGAAGCACATGCATGTCCCTCCTTTTCTCAGTCATGTATTTCGCTATTTTGCTCTGTTTCTCCCAAACTCTAAAGGTCCCCACAAGACTTGCAGCCAGGGGAGTATGGGAGGGAGCAGCTCATTCTGGGCTCACCCCCTGAACCTGTCTTCAAGGCCCCTTTTTCTCTGACTTTTCAGTGAACCAAAAAACAGCTCCATCTTGGCATACTTCTGTCACTGTAACGCTTACTTGTCAGGGAGCCCACACAGCCCTGGGTGACTCACATCCTTCCTATAAAGTTTCTAGAGGGCCAAGGCAGCATTGCCTAGGCTCTCTCCCATCACTTCTTCTAGCCTAAACCCTTCCTTTGTATCACTGTCCCCAGCTTTAAACAACATACTCTCAAAGTCACCTGGACTTGTGGTATGAATCTTTTCTGCACAAAGTCAAGAACCCACATGTTCCATACTATCTCGGGCAGACTCACCTTGGTTCTGGTCCTTTTCCAGTGATGGCTTCTTTCATATTTCATGTTATGGCTTTGCCCTGGATGTGTATGTGTGTGGGGAGGTCAGGGGGATGGCAATGGTTTATTGGTTCCTTAGGCAGAGCTATTGTTAGCATTTTCTAATTATGTAAAATGCTTTCCTCTGATGACATTTTCAACAGAACACATTACTTTAGTTTTCTTCATAATGCTTTTATGGGCTTATAATCTTGGTGGAATTCTCAGATGCTAAGAAATGCTGAATGAGGTTTCTTTTATTTAATCGAGGTGACTAGTGATTTGACAGTAGTGGTTGACAGGTTTATTTTATCTGTGTGGCAGTGGGAGTCTATTTTCAGTGTGTGCATTCTGTTCCAAAGTAAAAGGACTTTACTAAGTGCTGAATAAATTGTCCTTTCCTTTGATTCTAGACCTTGCTGAAATGGTTTAAAAACTCTAGTTTGGGTCATCAAATTCATCTCCTGGCTGCTTTGCAGGGTCAATAGCTTCACTCTGTACTGAGCAGGCTAGGTGGATTGGAATGTAGAGTGGTGTAGATTAAAACTTCTGCACATATATAGATAGATGTGCATGTGCGCACGCTGTCTGGGAAGATGGCAGTGATGGAAGAGCAAGCCAAGTGGAATCTGAAGATGGATGGATCTGTTAGACTATTACCAAGACTGGCATGGACTCTAGCCAAGAACTTTAAGCAAACTCCTTTGAGCATTTGAAATCCACAGGGGTCCATTTCCTATCCTTTTTCTCTGAGGATAATCTTTCATTGCAATCTCCATGATTGCTTTATTTCAACTCTTTGGGTAGAACTATGGTGCATTCACACACACAGAGGGGATAGGAATTTTGCTTCTTTTATTTCAGAAGCTAAGCAAGGAGGGAAAAATAGAATAACTTCCCAACACCCACCCCCACCCCACACACCCAACAGTAACAGACCTAACAGAATGAGTGGTTCAAAAGAATAACTCTTCCTCCAGCAATCAGTGCAAATAAATAATGATACTAAAAACATGTCCCTCTGTCTTGGAAAAATGGAGGGTCTGAGACTGACAGGGTGGGATATTCTAAATGTCTTGAAGTTTTAGAGTCATGGGCTGTTTCCTATCCCTTCTATTGGTCAAATGTAACTCATGAAATGACAAATATTGCTCTGAACACCATCATTCAAGGACTGCTCCAGCATGTCTGTATTTAGTAACCACAGTGTATTAAGTGTATGCTGGTTTTGTGGAAAATTCAGAAATAGAGGGCATAGTTTCTGCCTTTCAGGAATTTGTGGTTTGATTGAGGAGATACCAAAACTGAAGAAATGCCAACTGAAACAAGATATTATGTATTATATAATTAAGAGTATCCTCACTTGGTAAGTGATATAGATGTTTAGGAAAGATAGGACTCAGTAAAGCCTAGACAGGCCTAGCTGGAAGATGTTGGCTTTCAGCTTTGAAGAACATGTGTGGCACAGGTGACTGGAGGGCAAAAGGACATTCCACAAAAAAGGACATGGACGAAGACGCAGCACAGAGGTAAGAATAGATAGAACTGGCTAGGGGAAGCGATCCAGTTTTTAAAAAGTCAGAAATAAGGTTACTTATGTAGGGCAGGTTGATAATATATTATGACAGTAGTTGTACTGTCAGGAACCTCTAGATTTAATTCAAAGCCGTGCTATGGGATTGTTAATCTTTAAGCAGTATGCAGGCAGGATTAGAAAGGGCCTGGACTCTAGGAGGCCACTGTGGAATGGCAGTGAAAGGAGTGTGTTCCAGTTTTAGAGGCTTTTGCTTTCTTGATACCAGGCAAAATGACTACAGACCTCATTGCCTTCCAAGAGCATGTTTGCAGCAAAGGTAATTTAGGAAACAACTTAGTAACAGATGGGGGAGACAGCTGGGGCCAGGACACTGCCAGTGGAGCAGGGTTGGGGGCGGTGTACAGAGGACCTTGTGGCCACTGTGGAGATGCTGTCAGAGGCTGCTGATGGTTTGGTTGCAAGTTACCTCTGGCTTGGGCACCAGAGAAAATGGCCTGTCAATGCTTTTTCTCCCCATGTTTTTCAAAGTATTTCTGATGTTGGCTTTTGAAACCAAAATTTAGAGCCCAGTGTCAGTTAGGCTAATGTTGAAATAGTCTAGTATTTGAGGATGAAGGCCTGGAGTTACTGGCTGGCTGGTGGAACAGAGAATAAGGGAAGCAAATATTGCATTTGCTACAGAGCAACATTCTGTGGTAAATGGAACAGACAGACCTAAAGACTGATTATATTTAGGGATAAGAGTACCAGAGAGCAGAAGGCTGCAAGAAAGCTGGCCTGGTGTATGGAAAATGGTGGTGGTCTCTGCCCGGACCCCCTCTCTCGAATCCCCCCTTGCAAGATTCTCCCCTACCACCCCTGAATAAGTTATAATCTTGTCTTTTAAATGGAAGACTTCTGGGATTTATATAGTGGAGCTTGTGGCAACAGGAACAAACATACAATAAGTAGGCAAAGTGGCCACAAAAATTTGTTCTCTTCTAGTCTTTGGCTGAAGATGAACTACATTCTTTTAAAAACTAATAAGTGCCCAATGTATTTTATTCCTAAATCTTCAGTTTCTGAAAAAAAAAAGAGGTATTTGGAGCCAACACTTTTTGTTCACATTATTCTGCTGAGAGATCTACCCAGCATTAACTTCCTGGTCCCAGTTTTTCCAACATATCCATTTCCCTGTGTCTTCTAGAAAGATTTACCCCTGCCACACGTTTTTCCTAATGTAGAGATTTTACAACCTTTTTGGAACAAGTAAACAAACATCTGGAATCGTGTGTGTTACATTTAATTAAAAGGTTTGCATTTGTCCAGAAATGGTAAAATCATGAAAAATGGCCTGTCGGTGAGCTCAAGGAGGCCAAAGAATGACGTTGTTGGCTGCGAGTGGATTGAATTTGAGTGAGGTGAACACCTGCTCAGTCAGCCTGCTCTCCTCCAGCCTTCCCCTTCCAGCCATTAATATTTACTGCTCTGCTTCTTTATCCATCCTAATGAAATTTTTGTTTGGGGCTGGTTGGTGGAGAGGGCTGTTACTTTTCCAATAACCTTGGGTTTGGTGGGATGTATATACTTTGTAAAGGGTGTGGTTTGGGGCTTTCTGACTTTTCATTCTCTTAATCAGAATTCCATATGCTCCAGGTCACTGCAGGGGCCTGTTTCTGTTTCTTCAATCAGCCACCCAGTCATGTTTTTTTTTTTGGACAAACCCTGCACTGGGGTTGTGGGAGAAGCAGAAGGAGCTGTAGGCTCTGCCTTCAGGAATCCTATAGTCTAAATGGAGAAATAAGGGTCTCCACTTAGAAAGCAGGGGCCAGAAAGCAGGGGCCAAACTGGGGCCAGGAGTGCAAAGAAGGGCAAGATGAGTGAAGATGGAAGAATGGGGAGGTAGCCTTGGATGAAAGTGAGAGCTGAATTGAACAAATAGGTGGAAGGAGAAAGCTGGGTTTGTCAGATCCCTTGGGAGTGGCCAGTGCTATGTTGTTTTTATTCAGGTATTAAAAAAAGGGGCTTTACTCCTCTCTTGGTCTATTTCTAAATGTGCAAGAGCTCTTTCCCCTAGTTACCTCATATAAACCCACAAACTGAGAAAAAAAGGTGTGCTCAATACAGAAATGCAGTTTCAGAACAAAGCCTTCCACCCCTTATCTCTCCACTCACACATTTCCACTCAATTGTTGCTCCTATGATCTCTGATTATAAACATTCTAAAGCCACCACCAGAATGAAACCACTTGTATAGGTAAGAAAGCTGGAGGAACTCTCCCTGTGAGTGTGAAACAAAACTTGGGGAGAGACCAAGTAGAGTTCTTGTTTAATTTCTGGCCATGATCTAGCTGGAGTGTATGTGAGAAGTAACCTTAAAACAGAGGTTATATATAATGATTCTATGTTTCCAGTTAGCTACTCCTCTGTGAGGTACCCTATGGTAAAGTAAAATATAACTTTTGGCTGCATATTAAGAGAAGAAGATTGAGACTATTTGGCTTTACAGAATGTATGCCCTTATATGTCTTTCACTTCAGAATTTATACCCAGGATGAAGTTATTTTAAGAAAAAGATGAGAAGTTTTTCTTGTCACACCTATTACAGAGTAAGTAGCCAGAGGCTGAAAAACACAGTGGGTGTGGTTTTGGTTAGATCCAAGGAAAGGATGAGCATTGTTGAACTCAGTTGTGGATTGTCAAGGAAGATTGGAAAATCACCTCTCCTAGGCCTTTTACTGAAGGATAAGCTCATCTGTCTTTGAGAGTTGAATAGTGTAGCCTGAAGGAAGTGAAATGAAACTTACTTTCAAATACAGTCAGGATATGAAACCCAGATCCAAAGTTCTGTATGTCAATGCTAGTTCAACTTTTTCATAAAATGAAACTTGGGTTTCACCTTGACCTCTCTGGATTTCTTCAAGCACAGATAGGTAGATACAAGACCATCCTGGAAAAACACTCCAGTGTTGTCAGAGGAGTTCTTAGTTCTCAACTCTGCATTATTCTTGTGCATCTGTTTCTTTAAATACTCTATGCAGAAATATTAGCATGAAAATAAAAGAGTACAGCAATTTGGAATTTTCCATTTGTAGCTTCCTTAGTCTGTGAGGTCAAAGTTCTATCCTCAGGGATGCTAATGCAAACTCTCTGTGCTGTTTGAAGACAAGTGTTTCTCAACTGAAAGACAGGAGGGAGTGGGGAGCCAGGAAAATAATGCCGTACTAATTCCAAAACACAGGTTGCCTGGAGATTCCAATGTAAAGTGCCCTTTTACCCCTATTCCCACCCTTCCCCAAAGAAAAAAAATCTTGTGTTCTGAGAACAGACGTCTGTGTGAGAACAATAAAACAGTCATTCTGTTACGGATTAGCTCTATGTTCCTTTATTTATCTTGCTATACCTCATCAGTTTCGCCCCAATCAAGGAGAGTCAAAGAGGATAAGATGCAGTTCCTTTCTTTGTTTTTGATTAGAGAAGCCTATGTAACAATCCTCTCCCTCAAATTTCTTTTCTCAAGAGAGAGCTTCCCTTTATATTTCTAATTAGTTTTTCTTCTTCATCTGTTTCCTTGGAATCTTTCTAGAACTTACTTCACAGTCTGTAAATCAAATAGCCAACATCCTCTAGAGAATAGGTTAGGCAGGGCAGTGAATGCTGGAGTATCTGGGAAATTATGAAGTACAGGAGAAACTAAGATAGATTGATGAATGTGCTCTATAGCCTCTTTTTCTTCTTCTGAACCCCTGGAGATTTATTAGTTAATTAAAGAAAATACCTATTGTGCACATACTATGTGCCAAGACTCTTCCAAACATTAGGGATAGGTGATGAATAAACCAAAAATTCTGTCTTCAAAGAGCTTACATTCTATTGAAAGGATAGATGACAAAAATAAAAAATAAAAGTCATATAGTGTATTAGAGGTAAGGCTAAGATGAAAACAAAAGGGAGTATGTGTTGATCATTTGAGACTTGATAGAGAAGGCACCACTGAGAAAGTGGCATTGCAATAATAACTTGAAGGAGGCATGAGATGGAAACCTGAGAATATCAGAGAAAAGTCATCCAGGCAGAGAAAAGAGCAAGTGGAAGATCTTGAGATATGAGAGTACTGGCATACATGAAGTAGAGCAAGCAGGCCAGTGTGGCCAGGTAAGTAATCCAGCAGGGGAGGGCAGGGTTGGAGGAGTATAGATGGAATCAGAATACTATCAGAGGCCAGAACTTGGAGTCTTGTAGGCCACACACTGTGACTAGGTCAGGAAGCCATTGTAAGGTGTTAGCAGAAATCATAGAAATGATATTATACTATTCTCTGTAGGGGAACAAAAACACCTTATACCAATAACTAATTGGAAATCAAGAAAGGGTACTGCTGTTAATTAGAAAGTATGTAGATGGATAGAAGGATAGAATTGAAGAGGTTAACTCCAGCTGAAAATAAATGTGGAGTTTCAAAATGTAAGACTAACTTCAGGAGGTCTCTAAGCACAAGACATTTATTATTCTCACAGATTCTGTGGGTCAGGAATTCCAAAAGAGGGCCAGGGAAATAACTTATCTCTGTTATATAATATCTGAGGACTCAATAGAAGATTTGAAATCTGAGAGCTATAATCATTTGAAAAATCACATGCCTGGTGATTGATGCTAGCTATCAGCTGCTTTCCATGTGGCCTTCCTTTGTAGGCTAGCAAGGCCTTCCTCATACATGACATAGTGGCTGAGATCTAAGGGCAAGAGGCCCTAGAGAAAGTAAGAGCCAGGCAAAAGCCATATTATCTGCTGTGACCAAAGTCTTAGAAGTCAGGCAGCATCACTTTATCTACATTCTACTTATCAAGATAGTCACAAAAGCCCTGACCATGGTTAGGGGAAGGGAAAATGTACTCCACCTTTGGAAGGGTAGTGGCGAAGTTCTAGGAGAATGTGTGAGACCAGAAATATTGCTCTGATCATTTGGGCAAATACAACCTTCTACAATAATAATACACTGGGCTGCAAATAGAATTTCAATAAATTTCAGGGAATAGAAGTAGTATAAAAACTGTCAGGTCACAATATAATAAAACTAAAAATGAATAACAAAATTAGCTTGCAGAAAGCTCAGCTGCCCAGAAATTTTCTAATACTCTTAAATCTGAAGTCAAACATAACATATCAGCCCAGACCATGGAATAGCCAGAGAAGTATGATGGCAAAACCCTTACCTATTAGAAACTGTAAAACAGATGTAATGCCATTCTCAGAGGAAAACAGCTTTAACTATATATACTACTCTTTTAATAAAGAAAAAATGTGAAAGATAAACATCTGACTCAAAAATATACACAGCTAAATGACCAAAAGAAATGAATTATTAAAGCTAAAACCAGATATTAATGAGATATACTACAATAAAAGTATAAATAATCTAAAAGTTAATTTTTAAAAAGATTTTATTAATTTTATTTTTAGAGAGGGAAGAGAGAGAGAAGGAGAGAGAGAGAGAAACAATGTGCAGTTGCTGGGGGCCATGACCTGCAACACAGGAACGTGCCCTGACTGGGAATCAAACCTGCAATACTTTGGTTTGCAGCATGAGCTCAATCCACTGAGCTACGCCAGCCAGAGCTTAAAAGTTAATTTTTTAAAAGGTTTTATTTATTTATTTTTAGAGGGGAAAGGAGAAAGAGGGGGAGAGAAACATCAATGTGTGGTTGCCTCTCACATGCCCCCTGCTGGGGACCTGGCCTGCAACCAGGTATGTGCCCAGACTGGGAACTGAACAGCTACCCTTTGGCTCATAGGTCAGTGCTCAATCCACTGACTTACACCACCCAGAGCCAAAACCTAATTTTTTAAAAAAACTATATCATTAACATAATCAAGGAAAATTAAAGAAAAAGCAAAATACAAGAGTTGAAAGCCACCAAAACAAGAGAAAATTAAAAGAATCATGAGAACTAATTTTATTTATCTCTGTGAAAATATCTGAAAGTCTAAATCAAGTGGATACTTTTCAAGGAAAATGTGGTTTCCCAAACCTGAGTCCAGAGAGATAGAAAATTCAAACAGACTGATTTCTAGAGGCAAAATAAAGTTCATAAAACCTACCAGGATCCCGCAACAGCACAAAGTCTAGGTGACTTTACAGGGAGATTTTATCAAACACTAGGAGAGAAAATGACTCAATAGTAGTCTGTTAAATGTTTAACAACTGCGTCTCTACAAAGCAAACACACACACACACACACACACACACACACACATCCCTGATCAGTAGAGTTTACTAATTTCTGCAGCATGAATATTCCCACTGTGAGTGATTTCAAGCTACACACATTACATTACTTTCTGTGGAGCTGGGAAGAGACGTGCTCACATCTTGTGAGCCCCTGCAATCTGGCTCATGTGTACCACAGAGAAAATTCCGAAGCTATGTAAACTGTTCCAGAGCATAGATAAGCAAGTACTTCCAAATTCTTTTTATAGAGTGCATAAAACCTTTCTATAAAAATTGATAAGGTTTGAGAGAAAATGACTATATGAGTATACTCACTTATGAATACATATGCAAAATTCCTAAATAAAATAATTATAAACAACACCCAACAGTGTAAGCAGCAGGGTAAAACATTATGACCAAATGAGGTGTATTCTCAGTATGCAATGAAGTTTCAGTGTTAGGATACCCATTTATTTATTGAATTGTTTTAATAGATCTAAAGACGAATGCCACCATTCTGTAGATGCTGAAAAGGCTTTGACCAAATTTAATAAAACATTTTTGATAAAAAGCATATAAAAATAGATGTATATGTCCTTAATATGGTAAAATCTGTCCATTTTAGTACAATGCCAACATAAAACTTCATGGGCAAATGTAAGAGATATTTCTATTAAAATAAGGACAACATTATATGTCTGTTACCACCACTGCTATTTAATGTTTTACTAGAGATACTAGCCAATGTAATTAGATGCAAGAAAGGAACTATAGCCATGAAAATGGAGCACAGATGACAAAATTATCATGCTTACAAATGATTATATTTGATTTGACAACTGGAAACTTAAGAGAAACCAACTGAAAGACTAACAAGAGAATGCAGTAAGGAAGTAAGGTATACACACAGAAATCACTAGCCTTTGAATATTAAAACAAAAACCAACTAAGCATATTGGTTGTAAATGAAAAACTTCATTTACAAAAGCAACATAAAAGGTAGTAAGTGGGGAATATTGTAATCATACATTAACAATAACATAGTATCTTCACAAAGAAAACTTTACAGTTCTCTAGAAGAGCACAAAAGAGTGCTTGGAGATATGAATAGGCATACCATACTCTTTCATAGGAAGAATTGAGACTATAAATATGTCAATGATCTTTTTATTAAAATATAAATTCATTATAAAACTATATAACTACCAAAGATATATTTTTCTTTGAGGCAATATACAAGAGGCAACTGAATGGTGTTTTTCTTTCATATTGATAGTCTCTCTCTCTCTCTCTCTCTCTGTCTCTCAAATCAATAAACTTATTCCACTGTTAGTAGAAATACAGATTGGTGCAACCACTATGCAAAAACAGTTTGGAGTTTCCTCAAAAAATTAAAAATAGAAATGCCTTATGACTCAGTGATTCCACATCTGTGTACATATCCAAAGAAACTCAAAACACTAATTTGAAAGAATATATGCACCCTGTGTTCACTCCAGTGTTATTTACTATAATCAGCAAAGGGAGCAACCTAAGTGCCCATCAACAGATGAGTGGATAAAAGATGATGATACATATATACAATGGAATATTACTCAGCCATAAAAAGAATGAGATCTTACCATTTGTGACAGCATGAATGGACCTGGAGGGTATGTGCTTATTGAAATAAGTCAATCAGAGAAAGACAAATACCATATGATTTTACTTATATCTGGAATCTGAAGAACAAAATATTATAAATAAACAAGCAAAATTGAAACAGACTCATAGATACAGAGACTGATGGTTGCCAGGAGGAAAGGGCATTGGGGAACAGGGTGAAAAAGGGGAAGGGATTAAGAATACAAATTGGCAATCACAAAATAGTCTTGGAGATATAAAGTACAACCTAGAGAATATAGTCAATGATATTGCAATAGCTATGCAGGTACCAGGTGGATACTGGAAATATTGGGGTGTAACTTTGCAAAGTATATGAGCATGTAAACCCTGTGCTGTATGCCCGAAAGTAATGTAAAATAATATTGCATATAAACTGTACTTGAAAAATAAAATTTAAAAAAATCATTAGGACAATCAGTAAAATTTGAATGGGATCTTGGAATTGGATGGTAGTATTATATCAATGTTAATTTCCTGATCTTATGACTATATTACAATTATGCATTTATTTGTAAGAAATACACTATAGTATTTGGAAGTAAAGGGCATCACATGAGCAACTTATTCTCAAAATGTTAAAAAAGTGTTTTGTACTGTTTTTACATTTCTATTATAAATTTGAGATTGTTTCAAAAAAAGGAATCAAAACATGATAAAATCCAGATCAGACCACACAAAGATGCTGTAGAAAAGCTGGAATTTTAAACCAGAAACCCAATACACATGCTTTAAAGTTTTATGGTACATATTTATACTTAATTGTGTATACTTTTCAAAGCAAAAAAGAAAAGAACTTTTACATAGAAAGAAAGAGATCTGAAGCAAAATCAAAAGACATACAGTGAAACATAAATATTTGGAAATCATATCACAGACAATGATAGATTATGTATATTTTTCTAATATATGAAGACTTCCTGAAATATGTAAAAAAGTGAGCAACAACTCACTATAAAAACAGATCAGCAATTGCACTCCTAAAAATAGTTGCATGTGTGTAAAATGACATATATACAATAGCATTCATTGTAGAGTAGATGTACTAGCTAAACATTGAAAATAGCAAAATTTCTATCAATTATGAAATGGCTACGTAAATCGTAGTACATCCAATTTCTGGAATATTGTGTGTCTCTGTCAAAAGAATTAGGGATTTCCCTATATTATTATATGCAAGTCTCTGCAGCATATATCATTAAGGGTATAAAACAAGATGCAGCACAATATGCATAGAACACTACCCTTTTAGCATAAAAAGTACAATGATAGGAATCTGTGTTTCTAAAAACACTCTGAAAGATAGACAGTACTGACTGCCCATGGACGGGGAGAAGGAGGTGGGTGGAAAGACTGGGGAGGAGGAACCCTATTCACTGTACACTTGCATCTACTTTAAAATTGGAATCATATTAAAAAATAAATCAAATTTAAGAGAGTGAAATAAAATTCATGTAGCCTATAACCTAGCAATTACACATGTCCAAAGGGAAATATGCAAAATAATGTTTATTACAGTGTTTTTCTAGTAATAAAAAACTACAGAGAAATTATATATGCCTATCAAGAAAGGAATGGTTAAAGTATAATAATCATTGTATTAAATATGATGCAGTATTTTTTAAAAGATTAAAGTAAATTAAATACTATTACAGAATATTTTTCATAACATATTTTTGAGCAGAAAACAATCTGAGTACTAACATTTGTACATCATGATAGTGTATTTAAAAGCACAAAATCACACACACACACACACACAGTCTCACACTTATGCATAAATGCATAGGAATAGTTACGGAAGGATGGATACAAAACCCCTAAAAGTAGGTACTTCTAGGAGAAGACCCAGTTTGAATTGGCAAAAGGTAGAAGAGGTTCAAGAAGTTTAGCTTTTTCAGTATCTGAATTTTTATAAAATATGCTGATATTTTACTCATATAATAGTAATAATAAAAATAATAAAAGATCTAAAGAGGTTAGGAGCTTTGGGTAATTTGTGACCATTTTGGAAACTTTGAAACTTTGTTTCCCCAAGGCTAGGCATAAAGAAATACTTTTTGTGAAAACGTTGCTTTTCTTCTTAAAATTAAATAATCTAGTGTTGAGACTCCACAATAAACTTTCTGTACTCTGTCACTGTTGGGGAATGTGATATTCATATGAATCAAATATTCTGGTACACAAAGAGATATAGAGAAAAAAGTAAAGAGGTGGATGCATATAATGAATGCATGGCTTTCTGATTTACTAAGAATGGGAAAGGAGACATCAGCATTAATAATAGCTACTATTAATTGAATGATTTCTTTAGAGCCAGGTACTGTGCTGATATTTTACATATGTCCATGGTCTCATTTAATCTTGGAAATATCTCCTAGCAATAGGTATTATCCCCACTTTATAGGAAATTGAAGCTTAGAGAGGTATTATATAGTTTACCTTAGGTCCCAGTGCTAATAAGTGTCCTTGTGAGATTCAAAACTAGGTCTAATACTGAAGCCTGTGTTCCTTACCCTGTTCTATGCTACCCCTGCCCCCAATAAAGTATACTCAACAGTACAACTATACTGAATACATTTTAGTCTGTTTCCTCATGATTCAAGAAAGCACTCTGGCCTTTTCAGTATTTCAGGAATCCTATTATGAGTATCAATTATCAGGGTACTAGTGAAGCATGAAAATAAATGATGGTTAATTGGAGATATCTTATTGAAAGAAAGCAGAGTAACAACACTGCATTTATAGGACTTGGTGCTTTTGTTACAGATAAATAAAGGTGTAGCAAAATCACTGTGTGATTTTTTGTGTGTAACCTCTTTGTAATTAATTGATCTGCATATTCAGAAAGCTTTTTATTTCCTATACTGATTTCAAATGTTGTGTCATTTTTATTACCAATATCAGAACTTGCCGATGTTTGTAATCCTATAAATATTGTTTGAATACATGATCTAGTTTCCCCCTATTGGAATTCCATAGTAAAAAATCTGATCTCTTTCATCTGAATTAACACAAGCACCAGTGACTTCCTAGACGGACCCTTTGGTTATCTACTATAAATGCCATTTAGAGGAAACACAAGATGACTCCTGGGTGTCTAGTAAACTTCAACAACCACCTGAGAGATACCTCCATGAGACTGTATAAAATGGAAATAAAGAATGGCAAATAACCCATTGACTATGCACTTTCTCACCTGCTGAGAGCAAAATGCAACCCAATGCAATTTTAGTACTTACATGCCTCTGGGGAAAACAGACCCTAAAAATCACCAAGTGCAGCACTGGAAAAATTCCTTAAATTTGTGCTATGCCTGGTGTTATAAAACCCAAGGAACCTTAGACTTCCTCCTAGAGTGAAATGGACTGGTAATTTTGTTTTGTTATATTATCCAGCAAACATAATGATAATGGGTCACATGCAGTTTAAGAAAAAATTAAGTCTAATAAGAAAAATCTGTAATAAATACTAACAGCATCTCATTGGTATTGTTGTTGATGTAACCTTTCTATTAACATTTGCTTTTACATATTAAATGATCTGCAATATGTTGAAAATGAAGAGAGCAGTACAAATTAAAACAAGAATTTTTATAATACATGCATTGTATAAATGCTTGCCTGTCTCTTTCCTCAGGCAAGTCCTGAGAGATATGGTACATACTAGGGAGTGGTACTGGGATATAACAAGAGATACTTGATTTTAGATACATGCAGCAGTAAAGATGCTCAGGGTGGGGAGTAGATCCCATCATTAATCAGGAATGCAAGCAAGTCAATAAAAAACAGAGCTTTAAGACCTGAATTGATTCCTTTAAAAAAGATACAGTTATCCTCTCAAATCAGGCTTCTTCTGAGTCAGTGGAGGAGGGTCAAAAAGCTTAGGGAAGCTCTGGTACCAACGCAAAGGGGTGGGTAGAATTCTATGCACAATTTCCTATCCATCAAGGACAATGTGGTGAGATGGGGTAGAACTAGGGCAGATATTTTCAGGAAGCTGTTATTGTTAGATATATGCTTCTCATACATTAGAATCTCCTAAGGAATATCCATAAGGTAAATATGCTTGAGTACCTACTTCCAGGGATTCTGATTCAGTGGGCCTGGGTTGACACCTGGCCTCTGTTATTTTTAATGAGATCCTTTAGCGATTTGTCTACATACAACAGTTTAAAGACCACTGCATTAAATATGAATAAGGAGTCTCTTTTCCCAAGTCTTCTTGGCCACGAGGTTTAAGAGAGTAGTGACTATTTCCAAACCCTGCTGACTAGTGACATGGCAGCCACAAGAGTCCTGCCATGTCAGGCCCTCAGTGGTTTCTGAGAAGGACTAGGCAGACTACAGGAGGCTAAGTTATTATGAAGAATTTGCTATGCAAGGCCCTGTGCTGTGTGCAGAGATGGCAAAGGCCCCTGCCCTTGAGGAATTTACACTTTAGACCAAGATGATCAAGAGAGCAGACAGAAACTCAGATGAATGCCTTGAAGTATTATAAGTGCTTTGCAACCTGGGCTCACAAAAGACTTGGTCATTGGGTGGAGGGTTTCCTGAACCAACATAAGGCTTGAACAAAGGGCTGGCTATGGGACAGAGAAAGGGACTTCACAGAAGTATTGCTGAGAAGTTTTAATACTTGGGTGGTATCCACTGATGGGTTGTAAATAGTGAATAGGAGGGAAGAACATCAGGTAGCTCCCTAGTTTTGGACCTCAGTACCTTTGTGGAAGATCCAGCCATTTTCTGAGAAATGGTACTTAGGAGGAACAGATTTGATCAGACATGCTGAACATGAGATATCTGTGCTTGTAAATGGAGATGCCCTAAATTATGGGTCAGAAAACTTCTACTGTAAATGGACCAGATGGTTTTTGTTGTGACTACTCAACTCTGTCATTGTAACATGCAATATATAAGCAAATGGTCATGGCTGTGTTCCAATAAAACTTTATTTACAAAAGCAAGTGGCCGGCCAGATATTGCCCATCTGGCTTAGCTTTATTTTCCTGCTGTAAATGTAAGAATGGAATGGAAGACATAGACACATGTTGACTCTTACAAGTCTGTGTGCAATCACTGCATTTCAAGGTTAGTTTAATAAAGAATTTTTAACCTTCTAAAAACCACTCAATGATTATTTATTTAGAAAATAGACAATCAATGTAAATTAATGTAAATCAATGTAAATTAAACCATGGGAATGAAAAACTTAAAATTCAGGGGTATATTTACCATCAGTGGTAGGTAGAAGCAAAAAAATCTGATCGGAAAACTAAAGGTATTTATTTATTTCTAAGCTTAGTAATAGATACACAGATTTTTAAAAATTATTCTGACTATTTTAGATATGCTATATCTATTCCTTTGCAATGGAGCAAGCATTGGAGCCTCAATGGAGCATGATAATATCAATGGAGCATGTTAATGAAAAACAAGACAAAACCAAAATTTTACTGAGCTACCAGTCTTATATTTTTTGAGAAACAATTTACTCAAGGTTCTTCTTCTTGTAAAAAGATGTCAACTTGGGGGACTAACTTCTTATCTGACTTGGTTTCTTTGCCAGTCATGTCACCTTTCCCACTCACTGAAGGCCAGCTGGCTTCCAGTGTTTCATCTGGGCACAAAGAACTGGGGTCTAGGGATAGCACAAAGCAGGAAGGAGTAGCTGCTGTGGGGTCATTTGAGTTCCCCATTTTATGGAGAACAAGCATTGTCTTTGGCATAGGACAGAATGTGGTCAAATTCCTCCCTATCACTTAGCAAGTGATCCTACTGCTGTTTTTATATTATCCCAGTCATCTGGGCTTACAGGGACATTGTGTAGTGGTTTTGTGGTGTTGAAGCTATTGCTACCTAATTTTTTATTTCTTGAATATCACTTTGTAGTGTCATGATTACAAGGCTTGGAAGAAGATAAATTCTCTGCCTATTCTGAGTATAAATGGGCACTTGAAATGAAACCACCTAGTTAATTTCCCCTTGTTGTTGGAGTAGAATCTGAATCCAAACCACAGCACAACCTAGCCCCTAAATCTCTATTAAAAACCACCTTGGCTAGTCTGGCAAAGCTTTATTTAAAGTCAGCAGAGAATTATAAAGTCAAAAGTGAAAAATGGTGCAACAAAAAAGAATCATAAAAATGTCCTATATCAGTTGAATGTAGTCAAAGGCAATTTAGTGTGTTCCAGCACCAGTCCTTATTGATGCAAAGGACATGATGTGTCAGGGGTGGGAAAGAACATGCAGGACATGCAGAATGAAGGATACAGATCCCAACTTTACTCTGGAGCAGCTGCACAAGACTGTGAAGGATGCCTCACTGTTGTGCTATTATACCAGGAATTTCAGGATGCCTCATTGTCTTGCTATTATGCCAGGAATTTCAGGGAGAATATTCTAATTATCCATCCTATACATCTTTGGTTCATTTTCTTCTTGATGTAGTATAGTTTTTAAATTAGATTTTTTTTCATGGAGATAAGCAAATTTAGAGGCTGCAGAAATTCTTCAGACCAAGAAGATAGTATCCTTCATCAGTGCTTTTTAAGTATCCATCTCTTTGATATCACCACATTGAACTGCTTCCTCATATCAACATTCTAAGCCATGATTGTTTCTGCTTCATCTTGTCCAACTCCCTTAGTGTCTCATTAGTTAATATTAGCTAATTTGAGTAGTAATAACCATAGCTACGATATTATGTACCTACCATGTTCTAGGTACTGTGCTAGCACCTACATGTGCATTATCTTACCAGTCCCCACAAAAACCCAATGAAGTAGGTCATAACCACTTTTTATAGAGCACTTGTTAGAAATCAAGCAGTTGTGGAAGGTCAAATGAGGAAGGCAATGGGATTCCTTGGGTACTTCCTCTTAAATACTCCCACATTCAAAATCATGTTCTGGGGTACCTGCCTTTCTGTCCCATCTATGAATTCACATCCAGGGGAAAGGGAAAGTAGTTTGGAGAATTCCTTTGGTTCTAGCAGATCTTAGAGTCTCAGTTGTAGATTCAGGATAAGTGATTGGTTCAGTCTAAATGCTTTAGAGGATCTGAAAGAGATTAGAGAAAACTATTCCAGAGGATAAAGGCAGGACAGGAGGGAACCATTAATCTCACGGACATTCAATTCCCCAAGAACTTTTTTGGGAATGACCAGAAACAAGCCAGGCCATATGCTGTCCATTTACAATCCTCTGAGCTGTGGAATTTTTTTTTTTTTTTGACAGAACAAGGCCAATGCTATTGCCTCATTTGAGGTGGTTCTTAAACTTGAAAAGGAACTGAAAGGTTGAGACATGCATGCAGAGTCAACACAGATGATTTGACGAAAGTAGTCCTGACAAACACCAGGGCTCTCCCTATTGTCAGAAACAGTCTCATGATGACACATTCGAAGCTTCCCAGACTGGCTCACATTTTGGTAAATAGGAACAATCAGCGAAGACATATTTATGCTGTGGAGAGTTCTGAGATGTAGAGAGAACAAGTTAATTGTTCAGCCTCAACTGAGACCTTTCACTCAAGTCATTAATCACAGAGCACAGTCTGGAGCCTTGGCCCCTCAGTTGGATTCTTCAGGCTGCTCTCCTGCTCCAGTGGAAGGCTGAGTCCAGGTGCTGGCCATTTGTGTTTCCCTCCAACTGCAGTGATTTATGAACCCAGAGATATTTTTTGGGGTTTCCAAATTCTGTTCCATTACTTTGTAATAAGAGGGGTGCATGTGATTTCTGGTTGTTTTTTTTTTTTTCAGATTCTTAGTTTTAATATACTTAATACCACAGATTGTTTTCCATTAGTCTGTGGCCTGCCTTCTGTGAGCTAAAGGGTAGAAATACTGTTTTGTGTTTTGAGTAAAACTTTAAAGACTCTCTCTTTTTTTTCATTTGGCTGGAGTTGAAAATGCAAAACGTCCTGTATGAGGCTTTGTTCCTGTGATCCTGTGTTCAACATCTCAATGCAAATTAAGAGTTGGGAACCCTTAGTGACAACAACTCTTCACAGGTGTCAGAGTTATCCCCATTCCACCCCAACACATATGGTTCAGTGTATAATATCAGGAGGCCTTCCGCACTTGGGCCAGGTCTCCAGTGACAGTGTAAGCCAATATTGAAGACTTCACAAGAGAATCTGAGTGTCAGAGGAGGACACTGTAATATTGAGGCTAAACCAGGTGGTGCCTGCCGAGTGTTACCTGTTTAACTGAAAGTTAAGCCTGATCTGAGCTGATAAGGGGCAACAGATCCCTTGGGAGTTTTCCCAAGTGGCAGAAATGTGTCACAGGAAAGTAATTGGAAATTGATATTTGACATATCGCTGGGTTACTCTTTATTCCTGATAACACCAAAGGGTTTGGTCAAGAGTCGCCAGTGACTAAAATGTGAAATCCTGCAGTCCTTTGCTGAAATACAATCTCCTCTTTGTTGAAAGTAAGCAGCTGCTTCCTGATCCTCTGCTTCCTAGCTAGCACTTCAAGTGCAGAGGCCTGTGGGTTTAATTTGGGTGAAATAAGTGGTGTATACAGCCAGTCCCACCTCTTGATAATTCTCTGAAACAAAATCATCACTGGCAAGAGCATATTCTCTTTAAAATTCAAACCAATTTAACGAGTACTTGTTCAGAGCTTGCTACGTGCTCTGTATTGTGTTGTGTGCCATGGGATCCCCAAAATAAATATCGAACATGGCCTCTGCCCTTGAGGAACTTATAGAGTCATAGGAAGGATGATGTGTTTATGAAACACATTTTACATGGCAAGATAAGGTATCATGTATGTGCCAAAGTGAGTGAAACCTGGAAGAAGTACAGCAGGGAGTCATAAAATTGGGAGTTGAATAGACCGGCACTGTCAGGGAAAGCTTTATGGATGAGGTGGTGACAAAGACACCAATATCCCAAACCCAGCACTCTCTCTCCCTTAAAGAAAAACAAGGAGCACAGTATCAGGTTACCAAACGATTATGGAGTCCTCTTTGAGTGAAAGTAAATTTGTTCAATATGAGAATAGATTAGTTCAATTCAGTAAGTACTTATTGAGTACATGCTAAGTGCCAACAACTGTATCTGATGAGGTAAAGGATGAATAATCCACGTGTGGGTAGTTCTAAATGCTGCCTTCTCTTAACATGGATACTTAAAGTTATTGTTGGTCTATGTGATTGCAAAACCTGTAATTTTTACCATGTACAATTCTATCTCTCAAAGAGACCTCCTCATGTTTGCTTCAGCGCCACATATACTAAAATTGGAATGATCCAGAGAAGATTAGCATGCCTCCTGTGCAAGGGTGACATGCAGATATTTGAAGTGTTCTGTACTTTAAAAAAAAAGAAAAAGACCTGCTTATCCAAGATATTTTTAGATCGAGGAACTAAGTCTAATTTTTTTGTGCAGTGAAGAAATGACATGTCCAACTTCCTAAGTTATATACATTGTAAAGAGTTGCATGCATGCTGATTGTGAAGGGAAGGGACACTCAGGTTTGAATGTAATCCCAAATTATTGGGCTAGGGAGTATTTGGAATAACATTTGAAAAATCTGAACCTGGACCAAATTTAGGACCATAACCAGAGGCCAAGCTTTCTAAAGATCAAATTTTCCTGGAATTTTTATTATTCACCTTGACAGCTACTTTGGAAACCCAATTAAAAGGGTCCTCTATCATTAGAGTTTGAGACAGTCTTGTAATTGGTGTTTTCGGCACTTTTGAAGTTTGAAATTGGCACCACTCAAATATATTGGTCAAGTGACTAAAATTCTATCTATATTTCTCTTTGCAAAATGAGGAAATCCACTATTTGCTCACTTCTTAAGGTACAGGTGTAACTGAGTAATTGCAAATTGTTCTCAAAAGAAGTCAGTATGATAATGGTGGCAGTGACAGTTGTCATGTATATGGTAGTCATTATTTCAAATATCTACATGATTTTTTAATAATATAACCACAGAACACTAGCAAACTCTGGAAAGAATCTAAGATATCAAACACTGAGGCACAGAGGTGTCAGAGTTTATTTAGCTAAGCAATACCAGAAGAGGACTCAAAAATCTCCCTTTCTCACTAGCAATCATTCTCATACCACAATGAGACTCCTGCTTAGTAACCCTGGCATTTCTGCCACCCATGTGACTGTTTTTTGAAGCTGATTTAGGTATCAAATGTAAATGGAGTTCTGAAAAAACTTTTTTTTTAATCTGGAAGGACTGGTGGAAGGAAAAGCTATAAGAAATTTGAAATCACTCTTGATTCCTGTCATTTTCCTTAGTATTCCATCACTCTCTTCATCTCTAAAAGGTTTGTTTTGGTCTCTGAGGGTAGACACGTACACACAGGCCCCATCACTCATCTGTATGCATGTGTATATATTGATATGCATTCCTCTTCATCATCTGTAGGCATTTTACAAATAATGGTTTGTGTGTGTGTGTTTTATCATCTTATCTTTTAAATGAAAATGACAACTTCAAAATTTTTTGCAGAAATAGTTCTTCTACAGTAAAGAAATACCAACATGTAGGCCAGAGTCATCTCTGGATCACAAAATTACATGGAGGTGTTAGCATGGGTAGGGTAGAGGCTGTGGCTTTTTGTCCTTCTATTTTGGGCACATGGGCAAAATTGGCAACAAAGAAATTCAGTTAGTACAAAATTAATTAAATAAAAGTATAATAAGGTTGAGAATACAAACAAAAAGTTGTCAGGGTATAGAAAAGACTAGGAGGTATGGATACCTTCCATCCTTCTTCCAACCAATTTTTCCTCTGAAGTCATTACTTGGCTGGGGGTGGGGTTAAGAGAATAAAAGTGTCCTGGACTTTTGAGTTGAAACTTGGTTTTGATGAAACTATCTTAGAAGCTTTCTTCTTGAATAGAATCATGGGATTTTCTAGAGGTAGAAGGATCAGAGTGGGACTCAGAAAAGAGGAGACAGACCATTCAAACATGATCCAGGTTCTGAGTTTAAGGGTAAGAAAGTACCACAGATTTCCATAATTCAAGGGAGCATGTCAGCAGGATAAAAATCTGACCTAGGCTCCACACATCAAGCTCATCAAGCTACCTGTCTGTAGGTGGATCTACCCAGCAGAGTGCCTTTATATATATATAATACACACACACATATATATATATAAAATACATATTTATACATATATTTATATATATATATACACACACATTTTTATTGTTGTTCAAGTACAGTTTTCTGCCTTTTTCTAATTCACCCAAAGCTGTATGTAGAACAGCATACCCAGATATGCAAATGTTAAGTTTTCTTCTAGGTTGTCCAGACCTATTTATGTACCTAGGAAAGGAAGCAGAGATTCAGAGCAGGAGTGCCTGAGAAAAGCACATTAAATGTGCTTTCTTTTGACTCACTGAGCATGGACAGTGAGGACACCCAGTGGCTCATGGAGCAGATTAGCTACAAAGATCTCCCTCTCCAGTAGGCAGTGTTAAGTATAAGAGGCAAATGACCCAAGATTTTACATTCTTGAAGAGGGAGCTACAAGCCTAGGGCATGGTCACCCATATTTCCATATTTTCTTGCCTCAAACTTTCCCTTTAGGAAGGCTACAATCAAGCATGGCCTTAGCAGTTCCTTCTTTGTTTGTCTATAAACTCCATATCATAATTATTGTTTAGGTCATCATGCTCAGTGCCATGGGGGATATGAGGCATCTGTTGACTTTGAGGAGCTTAGAGAACAAGAAAGGCAAACATGAACGTGCTAACGGGAGTGTCTTCAAAGTCTCTCTGATAACAGCTAGGGGACCCTGAAAAATCAGAGACTGCCCTCACAAATGGAGAGGTCCTCCCACCCTCAACTTAGTGGTTGTTTCTTCTTACTGAAGAATGAAGGCAGTAAATGGCCTAAAGCAAGTTAGAAGCAAATCCCTTGACTTTATTCATTTTATGACTGCAGTACTTGGTGGAGTATTAGTAAAGACCCTGGACATTCTCACAGGAGAAGTGCCAGGAGTGAGGTAACCGAATATTCATTCACCTGCTTTAAATAATTTCAGAAATAACATGATTTATAAAAGAATGCAGAATTATAATTGTCAGCCAAGATGTCATTTTAACTTTAGGATGTCCAAAAACAAAGGGATATCATATCCTTTGTTCTTGGAGCACCACAGATGCCAAATTATGCATAGGGTTCCCTCTTGGCCTTGAGTGGTTGTGAGCCTGGAGGCAACCAAACCCTGATTTCAGAAGGATGTTGCCTCTGGTGGTGTTCTCACCTGTATATCTCCCTGCAGCTATGGGAGGAAGCTTGGCCTGTTTAGCTTTCCTGCATTCTGATAGAGCAGGACACAGAAAGAGGGGAGGCAGCCTTAGAAAACATTGAAGGATGGGGGTAAACTGCTTACAGCCTCCATCTAGGGAGCTTGACAAGAGTACCATTAAAGTGCTAAAGAAATGATTTATAACTTTTGGTTTTGTACACACCACAACATATGCCAGCAGATGCTCAGTTCAAAACATGAATATTCAATTAATATACTATCAGGCATTTGGAGCAAAGAGTGGTGCTGTTCAGGGGGTTGAGTAGGACCTAAATGTCACCCATTCTAACCACAGGATGCACATAGTAGGCATTGAAAATATTTGCTGATTAGGTTTTCTTTGATTTGAATAAGTTGGTTACTTGGGTTCAAGCCCACATGTTTGGCATCTAGAGAAAGTTGTATGCTCTGCACCCTGTCATCAGCCTCACCACCTTGGAAATGGTTGGCAAGGCACAGCATTCCTTCCTTTCCCATGGTGATGTCTCTTCTCCCCTCTCTCAGCTGATGCACTCCAGCACATGTGACTATAGGGCACAGGACATACTGCACGCAGCCCATGGAACTGGCGAGTTGCAGAAACTATCCTCCACCCCTCTGCCATTTTCCCTGGTGTCATTATGGTTGTGTTTTATGACAGAGGACATTGGCATGTTGGCTAACAGACCACAGCTAAGCTTGTGACAAGTATTGAGTGGCCACTGGTCATTGCAAAAGTGTTGAGTAAAAACCTATTAGTTCACATCACTGCCCTGAAACTTGAGGAAGAAATATGAGAAGGCTCATGGTAAGGGAGGAAGAAGGTTAAAATGTAAGTGGGAATATGAGACATTCATTAACTCCTAGGGAACAATAAGATAGGGTTGTTATAAACAAGGGCACCTCCTGGTTGCACTTGTGCTGATGGCAAGCACAACAGAGAGAAAGGAATGGATGTGTAGTACCCAAAGCCTCGTTTCAGATCTGCCTCATATTCATTCCCACATGCGGCTTTCAGCTCAGGCCTCAGTTCTCTGCTCTGTGAAATAAAATGAATGCCCCAGGAGATTCTTCCATACTAACGTTCTTTGACACTTTGATCAGGAGCTATGAGACCCTCACTTTTCCATAATTTAATGTCCTCCAAATACCTAAAACTTACTACTTTCACAGATAATCAAGTAGACTTCTAATATTCTATGGACCTTAGGAATGAAAGTAGTGAAAAAGGAATAGACTGTGCCCAATGCATTGGTTAGAGGATAGCAGCATTTGAAGGTCTGTGAAGATCCATTTTGGGTAAAATATAAAGATGTGTCATGGTGGGGAACTGAGTGCTCATTCAATGTAAAACAGTAGAAAATTTTATTTTTCTTCATGGATTGTGTCCCTGATTCAGTTACTTATCTCAGGATGGAGGGCATCTTGTCCTTAGGTTGGTCCACACACTGCCATGGCTCACACAGTGTGGCAACCATGTGGGTAGGTACCAGAGGACCATTGATGCCAGTGATAAAGGTGATTTCTCTGCAGTCCATCCAAGAAACAGGGGCTATATTTTTGTGGGTAGTTGTGAAACTGGAGACTGGACAATTTATCTGTAGTTGGACCCAGCAAATACTGTAAATAGAGGTTATAATCCTGGGTGACTGACAGACGATTCACTATCCAAATGGTTTCCCTTCTCTTCAGACCCCGTGGGGGTAGATCCAGTAGGTTACCTATACAAATGATAGAACAGAAGTTATTAGGAACTTCTCACTTTATTGCTTTTTGAGACGTTTATAACAATTACTAACCAAGTTGTTTAATCTCCACAATAATCCTGTGAGGTCAGTATGATAACCCTGTGTGACAGTATGACAACTAGAAACTGAGGCTAAGTATATCGATGAGGTTAGCTGTTTCTCACAGGATATTTTCAATGGATCCTGAAAAAGCTCCCACCCTGAAACTCCACAGAACCCTCTCTGTACCATTGGACTTATTCTACAAGTTAAGGCATTCCTGACTCTCAGTATTCCTTTTTAAAATATAAATAACCCTGAGAGAGAAGTCATATCAAGCATATTACCACTGTAATAATTATCTGAATGATCTTTAAGAATCATGTTCATATGACATAGTTGAGCACAGAATACTAACATGTCAAAATTAGCATAAAGTAAAGGCAGATTGGGATAGATTTGCATTTGAGGAGTTTGTCTGGAGCAACCCTCCTGGTGAGGGTATAAGAATAAGGACCTCCAGACTTTCGTTCTGAATGAGGGGAGTCCCTAATTAGGGAATAGTGGTGCCCACAGTCATGGAGCAAGGAAAATAATGAAAACATAATGCTATTCATATTTTGGGCTTGGTTGGCTTATCTGTGTTGGACCCACTCCTGGTGAATGGGTCAGGATTTTGATGGAGGGGGTCAAACCCACCCACTACTACTTGCCACGTACCTGGCTTTGGGCATTGGTCCATTCCATGTGCTCCCTTGTTCTGCTAACTACTTAAGATAGAAAAATCATTCCCCTGTTGGACTCCAATATGTGCCAGTGGAAAATGAAATGCTCATACTGAGCAAATGTACCAAAGAACACTCTATAAACTTAATGAGGGAGATGAAGAGCTATGTGCCAGAAACCTAGTAAATTTAACACTGATGAGGTTATGACTATTATATGTTTAGTTAAATTGTTGACTCTGACAGAACGTGGCTGAGGAAATCTACCATCCGTTTTTTCCTTGTATCAGTGATGATGGTTCCTTGGTGTGCTCTTCTCCGTTAACAAAAATATTCCCAAAAGTTAAATGCAGAGAAAGAAGTGACATAAGAAATACTTCTATTATCTCTGCTTTTCTGGGAGTTCCCTCTAGGAATATTACTTAAAGCAGAACTTCTCCTGACAGGCAAATGAGTTTGAAGGGAAGGACTCACCAGTTCAGAGGTGAAGTTCAAGCCTCCTTAGAGATACAGAGCCTCCTAAACCCTCTGCCTGCACTTGCCTCAGCAAATCTGTCTAGCACTACCCTGCCCTAGCCTTCCCCAAACACATCTTTCCCCTTCTACGTTTTCCTTCCTCTCAGAAACTGACAAAAATTCTCCTCTGTGTAATAAATAATATCACAATTCCTTTAAGTGGCATTTGAGGCATAAAGGTGATCATGATTTTCAAAAACTGCAAAGTACTGTATAAATATTAGCTATTTGAAGAGGATTCATGGGTGATAGAAAGTGTATTGAGTTTGGAGTCAGAGCACTTCCATTTGAATTTTGTGCTAGTCGGGTAACCTTGAACAGGTCACTTAAACTCTCTGAACCTCAGTTCCTTCATTTATAAGACAAGATTGTTGTGATAATTAAGTTAATTGAAAGTGACATTATAATTAGCAATGAGTGGACACTCAATACCTAAGAATGAAGTTATGGTAACCAAAGGCAATTTTGTCTAGCACTTAAGAACAGTAGTTATGGAGGCACAAGTTACTTATCTTTCTGGTTTCTTACTCCTGACCTTTAAAAGGGGATAAGGTGGAAGAATCAAATGAGTTAATACATATCAGGAGCTTTCAACAGTGCCTGGCCCATATTAATTCTCTTTAAGTACTGGGGCCCCTGCTGCTATTGCTGTTACCTTTATCATTCAAGGACCTGGCCTGGCCTTATCTTTCCAGCCTTATCTAGTTTTCTGTCTTACCAGTAGAGAGAACTCTTCAACCAGGTCCCAATATCCTTAAGGGCGGGGATTAATTCTTACCTTTAACATAGTCAGGCTTTATTTACTCAATGCCTAAAAAATAATCATTTTTGTTATTATATGTACAAATATATGCTTGCTACTTCTCAGCACTACACTGAAGGTTTTAGCTAGTGCAGTAAGGCAAGAACAAGAAAGAAAGAAAGTCATCTAGATTGGAAAAGAATGAGAAAAACTGTCTTTATTCTTAGATTAAATGATCATCTATATAGAAAATGCAATGGAATCTACAGAAAGCTATTTGAAGTAATAAGTGAATTTAGCAGATTGCAGGATATGAGATCAATATACAAATATATATGTATACATTTTTAGTTCTCTATCCTTAATATAGCCACAACTAAAGCAGTTTAACTGGATCATAGGATGTGGGAGGTAGTGGTGGTACATAAAATTATAAAGGCAGGTTGAAACTTGGTTTGATGACATGACTTAACAACGTGGTGCACTTCGGCTTTTTCTTTCCCTCCCTTCTTCCCTGTCTTCCTTCCTTCTTTTTTTCTTTTTTCTTCCTCCCTCCTTCCTTGACATCCCCATCTACTTAGTTTTTTGGCATAAACAACTATTCTTCATTCAGGTAGGTAGTATTTTGTTTCTTAAAAACTAAGTTTTTTACTTATTGGGTTAATAAAATGACCACAGCTATGTTACTCTGAGCTTACAGTGAATATTCTATGAATAGAGTTTCCAAAGACAGGTAGTGTGACATTAGCACACAGACACTGGGATGTTGGGTATCTGGATTCAAGTTCTGACTTTCTCTTAACTAGCTCTATGACTTTGGGAAGCACAGCAGCTTTTTGAGGCTTAGTTTGCTTTGTCTTAAAAATGGGATAATGGTAACATGGCCTCCTTTTTCTAGGCTTATAAATAGCTCCATTCAACAACACATTTTGGGTTCTTAGAAACTGGACCAGGGCATGGAGATGGACAGTCTTTCCCTTCAAGGAATGTTTAGTGAAGGTACGTGTCGAAATAACTTCAGTGGCATAAGATAGGCTATTATACTTGTATAAACAAAGATGGGGGAAGGGTACAGAGAAGGGATTAATTAGCTCTGCTTGTGAGGTTGGGAACAATTTCATTGGTTGATATCTAACCCAAGTTTAAACTTTAAGTGGGATTTTTGACAGAGAAAAGGGCAACTTAATAATATCTTACATCTGTTTACCACTTTACCATTTTGCTTCACATAAATTAGAATGGTCTAAAAACTATAATTTTTAGATATAAGGGATTATTATTGCTATTCTAGGGGTGGTTGTTATTTCTTTAAGCTGCTCTTTGGATGAAGTTGGGGAAATTTTGACCCCAAATTACAGCAACTTTAGCAAAGTTTGTTTATATAAAAGTTTCCAGGGGTATTTTTTCATGCCAGAGGACACAGAAACCTTAAGAGCTTGGGGTCTGCTGGGACAAAGGCAAAAGTGGGGTGACTAAAATTAGGGAGGGTGCACTGGGAAGAGGAAAAGGGGGTATGAATTAAGACTTTGAGAAAAGACCCATTTTATAGTTATGGCACAATAGCTAAGTTATAATGTAAAAACATGGAAACCTGGACATATAAATGCTAGTCTTAAAATGGAGCCAGAGGATTGACTTGTGAAATGTTGCAGCCTGGGAATTTTCCCTCATAATTCTGACAGACATGTGGTACTTCTCCTGGGAGGGAACTGGGCTCGTAGCTCTGGCTTGAACTACTGGGTCCCACAGATCCCTGCCCTGCTCCAGCACATCATCTATAGCTTGTTGAATGTTTGATTGATGAAGTATTGAAGACTGTTTAAAATAAGGGGGGGAAAAGTATTTTGGTGCTTTCAGAAGAGAGGGAAATGAAGCCAAGAATATACCTATAATTTAGGGTAAAGAGCAATAATGAGGTCTCATAAAAATAAATAACCATGATGTTAAATAGACTGCAGATCATTTGCACCTCAAGGCTTTTCTTTTAGATTTTGTGCCAGAAAAAATAAAAGTGATAATAGGCCTTGTGCTTTATGCCAGAAAATTGCTGGTACACAAGATTTTGTTTTAGAGTAATTGAAGAGACCCTCCCCACTGAAATTATTTAAGGGGAGAAAAACAAAATCCATCCAGCTGTAAAGAGCAACCAGCTCTTTCCAGCCTTGGAAAAAGCTTTAATCTACTCTGCTAGGGTCAGACTGTTTTATGCTCCTCTTAAGTTTATTTCAAAGCTGATGTTGCTATCTAAAAAACCTAACACTGTAATTATTTCAGTTTTATTCACTGAGAAGTCATTTTCAATCATGTTACAGAAATGGATTCTAGTGTTTGCAAGTGACCTCCCATCCTGTTCTTTAAAGAAAAATAGAATGTGTGTTGGCAAAAGCACTGAATGAGAAGTTTGGATGAGGAGAGTTATGAAACCTGGATCAGCCAGTGCCTAAGCATCTAGATTTTAGGTCCATCAAGTCACAGATTTGACCCACAGTTTTTTCTCTGTAAAATGGGAACAGTCATCCCTACCCAGTTACCTTGAAAGGTTGTGAATGCCAGTAGTGATGCTCAGCATAGAAGTGCCATGAAACTGCAAAGTAGTCATGGTCTTCCTCCCCCATGCAGTGGGCCTCTGGGTTGTAAAATGACAGGATTCTTCTTAGATGTAGGGGTGTCCAACCTCCTGGCATTTTTTGGCCCCAAGAAGAGTTGTCTTGGGCCACATCAAAGACACTGTGACATGTAATCACAAAAAAAAAATCTCATGTTTTAAGTAAAATTAGGATTTTGTGTTGGGCTGCATCCATAGCCATCCTGGGATGCATGCAGCCTGCAGGCCGCTGGTTGGACACCCCTGCATAGGAAGCCATTGGTGCTTTTAATAAAATGTTGGTTTAGTGTTACATGCTACTTTATTATTTTTCCTACAACTTCCCTTATAAATCTTCCTCTACATCTGAATAAAATCCTAGTTGGTGCTCAGAGCTTGCTGCTCATTCTTAGATGATAATAAGACCTCTGTTGACTCAAAACCATTTTGGTTCAATTATAAATATAGAAAGTTATGATCTCACTTATATTTGGATTTTTTAAAAGATTTTATTTATTTAATTTTAGAGAAAGGGTGGGAGAGAGAAAGGAAGAGAAATAGCAATGTGTGGTTGCCTCTCGTGCACCCCTAGCTGGGGACCTGGACTGCAACCCAGGCACGTGCCCTGGCTGGGAACCCAACTAGTGACCCTTTGGTTCACAGGCTGGTGCTCAGTCCACTGAGCCACACCAGCCAGGGCTATATGTAGAATTTAATGAACAAAATAAACTGATGAACAAAACAGAAACAGAGGCATGGATATATGGAACAGACTGACAGCTGTCCGGGCTGGAGGGAGATTGGATGAAAGAAGGTAAAAGGATTAGCCTGAGAACAAATATGCATGACACATAACCAGAGACAACAGTCAGTGATGGCCAGAGGGAAGGGGTGGGGGTTGGGTGGAGGCATACAAAGGCGGGGAGGTGAGGAATGGGGACATCTGTAATAGTGTCAATGAAAACAAATAAAGAAAAGTCTAGGGTAAGAATAAAAAATATCAAGTCCATCCACAGGTAATGCATGTTCTGTGAGCTGAGTAGTATTCTCTTCCTTTACTCTTTCTTCCTCACCCCTCCCCACATACCAGGTGAGTTGGGTGGAGAGAGGGAAGTCAATGCAAGATCACACTTGCTGGGCTTGTGCACCTCTGGCTCTGGGCTGCTCATCCAGTGGCAGATGTTTGGCCCTTTCCTTCACAGGCTTTTTCATAAATAGCCGGGGTCCTCTCACTTGCAGTTCTCTTTGATGACAGCAAATCCATCTTCTGAGCCTGTTCACTGTGATTTCTCCTTCAAGTCCTAGACAGCTGGGGACTTCTCTCTGCTGAGATCTCCTTGCCTCTAACCAGGCAGGATCCAAGACTACCACAGGGTGCTTTGTCTTGCATTTAGCCCTGACCTGTTCCATAGAAACATGTATGGATCTTTGACTTACTAATAGAGGGTTGTAGTTACAATCCTGAATCAGGTCTCTCTTCTGGAGCCACCTAACAAGAAGCTTTAGCCATAGCCTTTCTTCCACTTGTTAAATTTTTAGACATACATCAGAAATCAGTTCACCCTGACTCTGAAAATGCAGGGGACACTTACCAATCTATTCAAGTGGGCCATTGAACTCCCTCTACATTGCTTGAAATGAGGAAAATTCTCCCAACCCTTCTCCATGGGAGTCAAGTTTTTTAAGGCAAACCTAAAAAACTCTTACAGAAATCCCCACTTCCCAATTCCAAACTCCTCTCATAGCCCATCTTTTTTATAATATAGAGAGAGGTGGTCAGCTAAGGGTTGCAGATTACTTTCTTCGATCCCTCCATCAAAGGCCCTGTGTGGGTAGCCTTGCTCCTCATCTTCAAATGTGTGTGTAGTTGGTTCGCATTGTCATGGAGCTTTAGCTGATCCTGAAGAAACAATCAGATTTTAACATTTTGTTATGTTAGTGTAACCTCAACTTCATTTTGTGGAATACTGCTTCAGAGAACTGTTCTGAGATTTTATTTTATTTTTATTTTTAAAAATATTTTGCTTATTTATTTTTAGCGAGCAAGGAAGGGAAGGAGAAAGAGAGGAAGAGAAACATCGACATGTGAGAGAAACAATTTGTTGCCTCTTGCATGCCCCCAACTGGGGACCTGGCCTGCAACCCAGGCATGTGCTCTGACTGGGAACCAAACCAGCAAGCTTTCATTTTGCAAGCCAGCACTCAATCCACTGAGCCACATCAGCCAGGGTGTGTTCTGAGATTTTAAAAGTTTATAATCAAATACATTTAAGGGAAACAAAGGCAAGATTTCCTGCTCTTAAAGTGCTGATTGCACATACCCCTATTAGACACTATGTGGGATGCATAGTAAGGAATCCTGTGTGACACTTTTTAGTTCTAGTGTTCCTCAAATATATTTAGCCACAAAATTTATTAACATAGTGTCTCATTGTTTGCATTTTGAGAAGTCCTGCTCTAGATACAACTTAGAGCTTTTTTTCATGAATGAGCAAGTATACTCCCCAGCAATGTTTCCACTGGTGTTAAATAGTATGTTCATGCATTCCTCCAATATTTCCTTAAGTAAAAAAGTTTAGTTCCTTACTAATAGAAATGGGCTCATTTTCAGATGAATATCTATTTTGAAAACAGCTAGTCAGGACTGGCCATTTTGGAGGAGAAGAAAGAGTCACTAATAGACCTCTTACCCTTCTTATAATACACAGCAAGAGATAATACAATACGATAGAACAAATTATTAGAATAGGGGTTTGGAGTGTCCTGGTAATTGGTTTAGACTTTGAGAGCTTTGCTTTGATGAGGTATAAAGACTTAGTGACTTATTCTCACCTGCACCAGATTTTGTTCCTTCTACATTTTTAAAAGTCATAGCCATCACTTATATGGGGCTTGAGTTATCTTAAATGTTGCCACCATTGGGCAGACCCAGTTGGTCAGTTCTCAGGTAGACATCTTTTTCTGTATACTACCCATTTCCAAATGTGGATTATAACTTCCCAGATGCATTTCTGAATGGATACCCTGTTCCATCTATTATTTCCCCATGTCTTGATAATATGATTGGCTTCATGGTTCTTTTCTGCTTCAAACTTTGCAAGTGTTTGTGCTGAATAACATTGAGATCCTGCTAGCATGAACTGTCCCAGTTTGCCTATGACAATCCTGGTTTTAGCATTTAAAGTCCTACATCCCAGGATTTCCCATCTCTGGGGCACAAAATGCCTTGGGTTTTGGTGATGGATGCCAAAAGCTGGGGAAAATGTATAAAACACACAGCAGCCGAAAATATAGCCACTGAAAGCAATGCTGTTTGTAGTGTCAAATAGTGGCTATCACTCTTTTCCTTGATTGAAGTTCACACCAATGAATCATTCATTATTGTTTCACTCAAATTAATGCAACTTAAGTGCACACCTCAGTACATTGTAATTGTGCATGTTAACTGTCATTTTGTGCTGGACTTTGTGGATTAGCTATTGTACTTTTTATCAAGATAATGCTAGTTCAATTTTTTACATTGTAAATATTGTGACCATACTTTCAAAAATTCAGATAATGAAAATGAGGTTGATTAGAATATCAACACCCAGGAAAAGAAGGTTGTCTATGCCCTAACCATCCCAGGAAAAGAAGGTTCTGTGGCTATTATTTCAATGACCCTTGAAAGGACTCATGCAACTGGATTGGAGAGAGAAGTAATTAAGACAGAGAACCTTGCACAATATATAAAAGTACATATGGAATTTGAATTTCACAATTGTAGGATGAGACATACAAGTGCTTCTACATCAGTCAAAAGCTTTCTCCTTTCCCAAAAAGATAACAATGCTTAGTTGAAAATGATTCCCATGGAATCATCTTGGGCATATGACACAAACCAGTAGCATTATCATATTGTTCCCTTGATTGCTCTACAAAACTGATTAAAGTTCTGTTCCCTGATTCATGGATTGCAGCTAAAATGTCTTATGGGTGAACAAAAGGGTAAATATGGGGTAATGATGTGTTGGCCTCACACAAAGTGGAGCTAATTGTGTCAGATCCAACCAACAACCAAACTTTCCATAATATACCAGGTGACTCTTTGAATCATAGCAATAAGAAAATGTCCCATCTTCCATCTGGCTCCTCAGTGTTTAGACTTGAGAAACAGAGTTTCAAAAGATTTTCTTAATTTCTATGAGCATTTTAATGGAACTACAAAAACATAAAATATTTTTGTTATCTTGTCTAAATATAAGCTATAGTTTGCTCATCTATCTGCATATAGGCAGACAGTGCAATGCACATATCGGCAAACTCTATTTGGTGTTTAAACTCATTACCAAATAAAATAAAACAATCTCACTTGTGAAATACCCTATACACCTTGTCTACAACACTCCTAAAAAGGAGTATGGTTTGCTTACCTGTGATTTTGAGGTTTTATAATGAAAGTTTTTGGTCACTTTTAGCTTCTTCAAAATAGGCAGAAACACTTGGTATTTTTTACTTTATAGAAATGAAAGAAGGTAGCATTTTTAGATACATGCCTACAAAATGGCTATCATTATTGACAGCCATAGAAATGATGTTAAAATATTAGCCTGCTCTAAATCACACCTGCAGGTAGGGGCAAGAAGAATGTTTTGTCTAATTGGAATACATTGCAGATGAGAATTGGGAAAAGGATTATAGTGAAACAGAAATTTATATGCTGTTTCTCCAAAACTCTTTGATGATCTATGAAGAAGCTGCAAGGAGCCTGGAAAAGAATCATACCTGAGTTGTTTGATGTTAAGGGTAGAATATGACAAAAACTCAAGCAGAGGGGGAAAAGATTCATTTTTTGCAAATAAGGCTGGTTCTGAATGAAAAAAAATATCAGCAGACAACAGCCAAGTCAAACAGGTCTTTCTCAATTTTTACTAAAACAGTAACTTTCTTGGAATTCAGCTTTGATTTCAAAAGTTGATAAAGTTTTGAATTTGCAATTTTGAATTACCTCTGTGCTTTAAAACCATTTCCCTTAGAAAATGTTTGGTGATGGCATCCAGTCTGCTTCCTAGTGTTTTAAAAATGATGCACATCTGGATGTGGACAGCCTCTGTATGAATTACACATGCAGTGGACTTGATTGCCAGGCTGCTGCTCTCTCCAAATGAGCACATAGACACAAAGTGGAGGGACATTTCTGAAGAGCTGGAAACCAAATCATACAAGTCTAAAATCCTGCTCTTGCTAGTAAGTAAGCACCGTAGTGTTCCATGCTGAAATGCTTTTGTTGACAGGGTGTTCAGCTTGATGTCACCACGTTGGACTGACACCAGAACAGTGTAATGTGGGCTTGATAAGAGCATTCCCACAAGTCAAGCCAAATTTTATGTTTGAGTATATTCTGTTTTACCAGTACGGAAAGAAAAACAAGGGTGTCCTAAAGGCTGCAGGCAGTTCAGAGAAGGATTATTGGAAAAGAAAGCAAAAAGAATAAAGATGCCCTATTATATCATGGGTGAAAAAGAAATATGCCATTGTTTTTTTTTTAAATACAAGTGGTATCCATTTTTATGGTATTTTCCTTCTCTCTTTAAAAAGCCTTATATTAATGTATTTTAAGAATATATAACAATATAGCCTACAACATTTTAATATCCAATACAGAGTTTAAAAAGAGTTTAAAAGTTGCTGTATAAGAAGATGGAAACATTATAAAAATGTTGTCATATTTTCTCACACATTATTTACTTATTTAGTTCTACTATTAATTACTATTAACTGCTACACTTAACTAATCCTACCTTTGTTTAAATAATGGGATTTTTGTAACTAAAAGGTGAATAATATAGGACAATAGATTATTTCAAATAATCTATTCATATTTTATATTTTAGGTCAAAATAACTACATATATAATTACATATTACATATTAATTTGGGGGGTGGGGTCTTGTATAGATGCACCCTGGGTTTGCTTTCTAAAAAGCTGGTCACCACACTTGCTACCAGTGTGCTTTTCATGAGCCTGTCTTGTTTAAAAGCAAGAAAACAAATCTAATCATCATTAATGAACTCTCACCTGGTACAAGTAATCCCTCACACTGACCATGGCCTGTAAAAGAAGTTACCTTTGTGTTGTCCTTACTGATTCCATAGAAGAATAGAGCCAATGATTCTCAAACCATTTGAATGCCATTTAGGAATCTTTTTATGCCATTTTTAAATATTTATTTGAGTTTGGTTATCTATATAGTTTTATTTTTTGGTTTGTGCTAATTGAGAAAGGGATAAATTTCAAGGTTTCCATTCCCTAATGAGAAACCAAAGTTGAATTGATAATTATTCACATACATCACTTATGTCATGTGCAACACCTACTTGAAACTTCTTTTAAAATCTGTTCCAGGCAGTTGGACAATAAAACTTTTGTCTTCACCTTTCTGTCCCCCACTTGCCCTCTCTCAATAACCCATAAGGATTTTCTGCTAAATGTTTGCTCCTAGTGTTCCAAGCCCTCATGCCAGGCCCCTTCCTTATAATCCAGTCCTTCCTTATAACCTTCTCACATGGAAAAACATCTTCTTCCCTAGCCTCACATCCATGTCACCATGCTTAGGGCAGAATCTCTCTGTCCTCTAGCTCTTTGGATCCTGTCTTATTCCTACCTATACTTCAAGGCCTCCCAAAAATCCCCTCTACTTCATAACCACCCCCCCACTCTAGGCCACTTTCTAGCTATGTACTTAGATGCCCCACATGCCTTTCTACTCAGCCACTATTTTGTGGTATCCTATGAAGTTTCATATGCTCTCTCCTCGAATGGATGATATGGAGATCATGCCTTGTTTTTTTCTTGTGTCTCCAAGAAATACCCAGAAAAAGGTTAGGCAAATTGTAACTGTTTAAAAAAAAATGATTGATTGGTTCATATAAATGATTCTTAATGAAAATATGGTGTGAGAGTAGGCAAATAATGTTATCTCTTCTCATTGGAAACACTGTCCATAATGTTTAACAAGATGTGAAAGTGTGAGGTCTTGTTGAGGCAGAGAAATAGGGGATGGCAAAAAAAAATAATCATAACCCAGCCTTCTGGGCTCAGGTTTTAGCTTGTGCCTTACTACTTCTGGGTAGAGACTCTAGACCACGTAAAATACAGATGTACACATATATACACACACATAAGTATGGAGGTTTGGCCTTGACATACATTTTTAATTTGCTGCCAGTACTTTTTAATGGCCTGGTCTAAAGTTGGGAAAATAGCCACTTGGTGTCTAGTTGAGTTATGAGTTGAGAATGAATTTCACAATAAACCTCAATGATTTTCCACCAACTACACCAACCCAAAGACAATTTCTAATCACTTGGTGGTCATCATGTTGCAAAAGAAGCAGAACACAGACATGCTGTCTGTTTCACTTAAATTTATGAAAACCCGCTGAAAGGGAATGTAGAAAGTAAATGATCCATGGTGAAGCATTGTGAATGAAGGGAGAGGTGCTGTGGTTAGCTGGGTTTCTCAATCCCTCAGATTCTCAAAGCCAAGAGAAAATTTATCCTCTTCCACTGAGATATAAACTAAACTCTTTTGGTCATTAATCTGCAAAGTTGATGCCTGCCATGGTAATTCATCAAACATTTTTGTGGAGTGAGTCTGGTGGGGCCTCTAGGGCATTGCCTTTGAAATTCAAAGCACTGTTTTGTCCCCAGAGAACTGAGTGACTTTCTCCCCTTATTGCACATCTGGAAGGGAAGTTTCTGCTTCTGCTCTTTCCTAAGCTGAGTCAGGGCCCAAAAAGAACAGCCATCTTTATGAATCATGTGCTTGTACCATAAGGCTCTGCATACTCTTCCCTGGGCTTTGGGATGAAGAGAAAGAAGAGAAATACTGCAATGGAGGCATTGCGTATGTTGGGACTTTTGTTCGTATTACAGGTCACCACGGAAAAGGACAATTACTCTTTGCTGAAATTTTTCTATGGGTGAGAGTCACTGCCTTAACCATGTTAAAAAAATGAATAGAATCCTCAAGCTATAGTGTCAATTGTTTGCAAATAAATCAGGAAATGGTTCTGGAACTGTGAGGTCTGATCCAAATTTACAACCACATCTGCAGGCTTGGAGACAAATTTACAATCTGATGAGAATGGGTATTTCCTACAGCGAGTGCCTGGTAGGTGCTGGGGTGTCTTCTGTTTCTCCAGTAGCTTGTCTGGCAATGCTTTGCCCCTTAGCCAAAGGCTACCTCTGAACCTTCCAGTCCTTACTGATGTTTCAGCAGTAGTTTCAACTCCTCAGAGGGGTCTTCTCAGATTCTCAGTTCAAAAGGACTGAACCCACCCACCAACCAGTCCCTTGCCATCAGTTCTCAGTGTGTCACTGTCTTTGTAACAGGTATTACATGTTGTTATCTGAATTAATTTTCCTCCTTCCCTTCCTCACTTCCTCCCTTCTTTCCTTCCTCCCTTCTTCTCTTCTTCCTTCTTTTCCTTCTCTCTCCCTCTCTCCCTTCCCCCTCTCTCTTTCTTATTCCCTCCCTTCTTTCTTATTTTCTTCCTTCCCATCCTACCTCTACCTCCACTAAATTGCAAACTCTAAAATATTTAAGTATTTATCTGTCCTCTTTACTGTGTTATATCAGTGGTATGTGTTCAGTAACTCTTATGGAGTGAATAGTTTCCTTGTTCTTTGGGTGTTTGGCTGAGGGTAACATGCCATTTGCAATAAGCTTTCTGTACTTTTCATATTTTTTAAAAAACATGCTTGGATCAATGTATTTTAATTCTAATTTACTCTTATACACTTATCTATTAACTAACTCATCCATTCATTTATTCAACTGATATTTGTTAAATATGTACTGTATATAAGGTACCTTAGCAAGATATGACAGATGCAGAGAAGTTTTAGACATTTGAATGATATCATAAGAGGGAAGAGACACATTTGAAAACAAAATTTTATATATCAAATGTTATATCCACAGTTATCTAACTTCTAATTTTCTCTTTCCAACCAAACTGATTTCTTCCTATACCAACCATGTAGTCTCTTATACAGATCTGTCTTCATTATGCCACAGTTGTGATTTATTTTTGCTCATTTTACTTCATTCTAGAACTCTCTCTTCCTGTTCACACTCTGTGTGTTCTGTGAGGCCACTAAGGATTCCATAAGTCCATCAGCTCCCATTAGCATTTAAAATCGAGAGCTTTCTACTGACAATGATTTTGTTTGTATCTATATTTGTTTTATGTATGTTAATATTGAAAATGCAAGTCAAATCTAAGTTTTTTGAGAAGTTAGATATGTCTTATAATTCCTTCTAGGTCTCTGCCAGTATCATAGGTAGTATGGGGGACATAGTAACAGTCAATAAATTCTTACTGATTGATTGGTGTCGAAATTGTGTTGTCAGTTCCAGATGGGGTGCTGAATGAGATCAGGTCTGGTAAAAGACTCTTCAACATTCAGCCTCCCTGTAGATCAAGTACAGGCAAAGCTTACGGTGAAAGGTGGTGAAAGACAAAATTCCAATAGCAAGAGTATTATTAATCTACTTAAGCCATTAAGTGTTGTCCAGTATTAGATTGGATCGGAAATCCTGGTTTTCAGCTCTTTCCTATTTGAATGCCCAAGAGGCTGTCAGCAAGTAAGAGGAAATGCGGAATTGGCTTTCCATTGCCTGAGGAGAGGAGCTTAAATTTCTAGATTTATGGCTCTGCTTTACCTGAAACTTTTACTTTTATGTAGCAATCGAGTGTACTGTATTACATTTGGTGCTTCTTAAACAGTCTAAGGGAGTCCTAAAAATAAGTACCAGCCAATTTATGTAGTAATGTTCTTGGTGGTCTTTATTGAAAGCCTCCTCAGAGGAGTGTATCTTAGAAGCCTCCAGGAGGTAACAATACTTTCAGAAGGAGCTTTAGAGTGGAAGAAGTAGAATTTGTAAGGGTGAATAATCTGTCTATAATCTCTGAACTCAATTATTTTAGCTTTTCAAGTTCTAGTAGAGAAAGGCAAGCAGAACAGAAAGTAACAGGCTTGTATTCTAAATATACTATCTTGCCATCTTGGGGGGCATGTTGTTTTTTCTTTTTGGTCTAAGTTTCCTACTTCTAAAACAAATGAATGGAAAACAAATGAACCACCCTGGATGGGTGGTTCAGTTGGTTGGAGTGTCTTTCTGTACACCGAAAGGTTGTGGCTTCCACCCCTGTCAGGACACATACCTAGGTTTCAGGTTCAGTCCCTGGTGGCAGCACTTACAGTAGGCAACCTATCAATGTATCTCTCACCTTGATGTTTTTTTCTTATCTCTCTCCCTCTCTTTTTCTCTCTCTAGAATCAGTAAACATATCCTTGGGCAATTTAAAAAAATGAATAATTAAAAAAACAAAATGAATGGATTTGACTAAATATCTTTGGAAACATCTGCTAGCTCTATATTTATATGCATTGATCACTATTCAAACAATATTCTACTGATCAATTCTTATTGATATTATAAGATATCTTGTTGATATCTTATCTATAAGGTATCTTGACTATAATGATATCTTATTGATATCAATAAGAATTGATCTTGTTGACCAATAAGAATTGAACAGTAGAATATTGTCTGAATAGTGGTCAATGCATATAAATATAGAGCTAGCAGATGCTTCCATTTGGATATCTTTGGATATCCAAAGATAACTCAGGCCAAGGAGATGTTTTATCCTCACTGTCAGTTAGCATGCCCTTCACTTCTAGAAAGCCCCCATGGTCTTCCTTCTATTGAGCTTCCTGATCTTATTCATATCCCACCTTACTTTCATTCACTAAAGCAACCTTTCTCTCCTTTGACTCTCCATTGTATTCATATCCTTCTCTGTTCATTTGCTTTTTATTAAAATTGTTATTTAATGTGTACACATTTTATTTTCCTAAGTTGGCTTTAAGCTATTATGGGCAGTGACTATGCCTCATGCCCACAGAATGTGGTCAACAAATATTTGCTGCTGACAATGTACCTGAACTGACTTATCTTGTCTGTAAATTTTACTCCAGCAAGTATGAAACAAAAGAACTTAATAACAAAGGAGACAAAGAAAATCTAGAAGGACTTTGGACCTGTCTTTTGAACTCTAAAATGAGAGCATTCTTCCAGTTCAGCAGTAACATGAAAATTATTTAAGATTATTTTATCAAGATGCTATCTCTATTATTAAATAAGGTATTTCTTTATATGTCAATCTCCTCTACACTCAAGAAGGATAGGGTCTTCTTAAAAATAGAGATTATCTGTTACACTCTTTATGTCCTTGGCCTTAGTTGGTTTACAATGTGTGTTCTTAAAACATATTTATTGAAAGTATAAATGAGTTGATGTTCCTTAGGGCTAAAGCTAGGAATTGTGTTAAAGAAAATATTTAGAACATGTGCCCCTAAACTTCCAAGTTACTAAGGCTGCTCACCCATTTTAAGATATTACTTAGTAATGGGTCATTTTCTACTCTGGTAAGACTGTTAGACTAATAAAACACATGATAACAGGATTTCATAAATTGATGCCTTTACATTCCTAGCCTTGAAATAACACCTCAGAAGATAAAATGTAGTTACTTTATACTTTTATTTGGCATCTTTGTGGAGGAACATATTCTAACATTTTCAAGTTGGAAGGATGGTTTAATTAGTGCAATCTCACACCCATGTTTGAGATTTAGGATAGATTGTGAATAGGCCCAATGTCCTAATTTGTCAAAAATATTAAATTAATATCAAACTTTCATAGAAGAAACTATTCACAGATTTTGTAACATAAAATGTGTAAATTTCCTTATATCTATAATCTTATAAGAAAAATTAAGACAAATAAGCTAGGAGATATATAAAATTATAATTACAGATTTAGTTCCCCTAGTGTAGAAGAGTTTGTACAAATTGTACTAAAAAAAATCCAATACAAAAAAATGGATTAAAGAGGCAAACTGATAAAATTAGAAATAAAAAAAGTTCAAATGAAATATTTTTAAATTTAAAAATGATGTTAAAAAGTAGTAATCCATACTTAGGAAATGTCCAGGTGTGATAACACTATCTTTCTTATATCTGCCTTCTAGAAGTTAGTTCAATATCTCTGGAAAGCAATTTTGCAATTTTTATTATCAGTATGAAAATATGGTAAACACCATTTGGTTGAACAATTCTATTCTTAGAAACCTACTCTAATTTCACAAAGATACAGTGAAAGATTTATGTTAAAATAATTAATTTAAAAAATCACATTAAGAGTAATTTTTTAAGACTTTAGTTTTTAGAATAATTTCAGCTTCAAAACAAAATTGAGAGGGAGGTTCAGAGATTTCTCTTATGTCTCCTGTCCCCACAGCATGCACAGTCTCCCCCACTACCAACATCCCCCACCAGAGGAGTATATCTGTTATAACTGATGAATCTACACTGGCACATCATTAACACCCAAATTTCATAGTTTACCTTTGGGTTTACTCTTGGTTATGTCACTTTTTGGGCTTGGAGAAATGTATAATGATGTGTATCCACCATAATAGAATGTTATACAAAGTAATTTTACTGCCTAAAAAAATCTTCTGTACTTCACCTGTTTATCCCTCCCTCCCACACAAAACCTGGTAACCAGTGATCTTTTTACCATCCCCATAAGTTTTGTCTTCTCCAGCTGTCCTATAGAATTGTATATTAGGTAGCCTTCTCAGATTTGCTTCCTTCACTTAGTAAAATTCATTAAAGATTCCTCCATGTCTTTTCATGGTCTGATGGCTCATTCCTTTTTAATGCTGAATAGTTAGAATTTAGTGAGGATTACAGGTAGGTAAATAGACATTTATGGTATAAGTATTATTGTATTAAGTGCTATGATATTATAACAAAGAGAATAATGATAATAGAGATAAAGAAGATAGAAGCCACTTAGATAGCTGTTCTTGTTTCTACTGCTGTGTAACAAATTATACACTTTAGTGACTAAAAACAGCCATTTTATTATGCTCATGGACTCCGTGGGTCAGGGATGCAGACAGGATAAGCTTTCGTCTTCCCCACAATGTCTGTAGCCTTAGCTGGGAAGACTTGAATGCTGGGGATGAATTGACTCAATATTGGAAGTATCTGAATGCTCATACATTCATATGTCTGGGCCTGGGCTGGTAGGACCTACGGACTAGGATTTCTGATTGAGGTACCTACACAATTCTTCTGCTTGGCTTTCTCACAATATCACAGCCTCAGGGTAATTGGATTTATGTAGTATTCAGGGCTCCAAACTCAAGTTGACTGTTGCCCTAGTTGACAAGGCAGAAGCTAAGTCAGAAGTGTTTCTGATTTAGTCTAGGAAGTAAAGCACACTCTTTTAGTTAGTCTTTAGTCTCAACTAAGCCTAGATTTAAGGGGAGAAAACATAAACCCAACCTACTGGTGGGCTGAATGTCAATGTCACATATTTAAACATCAAAGGGATAAGAGGTATTGTTTGTGATTACACTATGTGCTAGACATTGTTCAGATTGCTTTCCACCAATTAACTGATTAATCTTCACAACTGTTTATGAGGTAAGTAGTATTGTCATCCTCCTTTTTAAAGAGAAAACTAGAATCAGGGAGGTAAATAACCTGCCTAATGTCATCTAGGACTGTTTGGCTCCAGGGTCCATGTTTTTAATAAGCTAAAATGATCTGGTTGCACTGGGTGTGTGCAGGAGGTCAACTTCACCTTCAGTTGGGGTAGAAAAGAAGGAACAGGTCAAGAAAAACTTCTAGAAGAAGTGATTTCTACACTGCATCTTGAAGGATTAACAGAATGTAGTTTGAGATTTGAAGAATTAATTAAATGTAATTAGCTTGTTGGTTGGAATGGGAGAAGAATGACCCATGAAGAAAAAATCCCATGTATAAAGTCCCCCAGGCAAGAGTATTAGGACAATGTCAGGAGCTGCCCAGGGCTGGAATTTAGAGCTGAGCTTCTAGGTTTCAAGTAATGAAGCTGAAGAGACAGGAGAGGTCAAATCATAAGGGACTGCACAATCTAATGATGTTTTAAACAGTTTGGTCTCTGCCCTGGAAGCGTGGTTCAGTTGGTTGGAGTATTTTCCCATATACTAAAAGGTGACAGGTTTGATTTATGATCAGGGCACATACATAGGTTGCAGATTCGTACAGTAGGCAACTGATCCCTCTGTCTCTCAAATCAATAAAAACATATCCTTGGGTGAGGATTAAGAAAAAAGAAAAAATAGTTTAATCTCCATACTGAGGGATTGCCAGGTCAGTAATGTGACTGAATTAACTCCCTTTTCCCCTCTAGTAATATATATAATAATTAGTAATTAGTCATATATTTATTTTGCACCTCTTTTTTTATTATGGTAAAACATGCATAACATAAAATTTACCATTTTGATAACTTTCAAGTGAACAGTTCAGTGGCATTAAGTACATTTACATTGATGTACAACCATCACTACCATCCAAAACTTTTTTCATCATGCAAAACTGTAACTCGGAACTTATTAAATAATAAATTCACATTCTTCCCGCAACCCAATACCCCCCAACAAAACCACCCTTTTGCTTTCTGTCTCTGTGAATTTGACTGTTCAAGGTACCTTATATAAATGGAATCATACAGTATTTGTCCTTTTGTGACTGGCTTGTTTCACCTAGTATAATGTTTTCAAGGTTCATGCATGTTATATCATGTGTCAGAATTTCCTTTCATTTTAAGGCTGAGTAATATTTATTATATGTATATACCACATTTTCTTCACCCACTCATCTATTGATGAATACATTAGTTATTTACACCTTTTAGATATTGTGAATAGTGCTGCTCTGAACATGGGTGTATAGCTGTCTCTCTGAGACCCTGTTTTTAACTCTTTTTTGTAAATATACTCAGAATTGGAATTCCTGGATCACAAGGTCATACCATTTTTAATTTTTTGAAGAACGCCTACACTATTTTTCTGTACAGTTCTACCAGTAATACACAAGGGTTGCAATTTCTCCCTCCTCCCCAACACTTACTTTATTTTTTAATAACAGCTATACAAATGGTTATGAAATGGTATCTCTTTATGATTTTGATTTGCATTTTCCTAATAGTAATATTAAGCATTATTTTATGTACTTATTGGCCACTTGTGTATCTTCTTTAGAGTAATGCCTATGAGTTGACTCTTTAAGATGACCCTCCTGGGAGTAAGTAGAAGAGTGGGAAGAGGGCAAGAATGGAGGCAGGGAGACCAGGTAGAAAGTTGTTGCACTAATCCAGCCAGCTGATGGTAAGGCTCTATAATGCAACCATAATGCAAGCACTGAGAGGGGATGGAGGTGATAGTGATGGCGAGAACCAAGCAGTAGAATTGAAAGGATCTAATGATTTTGGTAAATTATAAATGAAACAGAACAAAAAGACAAGGATATTCCAGGTTGAGTGAATGAAGACACCGAGGCCTGGTTGCTAAAATATCAAAATACTTTTATGCTAACCCCTTGCATCTTTCTCAGTGTTCCTTCACTTCCTTTCCCACCCAGGCCTTTCCCCTGGAACTCCCAAACTACTGATATGTCCTGCAATCCCCAAATTAAATGTTAATGCTGGACATATCTGGGGAAGGCTTAGGACCCTACTTTAGCTCAGTGGCCAGGGCTCATTCTGATTGATCAGGCCCTTACCCTATTGACTAAGTGTTGTGTGTGTTATGCCTGGGTAGTAGAACCATTCACTGACATGTGTACCAATGTGGAAAAGGTTTTCAGGAGATTTGAGGTGGTTCACCAGAAGGGAAGAGTTCCATTTTAGAACCTGTTTGTATATTTGAGTAGAGATAGTATTCTTGTCTCTAGAGAAAAAGATTTAGGAATTTTTAACACATGATGATCATATAATCCAAGAAGATACTGTCCCCCTCCAAAAAAAAAAAAAAAAAAAGAACAACAACACTTTCTTTGGCAGTGACTCTGTTGTTTTATAGTTATCCACAGTTTGACAGCTATGAAGAGGAAAGAAGCCCCTAACCAGTACATTGCAGAGGTCATCTGCTGGAGATGTACATTAGCAGAATGTCATAGCATTCTCAGAATTTCAGAAAGCCAGGGATCTGGGAAGGAACATTCTTCTTTCTCTACAGCAACTTAAGCTTATTCCAGGGAAGGCAACCACCTTCGCTAACTCCTGAAGTGCCATTAGTTGTACCCTCTCCGTGATGAGCAGCCTATAATTTTACTAGAAGATGATAAGGCTTATAAATTTTTTTCCCAGAAGACCAAAAGGAATGTCAGTGTTTCTTCCTGCAGGATGAGTAAGGAGCGTACCGTATTTTATTGGCAATCCTGGTAGAATTTTCTCCATTGGTGGTTTATGTGTAATAGAGACCAAACTGCAATTTTCTGACTTGCCAAGATCCATTACATCTGGAAAATAGAGTTTATGCTTTGACAGAATCCACACTTAGGGTGAAAAGTCATGCAAATTAAGCTAAGGTTTAGGCTAATTTTTATAGTGAAAATTATTCTCCCTTGGTGACCTGACTCAGCGTGGAGCAAAACAACCAGAAAGCTATTCATGCTGTCCAATCTTCTTTCTTTAATCAAAATAATAAAAGCCTTTGGATCAGCCCAGCTCCTGATTCTCACTCCTCATATCTTTCATGAAGCTTAATCTTTTATTATTATAAGAAGCTTTTCATGTTAACAGATTGGAAATCAGATAATAAAATACTTTCTTTAAGGTAACTGCTCTTGGTCCACTTTGAGATCCATGCAAATCCTACCTGCCTGTAGGTTTATAAAGACTATACCACCACAAAATTTTCATATTTTCTCATATATGGTATTTTAAAAACCTTTCTCCATTGTCTGGATTATTAAACTTTAGTCTTAGCTCAGAATAATGTTTCAGTATTGAGAGTCTGAGTAGCAATATTGATAGAGATAAAAAAGGAGAAAGGCTACACTCTAATAATATTGATGATAAATTAGGAACAATCTCGATTGTTTATACATTTAAGTGACCTTTTGGTGATTGTTAGTATTAATATATTTAGTTTATATAGCTTGGTCCTCAATATCTCAGTAGTCCTATCTTCAGTCACAGTGGAAGAGAAAAGGTAACATTAACTACCCCACTTTATGGTTGGGGAATTGGAAGACTCATTAGGTAAAGGTAACAGACTTGTCCTGGATGACAGCTCTCAAGTTTTGTGAGATCAAAGATCACATAGGCCATACCTTCCTCAGACTTGCCTTTTATAACCTGATGCAGCCAGAATTAATAATGTTACTGAACATGATGTGACAGCAATAAAGTGATCATTTTATTTAAATTTAAAGAGGCATTCTCAGAAATTTTAAAAATGCTATTTATAGGTGTGGACACTTGGAGAGACAAAGTTATAGGCCAGTGGGAGATTCCGATTAATTCTCTGAGAATCTCTGCCTTCAGAGTGCAGAAGGAAGTCAGGCAAGAGGAACATAAAAATTCCGGTATCTTATACCACTCTTATATGTCTGCAAACCACAAAGTTCTTCTGTTTTTCACTGGCAATCACATTTTGTCAACTAGTAAAAAATATTCCACAAAGATGAAAATTGATCATAAAGATTCTTCATAAGGATCATATTGGAGAAGAATGTGTTCCTGCCAGAGGATTAAGAATCTTGCTCTGTTTTGTTAGCACTGGGGTTAGACAATAGCCAGTTATGGCTCTTTAGATGAAGACTTTGTGTTATAGCTCAGCCAGATTTCTGGTGGACAGATGATTTTGGAAGACACTGGCCTTTTTGTCCAAGCATGGGGAGGCATGTGTGACTCTTTACAACAAAGTAAAAGAAGGATTACCACCACCACCCCTAATGTTCCTCAACTACTACTATTATTATTAATTTTAGGAAGGGAGGATATCATTGTCAATCTTAATCTCTCTCTCTCTCTCTCTCTCTCTCTCTCATCTCTCTCTTTGGTATCTTAGTACTTGGTTGATGAGAATGTGCTCAGGCTTGTATCCATCATGACAAGAGAATAAGGGTCTAATCTCCCCAAGGGATTTCTCCCATTGTCATTTTTTGACATGTGAGGCATTACCTACATGGAATACAAAATAAAATTTAAATTAATCAATGGAAAAGATGTCATTCATCTCTTTTATGCCTTCTTTTGGGCTTCATTCCCAGAACTAGAGCAAACCTAAGAAGAGAAGTGGGTTTTTCGAGTTCCAGACGTGCTTCTCCCAAATTCTCCACTTAGAGCAAACATATCCCCTGTCCTTGAAGGGGTGAATAGATATATCTACATCACTGAGATTAAATAAGGCACTATAGGAGAGTAACTATGGGAGAAGCAAGCAAGTACAGTCTCCTCTGGTGTGAAGTGTGATCAGTCTGAATGAATCAAATCACGTTTTGCCCTTGCCTGTGTAGGTCAGTGGATTGAACACTGGCCTGCAAACCAAAGGGTTGCCAGTTCAATTCCCTGTCAGGTCACATCCCTGAGTTGTGGGCCAGGTCCCCAGCTGGGGGCGAGGAAGAGGCAACCAATCCATGTTTTTCTCACATTGATGTTTCTCTCCTTCTTTTTCTCCCTCGCTTTTGCTCTCTCTGAAAATAAATAAAATCTCAAACCATGTGTCTAGTCCATGATCAGTTTCAGACATTTAGAGTTTTTACTCAGTTACACCACCCTGTATCTCTGGCTGGCACTCATAATTGCCTTATTATTGCTGCTTTTTAAATGTAATATGCATCTTTGGATTCACACTCCAACTGTTTCAGCTAGAACTTTCCATTATTTCTCTGTCCATTCAACATGGGTGGTCAGGAGAGGAATGAAATACACGTGTGGCTAATCAGAGGGCAGTCTTAGCTGCAATTCTCGGCCACAAGCATTGTCACCTCATAATACTGACAATCATCACTAGTGAGTACATTTAAATTAATTTCCAAAAGTGTATTGGCTCCCTACCACATGAACTAGAGCCATTTGTGTGGGGGTTTTTTTTTTGCTTTCTTTTTCACTTGGGTGTGTTCAGATTAGATTGCCATGCTATTTTTCCCTTAATCTAAGATTTGCATTAGATTATTCTAGCTACATTGTCAAATTCTTTGAAACTCTTTATAGCTCTAAACCTGGTAGAGTGCCTGACAGTCAATAATTATTTATCACATGAGTGAATATTTTTTGAACACTTATAGGTAATTAAGAAATAATTGTATTCTTAAAACAGTATGAAAACATGTTTAATTGAATTGGTGGAAATACATTATAAACTACATAACTATAAGAATATCATACAGGAGTTGAACCAAGAACATTTTATTATTTTATTTTATTTTTTATTTTGGGGAGACTGCCCGATGTAAAGAATTTCTTGTGAAAAGTGGAGATTGGAACCCAGTTGGTAGATTGGACTTGGTGAGTCAGTTGAGAACCTTAGCATCTTACCATGGGCTATAATTTCTCCCTTGGAACTCATGAGCATTTCTGTTTGAAGACAATGGCTAGAAGCTGTCATGTTTGAATACATAAAGAAAGATGGCATTCCATATTCCTTGTGACTCAACACAGCCTCTTATTAGTGTCCTTCTTCCTAACTAATTATTAGGCTTTTTGTTGAGGAATGCACTGGAGAGTAATATGGCTATAAACATACAAAACAAGCATATCACTAAGTACATGGTTTTTGAGTAGTTTTTACTCAATCCACCTGCTTTACTGGCAAATATAATCCCAACTTTTCTTGCTTTAAAACTCAGACAGGGAAAAGGAAACAGTCTGGGTTTCCTGACCTACATGCTTAAAACAAACCAGAAACACTATGTAGCAGGAGGGGGTTGGGGGCAGAAGTAAGGACACCATTATTCTTTGTCTCCTCTTTTCCCTTGGGGAAATATTGGCACCCAAATATCCAACAGTAGGAAGACATTTGGAAAGCGACCTAGCCAAGGGATCTGTGGTAATCAGGAGTCATAAATCAGATATGAGAGTGAGAGACCATATGGTAGGGGAAGAAAGTGACGATGCAGTTCTTTCAGCTGTGTTCAAATGTGCTCCCTTACCCAGAAGAGCAAGGAGCTCCAGCTCGCCATTTTCTACTTCCTCACTGAAATTTTGAGAATGTCAGATGAAATACCTTGCTCTTTTCTAAACACTTCTGAACTGGCAAGATGTCAGTGACCTGGAGGGGATTCCGGTGAGAGCCAGAGAAATGATTAAACAGCTGGGGATGCCAATGATCCAGTGGGTGTTTCCTCTCTGCACCTCTAGAACTGACTTATGGGAAGACAGTCAAATAACTAGATATGTGTTTTTTGGCCCAAGGCAGACAAGAAGTATGGGCTAACTTGTCTCCAATTATGTTGCCAACAGCCAATAAATTGCATCTTTTCTCCTCCAGATGGACTGTCAGTGTATATATATTTAAGTTTTATTGAAAATAGTTACCTCAACTTTATTTGCACTCATTTCCCAGAGTGCTTGAATAGTCACAGACTCTGGTTGCTGTGGGCCCCCATGGGGTTTAAAAGGGCCTCCATTGCTCCATACAAGTCCAGGGAAATTGCGTCTGGAGACAGAGATGGACCTCCATTTTTTCTCTAACTTCTCTGGAGATCAAGAGGGTGAGAATGAAACTTCTTTCTCTGGAGGCGCGTCACCTCCCATGACTATTTCTGGCTTCCTTTTGGGTGTGTGAGCAAAATCATTTTATTAAACCATTTGTCAAGGAGCAGATGGGAAATCTGTCTTTTCCATTAGTCACCAGAAAGTGACCGGGACAGCAATGGAGGGAATTGGTCAAGCTGTTGCAACCATCCAGACCAGAGTGGGGAAAGACACTGTGCTTTGCTCAGTCATCACAAGGTCTCAGGCAGCTCCCCAGGAGACCTTTAGCCAACAAGACCCTGTTTTCATTGGCTGCCCCTCTCTTAGTCTGAAATCCTTTACACTGAGATTCAGAGCCAGGAAGCATTGTAGAGCTGTGTGTCCAGCCAGGGAAGAGGGACAGGAGCCGCTAGCATTGGAAAGCTCCAGTGCCTTGCCCTTGACACTCCATATCCATGCTTAATTAATTTCCTAACTTTGTAGGGAAAAGATGAAATACATAAGGCCAAATGACCACTCCATAATTTGTTTCTGAATTTTGGCTGGACATAAAAGTCTACCCTCCCAAGCCACACAACATAATTTATTTTATGATTCCCTTTCGGCATCAAGTCCAGGCTAACCTTGAGTTTAGAGGCTGTTTCTTTGCTTCCTGGTGCTGGTGGTCACAGTGTGTCCTTTCTTGGCAGTGGCTGTGGGCCCAGCAAAACAGACCTCTGAAAAGCGAGTGGATTAATCATTTTGAAGGCATGCTCGCCTCAACAGTCCCCTGCAGGATGTCTGAGAACCCGAGAGAGAAGACCATTGTAGTTTACAAGGGGCCAAGGGAGATGTCTGAAGACTCACAAAAAGAAGGGAAGAAAGAAAAAAGAAGAATGAAGGCTTTTAAATTGTACATGCTGGAATTTTCACTAAACCAAAAAGTATTACAAAAAAATATATCGCCACTCCTATAGCAGAAACTGTGATGAGTCCAACCTTTTTATTACAATCAGGTTTTCTCTAAATATATTATGCCCTACAGGTCAAAATGATTTACTTCTCTATTTTGGGACATCTGAGTTCTATTCTACCGTTGCCAGTATGTTTTCAGCGGTGCCAAATCTGAGCAGGTCTGCGATTCCTTTGTAACATCAAAACAGAGACATTTATCATTGAGATTTATCATGGGACAACCTGCCAGATGGTTTGGGTATTTTAAAGGTGAACTGTTTGGGCCTTGATTAGCTCATGCAGACTTTTAGCTAAAGACATCTCTATCAGCTGCTCTGTGCAAAGACACGGGTTTCCCCTCCCCCCAACCCCCTCCCCCTGTACTTCTAGTAATGCAGAAAATATTAATGTAATGGCAGATGTGGCATAGATTGTCATTTCAGGAAGAAAACCAAGCCATAACCAATTCCACTGATTGCATTCTAATTATAATGTGACCTCCTGTTGCTTTGCATAGAGGCAGTATTCATTTCAGTACACCACTGTAAAACTTGCCGAGTCAACGACCCTCAAAGGGGCAATTGTAAGATTTAAGCTTGGAATTTTTTGCTCATACCAAAGACCTTTATTCTGCCAAGTCTCTTCTGATTGGGCCAGAAAGAATGCATTTGATTATATAGACTAAACTTATTGAGAACAGAACCTTTGTGCTTTGAAATGCTTTTCATTCAAATTACATTCAGACATTCAATCAGCATTGATTATGATATGGACTGGCAATGGGGAATGCCTTGGGTTTTGGTCTGGCTTGAAAGTTAGCTCGGTTCCACACTAGATAACTGCAACTGGGGAGCCAGCTGAATTTCCTTAACTTTCCCACAAGAGGAGGGTTTTTCTGGAGAGACCACAGTTTTCTTATTCCCATCTGATTCAGTATCCCAAGATCATTTCTTTACTTGGAGATTTTGGATCTTTAGGCCTTCCAAATTTTATTAATCTTTGAGAATTATGTGATATGTGTGCACACTTCTGTTTGCACAAAGTAAAGTGGGTCATTGACCTTGCACATGAAAAACTAGGGGAATGCACCTTAGACTCAGATTCCAGGTCAGGGTTTTTGTATTGTGGAAGGAAGCAAGCACTGGATGAGGATTTGGGAAGCAAAGATTCTATCTAGTCATAACTGCCCTCTTTGTGGTTTAGGACAAGCCTCAATTTTTTCATCTGCAGAATTAAATAATAATAGGTGCTCTGGGGTTTGATTCATTGAGAGCCTTTGTCTGCAGCCAGACTTATCTCTGGGAAAATCTTGGTAATATCAGTGTCCCAACTAGTTAGTTCTTTGCAGAACTCACAGACATACTCAAATTTTTGTTTTAACTTTAAGGTTCTCTTCTGGTGCTTCCAGATCCCAGCCTGGAAGTGAGGCTGGATTTCCCACAAGGGGATGGAAGTTGCCAGGGCTTCCTTTTTCCAAAGTAATGAAATAGCTTAAGATAGCTCCATTTTCTTCTTGAAATTACATACCATCAGCTGTCACCTGTGTAACATACAGACAAATGAAGATTTTCAACCTCAGTAGGACTCCTGAAATTCAGCATTTCCAAGTATATGGTCACTTTGGGTGGTATTCTAGAATCTCCAACACAATGTTTTTTCTTCTTTCTACCAAGATAGTCTGTAGCAGCCTCTGCTCCTCTCTTTCTTTTAGTTACTTCTTTAATTCTAGTCACTTGAGTTCAAAACCTTGGAATCCTCTTTTACATTCTCTCTCTCCTTTACCACCCACATAGAATTTATTGCCAAGTCATATGTACTGTGAATTAATTCTATCACTGACAATGCCTGTTCTTCCTAAATACCTATTTTTCCTAAAGCCACTCTTTCCTCATTGGGTCCAATTTTTCCTTTTGGCCTATATGATAGCTTCTTTTATGGTTTCTCCACCTTTGGTCTCTACACCAATTCCTTCCTTCCTACCCCAGTCTGGTAGGCCAGTTCTAAGATAACTCCCATTCTACCCCTATTTCTTGGTATTTGTACCCTTATGAAATCCCTTCCCTTTGTGTGTGGGCTGGACCTGTGATTGGCTTGTAACCAATAGATTGTGAAAAGTTGTTGGGATTTCATTTCCTTGACAAAGCTACATGAGATTGTGACTTCTGCCTTCTTAGAAGATTCTCTCCCTGCCTTCCTTGATGAAGCAAAATGCCATGTTAGAGAGACCCTCCTGGAAGCAAGTGGTCATGGTCTGTTGCCAACAGTGAGGAAATATGGCCTCCATATACAGGAACTGAATCCTGCCAACAGCCACGTGAGCTTGGAAGGTTCTCCAGTCAATCCTCAGATGACACTCTAGCCCTGGCCCATACTTTGAGAACAGGGAGGAGGACCCAGGTAAGCCATGCCCAGATTCCTAACCCACAGAAACTGGGGCAAAAAATATAGATTATTTTAAGCTGCAAAGATTGTGGTAATTTGTTATCCAGTAATAGATACCCCACATACCAGGATGGCTAAATTACTACCTGACAATGTCAATTCGTTACTCAAAAAAAATAAGTACTTTCAAGATTCCCTGTATTTGGCCTTGAACTACCTACCCAAACTATTTTCCAGCTCTTTTTTCTAAAAACCATTACCTCTTACTGTACGTAATTCTGGCTTTCCGCCTTTTACCTTTTGCTGACATTGTTACCGTTTCCTGGGTTCTCTTTATGACTAAATCCCATATCTTTTTAAAGGCCCACTTAAATGCCACCTCTTTCATAAAACCTTTTGTGACCCCTGCAGCAATATAGATCTCTGAGCTGTGATCATTCTGTATCTTAGGTCACTTTTCATTTTTTACCTCCTAGAGGAGTTGTTTGAGAGCATTGTAGCTCTACTACTGGATTATAGATTTTGTAAAGAAGGAGGCTACTCCTGGTTTATCTTCACATGCTGTCAGAGGTCCCCAAATAATGACTTATGTGTGGTATGCTCTCAAGGAATAATTACTGATTCATGAAGAGAAAGACAGCTTGCCCACAAGAAAGGCAAAAAAGAGTGCTTTGTGGAATTGTTGGTTTGTTTAGTTGCTTATTCTTTCATTTATTCTTTCACTCCCTACCACATGTCAGGCATTGTATTAGGGACTGGAGACAAGACAGGATACATGGGTGCTATGCTTAGAAGAGGGCCCTGTGCTCAGAGTTTAATGTTCTGTGGTTGCCAGTTTTAGATTCTTAATAGTTTTATCTTTGGATTTATATTTTGTAAGTGAAGTTTATTTGGACAGTGGAGAACATGATAGAGGCTCAGGGATTCCATTTGTATCACTTTGCTCTCCTGGAACAGATTGTCAGCCATCCATTCCTCATACCCTCCAACCCTACAGAGAGCATTGGCGCAAACACAGGGCAAGTCGGAGTTTGGTGTGCATGCCCAGTATGCCAAGTCATGGGCTCCTGTGAGGGTCTGTCTGTACTTGCTCCACAGTTGGAATACAATATTAAATAGTAAGTGTAAAACACTGTGACAGATTGAAAGAGAGAGACCTCAGAAGAAAATAAAAAAGCTTTTCTCTCACTTTTGAACAGTGGGCCCCACATTTTCACTGGTGTTAGACCCTGCAAATTATGGAGCTGGCCCTGACCAAGAACCAGCATAGAGGTCCAGATCTAACAAGGGGAGAGAAGAAACAATGGACAACAAACAAGGTGACTTGAGAGAGTCACAAGTGTGATGAAGAGAGTAAAATTCCATGATGTGCTGGAGAGTGTGGCGTGGGGGGCATATTACCTTAAAGAAGATCATTAGGGAACCCTCTCTAAGAAGGTGACATTTGAGCTGACATCTGCAGGAGGAAATGGGCTAGGCATGAAAGCAGTTAGGGCCATTTCCAGGCAGAGGACAGTGCTAGGTCAAAATCTTTGGGGCTGGTACAAGGTTGGCATGGTCAAAGGCTAGACAAAAAGCCTGTGTGGAAGGAGCCTAATGACCATGGAAGAGAGGATACTTGGGGTGAGTTTACAGAAGTAGAACTCAGCTGGGTTTTCTAATGCTCTGTCGACCATGGGAAGGAGACAGGTTGCCTTGGATCCCGTCCAGATCTGAGGGCCTACATTTTCCCCATATATAGTCACTAAGGAGGGTTTTTACTGTTGTAGGCTATGCTTGTAGTTTTTAACCTTAAATTTGATTTCTTTTTGGTATCAATAAAACTATTTTATATTCTTTAAAATAGAGATATTTTGTACATAGATAGATTACTTAGAAAGGATATAAACAATCAAGTGAGGTCCAAGGGATAGAACTAGAGAAAGTTTGATAAGATGGACTTCATTTTCCTTCCCTACAGAACCTCATGGTTTGTCAGATTTGTTCCAAAGAGCACAAACTATCACCTCATGCCTCAAATCTGGGATTCAGAAATATATCATTTGCTCTGCAAGTTGCTCTGAACCAAACTGCAGTGCCCCTCCAAGGGCTCTGTGCTCCCCAGATGGCTCTGTCCTCCCCAGATGGCTCTGTCCTCATTTCTCCTGATGTGTCCTGATTGATCCTCTTCTCTTCTTGCCTGGATCCTCTTCTTGGTGGTTTCTCATTACAAAAGAACACTCTGTAGTGTAGTGCAGACTTAGCGATGTTGCATGAAGCTGATCCATGGAGCCAGATACACAGAAGAGTTAGATCCCTGAGATGCTCCTTCTTATCCTGTTTCCAAGCTCCTTCAGTGGCTTTGGCAGGCAGAGGTGGGCAAAGGCAGGAAAAAGGGCCAGGAGTTCGGGCTCTTGTGCCCCTGGGCCCACCTGTCTACTGCCTCCATTGTGTGTGCTCCACAGTCAGGATAATCCAGGAGGCCCCATAGGGCCAGGGAGTGTGCCTTGCCTAATGGTTGTTCCTTTAAAGCTTTGGGGCTTTGGCTGGGAAAGAAATTAAGTAATTTTAATAGTTTTCCTCAATAGTGCTAAAATTGTTAATCTTCGAAGATAAGTACTGTTTAGTACATAATGATTTAGACTTGTTGGTAATTATAATTTTGAAGACTTTGAGCTTGCTGTCAGCTAAGTAATTAAAGGGGTGGGACCATGGTTCTGTTTTGTTCATGACAGTTGTGTTTCTGGTAAGAACTCTCTCTGTGGGGCAAAAATGCCCTCATTCTAGGTCCATGCTGCCACAAGAGGGTTAATTTAATCAACTAAAATAGTCCACTGGCTTGCAAAGAGTTTTTTTTCCTAATCTTACCTCCTCCTCCCTTTGAATCTTACCCCCCACCACTCACAATACTCCTATTGTTTTTGAAAAGCCTGCTCTCCACTGATTGAATATGTCCAGAAGTTCTGGGTCTGAGCCCAGGGAAGCAACTCCACTGCTCTCTCTCCTTTGCAATGGCCCGTTCACCCAGTCACCCAGGAGCCACCATTTTTTAAAAGCTTTGTGCATATACTAGCACTGGCCTACAAAAAATGAATGAAAAGAAAAGAGAAAGAGAAAATGGAAAACTAATGATTCAAGAAATCACATAGCACCAGATAATTCTATTTTGAAATCACAGCAGTAGCACCCAGAGGCGGACGCTCCCCAAATTACTAGTGAACACCCTTTGATGTATCCAGTTGTAAGAAAGCCCAAGGCACTTTTTTATTATTATTATGCGTGCCTCACATTCCCTGAAAGAAGCATTTAGCAGCTATTTTTAAACGTCTGTATGTGAGCAAACTAAAAAGAAAATAAAACTCTAAAAATCTCCAATCCTAAATGTGTTTATTTGAGTGCTGGCTTTTACTTAGAATAAAACCCAAGTTCTTACAATGGCATTTGAGACCCTCTGAGACGTCTCCGACCTTATCTGTACCCTTCTCCCCTCACTACTGTAGTCCCATGGTCCTCCTGGCAGTACAGGATCCCGCCAGGGAACAGGGGCCCTGTTCAGCCCCTGTCTGTGCACGATGCTGTAGGTGGATCTCTTGGGTATCTGAGTATGGGTATCTGTAGGTATCCATGGGTATGGGTACCTGTCTATGGATTCTGCATGTATGTTCTTTTGCTAATGTCTTCATCTTCTTTTATCCAGCCCCTCTGCCTCCCTCCCCTCTGACAGCTGTCAGTCTATTCCATGCAACCATGCCTCTGTTTTTATTTTGTTCGTTTATTAGATAAATGCTCATTAGATTTCACATATAAGTGAGAACATATGGTATTTGTCAGCCAAGTGAATAATTCTCTTCTGTTTAAGGATGTGAGTGGCTGGTGGGCTTTGAAAGTAACATCTTTTTTATAGTTATCCAGAAAAGTGAACTTCAGGAGTCAGAGCTCACAGGTGATGAGCAGCGTTTGTAGTTTCACCCAGTGCAGAGAACTAAATCCAAACAGGGCAGAAAGAGTCATGGGGAAGTTACGCAGTGGCCTATGAGGACTATCTTGAAAAAGTCCAGCCATTGTTAATATAGCAGGAATGGTTTCATGACATCAATGTAAACTGGCAGCCAAGGAGAGTGCACTGGAATGCACTTGCATGAACAATGATGACTTCACTATACTAGTCAGTGGGGGTGGTAGATCCTGTTGAGTGAGCATATGTACTGTGTGGCTATCACATTCAAAATGATTGATCCTGTAGAGCAATAAATCCACATCAAATTTTGTATTAAGTATGAATATTCCTCCATGGAAACTATTTGGATGATTCAGAAGGCCACACTATGGGCAACTGGTGATTGGCAGCTTCATCACAACAATGCACCCACTCATTCATCACGTCTCCCACACAGTTTTTTGTCCAAACATCATATCACCCAGGTGACTCAGCACCCTCTATAGCCTGGATTTGGTACCCTGAAACTTCTGGATTTTCCCAAAACTAAAATAACCTTTGATAAGGGAAAATGTTTCATATTGTCAATGAGGTTCAGGAAAATACAATGGGGCAACTGATGGCAATTGGGAGAACTGTGTGAGGTCCCAAGGTGCCTACTCTGAAGGGGACTGAGGCCTCATTGTGCTATGTGCAATGTTTTTTGTATCTTGTATCTTCTTCAATAAATGTCCCTATTTTTCATATTACATGGCTAGATACCATCTGGACAGACCTTGTATTTCTATTCATTCACTCATGGAGTTTGCCCCATTTTAATTTTGAGGGGATTAAAACATTTTTAAAAAATTATCATATAGTCTTCCCAGCTCTTGTGCCCTTGTCCTTTATCTTCTTTTCTGTCTCTAAATTTATCTTTTTCCTGACCCTCTACCTCCTGCAATTGGCTGTATTTGTCAGGATAACGTTAGCACTTGAAACTCCTTCTGGCTTTATTTACAAGTGATGATATTTTAATTGGGGGATCAGAAAGTCCAAAAGTACTCTCACCCCAAGTGTCCTTCATTTAAAAACTGAAGAAGTGTTGAGTTAATGGCTTTGGGGAGTGTGGAGGCCATTCTAGAAAGGGCACTGTGCAGAGTCCACACACATTCTGCAGTATTAACTTGACAGGTGGGAAGGGAACATACTGGTGTGTACATTGCTGCATTATCTTTTACCACATGTTCTATAGTGGAAGAGGGTAAAGTTTTAAGTGGCATCTTTATTAGATTCCACCATGACCCTTCAAACCTTTAACATATCTGTGGCAGTATGGACAGAAGTATAAATATTGTGGAAAGTTTTTTGATTAACTTTTGTATTTTCTTCTAAGTACCTGGCACAGACATATTGGGATGGGAATTCATTTGGTTTTTATTTTAAAAATAGGAATGAGATATATAGCCAGTTAGAGATATTTGTTGCACATCTTATGTTTTTTTAAGATTTTATTTATTTATTTTTAGAAAGGGAAGGGAGGGAAAAAGAGAGAGAGAGAGAGAGAGAAACATCAATGTGTGGTTGTTGGGGGCCATGGCCAGCAACCTAGGCATGTGCCCTGACTGGGAACGGAACCTGTGATGCCTGGTTCACAGCCTGCGCTCAATCCACTGAGCTACGCCAGCAAGGGCACATCTTATGTTTTAAAGAACAATGTTCCAGCTTCTTATGGTTTTTTGTTTGCATAGATTCCCCCCAACCCAACCCTGATCACCCTGCTATGCCTCTTGTGGTTGTCATGGGAAAAGAGTGGTCTGTGACATCTATTCTCCTTTGATCATCAAGGCTGATTGAGGATGGATTGTCAGGTGTTCTTTCATCCATTGTGACCTTGAGTGCATCCCTTCTAAAAGAAAGATATACTTGGTTCAAAAGAAGCTTCCCCTAGAGCACATTTGTGAGGCAAAAGGTAAAACAATTATTATTGAGTCCATAGACTTTGCTCAGTATCCCTGGCAATTCTTTGATTCTGTCTACTTTTAAGATGCAAAATCTTTTGAGTTTATAAAATCTTGGAAAGGCTGAAAGAGCTTTTTAAGATCTCAGTACAGTTGAGCTATAATTCACTTAGTCATCTTCCCCCCTTCATCATGTACTCCTTCATGCATCCTTTGATCCTTCCATCCATACCCAAACAGTTATTGAATGTCCATAAACAAGAGTCAGCCCATGCATCAAAAATTTCATATGCCAATTGGAAGGACCAACTGCGGGGTTCTAGACCAAGCAGTAGTTTAGAGATGTGTAGGGTGCATAGAAGGGGGAGTGTGCAAATTGGCCTGGGCTCAGCATGGAAAGTGAAGAAGGACAAGAAAATATACTTGGAGTTGCTGGTATATCCTGGGGAAATAAAGTTATTTGCCAGGTGCTTAAGGTGTTAATAGACTAAGTCCTATCCTAGTTTTATTTGCTTTTTAAATTTTTTTAAAATGTTATTTTTAATTACTATTGACCTTCAATATTATTTTATATTATTTTTAGATGTATAGCACAGTGGTTAGACAATTAGATAATTTACAAAGTGGTCCCTCCAATAGTAAATAACGTAACAAACTTAAAAATCACTGTTTCTACATTTATTCTTTCACTGAGTCAACATTTCAGAGCTATGGATACCTGGAGGAGTTGGACACACACCCCCTATTCACAGGGGAACTTGGTAGAATAATGAATAAATGAACACGCTAGAAGTTATTAGGTCCAGGTTCTATTCAATGCAAGAATAACTCTTGAGTCCTCCTTAACCTTGAGACTTGGCTATAGCTGAACTCAATAGGTGACTTTATAACTGGTGAGGGCAATCTCTCTACTTAACCACACTCATACAATATCCTGGGAAGAGACCTGCATCAGAACATTTTTTGAGTTAAAATATAATCTTCAGGTTATTCCCAATGAAGAAGGGCAATATGTTAAACATAGAATTTTAGATGATCAGAGCTAGGCTCTAAATATAAGCACTTCAATCATCCTCTGCCATATTACTGATGAGTGGGAACACAGTTTCAAAATCTTAACAAGAACACTGAGTTTCCCTATTTCGGCCAGTGTTGGCTCAACTAACACATTGCTTTTTTTTTAAATAAAATATTTTACTGTGGTAAGAACACTTACAGAACATGATATCTACCTGCTTACCAAGTATGTAATACAGTGTTGTTAACTATAGACATAAGTTATCTATATGCAACATATCTCTAGAGCTTATTCATCTCATTTCATTGAAACATTATTCCTTTGATTAGCAAATCCCCATTGCTTTTTGGTTTTTATCCCACACCTAATCACAGGAAAGCATGATGCAAAGGAACTGGGTTTGACGAGGGTTTGGTCTGTGCTTGAGAAAGGTTTGGAGCACAGAATGAAATTTCTCATTCTGTGGTCATTTTAGTGTTGAAGTGTGAACAGCCATGCAGAACCACCATGATGTCTATGGTCAGCAGAGACATACCATTACACCACTGGACACTAGCTGTTTTTGGTGAAGACTCTGTGGAACTAAAGAAAGGATCTTTAAATGGTAGCCCAGCTGTTTAAAACACTCACCTTGTGTCAATCCTGCTTTCTAGTCATAATTCTGACTACTGTGAAGTTTATTTAAAAGCAGAATTCTAATTGATTATGTTCTAAACACCTGGAAGGAAATGTTCTATGAATTTAAATTATTCTTGTCAATATTTACCTCAAAGACACTTGGTCCTTTAGATACAGGGCAGAGACTGCTCATTCATTGTGACGTAATTTGGACTAAGAGATGGAATGTTTGAGGACCAATCTGGACAGTTTCTCACATCCTTTCTAAAACTACCTCTGAAGTTTGACCTTCTCGTCTTCCTTTTTGGTTTTCTGCTGGGCTCTTCTTTCTTCTCCAAAGCTGCAGGATTCCTGCTACCTTGTTCAATTCTACTCACCATCGCCAAAGCTGGGCATTCCCTTTCTTCTTCACTCCCTTTAAGAAGACATTCCCCTCCCCTCCACTTTCCTTTGCTGGTATGCATGTCCCCAGTGTAGCAGTCACATTATAAACATGGAAAGATGAATGCAGAATGCTAGGCTATTTCTCCCTCTTCTGGTGTTCAGTAGCATATGGTAAGGGCTCAAAGAATATATTAGGAATGAATAAGTGAACACATGAATGAATATTAGAAGCAAACAAAGTAAAAAAAAAAAACTACATCTGGTTACTGTTATCTAGAGACTAAGAAGATCCCATCATTCATAGTCCAATTTCATTCAGTTTGCCAATTTGTGTTAGTTGTCCAGGTGACTTTTAGGCAATACATACATACACACACATGAAGATGAACATTTACCACCATCTCAGTAGTGCTGAGATTATAGGTGGAATCATATTCTTTAAACTTTTTGGTAGTTTTATATTTTTCTGCAATGGGAATATTTTATTTAATAGTTATAAATTATTAACATGACTTTTTAAAATTACATTTTTAATTTAAAAATGTTTATAAAATTTAAAAATTGATAATATTGGGAGGAAAAAAATTACCCATACTCCTAAGGCCTTGAGAAACTACTTTTAGCATGTTAACTTTATTTAATTCTAGTCTATTTTTTTCAGGGTATGTATTTTGGTACGTAGTTGAGATCATGCTGCAAATGTACATATTAATTTTTTCAATAAACATTAATATAAATGTTTTTATGTTATATGATCTCAATAAATTTCACTTTCATTAAGTGCATACGAGTGTACCTATTTGAATATTAATGCCAATTACATGCATGTTAGCATTTCCTAATGTGTAACAACGACACTAAATGAATGTGTATTAGGTGTTTACTATGTGCTGGTCATAGTGCTAGGAATAAACTGTTAAGCAAATGAACTTCTATCACTACAGAGGGTAACGTCTACAAAAAAATTTACATTAACAACTGAGTATGGTAAGAGCTTTCTAGTGGGCCACACCACCTTATGAGAGCATTAGAATGAACATAAAATCCTATTTCAAGCAAGAATCAGGGAAGGTTTCCCAGAGAAAATGAGACCTGACTTGAAGCTGAGACCTGACAAATGGATTACAACACAATAGGGAAAAATGTGAGAGACGGAACCACAGGTACAATGCCTCAGAGCACAGGGCACAGTCTATTGAAGGAACTGAACTTTAGTTTGGCCAGAGAATGTTGTGGCAGAGGAGGAGAGGGGGGTGGGGAGAAGAACAATACATGGGTGAGGGAGCTATTGGCAGAGGTGAGTGGACCTGAGAGATTGTGAAGAACATTGTATGTCAACTTAAAGAGTGACCTTAAAGAGTGAGGACTTAGTCATAGAGGTTTGGAAAAATCACTGACGGGTTTTAAATTGGGAAGTTGAAAGATCATTGGTTTATTGGAGAGATCATTTTGGCTCCAATCCATGCGTAGAGGCTGAGAAACCAATAAGGAGGTTCCAACAAGTAATCCATGAAAGAGGTGTTGGTCCTTCACTTGGTTTTCCCTTTCCCACAGTCACAATAACCAGGAGATGAAATTTTCATGCATAGCTACCTTTCTGTGTTTGGTATTACTGCATTAGAACAGATTGAAACAAAAAAGCAAACCTAGTGTTACAACATGCCAAGAGCACTTGAAGGCTGAATTTGTTGTGCTTGTACCTACTGGCCCAGTCGTTGCAGCAGCACATGGTGGACATGGATAAAGGGGGCTTTCTTGAGAATGGCTCTCCATAGTTTTGTGGGTCAGACCAGATTTTTCCCAGCTTTATGTATCCCCAAAAACTACATACTTTGCCAAAACACAACTGCTGCACTAAACCAGTGCCAATACTATGTAAGTGATTTTTTAAAAATCCAACATAATTAGGATGATTACACACATATTACAGATATGTTTCATGGACTCACCAGGTTGGAAGTGTTGGCCTAGGGTCAATTACATCATTTCCCTAAAGGAGTATTCTTATTCTGCTTCAGATAAATCCTTTGCTATTTTTAAAGTGCTTCCGGTTGTAAGATTTCACTTTCCTGCCCAAGATTCTATTTATGGCATTGTGTTAACCATCGTGGGATTTCAGAGCACAGTCATTACAACACTGCTGGTCTCCTCTTCCAGGAGCAGCAAGTGGAGGCAGAGAGAAGTAAAGTAAGATGGTGTCGGAGGCAGGGAATGGAGCCACACCCCTGGCAGAGTGCATACTTTCTGGAACTCAATGCCAGGCTGGGGGGAGGGAGGCTTTGTCCAGGACTCCCAGTGCTCTCTTGGGGTGGGCCACTTTGGAGGCATAAAAATGTAACCAGGGCAGACTCCACCAGAAAGCAATAGCAGAAACAGTGATGAAAAGCAGATGGAGGCTCTGGCTCTCACTTGGTGAGATATCCACTGGGGAATAGAGAATGTTTGCAAAATCTTAGAACACCATTGGGATGCTTCCTGGTGCATTTACAAGTCACCAGCCTCTGTTTGCCATTGGTTTGGTTTGGTTTTGATGAGAACAAATTACGCTTTGAATTTCTCTCAAAATTTTGAACATTTCCCAATTTTTGCTTGACTTACAAGCTGGAGGCCTGGAATTAAAAATCTAACATTAGAGAATGAGAAAAATAAATGAAATCTTACTTTATTTTAGAGTAATGGCTGAGCAATGCTTGTGTCTGTCTGGCTTGTGATTTGCTCCACAAATTGTGTAATCTTTGCATGACACTGATCTTGGGGTGTCATTTTATTTTCTCCCCTGCTTTTAGGTAGGAGGGGGTCCATGCATCCTTCATGTATTTCAAAAAGATGGTGGTGTCTTCTGAGGTAAAAGCTCAGGCTGACCCTATCTGTTCTCTGATTCACATTTTCAGAGTTAACCAGTCAGCCTGCATGCAATGGGTTTTTGGAGCACATTCAGTTTTCATAGCTTTATACTCAACAGTTTGTAGTTGGCAGGGAGGGAGATAAAATCAAAAGTTGTGTCCCTTTTCCTAGAGGAAACTCTGTGGTTTTCCACTATGACTCTATAAACATAGACAAGTGTCCTAACACAGGTTACAATGTAGCTATTTGGGGGGAAAGTTGGAGAGAAATTGACTAGGGAATGATTCTATACTCCTAGTCTCGTAAGACTCTGAATTTACACAATCTTTATTAAGTAGTTTTGATACTTCTGTGATATCCCCTGCCGACAGACATCCTCCCTCTTCAGCGTGAAAATATTGTCCCCCCATCTTCCTCTTTTCTCTGTCTTTCCTGTCATCGCTTCTGTTTTGTTGCTGAATGTTAAAACAGCATTTTAGACTTGTTGCCTGCCTTTCTTCCCTCTTTCCCTCTTTCCCTCCTTCCCCCACTTCTCACTCCTTGCACCCTGACTTCCTTCCTCATCTTTCAATTACAGTTGAGCTTTGGGTTGGCAATCCAGCATCCCCTCCACAACTTCAGCAGGTGAGGTCTGATGATTATCTTGAACCCTGCCATCCCTCAGTGTTCATATTGCTCTTCTGAGGTCCTCTCATACCTCCACTTGCCCCCTTCTCCTCTCTTTGCATCCCTTCCACGTGCCCTTTTCTCAAGATTCTGTCTTTTTCTTTTGTTCTTTTTCAACAATCTCAGAACTGTTGAAGTCTATAACCATTTCTTGTATACAGATGCCCCCAATATTACCTTTTCAGCTCTTACCTTTCCATGAGCTCCAGACTGCATTGCCATCTGATTTTCAAGTTCAAAAATATAACAGTCTAGCTATTTTATGTATCATGTGTCTTCCTGCACTACAAAGTGAACTCTCCAGGGACAGGGATTTATATCTGCATTACTGTTGTGCCCCTAGTGCCTAAGCTCATGCCTGACTCACAGTATTAGCTCAATACACATATGTTCAACCATTGAATGATATTAGTTGCAACATTTATTGAGTACTTACCTTGGAAATGAAGTTTCTAAACATCCCATTTGATTAAGTTTAAGCTAACTACCTCACAAAATCATGACCGAATCCTGTGAGATGGTACAATATTAACCTAATTTTGTAAACAAGGACTACAAAATGCAAAAAAAAAAGGCAACTTTCCTGATGCCGCATGGCTGTGAGAGGCAGAATGGGCTTCGAACCCATGTAGGGACACCTGAGACCAAGTTTTCAGCCACTGGGATCTGCTTGGATTCTGTGCCTGGTCTCTACCACTTTCTAGTTGTATGAACTGGCCAAAGCTTTTAAGTTATCTGAGCTTCAGCTTTTTCATCTATTAAAAGGATATCACTTCTGACTTCAGAGTGTTATATGCCAACATGTTATATGTTGGCTTTGCCATTAATACAATTCAACATCAATGTTCATCCTTGAATAAGGACCATTAATATTAATAGAATAAAAATGGCATAGAGATTCTGTTGGTAGTTAGAGAGCTGTAAAACGGTAAAAGCAAACAAACAAAACACCAAAAACAACAAACTGTAAGTGTTGAAGTTATGGTGATACTCTTCAAAGAACTCACATTCATCCATACTCCTTCCTTCTTTTCTTCCCTCCTTCCTTCTTTCCCTCCATCTATCTATCCATCCATCAAGTTTTTACTGCAGTCCTATCAAGTTCTAGGCCTGGGCTAGACACCAAAAGACAAAAGATAAATCCATTTGGTGTGTTGCAGTAGATAGGTATCTGATGAGATTAATGTAGCAGTGTAGTACAGTGTGGGCATGCTAAACCATACAGGGTGAACTTTGAGCTTTGGGAACCCTGAGGAGCCGGGATCTCCCTATTGTGGTGCCGAGGAAAACTTCACAGAAGGCCTGACACTTGACCTGTATAAGTACCGCATGCTAACTGATGGAGCTCCTGATGCTTGATCTGGATTCAGAGAGGTTAAGAGCTTGTTGACAACCTCAGAATTTTAGGAATAACATAAAAATAAAAGAAGTTCCACTGATTGCTTACTCTCATATGCTTTAAATAGAATGTAATCAAGAGGTAGATTTATAGTCTAGAAAAGAGAGATTAATATTGACTGAAGTTCTTGAAGAAGTCTGTAAAAAGAGGGCCTTGAAAGGTAACTTGAAGGTTATGAGGAGCAGAGAGAAGGGAAGAGTTCATTTCTCTATGTCCTTTTGTGCCTAAGACAGTGAACCCTTTGGAAACTGGTTGAGAGATGGTTCATCTGGTTACCCCACCCATGGGTACCTTAAAATCATCACTTAGATTTACCCTCAGTGGATGCCAGAGAGGGCTGGAAAGGTCATTGTTAAATCACCAGCCTGGATAAGAAACTGGGAGGCATATGCTCACCAGAATAGAAAGGTGGGTAGGAAAAAAAAGCCTCATATTTGATTAGGAGACTTCAGGACAGTGATGCAAGGGCTAACATCTGTGGTTAATGTAGCAGAGTCAGAAAAAAAAGGAGGCTGAGACTCTATTAGCTCTGGGTTCTTTGGCTATGGGTCTGAAGGAATACAATAAGACATAAAATCTACCATCTCTCTTTGCTTCAATTCAGACCTTCCCTCTTGTGAGCCTATGGGAGGAGACACACAAGGGCTCTGCATGCCTCTGCCTTTGTAGTAACTTTATTTCTTTGCTGGAGGGAATAGTTGTTCCTGTTTCCAAAAGACTGGTCTGGGGACCCTCTGTTTTTCTAACGATGACTGATTTCTGCTTCTTTCTGAATTTTCTGAGGCTCCATTTGAGTTTTGGGACCAGGGGTTGACATAAAGACACTCAAGGGTCTGAGTCTTCTTTTTCATACCTTAAGACCTGCCATAAGGATGTTCTGCCTAAATGGAACTTTAGTTCCATTTTAGTTCCATTTTGGAAAGGGAGATATAATTCAGTGCTGTCAGTTTCTGAGAAGTAAATTGGTACCAAGGAAAGAGCTTTAGACTAGGGATAAGGATTCTTAGATTCTACTTCCTGTGTTTGTCTGTGTGATCCATGATATATTCTGTTCCACACATCCTGGGACTCAGCTTCTTTTATAAAATTAGGGTGTTGGAATAGATAATATTTAATACATGTTTCATGTTAACATCCTCTGATCTTGGTTGGTGTGTGTGTGTATGTGTGCATGTGTGCAAGTTTTTCAAGAAAGAATAAGGATAATATCCCATGCACATTATCATCACCATATGTGCATGCATTCCTGACACAGCTATGGGCTCCACCCCTGCCATATGCTTCCCACACTTTGTCAGCCTGCCTGTCCTTTATTGCACATCACAGCTCAGCACACCACATGGCCCCGCGTGCATGAGATATGATGACACAGGCTGACTCTATGTCTTGTTCTGAGAGTGTTTCTTGAAGAATCTTAAATCCAGATGCAACCCCATACAAGCCTGGTGCTGTGGAAGGGGAAATATAAGAGTGGGTTACTATACTATTCAGCCCACACACATTTTGTGAAGGAGGTTCTAAGAGGGTTTTGTGAGGCTCCTGTCCTCTGTATCACATTGTAGTATCAAGCCTAGACCTGGCTGTCATAACATAGTGGGATAGCTCCTCTGAACCAGATCAGATAAATGCTGAGGCTCAGGGCAAAGCACACTAACTACCTTCAACAATCCAAATGGTGGTACCAATTTAGGATGAAGTATTAAGCTAATGTGGTGAAACTCTGGAGGCATAACTAGGATGGAAGCTTCAAGAAAGGGCAGCTGTATGACTCTCTATAGGTAATTCTACCAAAGACCCTTGCTCTGGAGTGGAATGGAGTACCCCATGAAATCATGCTTTCTACATCTGTCATGAAGTTCTCATGGATATGTACCAAGTTTTCCAGAGATTTAAAATGAGTGATTCAAGTTTTAATTATACCACTTATATGTGGCATTGGGCAAGTCATTTAAATTCTCTGAGCTTTATTGTCCTAATCTTTATAAGAAGATATTGCCAACCATGTTCCCTCTTTCACAGGGTAGTTATGAGATTCAAAGAAGATCATGTTTGTGAGACTATTTTATTAATTTTACATGGTCGTGTGACCATATGGAAATCACCCTTCAACTCCTTACAGTCACAGGAGTGATTCACATCTTTGTCCCAAAGCTCTGCTCTAGAGCTGTATATGCTCCCAAACCAATTAAGAAAAAAAGTACTCCTCCAGCACTCCTATAAGGACATTGCAATTCCACAAGCTCAGGACCTGGAACAGGTTCTGAGGTCTTATTAAATATAAATTTAATAATTTAAAAACTTGTTAAAATAATTTGTTAAGAAAATTTTAGCCAGTGGTTATGCTTTGTAGAGAGTCAATAACCCCTTGGAGGATATGTTGAGCAAAGGTTCAGCACTGTGGAAACTTTCATTAAAACAACCAAAACAAAACAAAGCAAACAAAAATCACCTCCATGTACATATAGACATTTCTGATGTGCAAGTCCAAGGATCTCATTTAGCAGATCTATGCGTCAGAGTTTAACAATCTCTGATATAGAGACCAAATAATCATATTAATACTTCTGCCTTCATGGCAGAATCTACATATGTTTCTCCTACCCCATTTCCTCAGTGCTCAAATAGGCAGCTGATTTGCTTATAGTTAGGAAATAATTGAGAAAATGTACATGTATGTGAGTGGATGTGTATATTGTATGTACATGTGTATGTATGTGGTTCAGGTGTGTATTTGTACTGTCCAATCATGTGTTTCTATATTTTAGCAGTGACATAAGCACCATCTATGAGGGAGGAGGCACGGTGCATCTCCTGGGTCATAGGTGTTTCACCTACTAACCAATGATCTCATTGCTGTGTTTTCTACTTGCCTGACTCCTTTCTGCAGGTTAAATTTGGCGACACAGCATGCTTTTCTCTGGCGTAGTGGGATTAGCTGGGAAAATATAGACTACATCAACAATCTGATCTCCCTGGATGCAATTTGGCAGCCATAGCCCTGCCTATTTCAATCACAGCTTGGGTCATAGCTGCTAGATATATGTTTTTAAACTAATTCCTCTCTATATCATTTTTTCTGATCGGCACAACACAAAATGGTGAAATTGCTGTTTCATATCTATTTTATTAGCATGTCCTTCAGGTGCTCCTCATTCTTCCAGTATAAAGGCAAAGAGTTCTATGCACTATATTATATACTTTTTAATCATTTGCTAATTAATTTATTTTAAATAAATTCTAAAGTGAACTCTGACATACAGAAAATGCACAAATCATAGTGGATGACTTTATAAATTATTATGTGGTATCATTATCCAGATTAAAAAAATAGATTATTACTGCTACCTGCCCCAAAACACCCTCTTGTGTCCTATTTTGAGCATTAGTCCTCCTTCCTCCAGAAAGGCAACCAACATTTAGGTGTAACACCATAGATTAGTTTTGTTTGCAAAGTTTACATAAATGGAAAATATAGTATTTATTATTTTGTTCTTTTTGTTGTTACTCTCATTCAATGTTATGTAGTCCAGTGTATCAGTCTTTTAATATTGGAGTCTAGTTTATACCCTTTTCCTTTATGGTTAGTGCTTTTGGAGTCTTATTTCAGCAGCCTTCATATACTCCAAGGTCATGAAAGTGTTCTATTGTGTTAGCTTTTAAATCCTTATATTTTACCTTCATATTTAGGACTGTGACACATCTGACATTTATGTATGGTGTGAGGTATGGGATCAATAATTAATTTTTCATGAGGATATCTGACAAGACCCTCCTTTCCTCACTGCTTTTGTTACAAATCAATTGTCTGGTTATATGTGAGTTTGTTCTATTTGGTTCTGTTCATGTACTTATCTTTTCTGAGTCAGTTCACAATCTTTTAATTACTCCGGGTCTATCATAAGGCCTAATACCTATTGGCTATTTTTGGCCCTTTGCATCTCTATTCAAATTTTAGAGCTAGTTTATCTGTTCTAATAACAGCAATGAAAATAACTTTTGGGATTTTATTGTGATTGCTTCAAATCTATAGGCCAATTTATAGAGAATTGACATGTTTACAATATGTTGCTTCCTAATCTATGCCCCTGGGGACATCCTTCCACTTACTTAGGTCTTATTTAGTTTATCTCAATAATATTTTTTCATGTGTGTGTATGTGGAGGCCTTATGTATATTTCAATAGATTTATTCCTAGTATATATTTTCTTCAAATTTTATTTACTTTTGATTTTCACTGCCATTTATTTATTTTTCTTGTCCTTTTTGTTTTTTAAATTGTTGTTCAAGTACAGTTTTCTGCCTTTTCCCCCCACCCCAGCCCAACACTCTGTTGCGCGTGGGTCACTGGCCAGCAGTGACCATGGAACGCTGTGGATGGCTCACCGAAAAAACACGCGAGAAAAAACACATATCCACAGAGACAGACTAGTTTCTATGGGGAAGTAGGGACGAAATGGCCACCCCCCCTAGTGGGGAGCGCCCTGATTTACCGTCCATACATGCTTTTATTGGGCTCATTTTGCATAATAATTCAGGTAAAGTACAGTACTTATCAGGGGGAAGTAAGGAACTATAGAAAACAAGGAACTCTGCTGGTCTATTGAGTCGGGGTCAAAGAGCTGTAAGACTTTGAGGAACAAACTTCCTCCTTGGACCCTTCTCATTCAACTGAGAGCATTCTAAACAAAGAAGGTTTCACAGTAATTTACATGTTCTTTCTTAGGCCTGATCACCCAGGGAATCCGCTCTTTTCAGCACAGAGCTGCACCACCCTGTCATTGTTTCAGGCTTAGCACGGGAACTAAGGCAATAAGGAGATTTTCTCCCAGATGATGAGAACTCAGGCTATGTCAAAGCTGAGGAGTGAGGGTCCGTCACCCTCTTTTGCTGCAGCCCCCCAAGTCCTTCTTTTGGGGGGCCTCCCAAAGTGATAGTACCTGGCTTAGGTCATTCCCCCCATGGGGAATCTTACCCGTCTTTGGCTAACCCACCAAGCTTTTTGGGGTTCAGTTATGAATAAAGCAGCAGAAGCAGCATTCCTGCCAGGGAGATAAGCTTTTGTCTCCTTGCTGGCTTACGGTTCCAAGGGCATTCCCTTAGCCTTAGCCTACCAGGGGTTTCAGCTTCTGATACCAGTCAGGGTGGTTCCCAACAACACTCCATCCCTCCCTACCTCCCTCCCATTTCCATACACCCCTGTTATTGCCCATGTGTCCTTTATAATTGGTTCCTGCAAACCCTTCACACTTTCCCCGTGAAATTCCCTCCCCCTCCCCTCTGGTCACTGTCAGCCTGTTCTCAATTTCAGTGTCTTTGGCTATATTTTCCTCATTTGTTTGTTTTGTTGATTAGGTTCCTGTTATTTATTTTATTTATTTTTTGGTGCTAGTACATAGAGACAGAAAGAATTTTCATCTAGAATCCAGAAGCCTTGTGACATTTATTTATTCTAGGAATTGCTAAATACAAAATCTCATACTCTATAAATAATTATTTCTTTTTTGTGTACTATTTTATCTTTTACTTCTTTTATTGCCTTATAGCATTGGCTAAGACCTGCTGTCCTGTACAATATTGAATAATTAAAATGGCTTTGAAAAATACCCTTGTCTCACTTTTAATCTCAGCTTTTAATTTTACTACTAGCTTTAATGATTGATATACTACTTCCATAGCTACCTTTAAAGAAAAACAAACTGGTATTTTTTTTAAATCTATGGAAGTAAAAACCACATTTTAAGTATTTGTGAAATGGGGCTACAAAGGCATGGGAGCAGGCTCTATAGCTACTCTTAATAAACTAGAAAAATCTTCTATTTGTATTTTGTTAAGAATTCACTTGAATAAGTGTTGAATTTTTCAAATATTAAAATTTTTGTGTAACTAGATGATCATTTGATTTTTCCTCTTTTTCCTATTAATGTAGTGAATTTTATTGATTTTAAAATATACTTTGCTTTTAGAAAAGTTTTGGTCTTGCAGCAAAACTGAGCAGGAGTATACAGTGTTTCCATATACTCCCTGCGCATACACGTGCCCCACTATTGACATCCCTATCAGAATGGTGCATTTGTTCCAATGATGAACCCATACATCATTGTCACCCAAAGTTCAAAGTTCACATTAGGGTTCATTTATCATATACATTCTATGGATTTTGACAAATATATAATGGTATATACTTACCATTCAGTTTATGTGTGTATGTGTGTGTATATATATATATATATATTTACTATTCTTTGTGATAGAGTATCATACAGAATAATTTCACTGCCCTAAAAATCATCTTTACTGCATCTATTTATCCCTCTCTCCCCTGTAACTCCTAGCAACTACTGATCTTTTTACTGTCCCTATAGTGTTGTCTTTCTAAGGACATGGTATAGTTAGAATCATACAATAGGTGGCTTTATCTAATCAGTTTCTTTCAAATTATAGTAAGCATTTAAAGTTTCTCCATGTGTTTTCATGGCCTGAAGCTCATTTCTATTGAGTGCTGAATAATATTTCATTGTCTAGATGTACCAAAATGTACTTATCCATTCACCTACTAAAGGGCACCTTGATTGCTTTGACCTTTTGGCAATTATAAATTAAGCTTCTATAAGCATTTTAATGCAGGTTTTATGTGGACATAGTTTTTAACTCATGTGGGTAAATAGCAAGGAGTATGAATGCTGGATAATATGGTAAAGGTATATTGACTTTGTAAGAAACCACCAAACTTTCTTCCAAAGTGGCTCTAACAGTTTGCATTCCCACTGGCAATGAACAAGAATCCCTGTTGCTCCACATCCTTGCCAACATCTGCTGTCAGTGTTTTGGATTTTGGCCATTCTAGTAGGTGTGTAGTAATATACCATTATTTTAATTTGTTGTAATTTCCTGATGACAAATAATGTCAAATATTTTTCATATGTATATTTACCATGTGTATATCTTTGTTGGTAAGGTATCTGTTCAGGTCTTTGGCCCACTTTTTAATAGAGTTGTTCATTTTCTTATTGTTCAGCTCTAAGGATTTTTAGTTTATTTTTGATAAGAGTACCTTATCTGATGTTTTTTGCATATATTTCCCCTCAGTCTATGCTTGTCTTCTTCTTTTCTTGATGAACTTTATTGATTTTAAGCAATAAAGCAACTTGTACTTCTGGCATTTGCCTAATGTGATTGTGCTATATTAATATACACACATATATGTATACCCAATTTATTTGCTAATATTATGTTTGTGAATTTTAAATCTGTGTTTATGAGAAAAGTTGTCTTACAATTTTATTTCTTATAATGTTTTTGTCTAATGTTAACATTAAATTTACTAGCCTCAAAAAAGAAGTTGGGAAATTTTTCTTTTTATCTAGTCTCTAGATTTCATTTTAAATTGGCATTATTTCTTTCTTAAGTATTTGGAAAAAATCATGGCTGAAATCAACTAAACCTGGAGGGGATTTTCTTGTGAAAAAAGTTTTAATTACAGATTTAATTTCTTTGATATAGAACTATTTTATTTTTATTGTGTATTTTGGTAACCTATACTTTTCAAGGATTTTATAAAATTGGATTTAATGTCAAATTTATTTTCATAAATTATTGATAGTACTCTCTTACCTATTTTTTCTAGGAATTGTATTGCTGTCCGTCTTTGCATTTCCAATAATATAATTTGATACCTTTCCCCTTGTACAGTCTTGCCCCTACCCCTGCCGCAGAATTTCTTATTTTATATATCCCCTCAGAAAACAAATTTTGGCTTTGTTGATTGTTATTTAATGTCTTATTTATTTAATTATTTATTTTTTTACATATATATTCTTTTTTCAAATATATTTTATTGAGTATGCTATTACAGTTGTCCCATTTTTTCTCCTCTTTATTTTCCTCTGCCCGGCACTGCCCCCCATACCAGCATTCCCTCACCTTAGTTCAGTCCATGAGTTGTACATTTAAGTTCTTTGGCTTCTCCATTTCCCATACTATTCTTAATCTCCCCCTGTCTATTTTGTACCTATCATTTATGCTTCTTATTCCCTGTACCCTTTCCCCCATTCTCTCTACTACTTCCCCACTGATAACCCTCCATGTTATCTCCATTTCTGGGACTCTATTCCTGTTCTAGTTGTTTGCTTAGTTTGTTTTTGGTTTTGTTTTTTAGGTTCAGTTGTTGATAGTTGTGAATATATTGTCATTTTACTGTTCGTATTTTTGATCTCCTTCTTATTCTTAGATAAGTCCCTTTAATATTTCATATAATAAGGGCTTAGTGGTGAAGAACTCCTCTAACTTGACTTATCTGGGAAGCACTTTGTTTGCCCTTCCATTCTAAATGATAGTTTTGCTGCATAGAGTAATCTTCAATGTAGATCCTTGCCTTTCATGATTTGGAATAGTTCTTTCCAGCCCCTTCTTGCCTGCAAGATTTCTTTTGAGAAATCAGATGATAGACTTATGGGAACTCCTTTGTAGGTAACTGTCTCCTTTTCTCCTGGTGCTTTTAAGATTCTGTCCTTATCTTTAATCTTGGGTAACTTAATTATGATGTGCCTTGGTGTGTGCTTCCTTGGGTCCAACTTTTTTGGGGCTCTCTGAGCTTATAAGACTTCCTGGAAGTCTACTTCCTTTGCCAGATTGGCAAATGAAGAAGTTCTCCTTCATTATTTGTTCAAATAAGTTTTCAACTTCTTGCTCTTCTCCTTCTTCTGGCACTCCTATGATTCAGATGTTGGAACATTTAAAGTTATCCCAGTGGTTCCTAAGCCTCACCTCATTTTTTTTTTTTTTGAATTCTTATTTCTTCATTCTGTTCTGGTTGAATGTTTATTTCTTCTTTCTGCTCCAAATTGTTGATTTGAGTCCCAGTTTCCTTCCTGTCACTGTTTGTACCCTGTACATTTTCCTTTATTTCACTTTGCATAACCTTCACTTTTTCCTCTATTTTGAGACCATACTCAACCAATTCTGTGAGCATCCTGATTACCAGTGTTTTGAACTGTGCATCTGATAGGTTGGCTATCTCTTCAATGCTTAGTTGTATTTTTTCTGGAGTTTTGCTCTGTTCTTTCATTTGGGCCATTTTTTTTTTGTCTTGGCATGTCTGTTATGTAGTAAGGGGCAGAGCCTTAGGTATTCTCCAGGGCAGGGCAACCCACATTGCTGTGTTATGGTGCTTTATGTGGGGAGGGGTCCAAAAGGGAACAATGCAGCTTGCTCAGCTCTCGGTCAGCTTTCAGTCACTTCCTCTGCTACCCACAAGCAAATTGGGCCCTTCTGGTAGATTCCCAGGTGGGTGGGTTTATGTATGTTCTAGGACCCTGTGGGTCTCTCCAGTGAACTTTCCTGTATGGCTGGGAGTTTCTCCTGCTGCTTCTACCCCAACAAGTTTTTCAGTTAGAGGTTTTGAGGCTTTATTTCCCTGCACTGGAAACTTGAGTTGTTGATCTGTCTCATTCCTTTTTTGTTCCTTCCAGTTTATCTGCACATGAATATGGGACCAGCTATTCATCCAGCTACTGCCTCACCCACCCAGGTCTGCCAGCTCCGCCTTGCCATAAGTCTTCTTTACTCCAGCTGCCCATCTCTGCCCCTCCTACCTATCTGGATGAATGTTTCTTCTTTAATACCTTGGTTGCCAGACTACCATACAGTTCAATTTTCTGGCAGTTCTGGTTATTTTTTTTCAATTTCAAATTTGTTGTTGTCCTTCTTTTGGTTGTGCAAGGAAGCAAAGTGTATCAACCTATCCCTCTATCTTGGCCAGAAGTCACTAACACTATTTTCTGTCTTGTACTTTTTCTGTTGTTGTTCTTTACTTTCTAAAAATAGATAATTTTATCAGTAATTTTTTTCAGCCTTTCTTGTTTTCTGACATATGTATTTAAGGGTACAAATGTCCCTCTAAGCATGGTATTAGCTGCATCTTACAAGTTTTTATGTCATATTCTCATAGTCAATCAGTTCAAGATCTTTTCTAATTTGCATTGTGATTTTTTTGACCCTTGAGTTAGTTGAAGTACTTTGCTTAATTTATAAATACTGAGACATTTCTCAGTTATCTTTTGTAAATAATTTCTAAGTAATTTCACACCTGGCATATATTCAGTTTGAGTGAACGTTGTTTTCTGTAGTGTCTGCAGTTTTGGATACAATATGTGCAGTATTCTTCATTTGTATATTTGGGTGTCTGTGTGTGATCAATTTTCTTACATTTACCAAGTATTTTGAGAAACTCTTGATTTTTTTCACCCACTTCTTTTACTTAGAAAGAGGTCTTTTTTAATTTCCCACCATGATTGCTAAGTTGTCTTTTTTTACCCTTTAGTTCTGTCAATTTTTGCTTCATGTGTTTTTAGCTTAGTTGATATATATAAAATTACAAGTTTTATATCTTCCTGAACAACTGACTCTTATCATAAAACTTTCCTCTTTATTTTTAGCAATGCTTCTTGTTTTAGTGTTTAATTTACTTGATATGTATATACATACATCTTGTCTTATGGTTTGTACCTTTATTACTTCTTCCACTGCTTTACCTTCAAATTCCCTGAATTCTTATATATAATATGTTTCTTATAAGCTGCAAATCATATTTTTAATTCATTGTAAACTTTTTTTAGTTGAGGTATACAAGCTGTTTAACATTTAAAGTTGTGACTTCTTAACTAATATTTAATATAGATTCCTTCTGACCTGTCATCTCTTTTCCTGATCATCTCTTTAGTTTTATCTAATCTTCTGTTGATACCTCAGTTGAATTCATATTATTTGTTATTATATGTTTCAGCCTTAAGTTTTCATTTGATTCTGCTTTATAGTTTTTAATTCTTTGCTAAATTTTGAAATTTTACTCTCTACATCTTTAAAATATGTTATTTATATGATATATTCAAGTCCACAGCTAATAACACCAATATCTGGATCTCTCTTATCTCTTTATCTTTTATTTATTTTTCTAGGTATTGGGGCATTTGATCTTGTCTCTAGTTATGCCACAGGATATTTCATAGAATACCTGACACTGAGTGCAAAAATTGTAGAGGTAGCTTTGGGCTGTGAATATTATTATATTCCTTCAGTGAAGATTAATTCTGTCTTTGAGAGGCAGTTAAGGTAGGCAAAAATCACCTCAATTCAACTAGTGATGGAGCAAAAGGGAAGCTGGGTTACAAACTTTGTGAAGGTGGGTCTATTTCCAATTACCCTCTGACTTAGGTATAGCTCTTCAGAGTCCCAACTGAAAGTCCAGGATGTCTACTTGTGCTCCTTCTTGCTATACCTTAAATCTGATTTTGTCCTCCATGACTCATAAGACTGTTTGAAGTGTGGTTCAGCTTCCCAGCCTGTTTATTTTAAAGATTATATTTATTTTTAAAGAGAGAGGAAGGAAAGGAGAAAGAGAGGGAGAAAAACATCAATGTGCAAGAGAAACATCAATCAGTTGCCACTTATACATGTCCCAAATCCACAATCCAGGCACGTGTCCTGACCAGGAATTGAACCAGCAACCTTTCACTCTGTGAGACAACACCCAACCAACTGAACCATACCAGTCAAGGCTGGCTTCTCAGCCTCTTAATTGCAGCTTGAGAATTTAAAATTGCCTCAAGGGAAAAAAAGTGGCCCTGGATGTTGGGCCTGTGTCTCTGCACCTGAATTCTCTCTATTTCCCTACTTTCCAGGATCTTATCCCCTTGTCTTCACTGCCTTAGTAGCTTTCTAAGGGCTAAATACAATTTTCCATACATAGTTTTGTCAACACTAGTATTTTTGTCTCTTTGAGAGAGTTGGCCTACAGCCAGCTAGCCTACCTCACTCGCTATGTTATTTTATTCACACTTCACAGATCTTGAAATTGAGGATAAGTGATCAAGCTAAAAACCCAGAATCACACACACACACACACACAGAAACAAAGCTCTATCACTTTCTCTTCTCAGTCTGTTTAATTATAAAGCTAAGCCTCTTTGTACTCAGGCCTCTATTCATGTCTCACTCTCAGGTCATTGTCAAAGAAATCTTGATAACAAAGCATTAATTCTTAAGGTGAAAATCTTGCTAAGGAATATGTTGTTTTATTAATAGAGCTGTTCTGAGGGCTAGAAGTCTTGACAGAAATATCTATGGAAGAATAGAAGTGGCAACATTGCTGTTATTTGCCTTCTGTGCCTCAACTGCCCTTCTTTACAATGAGTAATAATATTATCTATCTCAGAAGATAATTAAACTATAAGAAATAAAAGTAAAGATACTTTGTAAACAAAATACACTTGGGAAATGGCAGTTATTGCTATGTTGCTGTTATTTGCTTGGCTCCCAGTAATACCATAGGGTCATCTACCTACACCACAGTCAACTTCGTCTTTCCATCTCCACTCCTTGTAACCCTTGCTCTTTTGGATGCATTTTCAGCAAGTTGCTTCCTCATGTGAAAAGGGGCTTGCCTCCTTGAACCTCTGCAGTAAGCTGAAGAATTTAGCCACCCAACTCAACCCTGCCCACCAGCTCAGCAAATTCAAAGCCCTTTAAGAAAGTGATAACCGCCCTGGCTGGCGTAGCTCAGTGGATTGAGCACGGGCTGGGAACCAAAGTGTCCCAGGTTCGATTCCCAGCCAGGGTACATTCCTGGGTTGCAGGCCATAACCCCCAGCAACTGCACATTGATGTCTCTTTCTCTCTCTCTCTCTCTCTCTCTCTCTCTCTCTCTCTCTCTCTCTCTCTCTCCCTTACCTCCCTAAAAATAAATAAATAAAATCTTTAAAAAAAAAAAGTGATAACCTGTTTTATCTAATAATGATCAAAAGACAAAAGAGGTAAACTTCTATTTCCTGCTATAAAGACAGTACACAAAACTCCATGAAAAAATGGAGGATTTAAAAAATAAAATTTAGCTATTTATTAGGTGCTTGAACTGGAGAAATTCATTTACCTTCTCTTAGCCTTAATTTGTTCAACAGCAAAATAAGGACAACAATAATATTCATTTCATAAGGTTATTGGAAATATTGTATGAAATAACACGTGATTATTGAGTGATTTTTCAGATACCACAAAAGGTTGTATATAAGATAATTATTTAAGAATTACTGAATATGAAGCTCTTCCTAAAGTGAATAGCACTGTTGAAAACTTTTGCTGCTGCTGTTTATTAGTAGATTACTATACATTTTTAACTCTTATCAAAATCTCATACCCTAACTTGACTAGAATGGCTGCTCCCATTGCTCCAGTGTCTGTTTTTCTTAAACAGTGGACCTTAATCCCCTGAGGATGTACTGCAGGAAACCAACTACTGGAAATCACTTTCCTGGGTGTAGAATCTGAGGCCTCAAAGGGATGTGTCCAAGACCAATGGACCTGGGGGTCTCCTGATGGAGGGAAGACATTACATAGTATGCCCTGATTCTAAAATAAAGCAATAGTTATTTTCCTTTTGAGACTGTTAGATTCAAACCCTCTGGGTGACTGTGAGGACAGGTATGTGGAGTTGATCAGCACCTGGGTCTGTTTGTGAGCCCATGTCCTAGTTCTCCTGTGTGGAGTTGTCTTTTGGTCTCCTGTGACTCCCTGCTGTATTACATCTCTTGCTATCACAACATCCCTTTCTGTTTTCTGAAACAGCATTAATGAGTCTGGGTGGCCAAGTGCTTTCCAATGAAAGCACAATTTTAGACACTGAAAATCCAAAGAGCTCTTGTATTTGAGAAGGTAGTCTAAGGATCCATGGATTGCAGTCACATCACATGTTCACTTTGGGTTTTACTTTTTGCAGTCTATGTTTACTTACATCATTAACCTGCAAAATAGTTTAAATCAGGTAGGACTGAAATAGAGGCAATAACTGCCATTTCCCAAGTGCATTTTGTTTACAAAGTATCTTTACTTTTATTTCTTATCACTTAATTATCTTCTGAGATAGTATTATTACTCATTGTAAAGAAGGGCAGTTGAGGCACAAAAGGCAAATAATGTCCTCAAGATCACAAAACCAATAAATAGTGTGGCCAAGTTTTCAACCCAGTTTTGTTTATTAGGCTATACCACAGTCTTTTCCCCATACCTTACCATTTCTCCTAAGTACTTTCTCTGAGATATAGACATTGTGCCTTGGCTAAGAAGCTATAGCAAGTATGATGGGTGATTGGATCAGGAGTAGATTTTCAATCTCCTAAACATTTCTACTGACCATATGATTTTATCTCAATTAGTAAGTTTTGTAAATGGGTAGTTTGCAAACCTCCCTATTTCAGCAAGGCATTTGAGATGCTGGAGATGGAGGCACCGTGCACTGACCTCTCCAACCCCAAGGAGCCCATCTAAACAGTTACAATTTCTGCAGTACATGTGGATCACCATCAAATTTACCATCAACATCAAGTTATATACAATTTAATCTCCAATTCAGAAAGGGATGGATGTCTTTGTGGCTTTGCTACCATTATTTTTGAGGTATTCACATCAGAAGTTTGAGTTACTAGAGCATGAAATAAGAGAGAATTTGGACAACCTCAATTTCTTGTTCCACTCTGTGCTTCTTTTGTCTGAGCCAAAGCACTCGTGTTATAAGACTAAGGTCATTTTTATAGTTTACAAGGCTTTAGCTGTTTCTTCTACTTTATTGAATTAGTTCTTTACTGAGGGAGAGAAAATCTAGAATATCACAATAGTGATGTCTTGAATGGCTTTTTTACTTCTTTAATAGCTCATAAACTTCTCCCAAAGTAGAATGTGTCCAGAGAGCTTAAGATCAGATACTGGCCCAGGCCCATCCATAGAGGTTGACTTGATTTTGACTTAATGATGACATCACAGATCCATACACCTCAGTTTTCCTTCTGGGCCCCATGTTAACAGTGGAAAGGCTGAAAGACTCAGGGACTTGGTCTGAGTTTCCTTGATACTCTGCAAAATTGCCACTAGAGCTTCTCATTCTGGCCTCTCAATATGAGCTACATCTGATGTGAATGGAGATGATAAATGAACTGAGGATACAAAGAAGAGAATGACTGACTAGCTGTGTATCTTAGCAATACATGAAACTTCTAGCATGTGTCTGATGGGAACGCTTCAATAACCTGATATGTCTGAACAAAGAAACCGCATGCAGGAGTACTAAATCTTAGCAAGATAAGGTTCTGCCAGTGAGGCCAAGAGAAAGAAAAGGGCAGGATCTGAGAAGGGGTTAATTGAGGGTGAGGGGAAGTTTCACTCTGTTATCAAATTGACCCATTTGTATCCCTTTACCTTTCTCCCTTGAGTCATTCTCACTTCACTTGCTGGGAAATGGCCTGAAACTTGGTGTTAGATGGGGAAATAACCATGACAATTGCCCAGACATGCGTATGCGCACACACACTCACACACTACAGGGCATGCTGTCTCCCTTCCCTGAGATCTGAGGAATCCACTAACTAGTTTGTTCATTGTCCAGGAAAACTCAAGAGTAAAAATGTGAGGAGTTTAAAAGAAAGTTACAGCCTCCAAGCCAAAGTTGCATTATTTTTTTAAACAACCATGATGTCATGGACTTACCTCACCTTTAGTGCAGCCAAGCGAATAATGTGTACTGAGCTTTCTATCATGTACCATTATAATTAGCTCTGTCAGGTCTTAGCCCTGCAACCCTCATGCAGATAATATGATAATATGTCTTCATAACCAAGTGACCTTACATGCACAATATTTCTCCCCTTATGAAGATTGCATGTCAATAAAGTAATTGAGTCTCAGAGGCTGCAGCGAGGGAAGATTTAGATGATTGGACGTGCAGAGCAGTGATGTATGACCATTATTATTCCTCTTGTCAGGGAGGCGCATACAACCGAGGATGGCCAGGAGATGACAGGGATGACGGGTTGCGTTTCATTAAAAAAAATATTGCTGTTAATCACCACTCTATTCTTTTCAAAGTCACTGAGGAAAGGAACTCTTTTTTCATTTTCACTCACGATGAACAGCCAAAATGGGAGCACATCCAAAGGTTTCCAGCTTCAGCCCCTCACACAATGTCTTTCTTCCATTGCAAAGAGGCTAAATTAAGATTTTAATGAGGAGACCAGCAGTGGGGGCCATGGACAGACACCACCTGCCTTCCCTGCCCGGGGCTCCTGCTGGGATGCAAGTGCACCTCCTCTCCTCTCTGCCTGAGAGAAGTGTACTCCCAGGCTCTATAAAAAGAAAGCAAATGTGCGAGAACCAAACTGGAGACGACTATTTTTACTTGAATTAATTTGTTTGGACAGTTTTAACACTTGGAACATTTATATTTCCATACTTTATAAAAGCAAACATGCTGTTTCTCTAGCTGTAAATTTATCTTATGATATCATAACAGCTGGAAACTTGCAGCATGGTAGGACTTTGTTTCATATTTAAACATCTTGAGAAATGTGTTGGAAATAAGGTATATTTCCCCTATTTCTGCATGTTTCCCTGTTTCCTCCTGTATTAGGCTACCCCAGGAGTGTTGGCAACATCACTCGCAGGGTTTCAAGGCCCCAGGATGTCTGTTAACCCAGCATTGCTAATTGCTTCTCCTTTGCAAACACCCTCCCTGTAAATGCTGAGATAACAGAGGAGCCCCTTCCAGGGGTGTTGGGGAATCTTTCCAAGGGGAAAAAACACTAATAGCATATTTTGTTGGCACAGGGCCTTCTGAAGTCTTTAAATCTTTGTTCATAAGTAATTGACTAAGATCTAACAGCCTTAGAGAAAAAAGAAGCTGATGGCATCAATTTTTAGTCAGAGTGTTAGCCTTATGATTTATGGTGTAAAATTAGCCTCTGCATCCTCTCATTATGGGTGCTGAGTGATTTCTCCAGGCCAGCAGGGTAGAGTAGTTGGAAGTGAGAGCTGGGTTTGTGACTCATCAAGCTCTACCATTTCCTCCTAGGGAGCTATGGTGAGGCTTTGAGAGAAGGAGATGTTATTTTCCTTTCATTTTCCTTACCCTGTAAAAACAAAAACAAAAACAAAACAAACATAAATAAATAACTTGAAGGAATTTGAATGTTCAGAGGAATTGTTAACCCAGGGATGACCCAGGAGTGGCAGTATAGAATATAGTTGCAGATGGGGTCATTTAGTGATTTCCACCCCCTCATTGTTCCACAAGCCCTCACCCTCCCTACAAATAAATCCAAGGCCATGGCTTTCTGTTGTTTCTTCCATTGAATAGTACCTGGAGTAGAGATTGTATCCATTTCCCCATTTGGACAGGTTTTCCCAAACCAATTCAATACCCCTGAATGGTTTCAGGGGCACTAGGAAGACTGATGATTTCAAGAGTCCATAATCCCAATTCATATGCTGGCATTCAAATTTTACAAGCAGCTTCATCTCCAGTTCAAAGCTGTGGTTGCTTGTAAAAAACACAACTCTTTCTGGGAAAGCAGAATAACCTGCTATCAGTTATTTACATCCAGGTGATAAAAGGGCCTAAATATTTCCTGAATACTCTAAGATGAGCATCAGAAACACAATAACCAGGTGTCTTGGGGAGTAAATTTACATGTTTAAGGTGGGATGATACAGAAAGGGGCATAGATGCAAAAAGGGCCTGTAACTGAGAGCTTTATGCCAGTGAAATATAACTTGGCTGACTTCACAGTTTGTTGAGCCCTATTACTATCCAATTCTCTCCTCACTCCTTGCAGCTTTCTTTCCTGGATGGCAATAGTGTTAAGACAACAGACTTCAGAGTCAGACCATATGAGTTCATGTCCCAGCTTTTCCACTTACCAACACTGAGACTTAAGAAAAGTACTTAACTTTCTGTGGCGAAGTTTCTTCATTTTTATAAGGGGAAATAATAGTGCTTTCCTCTAGGGCTTTTGTAAATATAATGTCTTTGGAATAGCACCTAACAAAGTATTGTAAGTGTTACCCATTACTATTATCATCCCCAGTTGATGACCATTGATACCTGCCTTGTATGGTCATTGGCAGTGGCAGCCATGATGTTGATAAAGAGATAATAGATTATACATATATCAAATATATTGGGAAGTATTTCTGGTACCTACCTTCCTTTTTTAAAACTTGAGGCTAGGCTGATTGTTTTCACACCTGCCCCTTCTTTTCTATCTTCAGTCCAATACATATAAAAGTGAAAGTTGAGCTTTCCAAACTACAGTGAGATTGAGCCTGGGAACCTGCTCACACCCTCCTTCTTTACCTACTCCATCTCCCCATCGACACCCAGAGAGTTCTAGGGCCACTGATGGTCATAAGAAGACAAAATGAGAGGGAGAAGATAATTCCAACGGGATGTACATCCCCTCCCTTCAAGTTCCCTGTCCCCAGTGCCTTCCCAAAACAACATTTGGGCTAGAAGGGAACTGAGCAGTGATCTGTTCCATGGTTTTCACACTGAGCTTTGTGCATCTCTCGTGTTTCAGAGAGATGTGTTAACAGTGTAAGGGAAAGGTGGCTCGGTAGGATTGAGCCGTGACTTCTGAACTTCATTTTTATTTAATTTATGGTCTAACAAGAAGTATTATTTAACTAAAAATTGTTAACATTTTTTATTGTAAACATAACAGAAGGTTTTAAGTTCAGTGGTCTAGTCCACCTTGTTCATTTTATAGATGAGAGCCAATTTAGGCTTATCGCTTGTCTACAGTCACCGCTGGTTAGTCATAAAGCCTATCCTTAAAATTATCCTTTAGAATCCTAGCTGTTTTCACAACTCTGCCTATGTAGGAGCTTCCAGGGGTTAAAGACTTTGATACTGACCCTCTCTGCTCCTCCATGGTCTCTTGAATGAATGTAGCATTAACATGTGGTTGCTGTGGTAGTTCAGGGTCTATGTTCACCACCTAATGACAGCTCAGAGTGTAGTCACAGAGGACTAGACAATAGGAACAAAAAGATAAATGAGGTGCTAGAGGAATAGAAGTGAGAGGTGAGGGGCAGAAGTTGAGTCACATAAAACTCAAAAGTGCAGGTGAAGAACCCACTGTAATTTCGCACAGGGCCTTGGCCAACAAAGGAAGATTGATATCTCACAGCCGAATTGAGCTCTGACATGAGTGATCTGATCGTTCCATCAGCTGGGCCTGGGCTCCTGCTAGCAGGTGTCTGTGTTGATGGGCACCCCTGTCTGGAGCCGCCAGCACAGCAGCTTGGATCCCTTGTCCTTTATTTTCATCCCCCTCTCCCTGTTTTCTGTCACCATGTCATGTCAAATCATTGTCAGGTGGCAGACTGCACACCTCCCAAGTACAAAGGTATCAGGTTTCAGGACACAGGCTGAAATGAATATAATAATGGGAGCCAGAAGTAGGCAGACCACTTATCAGGCAAGGAAACAGCTAATAAGTGTTGTTAACGGTTTCCATGGGGGAGGCCCTGGAGTCCATTTCCTGGACAGGCAGGTGTAGCACGACCTGTCCCGGGGTCCAGTTACAGACAGGCCTGTGCGATTAGTATTGATGCCTGTCACTTTGTGGCTGCCAAGCTGTTGATTCTGTGAAAGACCAAAGGCTCTGGTTATCTGGTAATCAGCACTACTCTCAAGAAAGGCACTGGGGAAATTGGGGAAACAGAAATAGCCTTTCCTGAGGAGTGACTCAGGCCATGGATCATGTTGCTGGTTTGTGTTTTCCTCTGGCCCCTACCCTTAGATTACTCCAGCCTGTTTTTTGACCTGCATGGCCAGGTAGCCATTCTCATTTATCACAGAATTAAATTCATACCCGTCTAGAGTGGGCTAGTCCAAACTCCTTGTCTGGTGCCAAACAGAGATGTAGCTAGGATGACTTGGGTGACAGCAAAAGAAATAAAGCTTTTGCACAGTGAGGCAGAAATTCAATCTCTTGCCTCTGAAAAATTCCCAAATCCAAATGGGTGGCTGATGCTTAAGCTTATTATTAACCCCACACCCCTTCACCTGGGCTGAAGACTTAAGTCTCTTTAAAAATGTAAAAATTAAAATATTAAATGATCGATAACCAAAAAATAAAGACATAATTTATTTCCTTGCCTAACTCATTTCATGGTAACTATTCTTACCTTCACCAACTTCTTGCTTTTTTTCTCATTTCTTATTTCTGCAAATCATCAATGTCCTGATTACGGTTAACTCTTAACAGACAGCCCCCTTTTGCCTACTGAAAAAGGCGGAACTCTTGGGCTTTGCTACAGTTTTAACCTCAACGGCTCTCTCTTTCCCTTCCCCTTCTCTTTGCTCTATTATTTCTCCTCCTCTTTCACCCTCCCCCACAAAAAAAACTGGAAAAGAAAAGGCATGATTGCCTTTTTCTATCTTATTTAAAGGACAAATGGGACGTGAGGTTGCACAGATTATTTCACAAAGTGCATGTCACCTTCCTTCCTTCCATTCATCCATCCACCCATCCTCCCATCTATTCATCCATCTATGCATCTGTTCATCTATCCATCTATTCATCTAAACATCTATCTATCCATCCATCCATCCATGCATCCACCCATCTAATAAATTCTGCCAAGCATTTACCATCAGCCAGGCTCTGGCTAGATGTTCAGAAAACAACAAGGAATGAGATGAGATATATCACTTATCACCCAGTACTAGATGCCTCTTTTTTCCACTAACTGGTAAGCTCTTTGAGAATAGAGATTTCATATATGTGCACACATAGAAAGGCACACATGCATGTGCACACACACATTCCCAGAGAAGCACAGATTTAACTCATCCTAAAGTATCTGCTTGTCTTTTGAGTTTTCTGTTCATTCATGGGTTAATCCAACAAATCTTTATTGCTTCCTAATAGTCAGGCACTGTGTTAGCTGTTGGCTTTAAACTGGTAAATAAGACATATCCCCTTTTGTTCTTAAGCTTCCCATGAGAAACAGTCTGGAAGGAGTCCATTGTGATCTTTCTGCCCATGGACTGGACCACTCTCTGGTAGTCTATTTGATTTTGTAGATAAATTAAGAATAATTTATGCTATGTATCTATTCCCATTTCTCACAGCAAGAAAGGTACCATCAAATATTCACCTGTAATGTAATCTGAGATCATGTGGCCCAAGCCTGTCTTTTACAAATGAGAGATCTGAGTCTCTGATGGAAATGAAGTGACTTCTCCAGGTCACATAGGAAAGCAGCAGGTCACATGGGAAAGCACCATCAGAACTACATTTTGGCCCTTGATCAGACTAAGAAGATTCTTCCTAAGTGAAGTGTCCAAGTGACACCAGTGTCCTTGCCCGAAGTCTCTTTTATGTGAGGCCCAGGAGCTGCACAAATTCACTTAGGCTGCTAGAGAATGATCAGTGAGCTGAAGTCGTGGCCTAACATTTCTTGGAGCAAAGGGAGAGGTACCCACAGAGAAGGTGCTAAAAAGGCAACTGGAGACTCTGCATTAAAAGCCATTATGTAGGTCAAACACTTTACCTTACTGCTCTTCAGAAAAGCTCAAACAAGAACAAAATTCAGAAGCTATTTAATGCTGAGCAGCTGATTATACTTTTATGTCATACTACTTGTGCTGGAAGCTCGGCAATGCCGCCCTACTCATCTTGTGTTTACTGAATACTCTTCACATGAATGGTCAGAGTGCTGGCCTCTCACAGGGCTCCATTCTTGGGTCACAAGTTCACTAGGCCACACCAGATCCCAGAAGCTATTACCCAGAAGCAAATCCAGGGATAAAGATTTCACACCTGGCTCCTGAAAACATTCATCTTTCTGGCAAAGGCAGTGGGGATACAAAAGACTGAACATATAATGAAAAGAAAGATCCTACTCCAGATGGCTTGTTAGGCATTGGGAGAAACCTAGGGAGGGAGGACTACGCAAAGGTTTTGGCTACTGAGATATTAGTTACTTTCCCAATTTTTATTTTAATCCCATCTATTGCCTCAGAAACAAGAGGAAGTACTAGGTTTTAGTTATATTGATACATTGTATCAGTTCCATATGCTGAGAGGAATCTTAGATGTGTTGAGTGTCTGCCTCTGTGGTTTCACACCACACAGTGTCTTCAATGCTCTCATTTTAGAAGCAAGGGAGCTAACAGGTGTGCTGGTCAAGTTAGTAGTTTGGAGGCTAGTTTCCAGTCCCCACAGCTGCTCAAATATACATAAGGAAGACATCCATTAATTATTTTCTTTTTTTATCTTTTTAATTGTTGAACGTTCAAGTACAGTTTTCTGCATTTTACACCCATCCCAGCCCACCCCCTACCCCTCCCCACCTCCCTCCCATTTCCACCCCCTCTTGTCATTGTCCTTTATATTCGTATAAAGGACAATATTTGTTACATTGTCCTTTATACTGTATTGTCCTTTATATTTGTTCCTGCAAACCCTTCCCCTTTTCCCCTGAAATTCCCTCCCCTCTTCTCTCTGGTCACTATCAGCCTGCTCTCAATTTCCATGTGTTTGGTTATATTTTTCTTGTTTGTTTGTTTTATTGATTAGGTTCCTGTTAAAGGTGAGATCATATAGTATTTGTCTTTCACTGCCTGGCTTATTTTGCTTAGCATAATGCTTTCCAGTTCCATTCATGCCATTGAAAAGGGTAGGAGTTCCTTCTTTCTTTCTGTTGCATAGAATTCCATTGTGTAAATGTACCATAGTTTTTTTGATTCATTCGTTTACTGATGGGCACTTAGGTTGATTAATTCTTTGTTTAAGTGAAAAATAAGCTTGTGAAGAAAAAGCTCTGTTTCTGTTGGGCTGTGAAAGGTGAAAGGGAAGCAAGTAAAACCGAGTTTGTGGTCCTTGCAGTGACTCAAGTCACTTGGGGTTTTGGTGGAATGTGGGGTGTGTCTTCTGCCGGGCTGAGCCTTCACTCTGCTGCCTTTACCTTCTCTGTGAGCTTCCAAGTGGACCCTTTGTGCATTGAGGTGAGGTGAGCAGTGTCCTTCCACATTTGTGTCTTGCAGCTTGAGCTGCTGAGTACTGGTGACAAGACACTGGCTTTTGAGCAGGCACCTCTGGACCCTGTGCTGAGAATATCTGTGTTCAGGGAAGGGAAATCCACACTGTCCCCACTCCCTGACCTGCCTCCTCGTGGTCTTTACTCCCAGACAAATGCTCCCAGTCAGACACTCCCAGTTGCCAGGATTAAGCAGGGAAATTTCTAAATCTGTCTTGGATAGTCATTCACTTTATCTTTGGCCATGGAATGTTGACAAATATTCAATACAGTTGAGTGACCTTCTGTAGGTCAGAGCAGGCTTCATTCTGATTGAGTTTAGAAAACTCATAAATCTGGCCAAGCCTTCAATTTGTCAGGTGGACGATGCTTCACTGAGAGGGACTACAGCCAGAATCAGGACCCTTGTGAGCCCACATTCTCTCTCCCTCCACATACCTGAGCTGCAGCTTCCTCTCACAGTTCATACCCATGGTCACTGGTTTGCAAGTACATTTTCTCCTCTTTGTGAACAGAGATTTTTTGTCAGCCCCTGCAGGAGAGTAATGGTATAGACTCAGTGCTGTTTTAATCTTACCAATTGGCCCATTGCCTTCAATATTCACAGTCTAAATAAATATATAGACTCATAAATACATGCATACACAGGACAAGTGAGAACAGTTGGAAGTGCTAGAAGGAACTTGAGTTAAAAGTTAGACTGAGAGACAAACTCTGCTTGTCTCATTCTTTTGCTCTAACAGTGTAGCAGACCAGATAATAAAGCTTTCTTTTGTGGCTGTTTTTTCTTCAAGTTATAGAATATTAGAGCAACAAAAGAGAGTGGAGATTGTTTTTACAGATGAGGAAACGTATGTCCAAGGAAATTAAGTGACTTTTCCAGGGTTAAAGAAATATTTTGTTTCCAGAGTCAAGATAAAAGTCCCCATAACACTTTAGTTTATTGTTTTTATTCTTTTTCATTAGCTCTCTCACTCCCATCCTATGAAATATTTATTGCAGACCTACTGTGCTTTAAGTTCTGAAAAGGGTTGTCTGGGCCCAGGGGTCTGAGTAAATCATGATCTATGAGGAAAACAGCCAACAGATAACTGTAAAGCAAGGCAGAAAGAAGAAGGGAAGATGCACAGAATCTGGTAATACTAGAACCAAGCCTCAAAGTGTGACAGGAAAATGCTGGAGCAGAGGAGGCAGAGTAAACAGTTTGAGAAGGAGCCGCAGAAAAGCAGATGGGAGATTCTGCCACCTTTCTTTACTCACCTTTGGATGCTTGTTTAACTGAATTTCTAACAAGCAAGATCTCTGCATTGAGTCCACTCCTGCCACTAACATAAGGGATGATACTAATCACTGACACACACTCTGGACCAGTCCTCCACCTTGTGCTTTACTCACTTACTTTGTTCGGTCCTCACAACAACTGGGAGGGGCTCTGCCACTCATTTTCAGATGAGGAAACTGAGTATCAGGGAAGTTAAGTGATTTGTCTAAAGTCACCCAAACAGTCAGAGGCAACGATCTATTCCTAATGGGGCTTCACTTTCCCTTAGTGCAAAATAGTAATGTCCTTGAGATCATCTGCTTCCAAAGCCATGATCAAAATGCAACATCACCATGTAGCATAGCTCTGGGCACCATTTAGACACTCTGTGTTCTGCATGTTTATTTTGTTTTATTTTTTTAAATTAGATTTATTGGAGTGACAATGGTTAACAAAATTTTACAGGTTTCGGGGGCACAGTTCTACAACACATCCTCTATATTGTGTGTTCACAACCTTAAGTCAAGTCTCCTTCCAACACCATTTACCCCCCAAACTCTCCTATCCCCTTCCCCATCTCCCCTTCCCCTGACAAACAACACAATATTGTCCATGTCCAGGAGTTCTCTCTGTCTCTGTCTCTCTCTATCTCTGTCTCTCCCCACCTCCTTTCCTCAATCCCCTCCCCCCCCTCCCCCACCAGTGCTTTGTGTGTTTAGATTCAAGAATTTCCTTGCTTGGACAGCACTGGGAGAGGCTAGCACCACACTGAATGGGGCTCCAGAAGGCTCCAAACCCTCATCAGAGGCTCTTTGTGCATTTTATGGTTGGTTGAGCTTTATGGTCCAAAAGAATCCATTATTTGTTTTATTTATTGCAGACCTGCAACACTAGGCTTTGGTTTTTCTTCAAACTTACAATGCCTATTGCATGACAGCATTATTTTTCATCTTTTTCTTTTAGAGCCTTGGAATCCTGTTAGGAAATTTCTAGTACAAGCATTTTGGGGAGATACCAGTCCTCAGGTTGGGCATCTGGGAGAGATAGACAAGCTCTTATTACGGCATGGAGGATGGGGAGATTACCTGGCCAAGTATCATTTCAGTTTGTGGCAGAAAGAGATTAGCTCCAATTTATTGCCGCTCACATTTTCCTCTTTCCCTTAGTTTTCTGAGTGTCATGGAAATGATATTTGTGAATCCCAGGGGCCTCTCACAGTGGTGTCAGTTTAGAGATCTTCCCAGATACATCTAAATGTGGACATAAAATGTAATGGGAAGAAATTGAAAAAATATCTGTTTCTTGATTCTTTATTACTGTGGAGTTAAGAAAGCTATTTCTCATGCTGTTTCATAAATTTGAATCCAAATGTATATGTTAATGTGTGTTCAGATGGCTTTTGAATGATTCAAGCATGAAGATATTTTTATAAAGTTTCAATTTTCTGGCAATTTATACATATGTATTTAGACAATGTATATGTGCACACCTGCCATACATACACACACAGTATTGTCAAAATTGAGTCTAAGTGAACGATGATGGAAAGTTCAAATAAATAAGCTCGTAGTGAATACTTGGTGTTTGAACTCAGTATCTGATTTTAAAAATATAAACATGAGTAAAGATAATTTTTGTTTGCTTACTCCATTAATATTTTACCTAAATTAAATTTGAGTATGACAAAGACAAACATATGAATTTTTCTCCTGGACTAATACTATTTCTGTGACATAAACGTGCATAGGTATGCTTCATACTCTACAAGGAATAGCTGCAAACCTCAAAGAAAGTGTTTTAATTTTATGGTTGATTTTGTAAGGCAGGAATGCTCAAAGAGAGATACTATATGGGACATTTAAATGTGTGACATTAGCTTGTTTCCTAATCTTGCTAGTAATTTTACCAATTAGAGCCAAATACATAATTTTTGCCTGGGTTTGGGGTGCATTATTGTCCATGCATAATCTCTACTGATTCAGAAACTCTGTTTTCCCCTTGCACTGCTCAGTCCTTAGCAGAGTGAGGGTCCAGCAGGAAGATATGCACTACACTAATGAATGAGAAAGATATGGTCTCTAAAGGAGATTCCTTGGAAGGATTTCAGTGAGCTCCCCCTTCTCATTCAAGTGGGTGTAAAGCACAAGACCAACCCTGAGTCAACCTCAGAATTAAACTCCTCTTGCCTGGAGGACAGGAGGGTTGGAAGTGCTCACTGATTCTCACTGTTGAATGTAGGCTCTCAAAGCATCATGGCCTCACTGAGCACATCAGAGATGATGGCAGCAGTGGCAACCCCCTGTATTCGATGCAGCGAGGGCAGGTGGACGATTGTCTTTGGAGGTGTCCCCAAACATAGTACTATTCAAAAATCTTTAGTGTTCGTTAATGTAGAGATCCACAAACTGTAAGGAGCAGAAGAATAATCTTGTGGAGCTTTTTAAAAATCTTGCCACTGCCCACCAGAATTTCTGATTCCCAAGGTCTGCAATAGAGCATATGAATTCACCTCAGTGTTGGAATTTCTCATGAGCTACAGCCCTCAAACTCAAGCAACCAACTCTTTAAATAGTTCAGCTAAAGATGTAAGGGCAGTTAAAGAATCTAGTATACTCCCTAGGTCAGTGACACTAAGGTTGTAAAGGCCAACGCCTGTGCATGCTACTGAGGGAAAGAGAGCAGCCCAATCCAGGAAGGCCTCCTGGAAGAGTTGGATGTGGGCAAAGCTCATTGACCAGGTAAGATTTAGACGATGTTAGCTAATACTGAATGGAATGAACTGTATCATTTGTGGACAAATTGACATATAGCTGAATACATTATCTTCTATAGGCATGGTTCAGGATGAGTAACAAATTGGGGGTGTTACTTGTCACCCCAAAATGGCCTCCATTTGCCTACTCTCCCATCGAGACATGAAATAAGTTCAGCTCTCTCTTTGTTTCACTGAGTTCAGTTTTGCTGCATGAACTTTAACTGGCTTTATAACTGATCTTGGACAAGGCAATTAACTTCACTTAGTCTTATTTTCCTCATTTATATAATGGGAGGGTAGTGGTGGATGATTTCAGATCCCTTTTAGCTCTCACATTCCATCTGACCCAGTTAAATGCACTCATTATTACATGACTGGAAATAGGCCAGGTCAAATGATATCCCTTCAAGCATAACTATCAGATACAGCTGTATGCTGTAAAGATGGATATTATACTGTTCAACTTATCATCATTAGTCCCCTAGTCTTTGAATGGGAATGTACTGTAGTTCATATCTGTCATAGTTAGTATTTGGAAGTCTCAAAGCCTGTGAGATTATTCACATATTTATTCCTGTGTACTGCGTATGCCATCCAACGTCTCCCCTTCATCATGTGTCTATGACAATGTATTGAACAGAAAACCTCCATCAGCTGACTCTGACAGAAGTGTATTACTTACAGTGGTGTCAAAATGTGCTGCTTATAATTGACTGAGTTCATAATAAACCAAGCTAAGAATATTTTCTTCTTATATTTATTCTCACTGGTAAATCTTCCACTTGTGTTCCTTCCATCAACAGCTTTTTAATTATTTAAAGGGGAGGAAACATACCCCAGATTGTGCATGAGTTATGTTATATGGTGTCTCTTTCATTTTGGGAGGGTCTCCCTCTCTGTCTCTGTCTCTGTCTCTGTCTCTCTCTGTCTCTTTCTCTGACTTACGATTTAATTAAGGGCAAGGGAAATCAAGTCAACTGAAATCAATTTATAAACTATCGAGAACATACTTCTCAATTTTTCCTGACTTTCAGAGACAATGTGGAATAACAATAATAGTTACATGCTAGTTTTATTTTTTGTCCTCATGTTTTTTTCTTATTCTCGGTGAGACCTTGAAGAAATTACTGAGCCTCTGTCACAGTTATGTCATCTGTAAAATGGGGATAACAATAACATCTAATCATAGGAGTGTTGGGACTATTAGTCAGATAATGTGTATGAAAGCTGAATCCAAACTTAAACAGCAGTGACAAATAGACTCAGGCTAAAACAAACACAAATCCCTGTCTTTCATGCATTGATCATCAACCAGTGGAGAGATCCCTAAAATCTTCCTCAACCAGAAAGGCTTCAGAGTTTAACGGGGGGGGGGGGGTTCTACTCTATAGCCTCATTCAGCAGGACATGGACTTGCACTATTATGTTTCTCACTCTTCTACTTAATTATGTACTTCCTCTTGTTCCAATTCCTTAATCTTTACATACATGTGTCATACCTGGTGCTTCCCTAACCTGAAGCAGGTTTTCTGTTTTTATTTTGTGGTCAAAGTGGTTATATATACTGTCTTATTTGTTGCCTCTCCTAACCTTTAAGCTGCAAAAGCCAGAGGTGATCTAGTAATCTCACTCCTTGGTGTTTACCAAAAGGAATTGAAAACTTGTCTCCACACAAAAACCTGCATACAGATGTTTATAGAAGTTTTATTCATAATTAACAAAACTTGAATACAATCAAGATATTCCTCAATAGGTGAATGGATATATAAACTGTGGTGCATGCAGACAATGCAATATAATTTAAAACTTAAAAGGAAATAGCTATATCAAGCTGTGAAAAGACATGAAGACAACCTAAATGCATATTACTAAGTGAAAGAAGTCAATCTATATGACAGCCTGGAAAAGGCAAAACTAGAGACAGTTAAAAAGGTCATTGGGTTGTTGTGGCAAAAGATGCATAGGCAGAGCACAGAGGATTTTTAAGGCAGTAAAAATGTTCTACATGATATCATAATGATGGCTTCAGGTCATCACACAGTTGTCTAAACCCATAGAATGCGCAACACCAAGAGTGAACCCTAATGTAAACTGAGGACTTTGGATGATTATGATGTGTCCATTCAGATTCATTAGTTGTAAAAAATGCACTACTCTAGTAGGGAATGTTGACAACACATGTGTTGGGGCAGAGGGTATATGGGAAGTCTTCGGATCTGACCCTCATTTTTTTTTAATCCTTACCTGAGGATTTTTTTTTTCATTGCTTTTAGAGTGGGGGCGGGGAGAGAGAAAGAGAGGAAGAGAGAGCCATCAATGTGGGAGAGAAGTATGTATCAGCTGATATCAGCTGCCTCCAATATAGGCCCAGACCAGAGATTGAACTCACAACCCAGACATGAGCCCTGACCAGGAATTCAACCCACAACCTTTCAGTTATGGGATGATACTCCAATCAACTGAGCCACACTGGCCAGGGCTGACCCTCAATTTTATTTTGAACCTCAAATTGCTCTAAAATTTTTTTCTTAACTTTTTTTAAAAAAGAAAAATAAATGAGCCAGAGGTGAGATTTGGTGTCACTGTGCTCTCTGAAGCAGTGTTCTCAGGCCATGTCCACAGCTACCTTCTAGCTGGACATCTGCCAGCTAGCTGATCTCTGTCTGGAAAATCCAGGCACATTTGGGAGTTTTATTCTTGAATTTCAGTGGACAAAGTAGTCATGAAAAACACTGATATAGACAAGTATTTCTTTTTTTAATTTAATTGCTCTGGTGAAAAATCCCCATATCTGTGTCATTCCTAAGGATTAGTATATGGCTCTTGTCCTGAAAGTATGTCTAGTTTGGCAGACAGTTCATTTGTGACGTTAGAGCTATTCCTTGGTCTTCCACAAGAAAAACATCATTATTTGTTGGAGCAAAGATGTTTAGTAGAATGAAGTAACCAAAGAGAAACTGCCTGAACATGGGGTCCTGTGACTGTCAGGCATCTAGTTTTCCACAATTTTGCTTCCCTCTCAGAGGCTTAGATTTTTAACTTTTAAGTGAGAGGTTGCAATAAGTCATATGTAAGGTTTCTTTTATCTTTACCACAGTTGATTTCTGTTTTTAGGGCATCTTAGAAATATTTCTAAATTGTATTTGCTGAGCTTCAGAGGCAAACCCCATGTAATTAAAAAGCTCACTGTTTGGTATTCAATTGCCTTTTAATGAAGGCAAATTACTTTCAGAAAGAAGATGCAATCATATTTAATTTTTGTGTGTGATTTTTTTCTTTATTTAGATGAGCATAAGTAAAGGTTTACCCCCACTTAGGTCTCATAAAATTGTTTAGTCTTAGAGTATGCAAAAACAGTGGTGAACTAATCTAACATCTTGCTGTAACATATGAGGAAACTGAGGCAAAAAGCTTGGCAAACAATTAATTAGCTGTGGAATCAGAAGTAGGATTTTTGTGTCTTCATTTCTAGTCCAGTGTTCCTACAACAGACCCATTCCACCATCTGCTTCCTAGAATCAGGTACCAAGTTCCTTGGACCTGAACATGTAGTTTGGCCAAGACAAACTGTTGTGTATATTTCCAAATACTAAACCTGACAAGAACGTATTTGTTTGTTTTAAGGATCTTTCTATTCTGTATTCTCTTACAAATTCTATTTTCAAAATGCTTACAGCTCAAGCTGGATAATGTGCATCCTCCCATTGACTTGATGGTCCATTGCCCCCCACCCCACCCACCTCCTGCATAATATCTTTGAGTGATGCTCAGAAGTACTTGAATGAGATTTTGGCATTTGTCTAGAATTTGCAATTTTGGTCCAGTATTTTGCTGACTGGATTATACTAGTTAGCTTTTGGGGATTCTGGGATGGCAAACACACAGGGCCATGTTATCTGTAATACTAGTATTATATTGAGAAAAACTAACAGAACTTAACAGATGAAACAATCTTCAATATCACTTTGCTAGCTGTCAGTACAGTGTAGTGTAAAGTTTAAAGTGTTTTATCCACATTTATGTTTAACCACAACTTTGCTTCTTCTTCAGGACATGGCAGGTGGAATTTTTCATGTTACCCATCACTATCAGCTCTTTGGATCTTAACTTGCCATAGGTCATAAGTTGATATTTTGGCATTTTATTCACTATCTTCATTGGATGGCAGGATATTTGAAATCTTTTGAAATAGATGAGTGATTTTTTTTTTCTGTGAGAGCTTAGAAATTAAGATTAATTTCATTTTAGTTTTGGGGGTTAATATTGGTTTCTTGGTTTTTATTTCATTGAATATCTCAACAATTAAAGCATTGTTGCTAATAATCTGTAAATCATAGCAAAATAAAAGACTTTGAGTTATGCCTGACCTTGGGGAATGCAGCACAAATGCTACTGCTAGTTGAGGAAAGGCCTTACTGGGAGGACTTAAATCACAGGGGAAGAAGAGATTGCATAGAAGATGGGCTGACAGACAATGGACATCTCCCTCTTGGATGAAACAAAGCCCAGATGGAAGGTTAAGTGGATGAGTTTCAGCTTTCTTTGTTGGTACGTAACTTGACTACAGAATGGATAGTTGTTTATTTCTTAGGCCTTTGGTTTCCTGTTCCATAAAACCAAAGCTTTGTTCAGCTAGTCTTTGTGCCAAATGTTTGCCTTTGCTTTTCTTCTGTGGCAAAATGCTGGCATTATAGGAAAGGGAGTTGAGGGGTTAGGTTTTCCCCTGGCAGAGATCTTTATCTAATCTGAACCTCATAGAAAGCTCCTGATCTCAGAAGACAATTAATTACTTTCATCTCATTATTTGAAGACGTCTCCCCAGCTCAGTCCAGCAAGTGAGTACAAAGTCCTTGCTCAGAACAAAGCTGAGAGAGGACATATTACTTGATAGGAATTGCAAAAGCTGTGGTAGAAGTGAGAAATGAAAGTCAGGCTTGGGCCCCAGTCTGAGTTCAACATAGATGTGGAGAGGTAATAGTTCTTCGGGGACAACGGAATTTAAGAATGGATTCAACGTTATTTATTTTTCTAAGTGTGGCAAAAAACAGTTTTCTGAGTAGCTCACTCAAGGGCCTTTAGCTTACTCAGCATGTTTAGAAATCCTTTCTATTCCATCTGCCACTCCTTGACCCAAAGAATCTGTATTCTAGTGACTGGGTGTTTTTACACATCTAGCCAAGCATGGGCTTAGGTTATTCTTAACTCAAAACTCACTGCATCACATGTGGAAGGAGAATGGGAGAACCTGTAAGTCTCAAGTTCTGGAATCCAAGATGATGAATAATATTAACCAAAGGCCAAACTCTGTAAAATACTGAGAACAGGATGAGAGAGAAAAGAAATGTGATCAGTATGTCTGTGTGTGTGTGTGTGTGTGTGTGTGTGTGTGTGAGTATATACGGTATGTATATGTAAATATATCAGTATATTAGTATACTCATAATTATATATACATGTTTATATATTCACACTGTGTGTGTGTAGTGTAGTGTACCTACTAAGGCAAAACACTATGGGAAGTACTTGGTGGAATAAGGCATAAGACCCCTTCTAAAGGAAACTAAAGGGGATGTGGTGATTTAAAGTCATTTATTCCAGAGAAGACTACCTATCTCCATGATTTGGTAGTTGAAATGAGATAATTTTCTCCTGCATTTTGTGAGCAATAACCAACAGAAAGCTGGTACCTCAACAGTTGCTCTAGTCAGTTTTCTGCTTTGTCCTAAAGGGTAGTGATAATATTTCCAGTTGTGATATATGCTTTCAGAAAGAGACTCTGCTGGTATTTAACCAGCACTGTCAGGATCTTTGCTTCAGGATCTTGATAAGAGCAGGTTCTGATTCTGAAGGATTAACACTCTTTGCAGCTCTGACGCCTCTCAGAGCTCTCTTGGCTTCTGACCCTACAGATGCAGGTTATCAGGGATGTTTATTTGTCTGTTACCCAAATTCAGGACATATGTACAGCCATAAATTCTTCATTTGCCAGAGTTAATCACAGCCAAGTTGTAGCTTATACCACTTTAACTGCCCATTGGGAAAGTCTTGAAAATACAGATGGGATTTCTTCTCAAGGAAATAAGTTCAACAAACCAGATTGGCAAGACTGCACAGGGAAGTTTGAGTCAGTGGCACTCCTCAGATAATACCTTCTTCTAGTCCCGTCAAGGATCAAACTGTGACCTGGTGCATTCCCAAGAATAGGCTGGTGATAACTTGGAGCTGAGGGAAGCAATAAAAGATTTTGTTTGTTTGCTTTTTTCGTTAAACATTATTTTATATAAAAACATACAGAGAAAAGTGTAATAGATGTTACTCGTGTTCCCACTATTGAATATAATACAATTATTCATGTTTTATCATATTTATTTTAGATCATTTTTATTATTAAAAATAAAATATTAAAAAAATGAAGTCTTTCGCATTCCTCTCCCTAGTCCCATTCCCCTCACCTTGCTTGCCCAAAGCAAACACTGTCATGCTTTAGTGTGTATCCATTTTTTATCATTTTTACTGTGTAGATATTTAAATATCCACAGATAGCATGGGATATTATTTTAGTAACTTTAAAACTTATTTAAATTATATTACACTATCTTTCGGCAACTTGTTTTCCTTTGATCAACACTGTGTTCTTGTCCATGTTGGTGTATATGCACAGTTCACTGTTGTGTGGTATTCCATCATAGCAATGTAAGGTAGTTTATTTATCTACTTCTGTATATATAGTCATTTCCAATTTTTTGCTATTGTGACCAAGCTGCAGGACACATCCATATATATCTGTCCTGTGGTACAGATGTGTGAGATTTTTTTTTAAGGTTATACACTTAAAATTGATTTTCTCCTGTATTTTGTGAGCAATAATTGGTCTTTTCAGCAATATTTTATTGTATATTCCCAAACTGCTTTCCAAAATAGTTGCAGTAATTTCTAATCCAGAGGGTTTGGGGGCTCTTGTTTGCCTTCTATCCTTCCCAATGCGGGGTATATCCAGGCTTCTTTCTCTTTTTTTTTGGCCATTGTAAGTATCTTCCATTATTTTTATTCTTATTTATTTTTGTCTTAATTTTCAATCTTTCATGTTAGAAGTTTTCATATTCTCCTATTATTTTAAAAGAATTATCTTTTATTGACTCATTTTTATGTTACTAGTTCATTAATTTTGGTTATTTCTTGTTTCCTTCTATTTCTGTGGGTTTATTTGGTCTTTTATCTTCCTTATTTGTAGTTTAATTTATGTACTTCCAGTCTTTTTAATTTAAAATAAACTCCTTGATGCCTATATATTTCTAAGTACTGCCTTAGCTGCATCCCAAATGTTTTGTAGGAACTCTTTGACATTTGTAAGTCTACATATTTTGTAATTTTCATTGCAATTTCCTCTCTGACCCATAAATCCTTTAGGAATTTGCTTTTTTGTCTCTAAATCATAATGTTTTTCCTGTCTTTTTATTATTTATTTCTAACTTAATTGCATATATTCATGGGCATAATCTATTTGCTATTCTTTGAAAAGTTTGGAGAGTTCATTGGTACCTTAGCACATGGCAAATTTTTGCTGCTCTGCAGTGTATCCTAAAAATGATGTATGGTCTTTATTGTTTTCAACTCCCAAAATTGCTTCCTCCATAGTCTTCTTCATCTCATAAAATGGTACCACTATTTTTTTCTGTTCCTTGGGCCAAAAACTTAGAATCATCTTTAACTCCTTACTTTTCCTCACATTGATATGCAATTTACATACATATATACCCAGTTTTCTTTGCCTTCAAAATATAGCCTGAATCTGGCTATTGGAACCTCTTCCACAGCCAAAATTACAACTATTGTCTGAATATTATACAGGCCTCTGAGCTGCTTCCATCAGTCAAACACTTCTATCTTTATTGAACAGTAGTCAGAATAGCACTTTAAATATATGTCGAATCATATTACTCTTTTGCTCAAAACTCTCCAAAGTCTTCCCAATTTTTTTAAAATAAAATCCACAGGCTTTGTCATGGCCTTCAAAATATCCCATGATTTCTTTAGTTCCCTGTTACCTCTTTGATCCTATTTTATATCAGACTTTCCCTTTCTCTCAGTCACATGCTGCTGCCTCAGGGCCTTTGCACACCTGCTTCTGACTCCTCTGCCTGGCATTTATATGTTTTGCTATCTCTATTCAAAGGACTTATCAGAAATGCTTTTTCTGAATACTCTATTTCACATAGCACTCCAAGACACCCATGCTCCCCTGTCACTTTTCCCCTTGTATATGACATATTCTTTCCTTAAAAGAATGAAAACTCAAAAAAGAAAAAAACCCAAAACCTAGGGATTTTGGCTCTTTTATTCAACACTGTACCTCAGGACCTAGAATAGTACAGGGACTCAGAAAGCATCAGTAGAATAACTGGGGGGGGGGGGGTGGAAATCTCTATTACATGGGATACACTTAGATATCTTTTATGTGAAGATTGCTAATTGTGCTGTTTGATCTTCTAAATTTAAGTTCTTCCTAATATTTTGTGACCATATCTATGTGTTTCCTATAAGGTTGTTCTATTAGGTTAAGCTGGTGACAAACAATTTTAAAATCTCAGCAGATTAACACAGCCAAAGCCTTCTGCAAAATCTGCTATGTCTTGTGTGATCCTTCAGGCACCTGCCATCCATATGGTGAACCACAGATCCAGGCAGTTTTCATGTTGAGAAAAGGCAGCTTGAAACTTCAGGGAAATTAACTCATGGAAAACTTATACCTACTTCTTCATTCTTGCCTGAGAAATGACACATGTTACTTCCATGCACAGCCATTGGCCAGACTTCTTTTGCCAGTTTATTGCAATATGCCCAGGTACATATTTGTCTTTATTAATTATGCTCTAAATCTAAGAATTTAAGACTTTTTACCATTATGAAAAAGTTCTCCATTGTTATCTCCTTAAATTATTTCCCAGTATTGCCTCTATTGCCTAATTCTAGAAATCTTATTAGGTATAAGTTGGAGGCTACATACCCCTTAATTTTATCTTTTTTGTTTTTTATATTGTTGTTTTTCAGTGCTGCACTCAGAATGGTCTCCTCCGTACTGTCTTCCATTTCACCAATTTTCCCTTTAAACATAGAAATTCTTGGGCTTACTCCATACATAGAGTTTTGAAATTTCAATTACATTGTTTGTCTTCTTCTTTTTAATTGATTATTTTATATTATTTTCTCAGTGTACATATTTTTCATTGGGTTTATTTTTCATTTTAAATATACTTTTTATATCTTTATTTAAACATTATTCAGATTATTATGTTGTGCATTTTTCTAGGAGTTAAATCAGCCTCTGATTATTGATTTTGTTGAATATCTTCTTGGTTCTATTTTTTTCTCATTGGTTTTGAACTTTAGTTTGCTGGTAGATAAAAATGTTTAAATATCTACCATGCTTTGCAAATTTGCAGTAGCTCCCTGAGTATATGAGATGTTGTGTCTCCCTGAGAATCTCAGGCCAGAAATAGGTTTTATTTCAGTTGGCTGAGATTCTGGTCCCATAGTGATATTCCTGTCCCATAACAGTATTAGGGATATTGTGCCTAGTACTTAGCAGCTTATTATGAACCTCATGTGTGACTTGCTCTGTTTCTTCCTGTCTCTCATGTATATGGTTTGGTACAATCCACAGTCTCCCTCTCCCCTCTACACACACACTCATAGGTTGGGTGACCCTACGAGCTCCCAATCATTCTGTGAATCCAGTTTGTGACCCTGGTCCAGGGTTCAGTCTTTAACAGTCCTCTCATTGCCTTTGTCTATTTCTAGACCTAGAGTTCAGCAATACCACAGGTCCAGTATTTACTTCTTCCTGTCTGCTTCAATACTTTTCTGGTGTATAGAGACATTTATTTTGTATTGGGTACAGATATGACTTCGAATTTTTTAAATTTCAGCTAAAATTGTTTTTCTAATGATATTTTGAGGAAGAGGCATTGATTACATCAATTCACAGTGCTATCTTGGTCAGCAATCTTAAATTTAAATAATTTATTTTGATTGTAAAAGGATTTATAATCATTATCATAGACTTGGAAACTATAGAAAAGTATTTAGAAAATATTTAACTAATAATGTAACTACACAAATATTGCAGTGTGTTTTCATGTATATTTGGCTTTTCACTAAATGGGACTCACATTATAGTTAGTTTTATAACCTTCTCTTTTACTCCAGTCATTATAGGGTGTATTTTTCATGCTATTAAATAATCTTCAAAAGCAATATTTTTAACAGCTCCTTAATGTCCCAACATATGGAGGTGCTATAAAAACATAAATCATTCAAATTTTTAGTATCTCTCCTAGCATAAATTAACATGTAATTATTGAGTAAAAGAGTGTGAAGATTTTTAAGGCACTTGATACATGGTTAAACAATTGTATCCAAATATGATACTTCCAGTTTATATTCTAATTGTAGCATAACCATTCTCTACCTAGTACTAAGAATTTTTTTCCAGGTTTACCAGATGAATAGATGAAAAATACTATTTATATGTTTGTTCCCTGAAAAGTCCCTTTATCTGTTCAGATATTCTGTTTTTATTTCTAATTTAAAATTTTATTTATTCAAAATAAGACTCTAGGTTCCTCTTATTTATTGGTTTGCCTAGAGAACCAGCTTTAATATTTTTTGTTTCTTAATTTCTACACATAGGCTTTTTTCTCCTTTAGCCTTTGTTTTATATATATATATATATATATATATATATATATATATATAATTTTATGACTTCTTAGGTTGATTGCTTAATTAATTTTAGTTATAGGCTATTTTTATTCATAGCTTATATGTTTTATTACTGCTGTCTGTCTATATTCTATGAGCTTTTATATAAATACACTTTATTTATTTTCATAGTAGGTTGCACTTGACTTTTATTTACTCTTTGATCCAATGTATCTTTAGGAAATTTCTATATTTGTTTCAATTTTTCTTAAATTATTTTACATTCTTCTTATATTGCATTGAGGTTTGAGAGTATAATATTTATTTTTTAAGAATTTTATCAAGCATACAGAATGTGTAATCAAATTTTAAAACATTCCATGGGTGTTTGAAATGAACTTATAACTTCCCAGCCAAGATGGAGGCATATGTAGATACACTTTGCCTCCTCACACAATCAAAAGAAGGGCAACAACAAATTTAAAAACAAAAAACAACCATAACTGCCAGAAAATTGAACTGCATGGAAGTCCGACAACCAAGGAGTTAAAGAAGAAACATTCATCCAGACCAGTAGTGGGGCTAGAGACAGGCGGCTAGGGCAGAGAGGACTCATGTCAAGGTGGCAGCTGGCAAAGTGGCTGGTCCAACATTTGTGTGCAGACAAATCAGGAGGAACAACTGGGGAGTGAGACAGACTGCACAACCCAGGGTTCCAGTGTGGGGGAAATAGAGCCTCAAAGCCTCTGACTAAAAAAACCTGTGGGGGTGGAGGTGGTGCAAGAAACTCCCAGCCTTACAACAGAGTTTGCTGGACAGACCCATAGGGTCTTAGAACGTACACAAAACCACCCACATAAGAATCAGCACCAGAAGGGCACAATTTGCTTGTGGGTAATGGCAGAGGGGACTGGAAGCCAGCAGAGAGCTGAGTGGGCCTCATTGTTCCCTCTTGGATCCCTCCCCTACATACAACACAGCATCAAGTTGTGGGTTGCCCTCCCTGCCAGATATCTAAGGCTCTGCCCCTTACTACATAACAGACGTGCCAAGACAAAAAAAAAAAAGGTTCAAATGGCCCAAATGAATAAACAGATCAAAGCTCCAGAAAAAATACAACTAAGCAATGAAGAGATAGCCAGCTTATCAGAAGTACAGTCCAAATCACTGGTAATCAGAATGGTCACAGAATTGGTTGAGTATAGTCACAAAATAGAGGAAAAAGTGAAGGCTATGAAAAGTGAAATAAATGGAACCAACAGTAAAGGGAAGGAAACTGGGACTCAAATTAATGATTTGGAGCAGAAGGAAGAAATAAATATTCAACCAGACAGAACAAAGAAACAAGAATTCAAAAAATGAGGAGAGGCTTAGGAACCTCCAGGACAAGTTTAAATGTTCCAACATCTGAATCATAGGGGTGCCAGAAAGAGAAGAGGAAGACCAAGAAATTGAAAACTTATTTGAACAAATAATGAAAGAGAACTTCCCCAATCTGGCAAAAGAAGTAGACTTCCAGGAAGTCCAGGAAGCTCAGAGAGCCCAAAGAAGTTGGACCCAAGGAAGCACACCCCAAGGCACATTATAATTACATTACCCAAGTTTAAAGATAAGGAGAGAATCTTAAAAGCAACAAGAGAAAAGGAGACAGTTACCTACAAAGTAGTTTCCATAAGACTATCAGCTGATTTCTCAAAAGAAATCTTGAGGGTAAGAAGGGGCTAGAAAGAAGTATTCCAAGTCATGAAAGGCAAGGACCTGCATCCAAGATTGCTGTATCCAGCAAAGCTTTCATTTAGAATGGAAGGGCAGATGAGGTGCCTCCCAAATAAGGTCAAGCTAAAGGAGTTCATCATCGCCAAGCCCTTATTATATGAAATACTAAAAGGACTTATCTAAGAAAAAAAGATAAAAAAATGAACAGTAAAATGACAACAAACTCACAACTCTCAACAACTGAACCTAAAAATCCATAACCAAAAACAAACTAACCAAATAACAGGAACAGAATCACAGAAATTTCTATCACATGGAGCATTATCAGTGGGGAAGGAGAGGAGGGGAATGGGGAAAAAGGTACTGGGAATAAGTAGCATAAATGGTAGGTAGAAAATAGACAGGGGGAGGTTAAGAATCATATAGGAAATGTAGAAGCCAAAGAACTTATGTGTACAACCCATGGATATGAACTAATGGGGGGGGGTGCAGGTGGGATGGGGAGGGGAATAAAGGGAGGGAAATGGGACAACTATAATTGCATAATCAATAAAATATATTTTAAAAAGAGCCTATATTTTGTTTTGGAGGAGTATAAGGAAATATATATGTATATCTAAGTTTATGTATTACTCATATTATTCAGAGTTCATTCATTTTAATATTGTTGAATCTGTCATAAGTTAACAATTGTGTGATGTTTCTTAATCCATTATTTAAGGTAGTTCTGGGGATTTGGTGTTTATATTTTGGTGTTTGATCATTAAATCATCTACCACAAAAATTGTATGTCTGTTATATCTTTATTACATTGGATTCCTTTCATCAGCACAAAATATTATCTTCTTTTCCCAGGTTATGGCTTTCTGCTTTGAACATTTGAAATTGTTCAGTTATTTTACTATTTCAGCCATCTGCTTTGAATATGGTTCAATTATTTTATTTTTTGTTATTTTTATTCAAGTACAGTTGTTTCCATTTCTCCCCTACCACTCTCCCCTGCCCCACTCACCCCTACATCCCACCCTCAATCCTACCCCTCCTTTGGCTTTGTCTATGGGTCCTTTATACATGGACAAAGATACAAGTTCCCACCCAAAGATACAAGTTCCTTGATGACCCTTCCCCATCTTTCTCCCACTATCTCCCTCCCCACTCCCCCTGGTTACTGTCAGTTTGTTCTTTATTTCAGTGTCTCTGGTTATATTTTGCTTGCTTGTTTTGTTGACTAGGTTCCACTTAGTGATAGACAAGTACCATATGATCTCCCCTATAAGTAGAACCTAATCAACAATTATTTTGGTATGCAAACCACCTTTTAAATTTTATTTAAATGTCTTTGGTGATCTGTATACATTTAATTTTTTAACACAAATTATTAGGAAAATTTATGGTATTTAAATCTATTACTATAACATATAATTGGACTTAATTTTATCACCTTATCTAATGTTTTCTTGATTTTTTCTTTTATTCCATAATTTCAAAAAATATTTATTCAATTTATTGAGGTGGCATTGAATAATAAAATTATATAGGTTTCAGGTGTACAGTTCTATAATACATCATCTCTATGTTGTATTGTGTGTTCACCACCCCAAGTCAGGTCTCTTTCCATCACTATTTACCCTCCTTGTACCCTCTTCTACCTCCTCCACCCCACTTTTCCTTTGCTAATCACCATACTATTGTTTGTGCCTATGAATTCCTTTTTTCTTTGCTTAATACCCAAAACTTTATCACCCAGCGTCCCAACACCCCTTCCCACTGGTTGCTGCCAATCTGTTTTCCTTTTTTTTTCAAGATAAAACTTATCTTTTGTGAAAGTTTTCTATACTTTATTTATTTATTTAAATTACTTTATTGTTGTTCAATTACAGTTGTCTTCATGTTTTCTGTATCTATTAGTCTGTTTCTATTTTGTTGTTTAATTTTGTTTATTAGACTCCCCATGTAAGTGAACTTACATGGTATTTTTCTTTCTGTGACTGGCTTATTTCAGTCATCATAATACCCTCTAGATCCTTTTGCTGTTGCAAAAGTTAATATTTTCTTTTTTATGGCCAAGTAGCATTCCATTGTATAAATGTGCCACAGCTTTTTAATCCACTTGTCTATTGATGAGCACTTGGGTTGCTCCCTTTCTTGTCTATAGTCAATGATACAGCAATGAACATAGGAGTGCATATACTCTTTTGAATTAGTGTTTCAGGTTTCTTATGATATATTCCCAGAAGTGGAATTGCTGGGTCATAAGGCAGTTTCATTTTTAATTGTTGAAAGGAACTCCATATTATTTTCCTCAGTGGCTGCACCAATCTGCATTACAACCAACAGTACACAAGGGTTCCCTTTTCTCCACATCCTCACCAAAACTTGTTGTTTGTTGATTTATTGATGATAACCATTCTGACAGGTGTGAGGTCATATCTCATTGTAGTTCTAATTTGCATTTCTCTGATGATTAGTAACATTGAGCATCTTTTCATATGTCTGCTGGCTGCCTGCACATCCTCTTTGGAGAAGTGTCTATTCAGGACCTTTTGCCCATTTTTACTTAGATTTGGTTGTTGTTGTTTTTTGGTGTTCAGTTGTATAAGTTCTTTATAAATTTTGGATATTAATCACTTATCAGATGTATCATTGGGGAATATATTCTCCCATTTAGTTGGTTGTCTTTCCTTTTGTTAATGGTTTCATTTGCTGTGCAAAAACATTTTAGTTTGATGTACCTCCTGTGTGTATTTTTAAATTTTATTTCCCTTACCAGAGGAAATATATCAGAAAAAAATATTGTCAGGAGATATGTCTGAGATTTTACTGTCTATGTTTTCTTCTAGGATCTTTATGGTTTCAAGTCTTAATTTAAGTCTTTAATCCACTTTGAGTTTATTTTTATGTTTGGTGTAAGAAGGTGGTCTAGTTTCATTTTTTTGCACATATCTGTCCAAATTTTTCAATGCCATTTATTGAATAGACTGTCTTTAACCCACTGTAAGTTTTTGTCTCCTGTGTCAAATGCTAATTAACCATAAAAGAGTGGTTTTATTTCTGGGCTCTCTATTTTGTTTTATTGATCTTTATTTCTGTTTTTATGCCAATACCATGCTGTTTTGATTACTATGGCCTTGTAGAATAGTGTGATATTAGGTAGCATGATTCCAACTTTGTTCTTCTTTCTTAAGAATGTGTGTCTATTTGGAATCTTTTGTGATTCCTTATAAATTTTTAGAATGTTTTTTTTCTAGAGCTGTGAAATACTCCATTGGTATTTTGATAGAAATTGTGTTGAATCTATAGATTGTTTTGGGTAGCATGGACATAGTAATAATGTTCATTCTGCCTACCCATGAACATAATATATGCTTCTATTTACCTGTATCCTCTTCAGTTTTTTTCTTTGGTGTCTTATAATTTTTCAAGTACAGGTCTTTTACATCCCTGGTTAAATCTATTCTTAAGCATTTTAATTTTTTTGGTGCAGTTGTAAATGGGACTTTTTTGTTTTTACTTTCCTTGAGTGTTCATTATTGGTGTCTAAAAATGGAAATAATTTCTGGATGTTTACTTTGTATCCTGCTATTTTATTGAATTCATGTATCAGTTCTAGTAATGTTTTTTTCAGTGGAATCTTTAGGATTCTCTATGTACAGTATTGTGTCATCTACAAATAATGACAGTTTTATTTCTTTTTTTCCATTTTGTATGCTTTTTCTTTCTTTTTATTTTTGTATGACTTCCAATACTATGATGAACAACAGTGATGAAAGTGTACAACTCTGTCTTATTCTTTATCTTAAGGGAAACACTTTAGTTTTTGCTCATTGAATATGTTGGCTGTGGATGAGTTTGTCTTATGTGGCCTTTATTATGCTGAGCTATGTTGCTGTGGGTCTATCATATGTGGGATTTATTATGTTGAACTATGTTCCTTTTGTTCCCACTTTGCTGAGAGTTTTTTTTAGTCATAAATGGGTGCTGGATTTTATCAAATGCTTTTACTGCATCTATTAATACAATCATGTGATTTCTATCTTTCATTTTGTTTATGTGGTATATCATGTTTATTAATCTGTGGCTATAGTACCAGCTTGCAACCTGGAAAAAACTTACTTAGTTATAATCGTTTCATATATTACTGGATTTGGTGTTCCAATATTTTGTTGAGGACTTTAGCATCTATGTCCACCAGGGATATTGGCCTATAATTTTTTTTTCTTTTTAGTGTCTTTATCTGGTTTTGGAATTATGATAATGGTGGCCTTATAAAATTAACGTGGGAGTCTTCCCTCCCCTTGAATTTTTTGGAATATTTTTAAAAGGACAGATGTTAGTTCTTTGGATATCTGGTAAAATTCACCTGTGAAGCCATCTGGTCCAGGACATTTGTTTGTTGTGCATGTTTTTATTTAAATTACTGCTTCCATTTAATTAGTGGTAATCTATATATATAGATTTTCTGATACTTCCTGATTCAGTTTTGGGATATTGTATGTTTCTAGGACTTTACCTGTTTCATCCAGATTGTCCAATTTGTTGGCATATTGTTATTTGTAATCTTTTTAAGAATGCTTTGTATTTCTTGGAGTCAGTTGAAATTTCTCTTTGATTTCTGATTTTATTTATTTGAGTCCTCTTTCTTTTTTATTTTTTAGCCTGGTTAAAGGTTTGTCAATCTTGTTTATTGATTCAAAGAACCAGCTCTTGGTTTCATTGATCTTTTGTATTTTTTAGACTCTTTATTTCTTCTCTGATCTTTATTATTTCCTTTCTTCTACTCACTTTGGGTTTTGTTTGTTGTTCTTATTCTAGTTCCTTTAAAAGTCAGGCTAGATTATTTCTTTGAGATGATTCTTGTTTCTTGAGATAGGCCTGCAATGCTAGGTATTTTCCTCTCAGCACTGCTTTTACTATGTCCCATAGAATCTGAGTTATTGAGTTCTCATTTTCATTTGTTTCAAGGTATCTTTTGATTTATTCCTTGATCTCACTGTTACCCCATTCATTATTTAGCAACATGTTATTTAGCCTTCATGTCTTTGTGTTTTTTTCATTTTTTTCTTATGATTGATTTCTAGTTTCACATCATTGTGGTCAGAGAATATGCTTAACATGACTTCCATCTTCTTAAACTTGTTGAGATGATTTGTGGCCTAACATGTGGTCTATCCTAGGAAATGTTTTATGTGCACTTGAAAAGAATGTATGTTCTGCTGCTTCAGGCTGAAATGCTCTGAAGATACCAATTAAATCCAACTGGTCTAGTGTGTTACTTAAGGCCACTGTTTTCTTGTTGATTTTCTGTCTGGAAGATCTGTCCATTGATGTCAATAGGATGTTAAATCCCCTACTATGATTGGATTATTGTCAATCTCTCCTTTTATGTTTATCAAGATTCATTTTACATATTTAGGTGCTCCTATGTTGGCTGCATAGGTATTTACAAGGGTTATATCTTCTTGTGGGATTGCTCTCTTTATTGTTCTGTAGTGCCCTTCTTTGATTTTTATACTCTTTGTTTTAAAGTCTATTTTGTCAGATATAGGTATTGTTACCCCAGCACTTTTTAAATTTCCATTTGTTCTTTCCATCTTTCGATGGAAAAATATACACAGACAAAATATCTTTTTCCATCCCTTTTAGTCTGTGTATATCTTTCCTTTTGAGGTAAGTATCTTATAGATTGCACATATATGGATCTTGTTGTCTTATCTATTCAGCTACCCTATGACTTTTGATTGGAGTATTCAAGCCATTTACATTTAAAGTGATTATTAATAGATATGTTTTTATTGTCATTTTATTCTTTTAATTATGTTCTTCTATTTGTTGTTTATTCTTTTTTCTTTAAAAAAAAAGTTCTTTAACATTTCTTGCAATACCGGTTTGGTGGTAACAAACCCTTTTAGCTTTTTCTTTTCTGTGATGCTCTTTATTTCTCCTTCAATTTTAAATGATTGCCCTGCTTGGTAAAGTAGTCTTGGATTTAGGTCTTGCTTTTTCATCACTTTGAATATTTCATTTCCACCCCTTCTGGCCTAAAATGTTGTTGTTAAAAGATCAGATGACAGTCTTAGGGGAGCTCCCTTGTAGGTACCATATTTTTCAGACCATAAGATGTACCTAGGTTTTAGAGGAGAAAAATAGGAAAAACAATTTTGAAGCAAAAAATGTGGTAAAAATATTTAATAATGTAAATAACATAATATCTCACCAACGTAAATGTAAACAGAACTCAATAGCAGCATTAACAACCATTATTCCTCCCAAATTTGGGAGGGTGCATCTTATAGTCCAAAAATATGGTAACTAACTCTCTGTTGTTGCTCTTGATAGCCTCTCTTTGTCTTTAACCTTTGCCATTTTCATTATGATGTGTGTAGTGTGGGCCCCTTTGGGTTAATCTTGTTTGGGGCTCTCTGCACTTCCTGGACAGTGTGTTTCCTTTACCAAGTTTGGAAAGTTTTAGGTCATTATTTTTTAAAATAGATTCTCAATCCCTTGCTCTTTTTCTTCTCCTTCTGACACCCTATGAAGATGTTATCACACTTCATGTTGTCCCAAAGGTTCCTTAAACTATCCTTATTTTTTTTAATTATTATTATTATTTTGCTGTTCTGATTGGGTGTTTTCTGTTACCTTGTCTTCCAAATCACTGATTTGATCCTCTGCTTCATCTAACCTATTGTTTATTCCTTCTAGCCTGCATTTCAAATATTGTATTCTTCATTTCTGATGAGTTCTCTTATGGGGGGGCATTTCTATGTCCTTTTTGTGCTTACTATCTCTTTGTTGAACTTCTCAGTAAGTTACATGAGCATCCTTATAACCATTGTTTTAAACTCTATCTGGTAGCATTGGCTTCCGTATCATTTAGTTCTTTTTATGGAGATTTCTTCTGTTTTTTCATTTGGATCATATTTCTTTGCCTCCCCATTTTGGCTGTGTCTTTGTACTTTGGCTGTTTTTATGTATTATATAGATCTGCTATGACATCCGGTCTTGGTAGGATTTCCTATGTAGTAGGTATCCTGGTGGACCCAGTGACACAAGCTCCTTGATCACCTACCTGACCTTGGTGCTCCAGCAATGTCCCTTTTGTGCATTATGTGGGTCCTTCTGTTGTAATTGGGTCTTGATTTCTATTGGCTTCTTTGTGCTTGGTGTCAAGCCTAAATCTGGCTGATTTTGAGGACGGACCTGTACCTCAGTGGATGAGCTGCTATGCAGGTGGTGACCACATGAAGCAGAATTCACCTCATCACATTCTGGTGTGAGACAAAGTCTACCTTTGGATACATTGCTTGAGAAGCTAATTGGGTACTGCTCTGATGGTTTCTGAAGCTGGCTACTGGTTCTGGGGCCCCTTTACAGGGACTCTGGTGCAGTCCAAAGTCAAACACTGCCTCTGACTGGCACTGGGGTGCCTGTTTGGAGCTACATAGTGATCCAGAGTTTGTGGCAGCCTCTGCTGGGCCTGGATGTTCAGGAAGGACCAACTGTACACCAAGACTAGCTTTTACCAGCATTGGGCCTGAGGGAAGGTCAGCAAAACTCCCAAATCCCCTCAAGATTCATCTGCATCTGCCTCTCCATTTTGGCTGCATTTTAGGTTTATTCACTGAAAGAGCCTGTGACAGTACTCAAATTGCATGTGATAGGTTCTCAGTTAGTCACCAGTGAGGGGCTAGTGATGTTCACATGACAGATACAGATTCAAATGGGATGCCAATGCTAGGTCTTAGGCCACTCAGAAAATGCCCCAGGGTATACCAAGTCTAGCTGTCACACACTCGGTGCTCACACTTTGCTGTGGTGTAGAATTTCAGGAAGTTGTCAGGGTGAGGCCAGTAGAGTTTGTTAGGCCCAAAGGGACCAAGATTTGGCCATGTTAAGGGAGGGCTCTGCACTGCTCAGATGTGTGAGAAAACAATCATCCTCATACTAGAGCCACACAACTCAGTCTGTTTTAGATTCTACCAGAAGCCTGACATCAGCAGGTTGGCTGCCAGGATTCAAGAGGATGGGGGTAGTGGGTCTCCCACAAGGGGGAGGTGTCAATCAGGTTCATGGAAAAGTGGGGGGAATGGATCCCCAACCCCAAAGCCACAAAACTCAATCATTGACACTCTATGAGTCTGCCCAGACCTCTACTCCTCTGCCCAGGTAGCTGACTCTTTAGCATGGTGCACGCTTTATAGAGAGTCCAGCAGGTGGAGCTACTGCTTTCTTTCAGGCTGATGCCATATAGAAAAGAGTGTTCCACCTAAGAGAGATGGCATCTATAGTGTGGGAGAGTGGCTCAGCATAGGTATCTTGGCAGCTGCCCCTTCAGCTATGCCCCCAGAACCATAATCCCCAGTATTTCCTCACATGATTCTAGACCAGTCCACAGTCCCTTTGCTGGAGCCCAGGGTGTTTGGCTGTGGATGAGATTTTGTGTGCTGGCCTTTTAAGAGGGTGTCTGTGTCTCTAGCAGACTTCAGTCTTTCACTGGCAGATGGAATCCCTGCTGATTTTCACAGCCAGATGTACGTGGGTGCTTCTTCCCATCTCCGGTGCTCTGGCCTGAGAAGCCCAACCTGGAGTGGAGACCCCGTGCTTCTGAGGGGGAACCTTTGAAGCTGAAATATACCTCTGGAAGTGCAGCCACCACTGTAAGAGCAGGGCCAGCCCTTTTTGCATCTGCGCCCTTCCTATCAGTCTTAATGTGGCTTCTTCTGTAAATCCTTGGTTATAGATCTTCTCTTCATCTTCTGTTCTGTTGGCTATTCAGGTTGATTGTTATATATTTTAGTTGTAATTCGAGTTTGGTCCTGGGAGGAGGTGAGTGTAACATCCACTAACTCTGCTGCCATCTTGGATCTCTCCAGAATGTGTTTTTATGTTATGTAGGGGTTTGCAAGATTGGAATCCTTCCATTAATTTTACTAGTGGTAATTCTTTTGTTTATCAAATGGATATTTAAACTATATTCCTCTAGAAAAGTCAGGACCAAGTTCCTAATGAAAATTTTTAATTATTTGAGCTTAAGCTGACTTTGTCCATCTTTGTATTTGCCCGTTTTTTCTTCTTTTATCTGGTGTGATGATAGTCAACTTTTTAACTATAATATTTGATTTTTTGATATACAACATTTTCAGGCTTTGAATTTATTGGTATGCCTATATAACAATTCTTCATATCTGATATTAAAAAGTTAATTGTTTTCAAAGCTCTTTGCTACTTTTTAATGCTTTCACTGTTACAGTCTTGATTTCTTGGTTTCTCTTTCTGTTGAGCAGTTGATAGATATTCATTTTTTTGTGCTTTCTCAGGAAGGTAACATGAATGATTTATCTTTCATGACCTTAAGCTTAGCAAAATGTCTTCCTACCACCTTTTTGAATAAACAACCTGGATGTAAATTTCTCACATTATGACCTTTTCTAGTCACCACTCTGTACAAATTGTCTTGTGACAACTAATTTTGCAAAGAAGGGTGAGGCCAGCATTCTTTTTGCAACTTTAGAGATAAACTTTTATTCTTCTTTTGGTTTTTGTAAGATTTTAAATTTACCATTGAAATTTGAAATTAAAAACTTCCTTAATATTTCCAGTCACTTGATTTATTTTATTTGGTTCTCACTAAGATCTTCTACTTATAAATGTTTATATTAGCTCTTTAATGATGTTATCCATTCTGATTTCTGTCTCAGTAACATCTCTCTTCAGTTAGATCTAGATTGTCTTCTGTGTCTTTCATCTTCTCTTCTATATTTTTTCTCCTCTAATCACTAGGAAATATTCTCAAAATTTTTTATTTAGTATTTACAATATTTAACATTTTATAGTTTCATTTTTGTCTTACTGCCTCCAATATGGATTTTCATTTTACCATTGTGTTTTGGGTTTCTTTAAGTATTGCCTTAGTTCAGCCAGCATCTCTATTATCTTTGTATTCATCTCAGAACAGTCTGTGGTTTGGCTCTTGCCCTTGTTTCACAGAGTCCATGTTTTCTTTTTTCTTTTTTGAGGATAGCAAATAGACATGTTCTAAATCTTTCTTCTGTCTTATATAGAAATTAATTTTCAAGTATATTCTCTTTATCCAAGTCAGTAGGGATGATTTCCTTTATAGGTGTTATTATTATCTTTTTCACTTTATTCTATATGTTCATTTTTGAATAGGACTAGTTAGGTTTATTCTAGTACCAACATGCAAGGTTGTGGCTTGTTCTTGGCTTCTTCCCCACTTTAATTTGTTAGAAGTCTACTCTTTAAGTTTGAAGTGATTTAATTGAATTCAATTTAGAATGTATAAGAAGTACTCCATTGTGTAGAGGTTCTGAATTGAGTTTCAGTACTTTTACTGACAACTGAACATTTTGAGTAAACTAGAGAATCAGATGGACTTTTTAGTTTTCTTTGAAGAATGCTACATGGAAGACTGTGTTCATTAGTAAATGCATCTCACAGTGCATAATGCTCTGTTCATCTTTATCTATTTGTAAAGCTTTTCTCTAGAGGAATAATCTATTACCAAAATTTGCCTCTATTTTCTCTGTTGCTTTATTGAGGAGATATTATATAGATGGCTGCATTATAGAGAGGTAAACTAAAAGAATTGGGGGCAGGCATTAAGATACTAGACCTCTAAAGCTCAGAGTTCACTATTAGATGGATCATGAAAAGTGGTGACAGAGTGGGTAGTGCCTTATGACGTGGCTTAAACCAACATGTTTGCTTGTGTTCTACATTTTAAAAAATTATTTTGTGGAGATATAATTGACATATACCTTATTAGTTTTAGGCATACAACATAATGATTTGATAATTGTATATACTATGAAATGATTACCAGATAAGTCTGGTTAACATTTGTCTTCACACATAGTTACAGTTTTTTTTTCCTGTGGTGAGGACTTTTAAGATTTACTCTCTTAGCAACTTTCATATACAGTATTATTAACTAGTCACCATGCTGTATATAATATCTCCATGACTTATTTATTTGTAGTGGGAGTGTGTACTTTTTTACTCCTTCACCCATTTTGCTATCTCAAATCCCTTCCCCTGGCAACCACCAGTTTGTTTTATGTATTTATGAGGCCATTTTTTAAAAATCAAGATACAAGTGAGATGATATGATATATCTTTTTTTTGTTAGATTTATGCCACTTAGCATAATATCCTCAAGATCCATTCATGTTGTTGCAAATGGCAAGATTTTAGTCTCTTTTATGGTTGAACAATATTCTATTATATTGTTCATGTTTTCTTTGTTCATTTATCAGTGGACACTTAGGTTGTTTCTATAACTTGGCTATTGTAAATAATGCTTGCATGAATATGGGGATGCTTATATCTTTTTGAGTTAATGTTTTCATTTTCTTTGCATAAATACCTGAAGACAGAATTGTTGGATCACATGGTAATTCTATTATTAAATTTTGAAGAAATACTTTTTACTCTTATTCCAGGTCTCCAAATATACATAAGTGTGTGGAAGCATTCAGTTTGGGTGTAGAATATAATAAATGATAAGAAGCCCTAAGGTTCTGAGCCAGGACTTCAAGGCCATCAGATTATAAAGGGGGTGTGAGGAGGGTGTATGAGTTCCAGACTGTTAACTCTACCTTAAACAAAAGAAGTAATCACTTATCTGTTTTTCCTGCCTTTCAAATGTTTGAAAGTCACTAAACTATTATAAAGTTAGAACTTATCTACTCCAACTCCTTTAACAAGCAGATGGTATGAAATGTAAGTTGAACATCAAGTGACAAGAGATGTCAGCCAGGCGAAGATGAGAACAGGAAGCATAAAAGGCAGGAGAGCTGGTGCAAAGGTGTTGAGTAGAAGATCTAAAAGAAAGCCTGTAGATCTGGAGCATAGTAGCCTAGCAGGAAAATGGCATGCCACCAGGGTGGAGACAGCCATAGGATTCAGAAAAGGAAAGATTTTTTAAGTTTAGGTAAGGATTTTAGATTTAATTAAAATTTTACAGGAAGGCTCTGGGACAGGAGGCTTTAAAAGATCGGTAATATAATTTGATGAGCTAGCAGCAAACATTTCATGTATTTTTTTCACTCCTTGCTTCCTTCATTCATTCATATATTCTTTCATTTATCAAGTAAACACATATATATCAAATAGCCACTAAGTTTTAGCCACTGTGATTGGGGCTATATCTTAGGATTCCCAATTCCTAGTATGGGGGTATTTTCATTATGCCATGAAACTTCTCTACTAGACAGAAACTCTGTATAAACAAGATCTGTACTTCTATATATTTGAACCTTCTGTTCCTTACACAGAATATGACTCTCTGATAGCCCCTGAATAGATTCATGTGTTAAATAAATGGTAGGTAATATCCCAAATAAACATGTTTAGAAGTCTCTGGAATAGAGGAAGAATGTTTATAAAGAATAGTTAAAAGGTAGTCATTAGCAGCAGTGACCAAGCTTCCCCTCTGGTCAGAAAACCATAATGTCCTTGCAGGGCTGAACAATGAGTTGGAAGCATTTACCCTTTTCATCAGGCTAAAGCTGCTGCCATTTCTAGGTATAGATTTGCTGGGACTCTCCCACATCAGATTTGGCTTTCCTGATGTGGGATAGTCAAGATTTGTCTCTAGCCGTCCACTAATGATTATTGAAGTCACATGGCTAAAGTGTGCATGAATTCAAATAGAATACCAAGCCCTCCACCCATACCATGGATTCTTCTCTTTGCATATGTTTCCAAGATTTTCAACAGTGAAACATCTATATTACTTTGAGGTAGCTATGATAAGCATCTGCTCAGAGGGATGATCTGAATAAAACTAGGGCACATTTGTTTGCCATGTTCATATTCATAGTCTAGTATTCTTGACTTACACCAGAACTTCTTCACTGATCAGTTACTTTAAAAGCATATTCAAGAGCTATAAATGACATTTATTTAGTATGAAGCTTAAATATGGGGTAACATTCATGTTGCATTCTTTTTTGATTTGGTGTACATAACTAATCCTTAGAGTGGATCAGGTACAAGATGAAGGAAAATGATGCAAAAAATGATTGTTGGGTTATTGCATTAAGGAATCTGATCGTCAATGGCATTCAGAATGACAAAATTGTCGTATACGAGAGCCATTCATTATATTTCTTCTATTGTTAAGGTAGCAAGTCTGTATTATATATTTTCCTGTTGTTTGATTCAGAATCCCACAAAAGGCAGTTTTGTTACTGTAAGACTACACTATTCTTTGTCCTAACCTGGACTTTCTAAAAGAAGCAAACAGATAGAAAACCAGGAAGCAGTAAATGATCATTTAAAAAACCCATGTGTTCCTTTAAGCATAAAGAAAACAAAATGGTCCAATGAGACTATAGGGTGATTTTGGTCTACATTCACTAAGCTAGAGTTGAGCTGTTCTCATGTCCTATGGCTTTGGTTCCTCTTTCATTTGTATTTTCCATTTCCTTTCCCTGGGCCAGATGTATGGATTTCCTTGTTGTGTCCAATGATGGAGTAGACTCTGGTGGAAACTCCTAGGACTAGCGGTAATCTCCTCGTTTTGTAGTGGTCTCAAAGGCTGAGAAGAACAAATTTTGATGTTTCACAGCCACTGGAAGAGTGTTAGAGAGGACAATTTGGGTGGCATTTTCACATATTTCTCCTTGATGGAGAATCCAGGGCAGGGACCTGGTACTACCAAGGCCAAATTGTATTTCTGCCCACTTTCTTCCTTGTGGCTTGGAAAAGTGGCCAAGATGAGTGCAGAGTTTTACTTTGGAACATGACTTCTGCATCCTAGGATGTCAGGGTTGAAAAGCCAGTAAAGATCATGTTGCCCAGTGTCTGATCAAAATCAATATTAGATGAAGTCTGCAGGAAAGAATAAGAGAAATTGTGTTATAGCAGAAATTGTTCCCTAGAATCTGAAACTTTTTACTGCCCTTTGAAACATCTATGACCATCCAGAATTGATGAACATTATAGAAATGGAGTGAGGGATCTTGTTAAAGGATAATAGTCTAACTTCTAACCCAATGCAAAAATCCCTTGGTTAAAGTGGAAAACATAAGATATATTGGTAATATTGGATTTTATGAAATTCTCATCTTAAAATATTGTTAACCCTAGGACCATAATAAGTGAGTCCTGCACTCCATTAGTCAGTCACCCCTTCTTGCAAGGTCCCAAGATAGAGGTCCGCACAGAGGCTGAAATAATATAAGACTTTAATACTAGCTAGGATTCAAGAATACACTCTAATAAAAACACTGACAGACTTGGTTGAATTCTACAGGGGACTATTTTATTTTAGTCAGCTTAGGTTTACTTAAGGGTCAATGATAGAACAAAGGAGGCCAAAGTGTCTATTCTCTCTTTGTCCACTCCAAACTCAAAATCAAGGTGCAAACCTTACCACTTTGCTGTGATAAAAGAACTTACACACCAGATAGAAGCAGATGAAAGCATAAGAATGGGTGTGTAGCCCATTGTCTAGCATTGGTGCATGGTGGGATAAAATTGTTGCTATTTTGATCCTGGCCTTTAATGTTTGAGGTTAAGGTTAAGTTGAACATGTAAAGATGGGTTTCTGCTTTATTTTAATTGTGATCTTAGCTATAACTCTGACTTGAATGATTTCTGCCTTTCCTCAGATGTTTGGGGGTGGTCAAATCCCATTTCATTGTCTCCAATCATTGTCACAGCCCTGTCCTTACCATCCCTTCAGACTTCACTACACTACAGACTAAGATAGTACTGAGTGCCAATCTCCCACTGGGAGGAAATATTTGGGTGTCAGTTTTGACTTTTTGAAGTTTAATGCTTTTCCATTTATTTTCCCTGTATCACTCTCAGTTCAAGTCAGGTATAGTTGATCCTCATTATTAAAGTTGATTACATATTTGCAAATTTGCCTACTCTCTAAAATTTGTTTGTAACCCTCAAATCAATACTCATGGCACACTTTCATGGACATGCACAGAACAGCAAAAACTTTGATTTGCTCAACATGCATGTTTCCAGCTGAGGTTGTATAAGGTCACATTCTGCCTCCCTGTTCTGGCTCTCATACTGTAAATAAATGCTCTTTTTCATGGTCTACTGACTGCCATGCTTTTTCACATTTTGTTGTGCTTTTTGGTGGCAATGTTGATGTTGAAAATCACCTCTAAGTGTAGTACTGAAGTGTTATCTGGTTTCCCTAAGTACATGAAGGCTGTGATGTGCCCTATGAAGGAAATAAACATTAGATATACACTATTCAGGCATGAATTATAGTGTTGTTGGCTGTGAGTTTAATGCTAATGAATAAACAATGTATGTTAAATACTCTGTCTTTAAAAAGTAACACTCAGAAAACAAAGTTATGTATTGATCAGTTGACAAAAATCATGTGACCAGAGACATTGAGGAACCTATTCCTGTATTTCCCCTAGGAGCAATGGTTTATTATATGCTAATTTAGTATTTGCAGCAACTTAATAGAACATAGATTGTAAGTATCAACTGTTATTATTTAATTAGTGTTAGCTATAATGATACATAAAAATACTAAAGATCCAATATGCCAGGGAAGGATGTGGGTATGTTATGTACTGTATTAGCAATGTCTTACAGTGAGAGAAATGGGAAAATGCTCCCTTCGTCTGGAACTTCTCTAACAAGCCAATAGAAATGCTTCATTTTCTAGTCAATTTCACTTGGATCATAACCTGCTTTTTTTCTCACCCCTAGCACTTTCCAAAAAATTGCTGGTTAATTAAAAAAATTGGCTCCACTATTAATGTATATATTTGCAATCTGAGGACCCATGGAGGAGAGCCACTCCACTCTTTCAGACAAGAATAGGTTGTTGGATTTTCTGTTAAATCTTGACATTGCAATAAATCTCTGAACATGCATTAGCCTGCATTAGATATTTAATACTGTTTTCATTTCTAATGCTAATCAATCATGGAAAAATGTGCTGTTTTAACTACTTAAAGACACTTAGATGAATAAAAAAAGCTTATTGATGGTTTATACAGAGACAGTTTATTGATACTTTGGTCAAATTCTGTTTGTAGGTTGGTTTGGCCATAATACTGCTATGGATGTGGAATCGAATTGACATGTAATTCTATTTCCTGACAGTGGTACCTGGGGTTAGATGAGATAGACCTTGAGCTCTGTCTCTTGGAGAGGAATGATGTGTGGTCTAATCAGCTGTGTACTTATCTTTGAAGCCCCCTCAGACCACTGTACTGTTGAATCACTTATGTCACACATGCAGCTGTTTGGGGCTACAGAAATCTTTATTATGTAATATCTTTGGTTATAATTTTTGTTTTCGTAAAAAGGGGGTTCTTAGTAGACTGTTTATGAAGCTTTCAAAATGTGTTAATAAAATTTGGCACTTAATGCACAGATACCAATAAAACCATTTTCCTCAGCCTGCTAATTCAATAGGAGACATTGCAGTCTCTTCTAATTGTGCATTCCAAGTGTCAAGACAAAATAGCAGTAAGAAATCAGTAAAATGTGAAGGTTTTCTCAGGCTCCTACTAAAGAGCCTAACCAGATGCACATTTCTTATTCCTTCTGATAAATAGATTCAGATTTGGTATGATTCAATGAACTAAAAAATATACTCTCTTTGGAGCTCTTCTCTGCCTGCTAATTGCATGATGCTTAACAGATCCTCTTTACACTACACCAAATAAGGGCTAGCTGGAAATCAAAACCTCCTTGCCAAGCACTTTGGGTTTTCCAAAAGAACTATAATGTTCCTTGAGATGCTGATTAATGGAAATGGGGAACTTTGTGGGTTGGGGATAAAGCCCCACAGATTGGTAGCCTATTGTCAGTGTTTATTATTTTTGACTCCAGTTTTGAAATATTTCCCCTGTCCATGGGACTGATCATAGGACTGGGGTTCCATACCAGTTGGAGAAATCCAAAAGGGAAGCACAGAATGTTAAGAAGCCCAGGTTTTACCCTCCATCCTGTGTTGCTCTGCTCCAAAATACAAAACCTAATTAGTGCATCCAGAGAAGCGTTAAATGGATTTCATGCAGTTTAATAAATGCTTTACGTGCTTTGTTGCCACTGCAAAATGTGTGGTTGAGTGAGGGTGGGAATCAGGAGAGGAAATGGTTGGTGTCAACACTTCTGCCACTGTTAATGCATTTTATGGTGAGTGCCAGAGGTGTGTGTTTTTAATGCAGGCTCTTCTTGTGTTCACCTAAGATTTGCTCCCTCTGGCTATTCTATCATTTTCCTGGACTTTTCCTGAAAGACCAAGTTTCCCAAGCTTAACTCATAATTGTTCCCACTTTGAATAATCAGAAATTGCCAGTGACTAATAGACAGTGAGTACTCACTGTGTAATGAGCACAGAATGGGACCCAGGAATCAGAAGGTATGCTTTTTGTCTCTAGAGAACTTATGCCCTTTTCAGAGGAGATAGAAAATGCAATACCTGATTTGCAGAGTAAGGCCATGGTCTGAAATTCAAAGTCCTCCATAATTTGCCTCATACTTAGTTACTTGTCTGTGAGACAGATCTCTCTTGTAGGCTGGTCTTTGTTGTCTTTTATGCCAGAGGTTGCTAAACTTTGCTGTGCAGTACAACCAGCTGGAGAGCATCTAAAACAAAACAACCAGTATTCAAGCTGCACCCTCTGTCAATACTTGGAGAACTTCAGCCTGCATCCCTCATCAGAGTCACCTGAAGGATGTGTTAAACTACAGATCTCTGGGCTTCACACCCAGAGTTTCTGAGTCATTAGTTCTGGATTTGACAATTTGTATTTATAAATGTTATTGCTAATGCTGCTAGTACAAAATCACACTTAAGGATACTTGTAATTTATCAATGAAATCAGAATCTTTATGGCCTTGGTATATTTTATAAATTCTTCTGATGGTTCCATTGTGTCACCAAGGTTAAGATACACCTTCCTCGCTAATTAATGCATATTCCAGAGGAAGATTATCATCCACAACAAATTTATTGGAATGTTTCCTATTATTTTATTCTTGTTCTCCAACTCAACTATAAAAGTCTGATGGCAGAAATTGTATCTTCTACTTTTCTGGAATCTCCCACAGTGCCTGATACAAACTTGGGAGGATAGATGGGAAGAGTTGGGGGTATTACCAACACTCTTGATCTCTTCATACTCCAGAAATCCAAAGGAACATCCTTTCCCTCTACTTGTGGACTCATAAATGCATTGCACAGCTTCCTTCTCTCCTTTTCCCTTGGGGATGGCACATTTTTCATGTTTACTTTTAAAGAAAGCAACTGTAGAGAGTACTATATTCATTGTCATAAAACCAGTATTCACATTCTGGGTCTGATATTTTTACTTATGTGATCTTGGGGACATTTCAATGGAATATTTTCAAGCTTCCATTTATTTATTTATAAAATAGGGATAAGGACAGACTTCAGGCTGTGAGCACGCAGATTACCATACCAATCTGTTAGTAATTTGCTTCTAGAATGATTCATAGGAAATAAAGAGGCCTGGTATCATACTTACTGTTTTTTTTTCATCAAATGTTCTGCCTTATAAGTAGCAAGCCTTTCTTTTAGAACCATAAATGTGTTTTAAGAAAGCAACAAGTTTGTATAGTTGTGAAATAAAGTCCTGATGAATAGGTGAGGGAGACAGTAAACCAAGAGAGTCAAGAATCCTCAACTCTTAAGGGAGGACCCTGCCTTCTGATATCTATTAAGAGCATTTGTGCTACTTAGTGTGATCCATTCAGAATCATCTGGGCTCTTCTTAAGAATGTAGACTCTCAGGAAATGTCCTAGGCCTCCTGAACCAGAATCTGCATTTTTCTAACAGCTCAGGTGATTCCTGATGCATATTAAAATTTAAGGAGTAAGATAAAAGAGTCTCTTAGAACTAGACTGGAAACTAGGAGACCTGACTTCATATTACTTTAGTTCCATCTGTACCTCAGTTTCTCCACATGGAAAAAGTGAGTAGAATATGTCCTGTTCTTTCAGTTGATGGAAATAGGAGATAAAAGGATTCTGGTAGAAAAGGTCTAGAGAACGAATGACCAAAAGATCCATCCTCTTCCTCTTTACCCACATCTTCTTTTGCAACTTTCTTGGATGCCCATCTCACTTCAGGCTGCTTTGAGGTTTGGCAGGTAAGATGTACCATTTGTGTCAACTCCAATTATGGGAAGCTGAAATTCTCTACAGATATTTAGTTCTCCTGGAATTCTGTATCACCTTTGCCTAAGCTGCATGGAGTAGAGACTCTCTTACCTGGACTTGCCTTTTAGGCAGGCTGGGTTTTAGGAATACAAGTGAGGAGAAGCCCACCAAGATGCCCTCTCCAGTTACTCAGTATGCCTGCCTTGGCAACTGGGAAAGCACAGAGGGAATGGGAGGGTTGTTGAACTCAGGTACTGTTACTGATAGTGCAAAATTAAAGAAAACACCTGTGGGGCTGCTGAATCACTTCCTGCTGCTACCCTGTGCTAATAAATGCTGCACTCAATAATCCAACAAATGCCTAATTCCTTCCACCCAACTGAGGCAGCACACACAGTTGCAATGCATAAAGCTGGCAAGTTATTAGTTCAGGACCTCTTAAAGAATCTCTTAAGATTGACTTGTTACTAGTCCACTAGGCCAATCAGTCAGCCTGGCTGTAATTTTCCTGAGTGTAGTGTAAGGAAGGTTCATGGATGAGGAGTGACTTTCTCTCTCTAAATGTCCTTCTTCGGTCAGCACGTCTCTGTACCCAAAATAGGCTCATGGAAGAACTCTGGAATTTCAGGAGCAAGAAAATCTTAAACCACAGCTGAAATACTGTAATGTGGGCCAGATGCCACAGCAGGGTCAAACAGCCAACAATGGTGAAATGAGATACAAGCAGGCCCTATGGATTTTTGTTGGAAAAGCAGGAAAGGGAAATGATAGTAAATTAAAAGGCAAGGCTCTCATTCTGAAAGGTCCTCTTCCTGCTGCTGAAGTTTATTGGGTGCTTTGGTTACCACCAGGATCTTGTGAGGCCCCAGCTGCTCAGCACAGAAGAGATGGACTCCCCTTCACCAGCAGATGGATTTGGTAACGGGATTCAGTGTGATGACAGGCTAGCTTTGTAATTTACTTCTTTCAGGGCAAAGCAACACTGCTTTCACTGCAAGCTTGAGAGCATTTGAGCAGATGAATGAAGGAGCCTGAAACCCAGCAAAGAGAATTGCTGGATTTCAGAAGGGAGGGAAGGGCTTCAAAGGAGCAGAAATCTATTCTGAGAAGAAAGGACATGTTTACCCCATATGCTCTCTGCTACATCACTACTTGATTCTCTTCTTGGCCTTAGCCACTAACTAAAGTTGTCTTGTTTATATGTTTGCCTAATTATTTGTTATCTATTTTTCCAACTAGAATGTGATGTTTGTAAGAGCTGGACACTTGTTTATAGCTATACTTTCAGAACTAGTCCAATGCCTGGCACATAGTAGGTATACAATAAATGTTCTGAATGAAGAAGTTAATTTTTTTATTATTTGGGACTGTTATTTGTAGTAATTCTGGTTTGGCAGCTTTCAGAACTAGCATTGTTATATTTTGGCAAATTGTAGGTAAGAGGTGCTTTCCTTCATGGGGAAAATAGCACATAAAATTATTTAAGCCCCTTTTTTTTCTCCCCAAAGAAGCTGTGTGGATGCTTCTTTTCTCCCTCAGTCCATCAGGACACTTGAAAAGGTACTTTGGGTTCCCTGGTACAAAGTTTTTAACAACCATTTATTAAGCACAATGTGCCTCCTTTCTACTAAGAGTAGGGGGATATAAGACAAATATCAGAGTTTCCTGCTCTCAAGTTTTTCATACTGTTTGCAAATAGACAATGAGTCCACTTGTGCATAAAGGCTATGATGGAGATGTGCATAAGTTATACCTGAGGGAAATACCTAGGACTTGAGAGGAGAATGGAGGAAAGTTTGTAATAGATTCCTGGGAGAAAGTATGCCTGTTCTGAGTCTTGAAGGGGAACAGGAATTGGCTATGGTTAATGATGACAGGCAGGGAAGGGTATTCCAAGAAGAGAGATGAGCATAATGATGCTACAGATGCAAGAACATGGTATGTTGGGAACTTCAGATGAGTAGACAAGTGGTAAGTCATGATAATGGATTGGTAGCCTGTCTATGAGCCTACAATAAACACAGGACTTAAGAAAAGCATTCTGAGGTGAAAAGGGGTTCCCAGATGAGAGATGGCTAGGGGAGTTCAGTGAATTCCAGTGATACATGGACAATTTAACCAAGAATCATTGATTTGTGTGTATATACTTGGATCATCTCTCCAAATGCAGCTTCTCACTCTTCAAGCTTATCTGCTGACCATCCTGTTGTTCATTTCTTTGAGAAAAATGAGGAAAGAACAAGAAGAATGAAGTAAACTCAACTATCTTCATAATTTCTGCATGAGCAGTCCTGTCTGAAACAGTTATTGAATTACAAATCTAAAATAAAATAGGGCTTCCAAATGATCCATGGGTTTCCATTATACAATTTTCACCTCATACCTTCATTTCCATAGTGGGTCATGAGGTATGTATCTTTGTGTATCCATATACATCTGCATGCTTATATGATCATCTCTTGAAGGACATGTGATACAAAAAGGCAATAGGACACATGATATGCTCTTTGATCCAAGGCACAGAGTAACTCTTCTCTCCCCCATGTTTCAATATGCCTTTTTGGACACAGAAGAAGTGAACAGCAATGCAGAAATCATATCTACAGAACTGACTTTCAATGTCAAAGATGAGATGATAAACAGGACTGAGATACATATATAGCTTGGCAGACAAAAACTATTGGTGGCCTGTCAGTCTGTGTTAGAAAGTTCCCACCATCACACTTATTTATTGATGTTTTTATTGTGCAAGTACTTATTATCAGATATTACCATGTCACAGAAATATACTTAGGAAAATAAATCAAGCATGTGACATCTCAGTAACCTTAAACTAAGGGTCCCAACAAAAACAGAATTTATGGATGAAAATATTTTCCTGATTGCCTCTGACTTCCTCTTTTGATTTTTGGATGCAGTTGCCAATTTGACTCCAGTAATTTCTGTCTTCTGGGTAATGGTCAATGTCTGTCTTCATTGTTCTTCTGTGATCCCCAGTGTTCAACTCATCAAATCTTTGGAATCACCAGGGACATTTTCAGCTATGGGCCTATGGGCCCCCCAAAATAGAATATTCACTAAGGGCTGCCATAGAAGCTTTCTGGTTCCCTTGTGGCTTGACATGAAATTTTAACACCTGAATGTGTCATTTTCTTTCTGTAAGTATTCTCATGCACCCAGAGCAGCCTCCTGCTCCACAGTCTTTGCAGACATCATTACAGCCTTAATGACTAACTGCAGCACCCATTTGTTCACCCAAAACACTCAGTGCATTTGGCACAGTGAACTACAATGATAACTTGATGCAACTGTTTACAGTGAAGGCAAGAAAAGGATATGTCTAAAACAACTGTGGAGTCCCATCTTTGAGGGTCTAATTCCTAAAACCACTTTTGAATACTAGCATGCCAGTTGTTTTGACAGAGAGAAATTTAACATAGGAATCAGTTAAATAGTGTAATAGTTTCCTAGAGCTGCTTTAACAAATACCAGAAACTAGATAACTTAAACAATAGAAACTTGTTTTTTCCCAGTTTTAAAGGTTAGATGTCCAAGATCAAAGGTGTTAGCAGAATAGGTTTCCTCTGAGGCCTCTGTCTTTTATTTGTTGATGGCTGCCTTCTCTCTCTATGGTATCACATGATCACCCCTTGGTCTGTGTGTTTGTGTCCGAATCCCCCCATTTTTTAATAAGTAGACCAATCATTGAAATGAAGGCCTACTCATCTGAACTCATTTTTACCTTAATTACCTCTTTAAATTCCCTGTCTCCAAATAGCCATCCCATGTTATCTATGGGTGATTTGTTTCAGGACCACAAGCTACCCTCTACAGGGATAACAAAATCTGTAGATGCTCAGGTGTCTTATATAAAATGGTATACAACGATGAAAACAGTTGGCCCTCTGCACCTAGGATTCCCAACCATGGATTGAGAATACTGTTTTTAATTTAGAGTCGGGGTACAGAGTTATTGAAACAAACCTCTGTGTAAGTGGACCTATGCAGTTCCAACCAATGTTATTCAAGGGTCAATTGAATAGTCATATTCGAGGTACTGGGGGCTAGGACTTCAACCTATGAATTTATAAGGGACACAATTCAGCTCACGGCAAACAAATATCAGAGGACTAAAAAGGCAAGGAGGGAATATTTAAATGACAGAGATAGTAACTCTAAGAAGGATCTACCCTACCCTTAGGACAGGGGGAATGAAAGAAAAAGATTAGAGTTAAGAGAACCTAGAAACTTAGATAAGGGGCCTGGCAAATTGGGACCAGCCCTCTAAGGAGCTGGTGCTAGTGGCTGGTGCTGACGTCTACGATGAGGGTACGATGAGACTGGTGTATGACAGCCTGGGAAAAACTGGAAGGAACATATCCTTTCCCTTCCTCAGCCTTCCAATCATGCTTTATTGCCCTCTCTAGTTGGAACCCACAAGTTGTCCAGTGGAAAAGGAGAATGCAATCTGCATTTCACAGCCCCAGCATTATAGGGCATGCTATTAAAGGATAGATTTGAGCTGAGAGACAATAATTTAATGATCAGTATACTTTATTCAGCTTCTTTTAACTCATAGCCTGCTCTATAGCCTTGCTTTTATTACTTAGCAGCATATGAAAAATTATTAATGACCATACTCTTCCAGAGCATGAATTCTAATGGCTACATAGGGGTATATCATAATTTACTAGCCAACTTCCTATTCTTAGTCATTAGGTGTTTTAATATTTTGTTGCTCTTTTAAACAGTAATGCAGTCTGCTAAATTTAAGCACATATCCTTAAATAATCTCTTCAGATAGATTTTTTAGAAGTATAATTAGTAAAGCTTAAAAAATATCCTTAAGGTAAAATCCCACTCTTTGAAGCTACACAAAATATGAACTATGTATGTTTTCTTTTATTTGGAATATAAAAGTGTAAGCTTATACTGTCCTAAAACATTGGGTATAGGAGAGAGTTTAAATATTATCCAGTGAATGTGAGCAGTAAGAATGGGAATATAGTTATGTCAGAGTGTAAGGCAACCCTCCCTGTGAGAAAGCATTTGAAGGTGAGGGGGATATTAATAATAACATCTGCCTCAGTTGGTGGAGGCACCATGTAGTTACTGATTTAATGCAATTATATTCTAGTAGAATTAATTTTGTAAAGCATTTGCTTAAGTAATCCAAATTTACTTGGTGCTTATGGTTGGACAAAGGAGCAGGCAGGGTTTGTATCAGTATTTATGGAGTGTAGCCTTGTAGGAACTATGCTGGCAAAAGGACATTGTTATAAACCTATAGTGATGGTGTGCTTTTAGTTCCATCTTTAGTTTCTGAATTTCAGCCTTCATAATTAAAAATTCACATAATAAAATATTGGTCTGAGACAATTTTATCTTTCTCCTGTGGTGCCCTGATTTTCTGATGTATGACTCTGTCAGTCTTCTGTGGAGGATAAACTTCCGGATGGTTCTGAATCAGAAGTTTGAAGCCCATCTTCCTGATGGAGATCTGGCATGCAAGCTTGGGTGTGACCTTCTGAAAATCTCAAACCAAGCCTTGCTGGTTCCCTGACAACAATTCTGAGAAAGTCACTATCCCTTGTGCTGGTTTCCTGGTGCTGGGGTATGCTCAGCTTTATAAGGCTAAATAAATTGATAAATTCAGCTGATTCAGAGCGTTTACATAATCTTTCCAATGTCAACAGTCATTTAAATTATCCTAACTTTATACTGAATCTCAAAAATCCAATTACTAGCTAATAATAATTGTCAGTTTTACTTTAAACCTTTAATGATAGGTCACAAGGGACGTGTAGCAGCAGGATTAAATCGCAGCAGGACTGTAGCTATGCCCAGCCTTAAATTACTTGCCTCTTATCTCTGGCTAACAGAGCCACTATATGTTTTGTCACCATTTTTGCTAAATAGAATAAATGTCACCAAAATTAATTTCATCCCCCTTAAATTAGCTTCTTAGTGTGATTTTTCACTTCAGTCAAAATTTATTTCTTCAAGAATTTAATTTCCTCCTTCATTTCTTTTATTTGAGACAGTGAGACTGTTCCGGAGCAAACGTCTTTTAATCACTGGTTGGCAAGTTTTGAGGCCTACTTTTCATTAATAATTGCTGACCCTTTAGAAAGAGTGTTGGAGGCTATCTTCTGTTATACTTAAACTATTGTATGCCTTGAAGTAGAGTAGACTGGAATCTTTCTGAAGAGTTGCAGAGAAAGTTCTGATCCTTGCACAGACCAGGGAAGACAAAGAAAACATTTTTTTTCACATGACAGATAATTCATCAAGGAGTTTGTAATTAGGTAGTTTAGTCATATTTACTACTTTTAAATCAGTTTCAAGCATATACCTCTGACAATAGCTATCCTTCAAGTAAAGTATATATTTGAAAAAACAGGAGGGATTTTAAAGTTGAACATCAATGGAAGTCCCAAGGCATCAAAATGGTGAGGGGAGGGGCTGTTAAAAAAGGAGAGAGAGAGAAAGATCTCCATTTCCAGAAAGGCATCATGAGAAGCTCTGTAACTTGCCTTCCAGAAAAACAAGCATAACTGGTGAAGATTATGAAAAAAAAATCAAATCATTTAATGTCTGGATATTATCTTATGAGAATACAACAAATGAAAAAAATATTTTCTGAGAATGTCCATGAGAGATTGAGCAAAAAGTAAAAGTACTCATGGACATGGACAACAATATGGTGATTGCTGGGAGTGGGGTAGGGAGGGAGGCATAAGGGGACTAGATGGCGATAGAAAAAAATACAATAAAGATTAAATTTAAAAAACTTAAAAGGAACACTGATATTCTGTGGCACTTGAACTATGACTCAATCCCTTCCCCCTCCCCATCTTAGTTGACTGGAAACTGCACCCCAACCAAGTATGGCCAAAAGGCAGGGTTTCTTTTCTCTTCAGTCCCAAGTCAGGGGATATAGTTTCTTACCAAGAGAGTCAGGCTGTCAGCATTTCTTATTCCCTCCAACTACAAGTTGTAGAGGTTAAAATCTTTGTGAGTGCAACCATAACTTTGGGGGCTCCTTTCTCTACCCAGTCTCTATTCATAGGGTAGGGGCTTTCCCCAAGTGAAAAAAGCTGGTAACACGGGATCCATCAATTGATGGACATTTGAGTTGCTTCCACTTTGGGGAGCCATTAAGAATGATGCTATAAACATTTGTACACAAAATTTTTTTAAATGGACATATGTTTTCAGTTCTCCTGGGTATATAGTTAGTAGTGAAACATAAGTAATCCCATATTTAAGCTTTTAAGAAACTACCAGATTGTTTTTCAAAACAACTTCACCATATACTTCCAACAGCAGTGTATGAGGGTTTCAGTTCCTCCACATCCTGGCCTACACTTGTTATTGTCTGTTGTTTTCACGCCTGCCCAAGTTTGATTGTAGGATGAAAGTTCTACACTGGGAGAAGCAAACTAAAAGGCAGGGGCCTACTGTGCCCTATCCAGTGCTTGGAACAGTGACTTAGACATTTTTCCCAAGAAGAGAGGTAGTCTGCAAGAGCAAAGAGCTCTAAAACTTTCCCCAAAGGAACTGACTTAGTTTGAAACAGACTATGGGGAAGTTCATGACTAAGGGCACTTTTATAAAAACTGGAGATTTGGGTAGTAAGCAATTATGAAGAAGCTAATAATTCTATAAGAGCACAAAGCTAAATGCAAAGCCAGTAAATTTACCAAAGAACTATAAGAAAGAGATAGCTAATAAGAACTCTTCTGGATTCACACAAACCTTAAAGACTAATCTCAAAAACTACTGCTACCCATGTACAATTCAGTGACATTAATTATGCTCACAATATTGTGCAATCATTACCATTATCTATTTTCAGAACTTTTCCCCGCCCCAAGGAGAAAATCTGTAACCATTAAGCAATAACTTCTCACTCCCTCTACCCCATGGGGAACAACTAACTTCTCATCAGAAACAATGGAAGTCAAAAGCCAGTAAGATGACATATTGAAAGTGGTGAAAGAAAATAGTTGTCAAACAAGAATCTTATATTAGTCAAAACTATCTTTCAAATATTAATATGAGATAAATATATTTATTGTTTATAAAACAAAAAATGAGAGTGTATGTTGCTATCAGAGATGTCTTATGAAAATACTAATGTTTTTCTTGATGAAAGCAAAGACCCAGTCTAGACATTAATTTAAAATCACATTTAAAAAAAAGAACATAGCACATATAGTTATATAAAAATAAAAATAATATAAATTCATATTTCTTCTCTTAACTGGTTTATAAAAGCATTTCTATATACTTGCAATTAACAATATGAACATGAAATTTAAAAAAATTCTATCTGTAGTAGCATGGATGTGAGGATGGCACTACTCCTCCAAAGTCATCTTACAGATCCAATGCAATTTACTTTCTAATTTCAAAACATAAAGCTACAATAATCAAAACAATGTGGTACTGGCACATATTTACATATAGATGAATGAAATAGAATTGAGAGCCTGGAATTAAATAATCACATTTACAGTCAACTGATATTTGATAAGGGTGTCAATGCAATTCAATAGGAAAATAATAGTCATTTCAATGAATGGTGCTGGGTAATTGGATAGTCACATAAAACAGAATGAAGTAGGACCCCTACCAAGATTAACTCAAAATGGACCAAATACCTAAAAATGTAAAACTCTTAGAAGTTAACATAGGTGTAAATCTTTGTAACCTTACATTAGGCAATGGTTTCCTAAATATGAAACCAAAATTACACAAACTAAAAAGTAAAATGAATAAACTGGACTTTATCAGATTTAAAAATGTGTATTCTTCAAAGAACACCATAAAAATGTGAAAAGACAATTCACAGGATGGGGGAAGATTTTTGCAAATCATATTTCTGATAAAGATCTTATATTCAGCAAGAGCATTTACCACTCAATAATAAAGTTTAAAAACTCAAAAAGGCAATTTATTATTGCATAATAATTCAATAGGAAAATAATAGTCATTTCAATGAATGGTGCTGGGTAATTGGATAGTCACATAAAACAGAATGAAGAAAGACCCCTACTTCATTATTGCATTATTGCATTATTGCATTATTGTAAAAATGGAAAAAAGATCTGATAAATATTTTTTCTAAGAAGGTATACAAATGATCAATAAGCACACAACCAAGTGTTTAATGTCATTAGCTATCAGAAAAAATGCAAATCAAAATCTCAGAGATACTACTTTATACCCACAAGAACAGTTATCATCAAAAAAGGCAGACAGTAACAAGTGTAGACGAGGATGTGGAGGAACTGGAATCCTCATACACTGCTGTTGGAAATATAAAATGGTGAAGCTGTTTTGTAAAACAATCTGGTAGTTTTTCAAAAGGTTAAACATAGGGTTACCATATGACCTAGCAATTTCACTACTATGTATATACCCAGGAGAACTGAAAACATATGTCTACTTAAAACATTTGTGCATGAATGTTTATAGCATTATTCTTTTTTGTCTGATTATAAAATATATATATATATAAATGTTTATTTTTTAAGTATATTTTATTGATTATGCAATTACAGTTTACCCAATTTTTCCTGTTTTATCCCCCCTCCACACTGCACTTCCCAACCTTCCAACATCTCCCCTTAGTTCATGTCCATGGGTTGTACATATAAGTTCTTTGAGTTCTCTGTTTCCTATACCATTTTTGACCCCTCCCCATCTATTTTATGCCTACCAATTATGCTTCTTCTTCTCTGTAGCCCTATTCCTCCCCTCCCCCTTCCCACTGAAAACCCTCCACGTGATGTCCATTTCTCTGATTCTGTTCCTCTTCTAGTTGTTTGCTTAGTATTTATTCTTTGTATTTCTTCCTTTTTTTGGTTCATTTGTTGATATTTGTGAGTATGTTGTCATTTTACTGTTCATATTTTTGATCTTCCTTTTCTTAGATAAGTCCCTTTAACATTTCATATAATAATGGCTTGGTGATGATGAACTCCTTTAACTTGATCTTATCTGAGAAGCACTTTATCTGCCCTTCCATTCTAAATGATAGCTTTTCTGGATAGAGTAATCTTGGATATAGGTCCTTGCCTTTCATGACTTTGAATACTTCTTTCTAGTCCCTTCTTGCCTGTAAGGTTTCTTTTGAGAAAACAGCTGATAGCTTTATGGGCAATCCTTTGTAAGTAACTCTTTCCTTTCCTCTTGATGCTTTTAAGATTTCGCTTTGTCTTTAATCTTGGCTAATTTAATGATGATGTGCCTTGGTATGTTCCTCTTTGGGTCCAACTTCTTTGGGACTCTTTGGGCTTCCTGGATTTCCTGGAAGTCTATTGCCTTCACCAGATTGGGTAAGTTTCCCTTCATTATTTGTTCAAATAAGTTTTCAATTTCTTGCTGTTGTTCTTCTCCTTCTGGCACCCCTGTAATTCGGATATTGGAATGTTTCAGGTTGTCCCAGAGGTTTATAAGACTTTTCACTTCTTTGAATTCTTGTTTCTTCATTTTGTTCCAGTTGGATATTTATTTCTTCCTTTTGTTCCAAATCGTTGCTTTGAGTCCTGGTTTCCTTCCTGTCATTGTTGGTTGCCTCAATATGTTGCTTTATTTCATTTTGGGTATCTTTCATTTATTCTTTCATTTTTCAACCAAGCTCAATCAGTTCTGTGAACATTTTGATTACCAGGGCTTTACAGTCTCCATCAGATAGGTTGGCTATCTCCTCATCGCTTAGCTCTCTTTCTGAGGTTTTGCTCTGTTCTTTCATCTGGGCCCTATTTCTTTATTCCAGGCCACTGTTAAGTTGTAAGGGGGCAGGGCCTTAGGTATTCAACTGGGCAGGGCAAACCTCCTTGCTGCACTGCAGTGCTACCTGTGGGGGAAGAGCCAGAGAGGGAACAACACAGCTCGTCTGCTTATCTCTAGGCCACTTTTCACCAAGCTCTTGTGTGAGACTGGGAGTTTCTCCCACCAGGGCAACTTCCATAGTCCACAGCCACCTCTGAATCTCAGTTTCCCCTTAAGTCAGCCTCTCCCGCACAGCCTGCTGCCTCGCCACAGCCAGCCCCACCCCCATGGTCCACAGCCTCACCAGAGTTTCTCTTCATCTGCTGCCTTACCAGTCTGGTTGTTCTGTTTGACTATTCTTTAATTCCTAGGTTGTCAGAGTTCCATGCAGTTTGATTTTCTGGCACTTCTCGTTGTTTATTGATTTTAGATTGGTTGTTATCCTCCTTTTGGTTGTACAAGGAAGCAAAGGGTTTCTACCTACACCTCCATCTTGGCTAGAACTCCTATATAGCATCATTCTTAATGACCAAAAAAAGTGGGCATAACTCAAATGCCCATCAATCAATGGATTGGTAAATAAAATATAGTATTCATAAGTGGAACCTTTGGCAATTAAAAGAAGTAAAGTACTAATGTATGCTACAACCTGGATGAACTTCAGAAATGTTATTCTAAGTGAAAGAACCCAGTTACAAAAATGAATAAATAACCACAGAAGGAAGTGGTTGACTAACACTGAGGGAGTTAAAGGGAAGTATAAGGAATGACTACTAATAAGATTTCTTTTTTGGTTGATGAAGATGTTCTCAAATTAAGTTGATAATTGCATAACTGAATACTCAGCATTTGAACATATACTTTAAAATAGTGAATTTTGTGCTATGTTTATTATATCCCAATAAATTTTATTTTTTTAAACTAAATGATATAAAGATACATGGACTTAATCTTACCTTTGCATTTTCTGCCAGTATGACTTTAGGCAGTTTGCTTATTTGTGGGCCTTAGTTTTATTTAATCAATAAGGCAATCTCTTGGACAAAAAAAAAAAAAAATTAAAGGTTACACTTGGCAATATAGGGCATGGGCTTAGGGCTTACTATGATCAAGAATGCTCCTCCCATGCAGGGCCAGCTGCATAGGTGTACAACCTGTGCAGTCACACAGGGCCCCATGCCTAGAAGGACCAATGCTTGTTTTAATTTTCTCCTCTTACCATCTTGAAATCGTTAAGTTTTGAGCAAGGAGTCCTGCATTTTTATTTTTCACTGGGACCCACGAATTATGTTACCAATTCTGATTTCACAGATAGAAGAAGGGCCTGGTTATCCTCCAACATCCTGCACTCCACAGGGCAATCCAATGAATAATTTCCCTGTCCAAAATGCCCTTACGAGAAACACTGATTGCTAAGGAAAGGCTGAACTCTGAGACGCAGTGATTTTTAACTTGTAGCCTACTAAAAACTAATCTGAAACTTTCAAGAATAGTATGCGTTGTTCAAGAAAGTTACTTTGATTTATTTCATGTACGTAAAAGTGTGGAGGGTCTAAAGCATTTTGGGGTTTGATCCCTCATTTTGTTCTTTGAGAGTGATAACATACTCTTGATGAACCATATATGCTTAGACCTGCTTTTCTTCCATTAACTGGCCATCAAAATTTAAATAATTATAGCATCAACTTGTTTTATTTTTGGTATTAGGAGAGTCTTTAAGAAACTGCCAGTTCAGTAGCCTCCTTGTAATTAGAAAATTTCTGATGAACCATGCAGTTCTAAGCTAATCATTTTACTTACATTATTACATCTAGATTTCCCATAAATTCTTTAGGTTGCTTATGATTATCCTAATTTTATAGATGAGGAAACAATCTCAGAGATTGAGATCTTTTTTTGACTTCTCAAGTGCCATTAGATGAAGTCTGAAATTCATGTGTAGCTCTTTTTTTTGTTGTTGACTTTCCCCCCAATATATTAGGTATTACTAGAAGAATTAGTGTAGGAAGCCATTTGTATATAATACTGTTATATACTTATATTATTATAAAACCATACAGTGGTGTTATTTTCATGCTGCACTAAGATTTATTGTATATCTAAGTTGGGTATTTAATACTCTACATGAGACAAAAAATACTGAATTGGAAAGTGAAAAAAATCAATAATTTCTAGAGTCATGCAATGTTAGAGCTGGAAGAAACTTCAAAGGATTCCCATGCCAACCCATGCATTTTACAGATGTTGAAACTGAGTTCTTAGGTGGGTTTAATATATAACTAATGTCACATAATTGATAGACGTTAGTGACAAAGCCAGAAATATAATTTGTGAATTAAGGGCGACTTCTAGATTCATTAGTCTCTCCAAACATTGCTTTGGCACTCTTTAGTCAGTTTTATCTTGTCCAGATGAAAAAAGAAAGACAACTGATTTAATGGTTTAACAGATTTCTTCTTCAATGGAAATGACTTGCATTGGGTTTAAACAGCCTGTGGATATCCTATATGTGTGAGTTATGGTATTTTGAGGCTTCTTTAACTCAACATAGAATTGTCCTCTTAAAGAGAACTTCAACTTACATAGCAGAACATAGTGAAAAATAATTTATCAAAAAGTTCAAAAAGTAGGTTATAGACAATTCATGTGAGTTGAAGAACAAGAAGTTCTATCACCAGGGTAGTGACTTAATGGTAGGAATAATAGGGATGAAATTAGAAATGAAGCATTTAGAAAGGTTATTGGAGATATTTTAATTTATATATCTGGAGCACTTTAAAATTTAGAAATGCTTACCTATAGCTTACTAGTCTTAACTTCTGGGGTCCATCAAGATACAAAAATGGGAAATTTAATATATTAATATGTATCATGAGGACTTCTTGTTATCCTCCCCTTTTAATAACTCTATTATATTAAATGATATTAAAACCAGAGAGTAAAAACTTGTTGATGTTTTATTCTATGACACACTTTTTTTTAACTCTACAGGACACATCTCTGACCCTGTGTTCAATTCCAGGTGAATAGCCCTGATATGTTCAGCCCTAGGATTCTTTCTTGGGCACCAGCAAAGGACAGCTAAGACTTTGAAGTTAGATATCTGAATAAAGGGAAATTTATTCTTACTAACATGGAAATTTTCTTCCTAAAGCTATGATTACATATAAGACAGTTATTATCAGAATATGGTTTATGGTCCAGCTGCATCATGTCCCCCTGTGAAGGATGTTAAATGTGTATACTTCAAGGCCATAGCATTGCCTCTTAATCTTGATCTCTAGATTTGCATCTGTATTTCTATGCATACTAAAGCTTTAAGATGTTATTATAGGTGGTAGTGGATCAGTGAGACATCAAAGTCCAGAAGGATGATTAAATTATTATAATATTGTAAGCCTATAACTGTAAGCATTATATTATAATGATTATAATATTGTAATATTGTACTTACAAATATTGTAATATTGTAAGATACTGGGGGCTTATAGTCAGGTCAATAGAAAATAAAGGGGAAATGAAAGAGAGATTTTAGTGATAATACTGAGGGCATTTGGGAACTGATTTTCTCTGAAGAATGAAGAGGAAATGCATTAAAAAGTGTCTCAGAGGAAGGATTTTTGATTCATGTGAGAATGATCCTACTAGTTGAGAGAATACCAAAGTCTGCTCTAGGAGGTATATTGAGAATGGATTTGAGTGTGGGGATTTAAGATACTTCTGGCATGTCTTCATGAACCTATTATGGAGCTCTTCAGAACCTATTATGGTTGAGGTAGGGTGTGTTTAAGAGACATCTTCTAATAATTTACAATCTGTTATGGAAATAAGAAATGGGGAAAAATAACAAGTAAAGTAATAATTTGTCAAACTCTTTCTATATGCCGCAACCCTATAAAGTAGGCAATGTAAAAACCTACCTTTTCAGATGAGGAAACTAATACATAGAGGGTTTAAGCAATTTCCCAAGATTGCCTGGCTACTAAGAGATAGAGTTGGGCTTCAAAACTGTGCTCCAGACTCTATGCTCTTATTCTGTTCATGGTTACCACATTCATGGTAACTTAACTTTTCTAGCCATCAGTTTCCTCCTTTCTAAAATAAGGAAATTATCTAGTAGGATGTATCAGATAACAATGATACCATACATGAAAGGTCTAGAAAAAGTAGGTGCTCAAATTACATGAGTAACCTTTCCTTACACCAAGTGATCTGGATTAAAAAATGCTATAGAAAAACTAACATCAGGTCCTAGTTTCTAAACTTTTACTTAGTTTTGATGATCTCCATGGGGCTTCATTAAAAATTCCTGACACTAGAAGACAAATTTCTCTTTTCTACAGATTTAAAAAAATGTTGTTGAAATCCAGTATACTGCATAGATCTGCAATATACAGTTCAATAAAATCTGACATATGTATATACCCATGAAACTTTCACCACAATCAAGATGCTGAGCATGTCCATCATCCCCAAATTTTCCTTGCACCCCTTAGAAATCTCTTGCTTCTGTTTTTAAGCAATTTATAATCTAATTTCTTCCAATATCTATCATTTCATATTTTCTTAATGTTATATAAATTAAATCATACAGTATGTGCTGTTTTTGGTCTGGCTTCTTCACTCAGCATAATTCATCAAGAACATGTATAAAGGACACAGGGAGAAGGCCAAAGGTGGGTAGGATTGATGGTGGGTGGTGGGAATGGCTGGAGTTGGAGGAAGTGGTGGAAAAAAACAAAATGAGGTAATGGATATTTAACTAGACTTACTGTGATGATAATTTTGTAATATATACAAATATTGAATCATTATGCTGTATACCTGAAACTAATGTTAATTATACCTCAATAACAATTATAAGAAAGAGAATAAAATAATAAAATAAAATAAAAGCCAGTAGGACAGAGGACCCAAATAGAAAGTGAAAGCAAGGAAACTTGAAAGCAAGAAAACTAGAAAGTGAAAAAGGAAGGTAGCACACCAGCATCATTCTCTATCCCCTTCCTTCAGGCATGTTTTCATTCCCTCTCTTTCTCCTAAACTCCAAGAGCCCTTCTTTTTCCCTACAAAGAAGGGGAAGTGTTTCCTGAGCCCACTTCTTCTACAGCTCACTCCTACCACTCTGATTTTCTAAATAAACTTTTTTGTTTAGTTTGAAAAAATAAATAATTATTTTTTAGATCCAATTATGGTACATATATTAATAGTTTATTTTAAATGGTTATTGCTGACTAATATTCTATTCTACAGATATGCAATAATTTATTTATTGATTTACATCAAATAAACATTTAATCAGTTCAATTTTAACTTGATTTCAAATAAGGTAGTTATACACACTTTTGGATGAATGCTTTTATATGACAAAGGTATGCTTAACTTTTAAATAAACTGCTAACCTATTTTCCAAAGGCATTGTATCATTCTATTTTTCCAGTTGCTTCAAATCCTTACCAATACTTAGTATAGTCAATCTTTTAATCATAGCCATTTTAAAAGTAATGGCTTTTCACTGTGGCTTTAATTTATATTTTTCTAGTGGCAAATGATGTTGAGTTCTCTTTTCATGTGCTTATTTGCCACTCACATAATCTACTTTAGTGAAAGGTCTGTTTTACATCATTTCCCTATTTTTTTTGGTTGGGTTGTATTTCCATTAATGAGTTTTAAGGGTATCCTGTATACTCTGGACATTAAGTCCTTTATTAGATATATGTTTGGCAAATATTTTCTGTAAGGCTGTAGTTGATTATTTTTCTAAAATTTCATAACAGTGTCTTTTGAAGAATAAAAGTGTATAACCTTAAAAAAGTCTAATTTATTGATTTTCTCTGTTACAGTTTTTGCCTTCGGAGTCATATTTAAGACATTTCTGCCAAACCCAAGGTTAATAGAAATTTTACAGTTTCTTTTCCTAGAGGTTTTATAGTATTAGTTCTTGCATTTATATTTATGATCTCTTTCCAGTTAATTTTTGTATCAACTGTGAGATAATATTTTTTTTTTGTTCATGACTAGCTGATTGTTCCAGCACCATCATCATCTGTTTAAGATATGATTCTTTGTTCATTGAATTGCCTTGACATTTTTATAAAAAAATAAATCAAATACATGTGGGTATATTTCTGGACGTTCTGTTTTGTTTCATTGATCTATTTGTCTATCTTGATATCAATACTACACAGTCTTGATTTCTGTAGCTTTATATTACATTAAGTCTTAAATATAAATCAGGTAGACTAAGTTTTCCAAAGTTCTAGCTATTTTAAAAAAGTTATGTATAAACTTTAGAATTAATTTGTGAGTTCATAAAAGAAAATTCTCTTGGTATTTTTATTGGAGTCCTCTTAAGCCTATAGATCAACTTGAATATCATTGAAATATTAATGATATTCATCCTTCCAATTTACTTACATAGAATATTTCTTATTTATTCAGGTATTATTTAATTATCCTCAGCAATGCTTTGTAGGTTTTAGTTTATAGGTTGATCTCTTAGCAGAAATTGAATTAAACTTTCAATTTCTGATTATTTGTTGCTTTTATATGTAAATTCAAGTAATATTTCTGTATCAATCTTGAATCCTGCTACCTATTTTTAAAAACCTTTTTGTTTCAATAGCTATAGTTCTACATTCTGTGCGATTTTCTATATGATCATGTCTTTAGCAAATAATAGTCATCCTATTTATTCCTTTCCAATATGATTGCCTTTTTTTGTTTTTTTTCCTTTATTATGCTGGTTAGAACATTCAGTAAAATGCTAACTAGTACTGATTAAAGTAGCCATCCTTTGTTCCTGATCTTAGGAAGGGTTTTAACTAAAAATTAATTTTTATTTAATATATACAAGGGGGACCCAAAAAGCGGAATTTATTTATTAAAAAATTGTGTGTTTGTTCTTAAGTGTTCAAGCTTCAAAGCACTCTCCATTTGATGCAATACACCTATCAAGATGTTTTTCCACTGCTCAAAACAGTTTTTGAACACATTGATTTTGAGTGCTTCTGCAGTTTTTAATTTCACCTCTTCCTCATCCGCAAAACGTTTCCCTTTGGGGACTTTTTTCATCCAGGGAAACAAAAAAAAAAGAGTCACTCAGGGAGATATTGGGTAAATAGGGAGGGAAAGGGCATGGCTTTTTGTTTAAAACTGCTGAATTCTCAGTACTGTGTGTGGGCAGGTGTGCTCATAAATCACCCATCATAAAATGGGCAAACACACTGAAAGAGTCTTCAAATTCTCACTGGCACACTGATACAGATACGTTCTTAGAACACTCATCTAATGGGAAGCCTGTGCTACAAGGGCCCGCCCAACAGAAGATAATTCCATTTTGGGAGCTCCCTTCTTATTCAGACTTTACATTTCTTTTTTGGATAGACTTATTTTGTATCTTTCAAGGAATTTCTCCACTTCATCTGTTGTCAAAATTATTGAAATAAAATTGTTCACAAAATTCCTTTATTATCTTTTTAATTTTTGTAGAATCAAATATTGATGGTACTCCTTTCATTCCTGATGTTGGTAATTTGCTTTCTATCATATTTTTCTGACTAATCTATGATTTTTTTATAATTAAGTCTGACTAGGCATATGGTTTTATTGATCATTTCCAAGGCAATCTTTGTTTTGTTTTTTTTGTTTTTTTCCTCAATTTTGTTGATATTTATTTTTATTTTATTATTACTTCTCACTGCTTAGTTTGTGTTTAATTTACTCTTTTTTAAAGTTTGTAGAAGTTGATGTCATTGACTTGAAACTTTTTTCTAACATTGCTTTTAGTGCTATAAAATTTGCTCTAAGTTATGCCTCAGTTGTATCCCCAAAATTTTGTGGTTTAATTTTTAATTAGTTTTAAATACTTTCTAATTTCAATATTGACTTTTTTTTTACATTATAACCTTACTTAATATTTTGTTTCAAAGTTTGGGGGGGTTACAGGTAACTATTATTGACTTCTAATTTAATTCAATTTTTTGCTGAAAAATACACTTTTTCTCTGCATCTTTTAATAAACACCTTTCATTTTATAAATATTTTTAATTTTAATAAGTTCCAAGATGTCCATTTTTTTCTTATGAATTTTTCTTTTGTCTTAACTGTAAGAAGTCTTGCCTAGCTCTTGATTCCAAAGATCTTTTGTGGAAGTTTTAAGTTTTTATGTTTTACATTTAAATTGATGATCTCTGTGTTAAATAAAGTATGAGATTTAGGTTAGATTGAAGTTCTTTTTTGGGGAGCATTGGCTAATGAAGGTCCAGTTGTTCCCAGCACCATTTAGGATTTATTGTAAATACTCTTCTTCCTCTATTGAATTGTTTTGCTTGTTTGTCAAAATTAATTGATCATATTTGTATGGATCTTTTTCTGGGTTCTCTATACTGTTCCAATGATCAATCTATCTCTTCACCAGTATAGGCACACCTTGTCTCACTGCACTTCACTTTATTGCACCTCACAGATGTTGTGTTTTTACAACTTAAAGGCAAGACTCTCCCTCAGCAAAAAAATTCCCACCTGCTTTATAGTGGTACTCACTTTATTGTGATAGTCGCTTTGTTGCAATAGTCTGGAACCAAACCCACAATATCTCTGAGGTACTATCTTAATTAATACACTATATAATAAACCTTAACATTCAAAAGAATGATTTCCCCCATTTTATTCATTTCAAAGTTGTTTTGGCTATTCTAGCTCCTTTACCTTTCCATATAAATATTAGAATAGGCTTGTCTATGCCTATAAAAAATGTATTTAGATTTTAATAGGCATTTCATGAAACCTATAGATCAATTTAGGAAGAACTGATATCTACTATGATGAGTTTTCAAATCCATGAACATGATATACCTCTCCAAGTGCTTAGGTCTTTTAAAAATTATTTTTTCTGACACTTTCTAATTTTCATTATAAAGATCCTATACCTGCTTTATTAGATTTATAACTAAGAGTTTGATATTTTTTTAGCAATTTGTAAATGATATTGCATTATTTATTTCATTTACTTATCCACTTTAAGTATATAGAAAATGCAATTGATTTTTGTGTGCTAATCTTGTATCCTAACATCTTACTGAATTCATTTAATAGTTCTAGGAGTTATTTTGTAGATTCCCTGGGGTTTTCTATATAGACAGCCAAGTTCTCTGCAAATAAAAATGGTTTTATTTCTTCTTTACTGATGTGTATGCCTTTAATTTCTTTTTTCTTGACTTGCTATTTTTTTAAGAAATTAGATTGCAACCCTTATATAATTCATATATTTAAGTTAGGTAGTAATTATTGAAACAATATAAACATAAAAAAGAAAACATATAATTCACAGAACTTAATACAAGTGTATATAAATGATTCTTAGATTTTATTACATTTCATCATGGTACATATACTGGCATTTTATCACCATTCCTGCATTTTATAAACAGTTATGGTCCAGAAAATGAAATTTTCTTTTCTTTTTTCTTTTAGGCCTTTTTTGAAAGTTTCTTGTTCTCTGCTCAGGTTTTTGTTTCACCTTTATTTCTTAATTTTTTCTTATTCCCATCCCTCCCCTCATTTCCCCTCTGGCAACTATCAGTTTGTTTTCTTTATCTATGGGTCTGTTTCTGTTTTGTTTTGCTTATTCATTTGTTTTAGTTTCACATATAAGTGAAATTATGTGGTATTTGTCTTTCTCTGTCTGACTTATTTCACTTAACATAATACCATTTAGGCCCATCCATGTTGTTGCAAATGGTAAGATTTTTATTGCTGAATAATAATCATGTATATATCATACCTTACATAATTATTCACCTATTGATGAACTTACTTTTAAGCTTTGTTAGCTGGGACAAAATCAATCTTAATCCAGGGATAATTTTACCCTACTGCTGAGCCTATATCCTTCTGGGTATTCTACCCAAAGCTCCATGATTTCCTAGATTTTCCATTCTCATTAGAACAGAAATTGTTCACAGATCAGTGTAATGTCTGGTGATTGTTCCCTGTGCTCCTTTCAGGTAGTTCTCTTCCCAGACTCATGTACTTGCGTTATATACATGCCCTGATCATCCAAAGACTTGAGCAGATTCTCTGCAGTCTTCTGGGGTTCTTGTGGTGCAGCTCTCTCCTCTGCCCTTTGCACTCTATCCACCTTGCCCTCCTCTTGCTCCCACCTCTGCCTCCTGTATCAGAGAGACTCTGGGCTCCACCTGGGTTTCTATTTCCTATAGTGTGACTTGAGTTGTCTCCAGAAAATACATTTCAGATGTATTTTCTACAATACATCTAAATGATTGGAAATTCTGCCTTCATATATTCTATCCAGTGCTTTAGTTGTTTCATCTGGTGAAGGAAAAATCTGGTCTGTCTTAGGTGGATTGAGTCTCAGAAAACCATCTTTTGACCCAACATCTCTTTCAAGCTATTGATTATATATCAAACTCTGCTATGTGCTTGTAAGCAAAAGAGACACAAAGCAAGCCATCTTTGAAATGAACTTGTTAATATTACCTGAATTTCCTGACCCTAATGCTTCCTTTGTGACCTTTCATCTGGGATCAAAATATGGGTATTTGTCACACCCAGGAGAATCTGCATGACTGGCTAAAAAGTTGATGTTTAAAAAGGCCTGGGTTACTCTGCTAAGTAGAAATTAGAGAGAGTGCTGGATTGGCAGGCATAACAAAGAGAAAGGGAGTATTACGGTCAGTTTTGTACATTGTATGGACAGAATAATTCTTTAAAGGAAAACAAATAAGCATTTAATAACAAGAATTGTATTAGTAGCTTTAAAGTGTCTTCTCTTTCTTCACCCAGTTCCTTGACATCCCTTTTATGGGAGATGCACTCCCCTGGTCCTAGTCTTTTTCTTTCCTTTAAAAAAATGTTCAACCTTTCTCCTTATATGTTTATCTTGTATATTTTAAGCAAGCAGGTGGAATACAATGCTGCATATAGTCTCATATTAAACATGCACCTCGGCCTATATTTATGGCCAACATTTATGATAACATGGAATCCTGATCTGGTTTGACATTCAAAAATTTTAGAGTTGTCACTTTTCATACCATAGGTTTCTGCTGGGACCTTTAAGAACTAATATGGTTCCAGTCAAGATGGAGGCATGGGTAAACACAGCTCACCTCATTGCACAACTGCAGCAAAAATTACAACTAAAATGCAAAACAACTATAACCCAGAATTCCCCTTGGTTGGAAGTCTAACAACCAAGGAATTAAAAATGTCACATTCATCCAAACAGATGGGAGGGTTGGAGACACAGAGACTCACTGAGATGCAGAGATACAGAGATGTGGAACAAGTGGTCCCACACCCACATGTGGTGGATAAAAATCAGGAGGGATACCTCAGGCATGAGGGATCCTAGCCCCATACCACACCACCAAGCCCAGGGATCCACTGCCAGGAATATAAGTCCCCATAACTTCTGACTGTAAAAACCAGAGGGGGTTGGGGTGGCAGAAGAAACTGTGGGATTCTCAGGAGTCTCCTCTTAAAGGGCCCACAACATACTTAAGACTTATGCAGACTCACTCCCTCTGGGTTCCACCAATGGCACAGCAGCTGAAAGGGCACCAGTGGCATACAGGGAGAATCTGAAGTGTCTGGCATCAGGATGAATGCCAGGGGACAGCTTCCTCCCAGACAAAACTCCAGAGGCAAGGCAGTGGCATTGTCCCCTTTCTATGCCCTCCCCCACGCAGAACCACAGACCAGTGACAGCATATCAGAGACTCCGTCAACCTGATTCATACTAGCTGCTCCACCCTGGTGATTATCTAAGGCACCATCCCATTCAACTAACCAGTGAGCTTTTCTCCAATAAGCCACACTACTAAGACAGGGAGTCAAAGCAGCTCTAGCTAATACATAGAAACAAACACAGGGAGGCTGCCAAAATGAGGAGACAAAGAAATATGGCCCAAAGGAAAGAACAGAACAAAACTCTAGAAAAAGAACTAAACAAAATGGAGATAAGCAATCTGTCAGAGGCAGAGTTCAAAACACTGGCTATTAGGAAGCTCAAAGTACTCATTGCATATTTCAATGGCATAAAAAAAGACTCAGGCAGAAATGAAGGTCATACTAAGTGAAGTAAAAAAAAAATTTATTCAATTTTATTTTGCTCAATCCTTCCGCCCCCATAAAGGAAAAAGGACTCATGGATATGGACAACAGTGTGGTGATTGTGTGTGTGTGTTGGCGGGTAGTATAAGGGTACTAAATAGTAGTAAAAAATACAGTGAAAAATTATAAAAATAAAAAAATACAGGGAACTAATGATGGAGTGAATGAATCTGTGAATCAAATCAATGAACTGGAAATAAGAAAAAAATGTCAATCAGAGAGCAAGAAGAAAAAAGAATAATAAAAAAAGGATAGACTAAGGAACTTCTGAGACAACTTCAAATGTACCAACATTCAAATCATAGGGGCACTGGAAGGAGAAGAGAAAGAGCAGGAAATTGAAAACTTACTTGAAAAAATAATGAAAGAAAATTTCCATAATTTGGTGAAGGAAATAGACATGCAAGTCCAGGAAGCACAGAGTCCAAACAAATTGGACCTAAAGAGGACCACACCAACACACATCATAATTAAAATGCCGATGGTTAAAGATAAAGAGAGAATCTTAAAAGCAGCAAGAGAAAAGCAGATAGTTACCCACAAAGGAGTTCCCATAAGACAGTCAGCTGATTTCTCAAAAGAAACTTTACAGGTAAGAAGGGACTGGCAAAAAGTATTCAAAGTGATGAAAGCAAGGACCTACACCTAAATTACTCTATCCAGCAAAGCTATCATTTAGAATGAAAGGGAAGATAAAGTACTTCCCAGACAAGGTAAAAAGCTAAAGGAGTTCATCATCACCAAGCCATTATTTTATGAAATGTTAAAGGAGCTTATTTAAGAAAAACAAGACAAAGACTATGAACATTAAAATGGCAATGAATTCACAACTATCAACAACTGAATGTAAAAAACAAACTAAGCAAACAAGCAGACAGAAACAGAATCATAGATACAGAGATCATTTGGAGGGTTATCAATTGGGAGGGGAAGGAGGAAAATGGGGAAAACGGTACAGGGGTTAAGAAGTACCAATTGGTAGATACAGAATAGAAAGGGGTATGCTAAGAACAGTATAGGAAATGGAGAAGCCAAAGAATTTAAATGCATGACCCATGGACATGAACTAAGGAAGGGAATGCCAGAGGGAATAGGGGGTACTGGGTGGAAGGGGAGAATGGGGGGAAATTGGGACAACTGTAATAGCATAATCAATAAAATATATTTAAAAATTGAAAAAGCAATAAAATTTGCCTTCCAATTAAAGAAAAAGAATATGGTAAACTTTGCCTTTCTCAAGGCAGTTCAATCCATATCCTGCCATTCATGTCTTGTCTTCCAACATGCCTACAACTCTAACCAAGTAAGCCCCTACTCATTCCATTCCAGTAGGGTGATGTTGAAGGTGTCATATCACATTCTCTTTCTCCTACTTCAATCCAATTGCTGAAGAGACAGACCAACCAACAAATTTACATCTTGAACTGGCTCCAAATAGTATATTTATAATTGGAACCAAGTCTTAGTGCTTTCTTAATGAAAACCATGCAGGGAAATAGAGGCAGCTTTTGGGCTGACATTGCATTTGAGTTAAAATCTGGCATCTCCATACCATTGACAAGTCTGACAGCTGGAGCAGCAATCACCTCATCACATCTCTCAGTTGTGTCTCTCCTGGATTTTGGCGTCCTTCCTGTCTAAATTTTTATCAGATGAGCACTTTTCCTTGGCAAGTACTTTAAATGCCTTCAACTTGTTTTATCTCTGAACTGTTGCCCTTTGCCCTCACATGTCATTTCTCACATGTATGACTGGAGGATATTCGGAACAAATTAGTTAAGAATGTAGCCTCACAGAGCAATTCCTTTTGGCCTTCTCCCTCTCCGTTCTCTCCTGGAATACCAGAGCTTCCTCTTGTGGAGGCCTCCATGGGCATTCATTAATTTCAGAAAAGCCTGCTTCATGGGTTTATATATCAGAACAATTGTTTGTGAGTTCTGATTGTGACACAACAGGACTAGCTCTGCCTGTGCTCAGCCATCGGCATTGTTTTCTTTGGCTTTGCTTCATTCACAATAATCAAGGACTTGGGGTTGTGACCAGCAAATGAGCAAGCCTCAAAAGCCTATCATAAATCCATCCAAATACTGCATTTGGAGGCTCCTCAAGACTAATGGCAGCCCTCAGCTCTCTGAGGCTGCACTTAGACCTGAGAGAAGGTGGTGTTTACTCTGGCTTCAGCATTTATGCTTCCAAAGATATGGGATGGTCTACAACTGCAAAGAATGAAATGTGGCCCTGTACAAGGTGCCACCTGCATATCAAATAAGTGTCCTCTTCCTGCCATGCAAAGTCCTATAGAATTTTTCCCCAGCCCCTTTCTGTAAAACCTCTAATTTTGGTCATCTTAGTCAATTATTTGCACCTACAGCAAGCACACCTAGAGCTTTTCACCTGATGCATCGACGGATGAACAAGGATGCATAGCAGTAATGCAGTAATGCAACCTTTTGAAAGGTGAAAAAAATACTTTAATTAATTATTTAGTAAATAGGAAGAGAAATAAAAAGAAAGCTACAAAAGCTGAACTTCGGACCAAGATGGAGGCATAGGTAGACACACTGTGTCTCCTCACACAACCAAAAGGACAACAACAGATTTAAAAACATAAAAACAACCAGAACTGAGAGAAAATTGAATTGCATGGAAGTCCAACAACCAAGGAGTTAAAAACAAATGGGGGAGGTAGGATCAAGGGTGGGAGGTATGGATGGATGGGGTGGGGGGAGCGGTGGGGGGAAAATGGAGACAACTGTATTTGAACAACAATAAAAAAATTTTTTTAAGTTTTTAAATATTTTTTTTAATTTTTAAAAAATGTTTTCTTCTTTTTTTAAAGAAGAAACATTCATCCAGATTGGTAGGAGGGGCTGAGGCAGGCAGCTGGGGATTGGAGAGGACTCACAGCAAGGTGGAGGCTAGAGGATGGGGGCAGGTGAACTGGTGGCTGGTAGACAGAGTGGTCCCACATTTGGATGCAGATAAACTGGGAGGAACAAGTGGGACTGAGACAAAATGTACAACCCAGGGTACCAGTGCAGGGAAATAAAGCCTGAAAACTTCTTACTGAAAACACCTGTGGGGGTTGAGGCAGTGGGAGAAACTCCCAGCCTCACAGGAGAGTTCCTTGGAGAGACCCATAGGGTCCTAGAACATACACAAATCCACCCACCCAGATATCAGCTCCAGAAGGGCCCAACTTGCTTGTGGGTAGCAGAGGAAATGACTAGACGCTGTCAGAGAGCTCAGCAAGCAGCATTGTTCTCTCTCAGATCCCTCTGCCACAACACATAGAGGTGGGTTACCCTGCCCTGGTGAATACCTAAGGCTCCACCTCTTACTATGTAACAGGCATGCCGAGACAAAAAAAAAAAAATTGGCCCAAATGAAAGAACAGTTCAAAGCTCCAGAAAAAATACAACTAAGTGATGAAGAGATAGCCAACCTATCAGATGCACCGTTCAAAACACTGGTAACCAGGATGCTCACAGAATTGGTTGAGTATGATCACAAAATAGAGGAAAAAGTAAAGGCTATGCAAAGTAAAATAAAGGAAAATGTACAGGGAACCAACAGTGAAGGGAAGGAAACCAGGTCTCAAATCAACGGTTTGGAGCAGTAGGAAGAAATAAATGTTCAACCAGAGCAGAATGAGGAAATAAGAATTTGAAAAGTGAGATGAGGCTTAGGAACCTCCAGGACAACTTTAAATGTTCCAACATCAGAATCATAGGGGTGCCACAAGGAGAAGAGGAAGAGCAAGAAATTGAAAACTTATTTGAAAAAATAAAGAAGGAGAATTTCCCTAATCTGGCAAAGGAAATAGACTTCCAGGAAGTCCAGGAAGCTCAGAGAGCCCAAAGAAGTTGGACCTAAGGAAGCATACACCAGGGCACATCATAATTATATTACCCAAGATTAAAGATAAGGAGAGAATCATAAAAGCATCAAGAGAAAAGGAGACAGTTACCTACAAAAGAGTTCCTATGAGATCATCAGCTGATTTCTCAAAAGAAACTTTGCAGGCATGAAGGGGCTGAAAAGAAGTATTTGAAGGCATGAAAGGCAAGGACCTACATCTAAGATTACTCTATCCTACAAAGCTATCATTTAGAATGGAAGGGCAGATAAAGTGCTTCCCAGATAAGGTCAAGTGAAAGGAGCTCATCATCACCCAGCCCTTATTATATGAAATGTTAAAGGGACTTATCTAAGAAAAGGAAGATAAAAAATATGAACAGTAAAATGACAACAAACTCACAACTATCAACAACCAAGCCAAACAAACAAACAAAACAAACTAAGCAAACCAGAACAGGAACAGAATCACAGAAATGGAGACAACATGGAGGGTTATCAGTGAGGGAGGGTCCCAGTGGACAGAAAAAGACAATAGCTCAGTCATTATTATCTAACCAGTCTGCTCATCTATTGAGAAGTCTTCCAAGTTAATGCTGTAAAGGCCATGAGCTTCAGTTAAGAGAAAACAACGATGGCAATAATAGTACTGGAGATCGTTGTCATCATCGTAATCATGTGCCCCATTTATAGAGCATTTATCATGTGTCAGATACTGTTTCTTTAAAAAAACACAGCCTTATTGAGATATCACATACAATAAAACACACATTTAAAGTCTAACAGTTCAATAGTTTTTAGTATATTTACAGGGCTATAATTTACAGACTTTTAGGACTTTTATCTAATTTTAAAACTTTTTTCACCCCCCAAAATAAATCCCATTATCCATTAGCAATCATGTTCCATTCTCTTGTACCCCCCCACATTGTGTCAACTACTCTATTACTTTCTGTCTTTATAGATTTGTCTGGTCTGGGCATCTCATATGAATGAAATTATAAAATGTGGTATTTTGTGACAGGTTTCTTTCCCTTAACATGGTGTTTTTAAGGTTCATCCATGTTTAGTGTGTGTCAGTACTTCATCTCTTTTAATAGTCTAATAATATTACATTGCATAGATATACAGTGTTTATTCGTCAGTTGATGGGCATTTGGTTTTCTAAATTGTTAGTTTTGGTAGGTATCAGGCAGTATACTTTTTTTAACCTTTCATTTTGAATTGATTTAAAACTCACAAAAAGTTGAAAATATAGTCCAAAGAATTATACCAGATTTTCCAAGTGTTAACATCTTATATAACCACTGTACAGTTATTAAACATTGATACAATACTATCATCTCATCTAAAGGCACTATTTAAATTTCTCCCCTTGTTGCACTAATATTCTTTTTTTAGGATAGAACTCAACTCAGGATCACACATTGTATTTAGCTGTCATGTCTGCTTAGTTCCTTTTAATCTGGGATAGTTTCTTATTCTTTGTCTTCTAAGACTGATATTTTTAAAGAGTATTGACCAGTTATTTTATGGAATAGTCCTCAATTTGGATTTTCTAGATATTTCTTTAGAGAAATACTTATTTGACAAGAATAGCATGTTGTGTCTTTCTCAGTGCACTGTATCAGGAGGTAAATGATATCAATTTGTCCCATTTCTTTAATATTAACTGTGATAACTTGGGTCAAGGAGTATCTGTCAGGTTTCTCCACTGTACAGTTGCTACTTTGCCTTTGTATTTAATAAGCATCTTGTGGGAAGATACTTTGAAACTATGTAAGTATCCTGGTTCTCATCATAGTCTCATTCACCAATTTTAGAATCCATTGGTGACACTTACCTACAACAGTTATTACCATGGTGTTTGCAAAATGGTGATCTTTCCACTTAGATCATTCCTTGCACATTTATTGGTTGAAATCCTACTGTAAGGAAGAGTGTATTATGCTTTCTATTATGGTCTCATGCATCTTATTTTATTACATGGATTATCATCCATTACTATCATTATATATTTTGTTAATGAATTATTTAAGATTTCATAATTGGAGACCTTTTAATTTGACTCTCATATGTTTTATGTGCTCCCATTATTTATTGTGCTGTTCCTTATTTTCTATTCCAGGCTATCATATAGTTTTCTCACCCTAACCCTGGTGTCAGTCATTTCTCCAGGGAAACATAACTTTTACTGGACAAATATATTTAGAAGCCATGATCTGTACATTGTTATCAGTGCTATATTATTTATTTATTTATTTATTTATTTATTTTGAATTATGTACAATTAAGAGCTCTGATTTTTTCAATGAAAGAAGTGAAGTTTCACATTAACACATTCAATGTCACATAGCTGTAGGAGGTGGAGCTGCTATTTGAATCCAGTGTCTTATCGCTAATGTCTATGTATATTTTTTATCCTCAACCAAGGACATTTTTTCACTGCTTTTTTGAGAAAGAGAGAGAGAGAGAGAGAAAAGCATCAATTGGTTGCTTTCCTGTATGCTCAGGACCAGGGATCTAACCCTCAACCTGGATATGTGTTCTGACAGGGAATTGAACCTGCAACCATTTGGTCTATGATGCTCCAACTAACTGAGCCACACTGGCCAGGGCTCAAATGTCTATAATTTTAATTTCACACTTGTACTGAAGGATGTGTCCAGTATCTCTGAGCCTTCATATCCTTAACTTCAAAATGAATCTAATTCTATTTTCCTCTCAGGGTTGTTGTGGTGACTAAATGCAAGGACACATGTTATTGTCTAGCTTACAGGGGTGTCCAGCCTTTTGACATCTCTGGGCCACACCAGAAGGAGAAGAGTTATCTTGGGCCACACATTAAACACACAAACACAGAAAAAAAACTGATGAGCAAAAAAAAAAAAGGTTTTAAGCACATTTATGATTTTGTGTTGGGCTACATTCACAGCCATACTGGGCTGCATACAGCCCACCCACTGTGGGCTGGACACCCCTGGTAACATATTTGTGGGTGCTCAAATACTAATTAATCTGAGTTAAGTTATTCACTCATTAGTATTTATATATACCTACTTTTTCCCTCAGCATCAAAGTAGAAACTTGCAGTTAAAAAAGTTAAAAGATATGGCCCCTGCCCTATCAAAATTTGTAATGGAGAAGATAGATCTACAATGCATGAAATTTCAAAATGTTCAAATGCTGGAATTTTGGGGGATGTATAATCTAAGATTTCAGAAATTAGAAAACTCAGTGTAGGACCAAAAAATGATGCTGATGTGGTTGGTCTGGAAACCACTTTTTGAGAACCCTGAGATGGATGAGGTTGGCTGAATTGGTGGCAGGGCTGGGTTAGGACATGGAGCAGAGGGAGAAACTTGACTGTAAACTTCATGACTCTGAACTTTTTGACAATCAAGTCATGGTCTGGACAAGGCTCATGGTTCTACTTCTATTGTACATCCATTTATTATCAGTCTTATACAGTCTTTACAGTCTTATACAGTCTTTATTATCTTCTTCATAATCAATTTTGATATGCTGGGTGTAAACTAAAGACATATGCCATTTTGGAATCTTTATTTCTAAAGCTTATCTTCAGGAGAAGTGTATATTTTAAAGTGGATTCCATCTTTCCTGGAGACTAAGAGCTACTCATGCCTCATTATGGAATGTTTTCAAATTACAACAAGAGGATGGTTTTAGTCACAGGTTGTGGAGAGAGGCAGAGTGGAATAAACAAGGCCAGATATGTGTTGGATTGACAGGCCAGTGTTATCTACTGGGGGAACTAGAAGCCTACCTCAGGACTCCACAGAATGAGTAATCCTCTCCCCTGTTACCCCTGTAGCTTCAGTCCCATTGCTGCACAGATATCAGAAATGAAAACTATGCAGGAAATTTGCTGGTTATTTTCCCATAGCCCAGGCCATGCTACATCACTCATCTATTATGTCACTTCCTCTTTGTGTCTAAACAGGACTTCAGAATCCTTTTTAGGCAGCTATTACCAATCATATGAAGCATATTTTCTACTGCGTGCTTGAGTGATAAAGGTTTAAGAGAGTTGATCTGTTTCAAGCAAAAGAGGCAGAGAACACTAATTCACATTGTAAAACATCTTGCAGCCTCAGTTTCTAATCATTTTCCAGCATTTCTTGAAACCATGCTGATATGGGGACTTCCAAGCAACACAGAGGGCTGGATGTGCAGGCTAACAAAGGAGTGGACTTCTCAAAATATATTGTGGAATGATAAGTGCAACCCTTACAAAATGCTAGCTTTGATTAATTTGGGAAAGCAAGGTTCAGTTTGTTCCTTCCTTACTGGTGCTGAATGATGGATTTCAGGGTCACTGTGGGAAAGATCTGAGAGTGGCAGTTTGACTGGAAAATGTTGAGGCTGCCTCTGTGAAGGCAGAATTCCATGAGTCATCTCATTTCTGGGATGGTTCCCTTTTGGCCTTGTGGCAGGCATAACATTCAGGTCACTGCTGGTACAGGCAGACAAGCTTAAGCCAAGATGAGTGATGTCAAATGTGTGTGTTGGGGTGAGGGGATAGGGTGGGTTTAATCTGGATTGTCTCAAGCTCAGACCCCTAGATGAATGAATGGCTCAGCTGCTAAGCAGTGATGGAAAAGAGAGCTTGGAGCTGAAGGTGAGGACCAGCATGCTCCAACCAGGCTGGGAAAGAAGCTGAGTGTCCCAAGGCCTCTGATGTTTACAAGTTTCAGACACAAATTTGTGCATATTTTCTTTTTTAGGAAAGTTAGTGCTAAAATCATTTTCTTTCCTATCAAACAGCAGGAAAATGAGTGATGATGATTAGAATCCTTCAGCTGGAATGCTGTTTCCAGATAATCACAGAGAGGGCTGATCCTCCATGTAGACTGAGTGTAGTAGAAAGAGCACAGATGGACCCAGATGAACCAGTTCTACCCCTAGGACGGCCTTAAAGCTGTAGTGTGCCCATGTAACCCGAACATGCCTCTTGATTTCTCTGGGGATACATTCTTCACTTGTACAGTGAGGAAGATGGATTAGATAATTTTGTAATTCCTTCAGGCTCTAAAATTCTGTCAAACAAATGGATGACTCACTGTTGAGTCAGGTCTCCCAGAGCCTGTGACTCAGAGGTGATTCTCCACCTAGCCAGAGCTTCAGCCACTGTCCCATCTGTGAGAAGCTTCTGTTCCCATGTCTTTACAGCATCTGCCCTTTCACAGCCCATGCTCTGTATCTGTCTAGTCTTTTTTGGGATTAAACTGTTCAGTTCAGGTTTTAATAGCTACTGATCTCTGTCCTCCAATGGTCTCCTTTTTTGAAGACCAACTTGTCAAATAGATACAAATGGAACTATTCTTGATAAATCAGGAAAGGGGTGGGTATCTATCTCCGCCTCCCTTACCAATGCTCAATAACACGACTTCACAAAAATTCCAGGAATCAGGAAAATGGTGTTAAAACCACAGGGCTGGAGGAAGATCAATGAAATACCAGTGGCCAGATGGTCCAAGGAAGCATTTCAGTATTATGTCACCACCCAAGGTACTGCAGTGCAGTGCTACCATAAAGGCTTTTTTTTTTTTTTTAATGCAATAAGGACACATAGGAGGCAACTGGAGATGCTGCTTGGATGGAGAGGAATCTAGAAAGGTGGTATGAGGAACACTTGATCTGAAGACAAGGAGCAGGATGCAATGCAGAAGAGGTATTTTGGAGCATAGAGTTGTGAAAGTGTGGAAGGTGTGGGAGCTGAAGGTTATTTGATATTGTTAAAGAACTGAGTTCTAGGTGAAGAAGCATTAGAAAAGAAAGCAAGAGTCACTTTATGAAGAGTATTCTATGCCTTGGAAAGTTTGAAATATTGCTATGAGTATAAAATAGGAATGAATCTATATTTTACTGTCTACCTCTTGCAGCAGATTTCCTGAGAGACCTAGGAAACAGACAGCAAAATCAGAAAACACTGAGTAGAATTTGCATAATGAAGAGGACCCAGAATAATAGCTGGAACATGAACCCTTGAGACAAAGAAATGTTAAGGAAGGTGACTCAACACTCCTAAAATGCCAAAACCAACCAAAAGGTTTTGCATGAGGTTTTTGTTGTTGTTGTTATTTAAATGTGTTTATTTTACAAAGGTTATGCTAACCACATGCCTTATAGAAGAAAACTTGTTTCAAAGCTTATTTTTTTAGATGAACAATTTAGTACTGATGGAAATTATAATTAAGTAAATCCAAGTATCTAATTAAACTAATAAAAGACAGGTATCCCAGAATAAAGCCTTAGGACTGGACCTGTATACTACCTCCAGGTCAAGTGATAGAGCCCCCAACTCTGTTTTTAAAGCTATGGTTCCTTAGTAGGATTTTTAGCTCTTATTTGTTATTAGTGATAAAATAAATAATGAATGTTTTTCATAAAAACTTTGAAAAATATATTAAATTATAAGGAATAAAAATAAACTTGTGATCCTACTACCCAATTATAAATACTTCTTACATGTTTTCATCCCTTGTTTTTCTAAATATATATGTATATAAAGGCACATATTTAAAATGAAAATTGAGTTTATATGGCATATCTATTTTGTATCTTTTTCTCACAATAGTATATCATGAGCATATTCTAATATTTTAAATACTTTAAAAATGTAATTTATAAAGTCTGTGTTTAACCTTCTCCCTGTTGTAAGATGTTTGAATTGTTTCCACTTTTTTGCCATGTTTTGTGGTTCCCCCACAGAGAGCGAGATCATTATTCCCTTTAATTCAGTTGGTTCAGATATTAAGACTTTGATGGCACACATGTCCCAAGAAAGTATGGAAACATTTATTTCTTAGAGTATGAGGTTTTCTGGGGAAAGAGCAGAGGATGCACCCAAGCTAGTTTACTTGGCTTAAATAAAGAAGAGGCAAGTGGCTTTGGCTTTCATTGTGGTTTGGGGTAGGCCAGAGTAAGGGTTCCTATGTGCAAACTAGGATTTGTAGGGTTTTGACTTCCCTGCCAGTGGAAGGGAAGGAGTAACTGAGCTTTTTATTGGCTTGACCAGATGTGGGGCAAGAGGGAAAGTGGGATAGGGTTGATAGCCAGCAGTCAGATGATAGAGTCAAATGATCTTACATATTAAAATATCCTTAGGAATTCACTAAAAATCCACTAGAACTACTAAATGTCTTAGCAATGTTGCAAGGTACAATCAATATACAAAAAATCAGTTGTATTTCTATACATTTACAATGAAAAATCAGAAATAAAGTTAAGAAAAATACAGACCAGTGCCTCTCCAGCCAACTAGCAAGTCTTCATAAGGAGAGCCACCCAGCTGAACTCAGCATAAACTCCAGCTTTCCCACAAATGTGTGAGCAGTGGTCAAGTATTGATTTAAAAAACACTTAATTCATCATAGTATATACAAAGTATATATTACTTAGGAATAAATTTAACAAAAGAAATACAATCATTCTCCAAAAACTTAAAAAAATTATTGAGAAATTAAAGAAGAGCTAAATAAATAGAAAGACATCCTATGTTCATGGATTGTAAAACTTAATGTTAAGAAAATGGCAGAACTCCCCAAGTTGATCTGCAGATTAAGCACAATCTTTATCAAAACACCAGCTGAGATTTTTGTAGAAATGGAGTCAGGTGTTAAAGTTCATAAGGAAATGCAAGAGATCCAGAATAAATAACACAATATTTTTTTAAAAGACAAAGTTTTATGACTCACACTTCCCAATTTCAAAACATACTACAAAGCTACATTAATGAAAAAAGTACAGTACTAGAATAACAATAACATATAGATCAATGTAATAGAATGGAAAGTCCAGAAATTAACTCTTTTATTTAAGGTCAATTGATTTTCAACAAGACTGTCAAGACATTTCAATGGGGAAAGAATAGTCTCCTCAACAAATGATGCTAGGACAATAGGCTATCCACATATAAAAGAATAATGTTTGATGTCTTTCTCACACTATATGCAAAATTTACTCAAAACAGGTAATTTATTCTAGGTATAGCTCTAGACCTAAAACTATACAACTCTTGGAAGAAAACACAGGAGTAAGTTTCTCATGACCTTGGGTTAGTGAAGTCTTAGCTATGACAACAAAAGCGTGAGCAAGAAAAGAAAAAATAATAATGCTCAATATCACTATTAAATGGGAATATGGTAGAAACCATGACCTTCTCCTTTAAGTATACTTTTTATAATGGTTCTTAATTTCTGTAAACCTTGTTTTAATCTATATTAGGCTGTATTAACTACTTTAACCCAGGGGTATAATCCTATTTGAGAACCTTGAGTTCCCGCTTTGTCAAACTGATTTTAAGTATCAAAGATTTAGTTTTATTTCAGAGTATTACTTGTTGGGTCAGAGAATCCATGTCCACTATGGGATATGTCAGGGCAACGGGTGCAAAGACCATGGGGAATTTACACAAAGCAGTGAGTACTTCTGTGGGTAAGGTAAAGGATACCTGCATGTCCTCTGTTTTACTTTGGTAACTCCCCAAGAGTATGAAGTACTTTCAAATGTAGTGAACCACCAGGTGTAACTGTAATTTGAGCCCAGTATCACTTGAGACCATAAAGATTTTATAATTTATGCAGCTTAGCAGAGGTCAAAGTTAATTTAGAACCTATGTTTTAAAGTCACAAGAGTCAGTTGACACCTTTTTTACTTTTTTATTTTGATTTTTTAGTATATTTTTTTATTTCTAATTGTGTCAAATAGCAAACTTCCATTTCAGTTCTCCCTGCCCCTCACTTTATCTTTTATGATCCCTGAATATGCTTTGGAGTTCTTTCTACTCTGCTAATATTTATGTGTGTGTGTTTTTTTCCTCTAGAGAGTGCCAATTCAGTATCAGAGTTAAGGACCTCTCCCATGGCATTTGTTGTTTTATTCAATGTAGGACACTGACTTAGGTAGGGTTTATGTTAATAAACCATATTTCTAAATGTGATAAAATATAGAATCTTTATCAGGGAATTTTATAGTTGTCTGATGAGTTGAGGATGTCCCCTGACCCTTTAGGAGGGGTGGGGATAAAGCATTCAAGGCCATTTTTTAAATAAGGATCTATGCTCTGTGGTAGGTGGGTGTACCTTCCCTATAACTCTGAGGATCAGGTTTGGTTTTTGTGTCAGAGGCAGAGGCAGCACCAGAAACATTTAAAGCCCCAAAGTGTCTTAGTGAGTGATCTATTCCTAGGAGTATAGACCTCAGCACGTAATGAAGTGACTGTTCTTTACAGAATCAGCACTTAGTGGGCTCATATACTGCACAAGGTATCAATATTGGTCTTTCCCCTGATTATAGAACAGGGCCCATGCCTAGTTGAGAGACACAATCAATGATCTCAGGGTGACAGTTATTTCCTTGAACCTAGCGTGAGTCACAGCTTATGCTGGAATTGAGATATTAAATTTATTCTAAAGCACAAAGATAGGTCTAGGCTGAGATGCATGACCTAAGGCTATTTCAAGGAGTTCCCTAATCTCTGCTCATGTACCTAATTGCCAATATTGAAACTTTGATGTAAGTTGGTTAAATCTATAAGGGAGGCATGGCAAGACTCAACAAATGGAGCTCAAAGTGCATGCTAGCCAGCAGGCTTCAGAAATGAACATGAGGCAGCAAAGCCTGGCAGCAATCCAAAAGCAAGTGAAGGAAGTTCCTCAGGGGATGATAGTTATCATTTAGACCACCCTGCTCACAGAGTAAATTGTCTTGTGGTTGCTCAGCAGAGGGTGGAACCAACCACCACCTTCCAAAATTGGATCCCATTAGCAAGACTGATGACACCACACATACACCAGGTGGGTATGAAGATATTCATCACTAGTATTATGAGGCTGTCTGGAAGAGCAGAACAAACATTCAGGCTTGTCCAGTTGGCTTCAGTGAAGGGGCAAATACCTTGGTTTTTATTGTGTTTGACAGTGGTGCCAGGGAGAAGGTTTCCACATGTGGGTCAAGGTTTGAATGACTTGAACTTCCCCACTGGTGCCAAGGGAGGGAGCACCTGGATCTTCCTATCAGCTTGCTCTGTTATGGGGCAAAATGGAAAGTGGAGGAATGGGAGCCCATAAGCCGTCAGTGATCAAATATAAAAAATGGATTCAAGACAGTTTATTACACCATTATCAAAAATGTTGTAGTAACCATTCTCATGCACACATCTTCATAGGAATCTGAAGAAATGGACTTCCTACAAAGCCAGAACTATTGAGATATGGCTAATGTTCAGCTACAGTTGACTACCCCCTCTACCTGCTCAAGAACCAGGAGAGTCCTATGTCTGTAAAGCTTCTTAAATGGAAGTACAATATAGTATTGTAACACATTCTTCTAGAGTAGGTATAGAAGCTTTGAATATAAAAGGTCAGGAGCATAGGGAAATGATGTTTTCCAGTACCTTGAATGGACATGTCTCAAGCTACTGAATATTCACCCTATAAGCTCTGAGATGTAAGGCATTCTATGCTGTGATGTACTGTTCCTGCTCCTATATTTGTGATAGAATTTTTATCCTTGGTTATAAATTGGGGACTTAATATAATCTTAAAATGTTCTATGAAAGAATTTGTTCTTGCAACTACATAGGCCACCTTCATTTAAGTGTATGGCATCTCTGAATCCTTAAGGTAATATCTAGACAATAAACTGGGAAATCAAATTGTATATCTACCAAAAAATTTGGAAATTTGTATTAGTTAAATGCCACTATTTTGAGGTAAAATTTACCTTGAGTTTAGTGCTATCATTCCTACTCACTTAAGTGTTTAAATTTTTTTCAATAGTAAATGCATACTAGATAGTGTGACAGATGAGATACCCCAAATAGCCATTCTCTTTAAGATACCTTATTTCTAGATAATTTTTGTCAATACATTTATTTCTGGGTCAGCTAGAAATAGGAGCAATCACTGAAGGGAAAAACATCAATATAATCATTGAGCTGAAGTCAGTGAAGGAAGCAAGCATTTACTTCAAGTCCAGACATGGGAATATGGAGGTAAAGCCTTGTACTCATCATAATATGGGGAATGTGAACCCAAAACTCCTTTATTAGTCTGGGCCCTTGAAGTTTAATTAAATGTTCTAAGGTCTGTAGAACAGATCCTTTCTGGAAGAAAGCATCATCAATTTAAGCTGTCAAGATTTTTATGGGTTGAGAAAAAGCAAATATATGAGCATACAACCAGAAATTACCAATCAAGGAACGCTTACATAAGAATAAGAGTTACTGAAAGAAACAAGTTAAACTCTCAAGGGCACTAGATATTGGAATTATTACAATTTTAATATAAAACAAAATTGTATGAAATGATTAAAGAAATAAAAATGGAATAAAACAGAGAAAGCAATTAGAGACTATAAAGAAAACTCAGCTGATTTGAAAACTATCTAAATAAATCTTCAGTACAAACATATAATTCTGTATTTTTTTAAATCTACAGTCATTAAATAGATGAGATCCTTGCAGAGAATTATTAGTAAATTAATGAATACATCTAAAGAAATTATACAGACTACTACACAGAAATGCAATGAGATGAAGAGTCTGTGAGAGGTTAGTGGCATGGAGACTAGAATGAGGACGTTTTCCATCCAGCAAATAGAGTTCCAGAAAAAGAGCATGGAAACAAGACGTGACAGACAACACTTAAAGCAATGATAATTTCAAAAATTCTTTGAAATGATGAAAGACATGTAAACATATAAGACATGTATAACAAACAGAATAATTTTTTAAAAGCCATAGTTAAACAAAATTATTAAAACTGTAGAGAACCAAAGACAATGGGAAGATTTTATAAGTGGCTAGATAGAAACAAAAATTCCCTACAGTAAATGACAATTAGAGTGAGGCAGAAGGCAAATTTCTCGGTATTAAAATGAAAGCCATGAGGCAATGTAATTATATTTTCAGAATACTGATAGAAAATAAGTATTAGCCTGGTATTGTGTTAGAAGTAAAACTATCTTTCTAAAATTAGTGCAAAATAAAGAAATATTGATATGGCCAAAATGGGAAGAATTTACTACCCATATATTAAGTGAAAAAAACTTCTAAAGCATGTATTGGGGAAAAAAATAAAAATAATCCGGGAAAAAAAGGTTTGAAATAATGCAAAGGACTCATGCTAAGTATGTTTTAGAATTCATGAACTACCGGTATATACTAATATGAACTAATACAATAGATATAAAACAAATATGTATATGATAGGAAAGAAGTAGAAAAATCTATATTATAGTCAAAGATTTTAAAGCATTTTTCTCAAGTTGTGATAGGTCATAACAGACAAAAATGGTAAAGATATGGAAAACTAATATAATTAGGCTAATTTTAATGGACATATGTGAAACTGTGCATAGAGAACACACATTATTCTACAGCATACAGGGAATACTTTAAAAACTGACCACACCATGAGCTATAAAAGCAGATTTTAACAAATTTCAGAAACTAGGCATCAACCACATGTTGTCTGACTACAATATAATTTGCATTTAGAAATTAGTAATGTTAACTAGTAAAACATCACATGTTTGGATATTTAAAAATAGGTATAAGCCAGGCGGTACAAGACAAATACCAAATGATCTCACCTTTAACATGAACCTAATCAACAAAACAAACAAGTAAAATGCAATTAAAGACCCTGAAATTGAGAACAGGCTGACAGTGACCAGAGGGGAGAGGGGAAGGAATCTCAGGGGAAAAGGGGAAGGGTTTTCAGGAACAAGTATAAAGGACACATGGACAATAACAAGGGTGGGGAGGAATAGAAGGGAGGTGGGGAGGGCTGGAGTGGGTGGTCTGGGATGGGGGTAAAAAGCAGAAAACTGTACTTGAATAACAATTAAAACTTAAAAAATTAAAAAATTAAAAATAATAAAAATAGGTATAACTTATGGCTCACAGAAAGAATGAAAATTAAAAATTCCTAGAGCTACATGATAATGTAATATAAATAAATACATATAAATATATATTTCATATTATATATTTAACATAAATATATATAAATAGTGGCATGGACTCATTTATAATGAAAACCTCTCATGGAACTGTGGCATATTTTGTTTTTAATGATCAGTTGTTGAAGTATTTCTTTTAAAAGCAAAACATTATTCAATGAAAAGTATATCATCCTCCCAACTCAGACTATGTTTCAGAGGCAACAACCATTCATATGAGTTTGAACCTAAAGAAGGAAGAGAAACTTTTTTAATGACTTGACTTGTTTTATACTTTTTAGAAGTGCTTGTTACATGCTGACAGATAGCCTTCCCTCAAAGTTGTACCAATTCAGACTTTTACCAACAAAGTGTGATAGGGTTTATTTTGCTACATGATCATAAACATTGAATATTACCATTTAAAAAATAATGAAACACCTATTTTAAAAATATTTCTTTGATGCCTTGTATGGCTGAACATGCTCGGTAAGTTTATTAGCTATTTTTATGTTATAAAAATTTTTTCTTACCCATTTCCCTATGGAAATGTTAATCATTTTTGTTTTGTTTGTAAGAAATGTTTACTACTTTTGAGATAATAACTCCTTATTATAGATAATAAAAAGAGGTTTTCTTTTGGTCTGTAATTTGGGCTTTACTTTTCTACGGTGTTTTTAACATGCAGAGTCTTTTAACTTTTTACATGGTCTGATCTAAAAATACTTTTCTATATTATTTTTTCCTTTGAACTTACACATATCCCCAGAGATTGGAGAGTTTCTAATCATTTCTTGTTGTCATTGCAGAGTCACTTTTCTTATATTTAACTGGTTTTGTGGTTAGGATTGCAAATTCATTTTGTCCCTTTAACATTTATTAAACAGCACCTCATTTCCTCACTGATAGAAAATGTCAGCTTCATCATAGTCTAAATTCCTTTATACTATAATTTACTTCTTTGCTTTCTATTTTGTGCCATTAATCTCCCTTTCTGTTTTTTACACATGTTCCAGATTGATTACTTATTGTAGTATTGTTATTTATGAGGTAATGATAATTCTCATCATTCACTCCAATTCTTTCTTTTTTCCTTCATTTTATTGGATACTTTCTTTTAAAATTACAAATATTATACATACTCTATTTCAAAATGATCTCAACTATTTTTTTCAAATGTATTAACAAAGATAAAATGTAGACTCACTTCCTGAAGTTGGAAACCATAAACGTAAGCAGTGCTTTTGATATATTATTTTTAGTTTCATTTGACCCATAAACTTAGAGCTAAGGTAGGATTCTAAAGTAAAAACACACCTATTAGTTTGGAAAGGGGAATGTAGAAAGGAGATAGTTACATTCTGACATAATCAAAGTTTCTAAGAATTTATCCACAGTTATTTATCATACATTGTTTCTCCAAAGCACCCCATCTACACCAGCCAGCAAACCTCATTATTCTTGCTTCAGGTCATGCACATTTCAAATTCTCAGCCTTTGCTGAGAATGTTCTTTGCCATGGATATTTTTCTCTTCTTTTTTGTGTATTGAAATCAGTTTCTTTCCTTCTTTCTTTCTTCTTGCTTTTTTTTCATCCTTGTCTAAGGACATTTTTTTCATTGCTTTTCATCTTGGAGACAGAGGAAGGGAAAGAGGAAGGGTGAGAGAGAAACATTGATGAAAGAGAGAAGCATTGATTGGTTTCTTCCCATGCTCCCAGACCAGGGATTGAGCCCACAACCCATGTATGTGCTGTGACCAGGAATCGAACCTGTGACCATTGGGTTATGGGATGATCTCCAACCAACTGAGCCACACTGGCCAGGACAAGATCTATTTCTTTAAGAAATCTTTCTTTAGGGCCAAATTCTAGCTCCTCTGACACAAATATTTCTTTCAATGTCTATAGTATTTATGATCTATTCCACAGAGTTTAAACATTTTAGAACTTTTTATAATTATAAAGTCAACAAAATAAATTTGCTGAACATTTGATAAAGAGAGAACATTTTCTATAGTTCTAACTCTCTATTGTGAATCATGTATATTCATTCCCTTACAGTATTTTAATGTGAATATATAGTTATAACCCTAGAGGACCTACTTTTTTGTAGCTTATTTTAGCATGGTTTCAAGCTTTTCTATGTTGCTTCATTGTATTTATTATTACTATCTTAATGGCCACTCAATATTCTATAGAGTCAATGTCTTATCATTTATTTCATTCTTGCTTTACTATCTATTTCTTATAACAAAAAAACTGCAGTTTTCCACTCTATGGAGAACTAGTTCCTTAGAATAGATATTAAGAATTGGAATTAAATGCAGAAAAGTTAAGAATATTTGCAGGCTCTCAGTACATGTTATCAGAAGACTTTCATCCATCAGTTTCATGTGTGAGAGTTCTGGTACCCCAGCAGCTTTGGTTTCCCTGGTTATAAATATTTTTCTATTGATTATTTAAGAGAGTAACTAAAGTATGTTAAACAGTTATACACCTAGGTCTCTGTTGTCATATATCAGTTATTTTTAATGTGCTAACTTTGTCTTCCCAAAGAGATTCTGAGGTCCTTGCATGAGAGTAGAGACAATGATTTTTATTTATTCTTTGTGCCCCACAATATCCTCAAGAAAGTGTATCAGGAATAGCTGTATGCATGATTTGCTCTTAATTGAAACCTTCACAAAATTTCTTTCTTTTTCTCAAACTCAAGACCAGTAATGACAGATTTGGCAAGCGGCATATTTGTGGACTCCCACAATACACTCTTATCCTAACCTTACCTACAGAGGTTACACTTATTCTTGCAATTAAAGTTATTTGAAAATTTCAGTAAGACTATATTTTGAATTCTTCTACAACTCAGACTCAGTTTATTTTAGCTATCATCTAATTAATTTACAAGCATAAACTGATGAATCACCACCATTTTCAGGGTTTGCCTCTAGAAAGATCAGACAAAGAACATGACCCTGGTCCTCTAAAACTGATATCCTGGGATTCTAGCTCTACATGAAGGTAAAAGTCAAGTGTGATAGAAGACCCCTATTGCTAAGAGTGTTCAGCTACACTTGTTTCCTACTATATCTTAGATGTAGATATGATAGATGGTTGATAAATAGTTGTTGAATGGTTGAATGAATGAATCTGTGTGCTCAGGTTGAATTAATCAATCACTCTACAAATATTTATTGAGCTCCTGTGAAGTGCAAAGCCCATGGCACTTATAACTGAAAAAAAAAAAAAAACAGATAAAGTTGACAGATCCTATAGATGGCAAGGGCTACATCTAATGACCTTGAGGTTCCATCCAGTGCATTTTTCTACAATTCATGTGCATTCCTTTTGACACACGTCACAAGCCAAATAAAACTCCTCAAGCTGCACTTCTCTGATTCATGATGATTCCCCCACCCGTCTTCCCAGAGGACCTAAAAAGAAGTTGTATGCTTCTATTCTTAGTGCTGGTGACTCCTGGGTTGGAACGGGGAGGGCTCCAGATGGAGGCTTTTGTGGCGGGCTCCCCATTATCCTTGCTTGTAAGCAGCCTGCACAGTTACATTATAAATGAGTAATTTATAGTCTCCTCCCCAAGCCCTCGTCTGTTGGCTTTTTCATGGACTTTGTTACCAGAGGTTACCATGTGCCTTGTGCCTTTGATTTGTGTGGGCATTACAGACCAGAGAAAAAGTCATCGCCTTGAGCATCTGCACATTGGTTTTCACAGGTCTTGCAAATGGGTACCTGCCAGCGATCCTCCCCAGATGTCATCCTGACCATTGATTTTTGTGTGTGTGTGTGTGTGTGTGTGTGTATGTGTGTGTGTGTGTGTGCTGCTCACTATTGCAGTTATTAGTCACAGTGAGGCCAGGGTGCTTAGCTCTCCAATTTAATTATTCATGTTATGAAGAAAAATTTCCCTTATATGCTTTATTCTCCTCCAGCACTGACCTGACCACGTGTGGACTCCTCCTTCCTTCTCCCCCACAGTGCCTTGTATGTCGAAGCGCCTTTCACTAGGGTGCTCATTCCATTTGTGCCTTTAATATGCATTTTGTGTTCTGCCAAGGGGGTCAGAAGGGCACGTGGAGAAGCCAGATGGCTTACCTCTTCCCTCAGGAAACATGCCGTGATTTAGCTGGGCACCTTCCCAACTCAAGGCAGGGTGAGATTCCACTGTTTCAGGAGGAGTTGGTTCAAATGCCACTGTCCCTGAGAGGATAGCTCCAAGTTCCTTTAGGCTATGCACTTTTCCAATCCACTGCCACTCTCTGGAGTTTTCTGCCCAAAAAAGCATTTTTTAAGATATTAGAAAAGGGACAGAAAGGGAAGGATGGAAAAGGCAACCCATTTAATTTATGGCCTTTTCTCAGACACAAGTTTTGTTATTTTAATCCAACTGAAATAAGAAACCATAATCCGTAGATAAAAAGACACTGGACAAACCCTGAGGATGTATGTTTTTCCCCATTTCTGGTTTTTAATGTTTCTTCCCCACTGCTGTTTCCCAACTTCAACTTTTGAAAAGCCAAGCAGTTTAGCTGGCCAGGCCCAGGGAACCTATTTGTATGCAGCACAAATTTCAGAATCTGTTCTCAGCCTGTGCCGAGTGAAAAATGGCCTGCATTTTCTTGATAGCCCATGTGGTTGTAAAGAATAAATGGCTAATGAATTACAGATGAACATTGACGCAAATTAATCTTCCTGCTGTCCCTGGGTTATATGGCAGCCATTTAAAAGTTTAATCAATACACTAAAGTTGAAAACATGCAGGCACTGCAGTTGTTTGGATGTAATAAACATCAGAGGGAACCGGGAGGTTTGCACTCAGTCCATGTATCATAATGACAGCTATTTATGTTTAATGGACTAAATATTTTTTATTGGAAGGGAGCAAATGTCAGCTTAACTTTGTGAGCCCCACATTCAACTTTCCTTTGAGGTTGGTGAAAGACGGCTGACGTGTCATTGGAAATGAAATGTTGAGGGGAGGGGGGAGAAAGCACAACGGAGACGAAATGAGAATAAGGAGTCATTTGGAGACGTGATGCAGTGCTCACATTCTGCAGCAATTCATTAACGAAAATGTGAACTCTGATATTTCTAATGTTGCTGTAAAATGGTTTACTAGGAACAACTTTAATGGTTATTAGAGAAAACAAGTGCCCAGATCTGCCAGATACCCTGTTGACTGCAGGCTTTTGTTTGAAAACTCTTTACCAGGTCATATTTGCTGGAGATTTATAATTAGTCCTTTTTCTTAATGTGAGAAGTGGGGGGAAAACAGCAGGATGGCTCTTAGCCCTTGCATTCCATAGATCTTTCCTTTTGAATGGTGTCCAATGACTTTAAATAACCATGTGTTCTCTTTTGGAATAGTTATATCTTAATTACTTTTCAAGTTGATATTTTGTAGCACTGCTGTGAGTCTGATAGGACCATGGAGGCTAACGGAGAATGGACTTTGCCAGTAGTGGTGCCATCTCACTGGGCAGAAACAGGCTGGAGTAAAAGGGCAGAAACACCCTTGTGTCAACAATAACAACACTATATATATATGTATATATATATATATACACACATATGTATATAGTGTATATGTATACATATATGTTATATATGTATAATATATATACAGTTAATATACAGTTAATAATATATATATAGAGAGAGAGAGAGAGAGAGAGAGAGAGAGAGAGAGAGACTCCATTCAGCCTGGCATTTTCTTTTTTATTTCCTTCTAAAATATAACCGACAAGTTATATTATCCTTGTGGAGCATGAGGTCTTGGAGAAAGGAATACACTTTATTAAAGTATTTAATTATAAATGTTTTAGGCAATGGAGAGCATGTTTCAATGTCCCTTTTTGCAACCAATTGTCTCAGATCCTCTTCAGCGTCTGAAGGTTCCTAAAACTTTTCACATTTAATGTCAGAGCTTTGAAGAAGACAGTACAATAGATATCAAAGTGAGGTAACAGGATAAGGAAATTAGGTCAATTGAGTAAGATATCTAGCTGTCCAGTATTCATGCCTTTAAAATATATGTAAATAGAACCTTCTTATACATTAAATGACAAGAACTTGTATTCCAGTTGGGCCGAAGATTTAGAAGAAATCAGTGTTATGTGGCATTAGGTGAGTCAACCAAACTAATGGACTCTCTGGCCCTTCATTGTCCCATAGCAAAACGAGAAGAAATTTTGGTTCTGAAGATGGTAGCATCACTCACTGTTAACTATGATGATATCCCACCCACTACTTCTCAGGCTCATTCCCCCCATGGTTTCTGAACCTTTCTTTGTTTTCCTTCTAGTTCTTATTCTGGTTGGTGATCGATTTATTTTGTTTATTTGTTTATTTTGTATTTCTACCCTGTTAATATACAGTCCATTTTTGGGGACAGGTGGGTGGGAGTTAGAGAGGCAAGAACATGATTTTTCTGCCCTGGTTGGTGTAGCTCAGTGGATTGAGCACAGGCTTGCGAATCAAAGGGTTGCTGGTTCAATTCCCAGTCAGGGCACATGCCCAGGTTGTGGGCCAGGTCCCTAGTAGGGGATGTGTAAAACACAACCACACATTGATATTTCTCTCCCTCTCTCCTTCCCTTCCCCTCTCTATAAAAATCAAAATAAATAAATTTTTTAAAAAGAACATGATTTTCTTTGCTTCTAAAATCTCAAGGCCTGGCCCACAGTAGATTCTTTTTTTTCTTTTCCCACAGTAGATTCTTATAAACCACAGTTAAGTGAATTTCAGGCTATTTTTCCTCATTGTCCATAATAATCATAATTATAGCCATATTTTGGATCACATATGATAATTTCTAGGCACTGTGATAGCTATTTTTATAGATAATATTGTACATGCTCTTAGCTATAACCCTAGATGGTAAAAGTTGTTATTCCCATTTTATAGAGGCAAAAACTGAGGTCTATAGAGTTTAAGACAATTATTCATAGTCACTGTTAGTATGTGGCCAACCCAAATTTGAATAATGGCTTGTTTGTCTCTCTTTCAGCTATACAGTACTCCCTTATGTTCTAGTGCCTCATGGGATCGTTGGTGATTAAAATCTCACTAAGTGACCCCAACTTTTTATTCTAGTCTATAACCAGTCAGCTCTCCAGCTGACTGTTAGTGGAAACAGGATTAGATTTATACTTTCTCACCTAAATCTGACATCCTGAGGCCTACCTATGGAGAACATTAAAGCATTGATGCTAAAAAAGCAGTCCTTGGCTGTTTAGTGCTAGACACTGACCCGCAGATCTGTATCTTCCATGGTCTGGGGAAACACAAGTGTCTCTGGAAAATGGTGGAGAAAGGGTAACAGATAAATATGTATTGAGCTACAAGCAACAGAATTCTAAAATATCATGACCAAAATAAGTGTTTATTTTTGTCACTTAAAAGTAAGTATAGAGGTAGGAAATGCAAAAGAACAGGCCAGTAAGCACCCATGTTCTTCTTGCCTTTTTGTCCCACTGCCCTTAGCACGCGAATTTCATTTCCATGTTCTCAGAGTGGCTACTACTTGCCTCACTGCTTTTCAGCAGTCTGGGAAGGATGAAGAGTTAATAGTCTATCCTCTGCATAGCATTCACTTTTTCATGTTTTTTTTTTCTTCTGTTTTTTGTTTTTTTGTTTTGGATGGACAAATTTCTAAAGGTGTATGACAATTTCTCATTGTCCAGACCATGTCACTAGGAGGATGCAAAGTCAAGTATTTTAGTGTTCCTGGTCTTACAGTAGAGAAAAGCAGGATACCAAGGAGTCACTTTATAGTGCCTGCTACATAAAATGAATCACGGTTTCTGTGTTCCTACAAGAGGCTTGAAATTTTGCTAGGTGCCATATGTACAGCAACCTATCTTTACCACCTTATTACAGAACAATGTTTATTGCCATTACACTAGGAAGTGGTTGAGCTGGGACTTGAAACTTCATTTGTCTGATTCTACTCTGAGACTTTTTTTCTCTAACCATCATTTTTATTTCATAGCAAAGTATGGTAGAGCCAGTCCTAATTGTTCCAGCTCATGGTGAATGTACTATTTCCTGAATTCACTTAACACATTGGGTTTATCTCTTTGACAGTTAAGTAGGCACCGCCATATGCCATCTTCTCTGCTTTTGTATTCAACTGTGGACATTTCTGTATTAAGTGGAGGATATTTAGATTCATATCCTGTCTCTATCAGTCACTACCAATATAAGTGCAGACATATTGCACAACCTCTCTGCTTCAGTTTCCTTATTTGTGTAGTGAAAATAATGTCTACAGCATGAGTGTTTTTAGAGGATTAAGTGGTTAGAATAGAGTCTGGCCCTCAGTAAATATCAGTTATTATTATCACCATATTTGTCCACATTTACTGTGTTTCATTTTGTCTACATGACCAGACTAAACTTTTGAAGGTCAGGGCCCTGTCCCCCCAACCCCTTGGTATTCTCCAAAAGACTTCACATATTCATTATAGATACTAAGTAAAAAACTCATTCTAGAGCACACTACGTAGTTTTAAGTCCTTGTTCTATTGAAATAATATCTCTTTGCCTCAGCTTCTAAATTGTAAAATGGAGAATCTATTAGTATTTACCTCACAGCTTGGTTGTGAAGGTTGAATAAGACAATGCATTTAATTTTTAGAATAGTGTATAATAAAGAGAAAAGTCTCAGTGTTTACCATAATTATTAATTATACATAGATCACCAGTAATCAAACACTAAAACTCCATGGGATGTAATCTAATCCCTAATGATCCAAAGCAATTTTCCTTCAGCCATCTCAGGTACACCATTATTGAGAATCACTACCACATATTTCTGGTGAAGCCATGTTGAGGATATCCTGTGATCCAGGGCATATGGTATATGTTGGGGTTACAAAAATGCATAAAATACAAAAGTAAATGCAGTGATGATGGACATGAGCAATGTGCATCCTCAATCAAAAGCAGACACTTGAAATGTAAAATAATTGGGATATAATTATTGCATTTATTAAGCTAGGCAAGATAATCAAATAACCATACTTGGTACTGTTGAATAGATTGGGTATATGTTGACATGTTTTTGAAAGGCATTTGGACCCTATGCATGAGGTTAGAAAATATTTAGATCCTTTGACCAATAATGCTACACTTAGGAATTTCTCCAAAGGAAAGAATCTAAGATGCATAAACAAAGTATCTTTATGCATTAAAATGTTCACTGTAGTAATGTTTATAATATCAAAATGCAGAAAACAATGTCCAACTAGAGAGGAATACTAAGTGAATTATAGCACATCTAAAGAATGCAATGTTATATAGCAATCAATTTATGTTTAAAATAATATTTAAATACTATTTAATCTCATAGGCAAATATTTATGCAATAAAAAATGAAGAAAGATATATACATACTCATCCACATTTACTTTATATATATAGACTGAAAAGCAAAATATTAAAGTGCTAACTGTAGTTAGCTCTGGATAGTGGAATCATATATGATTTTTATTTATTCTTCTTTATATTTTATATTTTTCTACAATGAGCATGTAGATATAAAGAAAAATGTTTAAATCAGCCTCCCAAATAACAATATGGTCTATATGAAAATAATTCTAGAAGAAAGAATAATGATAGTAAGAAAAATGATTTACATGAGTTAGGAGTTGTGTTTGGCTGAAACTGACAAACACCCCATATAGCCATGGCTTTAATAAGATGCTGTCATATAACATGAACGCCAGATATAGGTAGTCCATAGTTGGTATGACACCATTAGGAAGATAGGCTTCTTTATTTTTGTTCTACTTTTTAGTGGACCAGATCCTGTTTTCAGGGTCAACGTACGGTCACAACAGCGCTGCTACAGTACCAGCACTTATTTCCATGTTCCAAGTAGCATGAAGGAAGAGAAACCAAGGTCAGATGGTTATTCCTGCAAGAAAAGCAATGTCTTTTCAACAACATCCACTTTCTAACATCCCTTATTTGTAGCCACTTGCAGTGAGCACATTGCCATGCTCAATAGCATAGGGTGTCTGACCTATGGGGAATATAGGCACTATATAAAGGGGAATATAGACACTGGTAGCCAACCCTATTTTTTAACTTTAATTCCAACTCTGCCACTCAGCAGCAGGTTACTTTTTAACAAAGTATAGTGCATCAGTGGCACCAAGAAAATCTCAGAAATCTTTTCAATATTGTGCCTCATTCAACCCATTATCATCAGTTGTGCTTGGTACACACATGAATCCTACTTGACATTCCAAGCCTCTGGTATTCCTTGTACTCTTGTCGCTTCCCCTTAAAATATGCATAATGAAATTTTCACTAACTTTTAGGATTGTTGTAAGGACAATTTGATTTTATTGTTGTGAAATTCATTTTAAAAAGGCTACCTCAATAATGTAAATGTAATTTTTATAAAGATGAATAACTAGTGAATATTGAGTGTTCACTACATGCTAGCCACTATTGAGCTCTTTACATGCAAAATCTTATTTAGTGTTAGGAATTAGATATAAAAGTATCCCCATTTTACATATTGAGACAGAAAGAGATTTTAACCTCAGTTGTCTCCTGAGTCCATGACATTGATTCTCAAACTTTAGTAGGCTTAAAGAATCACAATATACTTGTTAAAGATGCAGATATCTAGGATTAGAAATCAGATTCTGCTTCAGTGGGCTGCAACTACCAAGTATAAACTTTTAGTTCTGTAAGCTATAAACTCTTGATTTTGCAGGCAAAGGGAAGTGTGTTCCTCAGAGACTGAGCTCCTCTGGCTCCTGAATTCTACTCTGGCTTTTCTTTTATTTGGGGGGCATGGAGACTATCCATTTGAGCAGATATTTCTTTTTTTCTTTCTTTCTTTTTTATTGTTATTTTATTACAGTTGTTCCAGTTTTCCTCCATTGTTCTCCCCTGCCCCAGCCCCACTCCCACAGTCAATCCCCACCCTGTTGTCCATGTCCATGGGTCATTTATACTTGTTTTTGCAGATATTTCTAGTGGTATGCCAGTGACTTGGGAGGCTTTGTCATCTCACATGGAAAACAGGGAACTCACTTCTGAGCCTACTCCTTTTATAACAAATTGGGGATCCCCAGAGATGAGAAGACTTGGGCCAATATATTTGACTCTTTGGTTGGATTTTTGTGATTTACCAAAGGGAAAGATTTTTAGCCCTGTCATAAATGCTGATGGGCCAAAGGGAGGTGAAGTGATAATTTCCAGGGAGATTAGGAGTGTCTACTACACACCCTTCTTCTGAGTTTTCCTCTTGTTTCATTCTTTGCAGAGGCACAATGTGGAGGTCTATGTTTGTCCATGGACAGTCTCCCCAAAACAAGAGACAGAACTGTGTCATTTAAAGTTCCCAAGTGACTGATTTCCAACTTGAATGCAGAGGAATGTCAGAGCAACTGAATTTTTTGAAAGATTTTTGATTATTTTCAAGACTTCTCTTTCATTCAGTGGAATCAGAACCATCAGATCAAATAATATGTTGTAGTAGAGTTAAGCACTGAGGGATGCAGGAAGAAGGAATGAAACCTATGAGCAAAGATATTCATGATCTAGTGTCACCCAATCTAGTGAACTTCAGGAACACAAGCATTCCCTCAAAGACTCAGACATGAATTTTGTTTAGATCTATTGTACAGGTAATCTGTAATAGAAAGCAAGGGCAAAAAATAACTATAGTTTATCTCATAAGGTTGTTCACATGATGAGATTATCCATAAAAAATCCTCATCACAGCACCCACACATAGGAAGCTCAGTAAAGTTAACTATAGTGGTGATGGTGCCGATGAGGAGGAAAAGGAGAAGAAGGAGAGCAAGAAATCTGCTCAGGTGTTGCTCCATAAAACGTCTTTCAGTTGAAATTTTACATTGAAAAGGAGAACCTTTGTATTTATAACTAGAAAATGGATTTTGAAAATTTTATTATGAAATGAAATATAAAATTTTTTGATAAAGATCAAAGCCACAAAAACACTGCTTTTTGCATTCTTCTCTGGCACATCAACCTCTAAAATCTTCTTTGTTATAATGAAAGGAGTACTGAATTTGGAGTCAGAAGGTTTCTTTGAACACAATATTTAATCTAAGTCTCAATTTCTTCATCTGTGGACTTTGGATAACTAAACCTACCTAGTGATGAGGGGGATTACATGAGATGATGTACTTAAGGCACTCTGTGTAGTGTTTTGCACATAGGAGGCAATCAAATAAATAACTGATACTAAAAGGTCTATGGCAACTAAGAGAGTTTTCAGAATGTACCATGCTCCTAGGGGACAATTTGCCTCCATCTCCAGGTACATGCTTGATGCAGAAGACAATTTTATATAAAGAACACTCAGAATGAAGAACTACTTTTGGATGTTAATGTGTTAGATGGCCTAACTGCTTATTATGCTATATCCAGGGGCAGATATTTTGTTATATCTTTTCTCTTAATGTTAGAAAGAAAGTTCCCAACCTCACCTCATCACAATCACCCAATAGAGTGCTGCTCAGCTTGTCCCAAGCACTTCCTGCCTTTGAGAATCTGCCTACTGCTCTTCCAGAATGAGAAAACCAAACTCTGTGCTGCAGCAGTCATGGCCTCTAATTGCCTTTAGTATCCAAGAGTGTATTGTTAGATACCATGTCATACAGTCTTACAGTTTCTATGGCATGTAGACATAGGTAATTCAAGACAAGGGTATGTGAGTTTCTGAATAGCAGGAGTGTGATCTGATCTTGTTCTTGATGGCAGGGAAACATTCTTTCCCAGTGCAATATGATACTAACTCTGGATTTTTCTTTCTTTTTGTAGATGATTTTATTGAATTTAAGAACATTTTTTATTCCTATGCTGTTGAAAGTTTTTATCATAAATGGATAAATGTTGAATTTTGTCCATTTTTCTCTATTTATAGAGATAATTATTGAATATATTTTTTCAATCTGTTGATATGGTGAATTATATTTATTTTAAAATATTGAACCAACCTTGAATTTTTAGGATAAATCCTATTTGGTCATGATGTATTTCACTTTTTACATATTGCTGGACCTGATCTGTTAATATTTTATTATAGATTTTTACATGCATATACACAAGGAATATTATATATTATTCTGTAATTTTCTTTCCTTATAATATGTTTGTCTGGTTTTGGTATGAGTATAATGCTAGACACATAAAATAAGTTGGAAATTGTTCCCACCTCTTCAGTATTTTGGAAAAGTTTATGTAAGATATTGACTCTTTGGTGGAATTGGCCATCAAGGACATTTAGGCCTGGAGTCATCTTCATGGGTCAATATTAAATTATGAATTCAGTTTCTTTGAGATATATGAGGTTGTTCAGTTTATTCACTTTTTTAGTGCCTAAGCTTTTTTAAACAAGACAACTTTCCCCCCATTAAGCCTTTACTTTTAATAATTGTGGCCATCAGATAACTATTATGTTATACACAGTTTGATTACAAATTCTACTGACCTGGGCCTTTTGTTGGTAAACAAAGTCCAGCCCACTTTCTCCTTCATCCATTCATGTATTTATTCATTTAGCAAACATTTTAGCCACACTTTAAATTCTAGGACTTGTGATACAGATTATGCATTCAAAGATGAATAAGGCAGTTTCCCTGAGTTCAACTTAAGTGGGAATAATAATAATGAAATGTTTGGCTATGACGCAGTGGGATATGTGTAATAGTTTGCAATGAGTAGTGCACAGGGCGAACAAACAGGGACCCTCTAGTTAGATTTAAGGGGAGTAAGGGGGAGGCTTCTAAGAAGAAATGACATTTGAATTGGGCTTTGAAAGATAAGGAAAATTTTATCTGGCAGAAAGTTGTCTTGTCACCTAAAACATCATGGGGATATTTGGAAAACAAATAATTTCAGATTTTCTGAAGGTAGAAAACTTTTACTTCAGGAATTGTTTTGATTAGGGAACCCAAAATCTGAATGCTGAATTAAAAAGTTTAATTTCTTCGGTTATCAGAACTTATATGTTTCTGAAATACACTCAAAAAGCTTGATAAAATATCACTGAAGAACAGATTTTGAGTTATTGTTTCATGGTGATTCTCAGACTTTTAAATCCTATTTTTTATTTAAAATATTATTTTCATGGTTGTAATAATAACTAAACATTTTCTTCAACAAAAATGTGGCCTTTGAAATGTATCTGTTTTGAGTGCTGACATTCTAGCAACAAAAGAGAAAAAGAAAACAGTAATAGATCAATGGATAGATTAATATAGAGGGTAAATGAATCAAAACACCTATAAAGTGTGGTGTAGTCATTGTAGATTTTTCCTCAAAGTTATTTGATTGTGATGTTCACAGTTTTACCTTGAGCATGCTGGTCATGTCAGCCAACATAAGCTGTCATATCCAGACACAAATCTAGTCATTGACCTCTGAATAAATCATGAAAAACGTTGTCTCTGTGTAAATTGGATGAGAAACACATTTTCCTCTTCTAGGTTACTATGTCTAGATCTTTGCCATAAAGGACCCGAGTTCACATTTGTGATCGTAGTTGCTGCTGTTTTTGTTGCCTTTACACAACATGTTGGTCTCCAGGAACACCTCACTGTCATCTAGGAGCTTGAAAATTCATTGCTTTAATTAATTAATGGAGGCTCTTTAGAAGTTAGAGTCCCTTATTTCTAATTTTCAATTAAAGGCACCTACTGATTTTCATTTAAAAAAATAGATGCTGCTTACTTGATTTGCTTATTATTCTTCAGTACTGAAATATAGCTATAATGGCTCTGTGAAACTGTCAGATATTTAATTATTCATACATATTTAGGTAAAGCCTGGATGGGTTTGAAGTATTATTTTAACATGACTAAATGTGTTATAAAAATTTTTCCTCCAAGTATGCTAGAAATGCATATGCTCATTTTGGGGAACAAAATATAACTTTAGGTTTTAAAACATGAATTCTTAGCATTTATCTATTGCTAACTATACGCTGAGCACAGTGCTAGGCCCTAAGAGATAGTAGTACAGAAATCAGACTTTGTGCTCTCCTGTAGCTTGGAATCTTGATTTATTAAGCTATGCATTCATACTGAAATGCTTGTTAAATACCAGGCACTGTGATAGGTGCTATGCTTTGCTAGACAGGTAAGAAACATCAGTATAATACTGTCAGCTTATAATAAATATTTAACTGATTATACAATTATTCTTTCTAGACTCTTTAACATATTATATTATTCCATAATGAGGAAGAATGTAGAAGGAAAAGCATTTTAGTTATATAGCAGAGATTGCCTTCTGCTCACTAAAATCTGCATTTTCTTCTTTGGGGAATACAGAGTCAGACTTAATTTCACACTCCAAGATATGTGTACACCCCAAGGTAAGTGTACCCCAAGATATGCAATTTTTTGACAATGATAATATGTATTATCCAGTAGCTGAAGTTCTTCATAGTCACCATGCTGGGGGTATGGGGATATATGGATAAGGATGATTACCTCTATTTTAAACATGAAAAGTGAAGTTCACACATCTCATGAGAACTGTCAAGATTTATGAGTTTGAAATACAGCGAACTTTATATTTGCACTAGCATATTTTGTTTCTTAGTTCTGTCCTCTTAGCTTTTATCACCTTCATTACATTTTATCATTACCATTATTTACTTTAATTATTTACTAAAATTATTACCATTATTTACTTTTTACATTTTGTCTACTTGCTTATTGCCTGCCTCCCACCACCAGATTGTAGTGTCCATGAGCTGAGACCTTATCCACTGCTATATCTCCATCTATGAGAACACTGACTGGCACATAGTAAAACCACAGTAAATAAATGAATAAGGCATGACTCAACAACCTATAGAATAAATACCCTTACCAGTCAGGCATGTTGTAAGGGAAGAATGAAGAAGGATGGAATGTATATGTGGAGTATGTGATTGTATATCTGTGTGTGTGTATATAAGAGGAAATCACAGAGTGATAGGATTGGAGTAGGGGAGACTAATAATTATTTTGTTTTGAACAACAGAGTGCTCTTTGTGGAAAATACATTGGCCCGAAAGGATCTCAGTCAGTGCTATCTTGATATGCTTAAATAGGACACTGGATGGAATCATGAGAAGGCAAAGAACAGTAACACAGACTTGAAAATAATTTTGGGTGCTATTAATGTTTAATCACAAGTGCCATATGCCAAGATAATCAAGCCCTTTTCTTCTGAAATTATTACTGTTAAAAAGTTCAAACCTACAGAAAAATCCAAAGAACAGTATATTGATACCCTGGCCAGATGGCTCAATTGGTTGGAGCATCATCGTGTACACCAACCAAAATATTGTGAGTTTGACTCCTAGTCAGGGTGCATGCCGGAGGCAACCAATTAATGTTTCTCTCTCATTTCCATGTGTCTCTCTGTCTGTCTGTCTCTCTGTCTCTCTCCTTCCTCCTCTTCCCTTCTTCCCTCCCTTTTTCTCTATAAAAAATAGTATATAGCATATATACTATATAGTAGATATATGCTATAGTAATATATACATTATTATAGATATATATTATTATAGATATATTATAGATATCTACATTATTATAGTGCATATATAATATATTCATTGTATATATGTGTATTATATACCTAATATCACTGTTAATGTTCCCACATTTACTTTCTTTTTATGTATGTCTATGAGTCTGAATGTGTACATACATTTTCACAAGACATTTAAATAAATTACAGAAGTCATGACATTCCATTCCAAAATACATCAGCATGCATTTCCTAAGAACCTTTTCTTACAAAGCAACAAAACTACTATGAAAACTAATAATTTAAAACCATTACCTAATACAGTCCTTAGTGAAATTTCCCATGACTGTTTGTTGTCTTTTTGTTTTAATCTAGTATCCAAAGTTTGTATTTGTTTATTAAGTCTTTTTAAGTATTTTTCAATACAGCCCAGTGGTTCTTAAGGGTGACCTCCAGACCAGCAGCATTGGGACCATAAGGAACTTGTCAGGCCCTGCCCCAGTGACAAATGCTGAGGGTGGATCCTGTGTTGTAAGGTGCTGTAACAGGACCTTCACATGACTCTTTTGGGTGCTGAAACTTTAGAGCCATTGATCTAGAACATGCTCCCACCTTTAATGCTTTTTGTGACATTTGGATTTTCTCTAAAAGCCAAAGTCAATTTCATTGTACAATGTCCCACATTCTAGGTTTTTCTGATATCTCCCCCATAATTTGATCCAGGTTTAACATTTTGGCAAGTGTAAGAGATGTTGGGTATATTTCATTATGTTGAGACACATACTATTTAATGATCTTTTAAAATGGATAATTTGACTTTGTGTTTCATTGTACTGAAACACAATAAAGGTATATGTTCCTCTTTATAATTAACACATATTCTAAATAGTGGCAATCTAAGGCTGTGTGAATATTTTCCCCCAATAAACTTTATCCTAACCATTGTAGTGACCATTGAAAATACTGGACTGAATCACCATATTGCTGTATGGTGATTTTTCTAATTTTGTCATTTCTTCTACATTAATTAGCGGACAGTCTTCAAATAAGAGCTTTTCTCTTCCTTTGAATTATTTTGTTCAGGTGTTTACATATCATTTTGAACTTACAGTTTTTAATTTGATGGGGCAAATTAATTACTATCATTATTATGTTTGATATTCAAATAGCAAAAGAGTAAGTCTATTCAAACCACATTTTACGTTCTTTCCCTGTTTTCCTGTGCAAGAGGTTCTAGGCTCACTTTGTACATTTCCTGCCCACAACCTGAATTCGCCATTTTCTAAAGGAACCATGGTTCTTTTTAGTGGAAAATATTTTTTTGCAAACCAGTATGTGAATGCTAGATTTTCTACACACACACACCTTCATAGGTTTAATTTTTAATAATTTCTTATATTGTAGATCCATCCAATTTAAATTAGCAGAGTCATCTTCACTACCATTGTCATCATCAATATCGTATTCCCTTTGGTGTTCTAGAGCTGCCATAATGAATTAGTACAAACCAACTTAGAACAACACAAATGTATTATCATACAATTCTGTAGGTCAGGAGTCTAACATGGGTCTTCCTTGAGGTAAAATCAAGGTGTCAGCAGGGCATATTCTTTTCTGGAGACTCATTGGGAAAATCCATGTTCTTGTGTCTCCCAGCTTTTGGAGGCCTCCTGTATTCCTTGGCTCTTCCCTGGCCTCTTCCTCCACCTTCAAGCCAGTGGCACTGCATCCATCTGATCATTCTTCTGTGGTCACAGCTCCCTCTCTGACCAAGTCTTAGAGGCTTCTTCTCATTTAAGGACTCACATGATTAGATTGAGCCCACTCAGATAGTCCAGAATAATGTCTCCACCCCAATGTCAATACCCTTAATCACTCTGCAGAGTCCCTTTGCCATGTAAGATAGCATATTCTCATGTTTTAAGGACTAGAGTGTGGATATCCTGGGAACCATTACTCTGCCTACTACCTCTCCCCTCATTCTTTGTTTGATTTCCATTGTCACACGGTGAAAACCTTCACTTCCAGTAATTTCTGAATATTTACACATTTTCTGTGTCCTGCAATATAAGCAAAATCATTTGACAATTATAACAGTAATAACACTAATGGTGATAAGTCTACTAAGTGCACCTTGATTTCTTTGCAGGTTATTTGTTTGTACCCAACATACATCTCACTCAAATTGTAGTTGAACTGTTGTTTTCCCAAATTACTTTAATTTCTTTTTCTGTGTCATTATGTTATCTATTTGATATACAATTAGATTCATTTTTCCAGTTTTATTTAGTTTTATGGTTTGCTTTTTTCATCCTTTTTGATTCACATTTGATTATGTAAAATAGTATATGAATATAAAAAGTTATGCTCAGAGAAGTCTCAGTCCCATCCTGATTCCATGATATTTTTGCCTGCCCTTTATACATAGTCATTCTTATCAGCCTACAGTTTATCCACCCTATGATTTTTTGCAAACATACGAAGATGTGTATTTTTAATTCTATCTGACTTCTTTCTTATCCCAGAGTAACTGAGTTTATGTACTTTTCTGCTCTTTGTATTTTTACTTAGGTATATATTCTGTATTTATATATCTATATCTCTCCAGCTGTATATTCTGGGAGTCACTCTATATCAGGTGGTCATGGAAATTGTGAAAGGATCAATTACTGTTTTACCTATACCTTCTATATCATTTAACTTATTATAACAGGTATTATATTTGTGACTTAGTACAACTAAAACAATAAATATATATAGGAAACGTCTTTGTGATACCTTTTTTGCATAACATTTTGCAAATAAGATAATTATAACAAACTTCATTATAGTCATTTTTATCTGACACCTCCCTTTCTGGCCTACTAGTTGCTCAAATGTAGAAAGATTATCTTCCTTTCTTTCCTTCCCTTCTTTTTTAAGGGGTATCATTGATTGTTCCTGGCACATAGTGTTTCTTTACTTACCTGTTTTACCTGAAATGCAATAAAAGATTGATTCATTTGGTCTATTTTTAATGCATCTATCTAAAATATGAAATATTTTATCTGAAATTATTAATTCTATTTCATTATTAATATCCCAACATGAGTTAGTTTAACATGAATTAGTTTATCAGAGAACTAGTTGCTTCTTAGAAAAGGTATAAAAGGAAAAGCTTCTGAAAGAGAACTGTTATATTTCAATTCTGGAATTGAAACCCCAAGAAAGGCAAGATGGAATATGAGAGTCATAGATGTTCTAAGAGGGAAGGAGGCAAACCAGGAAAAGGAAAAGAGGAACGTGGAAATGAAAAGGTCTATATCACTGTGCCAACTCTGTGAGCTATGCACAGCATAGAAAATCTGATTAGGTGAAAATAGGGGTTATATTTATTGGAACAGAACTAGACCTCTATGAGCATTTTCTCCAGACTAAGAAACCAATGCCTAGAGAGACTGAACAATTTGCTCAGGACAGTTACTACAGACCAGGAACTGGAACTTAATCTTTGGACCCATCGTACTTCCCAGAGTTGCTATGACCTTTCTTGCTCTTCTAAAAGGACACATGGGAAACCAAGTAGGTACCCCCACTGCCCTGAGGATGGCGAGAGATCCTGAACCTTCCATCATCTTAGAGCTCTTTGAATTTGGGCTACTAGTCTCAGGCTTAAAATGTACATCTCTGTCTTTCTTGACCTCCTTTAGTCATGTCAAGTGTATTTGTGGAGAGTCATTGTTCAGTCTCAGAGACTTGTTTAAATTCAAAATCAATTTAAAAAAAGTAAGCCAGCAAGAAGTACAAACTGATTAAGTGCTGTCTGTGTGAAGAGGTTTATCCTCTGCCACATTTCTGTTAAGTCCTGAGAAATGTGAAGAGAATGGAGCAAAAAAAAATCAGATTAAAAATTATGTTAGATACCAAAATTCAGTAAAGCAGCTATGCCTCTGGCAAGTAATTGAGAATTGGGTGACTTTGAGTTGTTTGGTATAATGATGTCAACATGTTCATACCCATACACACATACCATGTGCACACATAACCCATTTGTACACAAGATGTACATAAATACAAAAGGGCACACAACACATGCATATCACAATTCACAGCAAGACACACAGAGCACACATACATCAGCACACATATATATAAGCACATCCACATAGCCACACATAGACACACATGCATATAAAACATACACACATGAATTTGTTCTTGATTGTTACTATAAAGATGTAACTCTTCCATTTTCCAACTTATCCTACCTTTTTATTTTGATGAAAAACATAATAATAGAGGGGAGAAAAATCTCTTCATCAGAAAATTCAGTGAAAAAATTCCCTAGACATTGTCATGTATTATTGGTTAGTTTGGTGGTTAAGAGAGTTATTTGAAAACAAAGAAGGCTTTCACAAAGCCTCTAAGATACAAAAGATTTAATAACATTTACATCTGTGTATCAGCCATGTCTATAATGCAAGTCATGAATAACACATAAACCAGAGCACAGAAAGAACAGAAGTGCTCACACATCATTTAAAATCCAACCCACCCCATCGTCAGAGGAATCAAATACACAGCAGGAGCAGTTCCAGTGGATACACACACAATATAGTCATTGAAAATGAAAACATATTAATTATGTTCCTTAAGGTAGGAGAGAAATGGCAGGATTTGCTAACCTGTTCAACTCTCCTGTTCAAATTCCATACCAAAAAGTACATCACGTATTGCTTCCTAACTTTTTAAAGAAATTATGGAGTGAGCATTTGTGTTTTGCCTTGTGTTCATTTAAATCTGTACTTGGAGCTCAGTCCCAACTCCTTGCTGTGCTGAAAATGGGGAAAGTTGGCTTACTGTGGATCCTTGTTATAAGTGAGTAACTTACAAAAGAGGAATTTATTTTTGAGCAATGATATTTTAAAACAATACCCATATAACTCCAGGTGGTGTATGTGGCATTCCACACTTCTAGGAAAATAGCTGTTTATTACCAAAACCCAGAGCTCATGTAACACAGAAACACAGGGAAATCCTTTCTTCTTCTGATTCAGATAACTCTTTGAGACCTAGATCTAGAATTGCACTTTCTAGAATTATTCATCTGACTTTCATGAATTTCTGGGATCCTCCTGGGCTTTCTATATATGCTAGTGAGATCGTCATACTGTGCTGTAGGGAGCCTCTGGTGCCATGTTGGAGGAGGATGAAGGAGGATTTTGTGTTGGCATTTGCATTTGATATTTGTTTGTATTCATCCTTTAAATCAGTGTTATTGTTGTTTACTTCTAGCATTAAGAGAATATTGACATAATCTTCTGTCAGCACTTTCTGTTTCCTGGCTTTTGCTTTGGTGTTTTCTTATTTGTTTAATCTTTCCTCATCTGGGCCTTATTTCCCCTTTTATTTCTAGGACTTTTCTGTTGGTGGCCGACCATTGCTGGTGGGTCCTAGACACTTTAAAATGAGCTCTGCAAATGTCAGGAACCCCTTCCTCTTCTATGTACTTCATTTCAGGGTGAAATTTCAAACACTTCATAGTCCTTGGTGCCACAAAAGGTTAATAGCCGTCTCTTCTTTACGAACTACAAATACTCAGTTCCTAAAGAGAGTGTTTTGGGGCAAGTTGAGTGAAATTGGTAAATAATATAGTCATTCCCATTTTAAGTGAGTAATACTTCCATTGTTCCTGATGTTTCTACCTGCATGTGTGTGTGCATTTGCATGTGTGTGTACACAGGCTTGAGTGAGACCTCCACTTGGGAGAAGCCACAGCCATCCCATAGGAGTTTGCACATTTACACATTTGGGTTTTAAATGTTGTTGCAGCATCCTGAGCCTCTTAGGCACTACAGATTATGTATAATAGATGACCTGCATTTACAGAGATGTGTGCTATACAGATGTAAATGTTATTATAGCTTTTATATTTTATGTTCTTGTTGAAAGATCATTTTGTCTTTGAGTAATATGGCTGTTCAGTTTTTTTTTTTTTTTCTGGAGAGGAGGGGGTTATCTTTAAAAGAGAATATGCAATGGATATTGTACATCATATATTTCTTAAAAGTAATTTGGAATTTTAGGGTCTGGGATTGGGGCTGACTGATACACTGCCACAATGAGATATAACCCCTGGAAAATAACAGCACCAGCACATGCCTGCATCTGTCCAACCTCATAATTCACTTTCACATTGGATTATGGATGTCTGCGTTCAGTGAGTCTATCTTCCCTTTAGGTATTATTTCAGCCCTTTGAGATAATAAGGAAAGTTTAATTGCGTTGTTAATTGATTTTTTGCACAACATTATTACCTTGATTGATTGCAGAGTTGATGAAAATGTTAGACACAGGCAGTGTGGAGTATCAGCCCAGCAAGGAGTGGGAGCCTTGTGGAGAATAGATAACCTTGATGTTAAGAGCTATATCCTTCAGATATGTCTTCCCTTGACATATTGATGGCCCTTGAAAAGGGAAAAGCTGATTGTATGCAGAATGCAATCATTAAACCCACTTCAGCTTGCTGTTGATTAATTTGTTTTTTCCTGAAGGATCTAGTTATAAGGAAGGCCTCACTTGTACCAACAGCAGCCATTTTCTAGGCTCCAGACTGTGTTTAACCCTCTCGGGGAATAGAAATAATGAGGCTGGCATGGCTGACTCGGGAAGATTACCTTAGGGTGTTCAGAGTGTGGACTTGATGCTCACAGACATTCTCACCCTCAAGAACACTTTATTTTCTCCACCGTAGTGCTTATTTTTCCCCAAATGCCAAGTCTTTCAAAATGCCAGAGCCGAGGCGCCTTTCATTGAGACTGAGGTAGAATGCAATGGAAACTTCAGGATGCCAGGAGAATTTATTAAACAGGCTTCCAGTGGTTTCCAGAGAAGACATGGCACTCAGGATTTTTTATGATACATTAGGCAAATCCTTGCATAAACTTGCTCCCTGATTGGAGACATTGATTCTTACTATTGTGTGTGTATGTTTTCATGTGTGTTGCGGGAATGACAGGAAGGGATTTCTGCAGTTTATTATATTTTTAACTACTCCTATGTGACTCTTTCCAAGAGACATTTATTGATAGTTGTCCATAGTTGTTCTCGGGGTACCAAAAACCAGTATTTTGATCAGTCGCTTGATTGATCAATTAGTTGATTTGACTTCTGTCCTGATCCCCTCCTCCAAACTCACAACACATTCTTTGTAGCTACCCAACCCTGGACAGAGACTAAGAGGGCCAACCTTATGGGAAAAGGAGTTAACTTTGCCCCCTACAGAAGAATGGAAGCTCATATACATGCAGTAATTCTAGAGAGCCTCCATCTCCTAGGGAGAAAGCATGGCTTCCCCTTTCCCCTCTCCCTGCACTAGCTTCTACACTTATTATTCATGGAACACTCTCACTTCTTCTGGCCTCTTCTTCCCTTTGTGGCTGTCCCCACTATTCATTTGAACCAACTTTTAACTGTACAGCATGGTTGGAGAGCTATGAAGAGTTACATCATCTTCCTAGAGTCCTGAGCCCCCAGGAGGGGTCACATGGGTTTCAGGTCAGAAAAGAAACAGCCCACGAATCTTCCAGAGCCACAGAGTACCCAGTAGGTTGAATTCACACTATGGTCAGAGCAGTTTCTCCTCGGTAGGCCCCACTTCCCCTCCATTCAGAGCCTTTCTTCTGCTGAACTAACGACTGGCGCTCGGGGAGTCTAATATCCACAGAGTCTTGGCCCTCAATTACCTTAATGGCTTATAATGAGATTTTGGCCAAGTAGCAGGTAGCAGGTTATTACTTCCTGCTCAGCGTGGGCAATGTCTACACTGTTAATTTGTGTTGCTGAATGTGGCTCAGAGCTGGGCATCAAACTGTCAGAGCCAGATGTATTCTATTAGGTGTGAGGCGCACATTGGCTCATGGGCAATTTTTTTTCCAATATGGAGGCATGTTACCTCACCACAGGGTGAATCCTGACAAATTTAAACCAGCCAAATAAAATAAAAGGGGGTAATATTGCAAGCCATCAAAGTAGTATGTTTCAGAGACAGATAACACCTGGTACCCACCTACTGTCAATAATGTTTCTCTGACCAGGGCCATGACATTGACAGACAAAAAGTACACCCCTCTTAATATTACTGGAGAGATTCTGGTGCCTTCATTAAGTTTTAATAAGCCTGACCCTAATGAAGACCCTTATAATATGTTCTTCTACTGTTTACTTTGTCTTTATCCTGGCAAAATAAAATAATGTACAAGAGGTTCTTAATACTCTTATAAACTGCTTTTTGCTATTAATTCTTTCTTAACCTATAGTTTCTTTCATTAGCACATATATGTACTTTTTTTTTTCCAAAGCAGGCTAAAGGATGGGGAATTGAAGATCAGGAAATGATGAAACATATATAGCATTTGGCAATGAGATTTGCTAGTACCCAAGAATTATGCTGTGCTTTCTGCAACAACAGACTTTGGATTTTGTTTGTTTATTTGTTTATTTTTTGTAATGCCAACTTCTTTCAGCTAGATCATATATCAGTAGATTCCTTTTGTTTTCCTAATGTGCTCAAGAAAGGAAGATCTTTTCCCCAATCCTTGCAAGGTTTCAATTATGACAAACCCCTAGTCACTGGGTCTGCTTAATTTTATTTGAGGGGATCTGTTTTTTGTAGCTCAAAAAATTAAAGAGGCAACTTGTCTTTCCTTTCAGTGACTCTCTTGAGAAATTTTAGCCTGAAGAGCCAGACAGAACTGTAGATGTTTCCCTCTTCTGATGTGAACTTTCTAATAGAAAAAGATCTGAAACCCAAAAGCAAATTTCTGCTTGAGAGGAAAGCCAAAATTCCCACTCAAACTCTGCAAAACGACCCCCACCGCTCAGAATTGTTCATATAAGAGTCTGTCATTTTACAGGCAGGCTAAAGACTTTCTGGGAAATTTTTCTGCAAGTTGTTTTATTTTATACTTCATAAATTATAATTTGCACATTCAGTTCCAGTCTACTTATCAAAAAAAAAAACCCCTCTTTTTTGATGTGAATATAATCCACACATCGCTTAACTTTAAACTGCCATGTTTTTTGTTTTATACTAAAGAGCTAGGGCAACCTTTTATAATCATTAATTTTTTTTCCAATTTTAGGTACCACATTTTCAGACTTCTGGGAGACAGAAAAACCTCCTTTTAGTAAAACTTGATGCCCTAGGACCCTCAGTCAAACAGATTTTTTATCTCTGAATTTGAGTGGTCTTGATTTTATAAGATAAAAGCTAACATCAGGAGTTCTACTTTTTTAAATGAAAAAAGAAAGAGTGCCTTTTATGTTGTCCTAGAAGAATGTTTCTTAAAGTGTGGTCCCCTAGCCAGCAGCATCGCTATCACCTGGGAACTAGCAAAAATGCAAGTTCTTGGCCCAACTCAGACCCACTAAATGAGATACTCCAGGGATGGGACTCAGCAATCCATTTTAACAAGCCTTCCAGGTGATTCCAATGCATGAGCAACTAGGAGAACCACTGTGGTCAGACAGCCATGCAGTTCCTCTGTTCCAGGATGTGCCGCAAACACTGGGATTCCAAAGAAGTACCCTGAGATCCTCTCATTTACTCTGCAAAAAAAGTCTATTGAGCACCTACATGCCCTAGGCTCATGAGCATGGACGAAAAGCTGTCATCTCTATCCTTTTGGAGGCTCTGTAGAGAGAAAGTCCTAAGACCTAGAGAAATGATCAATGAGCATTCTTCCCACCCTAGCTACACTTCCCAACAATGTCATCCTCATTATAAATACTCAGATAAATACTCAGTTGTGGTTACTGTGATGTACCTAGTAAGACAATGAAAGTGACTTTGGTTTTATATAGTGTTTCATGTGTGGAAGAAGACTCAAAAAGGTTTCTAGTTAAATATGAGTCAGTGAGTTAATTTAATTAGTTAACTGGAACCCAACATTCCCCTAGTGGTGAGTCAATCACAAGACTGTTATCTAAAGGAAGAAAGTGTGTGAGAGCCATTTTTATACTAGCTTCACTGACCACTTGGGAGGCCTCTCAGGTGAAGTGGAGAGCCATACCTGGCCTCAGGTCTGGTTTCCCCAAGTCCAGTAGCTCCAATTTTGTTTACTTCCTTCTCTGATTGAGTCCACTCATTCATTTTAATTCTAGGAAATTCTAATTTAAAATATTCTCTGGAATGTCAAGCATTTATTGCTGTTTAAAAAATAATGATATGCTTCACATTTTTTTAAACCCATAGTACCTCCTTTCTCCTAAAGGGAGGTGATCATTTGCTGTTCTTAGCATGAAAACACTGTGCTCGTGTGCCAAAGGCCAAGGATGGTAACCAAACGATGATTGAACAGAAACTGGAATTGTTATTTTATTTTTATTTGAGTGGCTTCTGGTCCTCTTTTCTGGTTAATCTGAGCCAGGTACTTTAAAAGGAAAACAATGGCTGCATAGGTTTGGGCAGAGAGATCCTTAAAAAGAGGTAGCTGTGATTTGTGTGGATGATATATTTTATGATCCAGTTTTTGTTTTATTTTGTTCTGTTTTATTTTGGTTTTTGCTTTTTTGACTATCAGATGATGACTGATAACTCCAATTGTGTGGCAAACTTCTGTTTTTGTATGTGGTGGAGGAGGCACAGTAAATATGACCTTTCTCTAAGAAATGTGGAAATCTGTTTTTGTTTTTTAGTTTGCATGGTTCTTTACATTTATGCAGGTGATAGGCAAAAATCCCCAACCCCTGAGCCTGGAAGATTAATTAGAGCAATTGATGGTAAAGAAAATCAGTCCCTGAAATTGAGGCCAGAGGAATCCAAAAGGTGGGGCATCTGCTAGCCCCATTCCCATAAAACCTTCAGCACAGATTGAACAAATGTCACATATTGATCATTACAGAACCCACCCGTAATTGGTGACCAAAACACAGTGTGGCTTTAAGGGCCCTCCCTGAATAGTTGCCATCTTCTTTTTTTTTTTTTTTTTAAGAATGCTGCTGTTTTTCCTAAATTCATGGTGCCCTCTAGTGGCAATGCTCCTGACTTCAGAGGGAAGGAGGAACAGATCAATGTGGAGATAATGGGGGGAATGGTAGAGGCAGTGGAGGGGTAAACTTTTTCCTTCCTTTCTGTCTGAAAGATTTCTCAGTGCCTTAGTAAACACTGAGAAAGAAAAATGAAGCCACATCACTTGACCACTGCCCGTTTGACTGACAGCCTGGTTTATGTGACATCCATCAGTGAGCTGCACTGAAGGGAGTTCACAAATTTTTTACCCGATTCGCATCCCATCTTGGCATGCATTTGGAATCCAGCTCCGCTCCAACCCATTACACCCCACGCATAACACAGATGAGGGGGAGGGACCATACGCACACCAAACTGAGCTTGAAGATTCAATTTTCTCCCTATGGAAAGTAGGTAAGAGTCTACTTACATCAGGTTGTTGGTGATCTTTGACATTTTGTCCTGTATTCCTAGAATTCAGAAACAGCAGGACTAGAAAGATAGAGTTGGGTTGGTGTTGGGTCTGGTACTGTGACCTTGGGGAAGCCACTTTAAACTCCATTGTCCTCCTTTATTAAATAAAGGACTTACCCAAAATGAAGATTTTTAAATTCTGTCCCAGTGAGAATTGTTCAATATAAGTAAAAGACACACTTCTTTAAAAAAAAAAATCCCATTCTTGTGTTTAAGCTCACTGGGCAATACAGAAAAATAATAAGGTATCCTTATAGAATTGTATAAATAAACCATTGTTTAGGAAGTCAGAGTGCACACTGTTTCTGACTTCATTTAAAATGTCACAAAAAAGTGTCACCTAAGAAGAACTAAAAATGGGATTGTGAAGAAGATTTAGCAGTGTTTTCTGGAGGTGGGGGCGTGTTGTTGGAGCCAGGAAATATTTACTATGGTGTTTGATCTTTGACACATATATGGTCCTATTTGATTGAAATACAACAGGAAGAGAGGTAAGAGCCACTCATATTAATGACATTCCAAAAAATAGCAAATGAGCCCATCTCAGAACTGGATGTTTTCCAATCAGTCTCTGAGTACCTGCACTACCCTCAATACAAAAAATAAATAAGTTAAAAGCATTGACATCTCAGGAAAAGCATGTTGTTGACTGTTTCCTTTTGAGAGTTCACATAATGGAAACATTGCTGCCAGTCTGTCAGCTTAATATTTCCTCAATGTGGCTAGAACTTAGAATGGCCCAGTCACATCTGGGCAGGGACCTTGCATCCACAGCTTGAGTGTAGGGACCAGGGTCTCCAGCTGGGACAGTGCTGGTTACTAAAGGTCTACTCAAAGGTGCAATTATGTCTCAGACTTGGTCCAGCTTTTATATTTCCCACTAACAGATTATTGAGGGAAAAACTTGCTCTGCACTTTTTTTCTCTACTCCCTTTCCCACCTCCTTCTCTTCTAAAATGACAAGCCTCATTTCTGCTGCCCTGAGAGCCCAGAGTGCATTTACCACAGGCTCTGGCTTGTCACACGTCAAATTGTCTGCACACTCACATGACCATTTGTGCAACCTTCCCAGGGCTGGGAGGCTGGCTTCTCAGCCATGCATTCCTATCACCTTCAGTACAGATTTTGCCAAGATCTTTTCCCTGCTGACTGGCTTCCTTCCCTGTTTTTCCTTCCTTACAAATACACTGGTGAGACTTGACAAAGCCCAGCATTTGCTGAAGCAGGCTTTATAATCTATTTTCAGTGGAAAGTTAAACCTCCCATCAGGCCTCATTGCAGGGGAAGGAGCACTGGTGCCAAATGCCCTCTTCTCAAAGGGGTATGTTACTGGCATTTGTGTCATCTTTTTTTCAAGATAGGGATGCATCCCAACCCTTGGGTAGGTGGCCCATACCGCATTTGTCTGACTAGTGCTTGGTAGAAAGTAGCATGTCATAACCCCATGCATCCAGAGTGCATACCTTTGTCCTATTCACTAAGAAATTAATAAAAATTATTTGCTTTATAATAAACATTGCTGGTAAACATAATCAACCTGAAATAAAACTGCAAGCAACTAAACCTACATAATGCAATTTATTATAGATGAAAAAATTACTGAGATTTATATTTAGTTGGTATATTGAATGCACAAATTCATGGAGAGGAAATCACCTTGATAAAAATAATAAAGATGAAATAAAACTGAAGTGAGCTAAAATTACATGTAATGAAATGTGTTGACTAAACTTTAGTAGAGGATGCAAGTCCTCCTGTCACAATGCAGATCTGCAAAATTTCACTCAAGAAGATGTGACTTTTTAAAATACACACTTAAAGAGATTTTAGAAGGCAATCAGTAAAATCTGATATTTAGAAAATGCTGAATGTGGAATTTAACCTTAATGTAAACATTACATGGAAAAGAATTGATCCCATTGGAAATCAATAAAATTAAAAAGAAAGTGTTAAAAATAGAATATGTTTTGATTGGATTTAAAAATTAAGGAATTACATGGACACAGACAACAGTACTGTGGTTACCGGAGGGAAAGGGTGAGGGTAGAAAAAGGTATGGGTGAATATAAAATAAAATAAAATAAAATAATAAAATAAAATGTTAAGAGATTAAATTGATCAAATGGAGCTTGCTCTGAATAATTAATTCTTTCTGAAAGTATTTAGTTTACATGTTTGTATTCACAAACCACAAGCCAAAGCATCCTTATGGTCAAAATGGCATAATTTAAATGTTGTCAACATTGCAGGGCCAGAATACTCCTGATAGGGTCATGGGTTGTTGTTTTTTTTTAATTTTTTGCTTTAATGTTTTTTATTCATAATTATCTAGGGAAAATGTATCCAGTGCTATCTGTGATAGATAGTAACAATAATGATTAAGATATTACAAATGTGTGAAGCTATCGTTTTTTTCAAAGATGTTTACATTTTTAATATTTATTTTTTCTGATTTTTCTTTATTTTATTTTTTTATTTAATCTTCATTATATTTTTTCCATGACCATTTAGTCCCTTTATACCTCCTGCCCCCAGCAATCACCACACTGTTGTCCATGTCCATGAGTCCTTTTTCCTTTTTGCTTGATCCCTCCACCCTCTAATCTCCCCTGCTCCCACTAGCTGTCATTTGCTTACCATCTGTGAGTCTGTCTCTGTTTTGCTTGTTAGTTCCATTTGTTCATTAGACTCTGCCTATGGGAGAAATCATACAGTATTTGTCTTTCTCTGCTTGGCTTATTTCACTTAGTGTAATGTTCTCCAGGTCCATCCATATTGTTGCAAAGGGAAAATTTTTCTTCTTTTTTATGGCTGAGTAATATTCCATTGTGTAAATGTCCTATAGTTGTTTTATCCTCCCATCTATTAATGGACACTTGGGCTGCTTCCATATCTTGGCAATTGTAAATAACACTGCAATGAACATAGGGGTGTTTATGTTCTTTCAAATTAGTGTTTTGGATTCCTTCGGATATATTGCCAGTAGTGGGACCACTGGGTCAAAAGGCAGATCCATTTTTAATTTTTTGAGGTATCTCCATACTGATTTCCACAGTGACTACACCAGTCTGCATTCCCAACAGTAAAAAAGGATTCCCCTTCCTCCACACCCTCACTTGTTGTTTGTTGATTTATTGATGATAGCCATTCTGACAGGTGTGAGACAGTATCTCATTGTGGTTTTAATTTGTACTTTTATGATGATTAGTAACATTGAGCATCTTTTCATATATCGGCCATCTGTATCCTCTTTGAAGAATTGTCTCTTTAGGTCCTTTGCCCATGCACATAAAATGGGCTAAAGATACTTTATTCAATAATGGCATTGGGAAAATTGGACAGATATGCACAGAAAAGTGAAACTAGATCACCTTCTTAAACCACACACAAGAATAAATTCAAACTGGAGCAAAGACTTAAATGTGAGACCTGAAACCATAAAAATCCTAGAAGAAAACATAGGCAGCAAAATCTCGAACATTCATCGTAGCAATATTTTATCATGTATATCTCCCCAGGCAAGGGAAACAAAAGGAAAAATAAACAAATGGGACTGTATCAAACTAAAAAGATTTTGGACAGCAAAGGAAATCATCAACAAAATAAAAAGATAACCTACAAAATGGGAGAACATAGTTGCCAATGCATATGATAAGGAGTTAATATCCAAAATTTATAAAATACTTACAAAAGTCAACACCTCATGGGATTGTTTTATATAGTAAAGGAGAAGAGTTTGGAAGAGTGTACTCATCTGAGAAACTAGGAAATGCCCCTCAGGCAGCACTGTTTGAGGGAGTCACTACAGTATTTACAAGGACAGTGTGTCCCCAGTCCATAGAGAAGATGTTTTGGGGGTTAGCAACATGGTGTGACTATGACATCCCATTCCAACCCAAGATGCAGGTTATAAAACTGAGACACTTGCCCAAAATCATACTTATAGCTCGTTACAGAAGGAAGTCCCCTTTTCTTTTCTTTCTTTCTTTACCCTCTCCAGGGTCAGATAGAGAGCCTTTCCCCATTTTATACCCACTCTGAGTCAACTCAGGTGGGCCAGGTATGCAGAATGGACTTGATTCTCCTTGCACAAAAACTGCTCCCAAGTAAACCCTTCCTTTAGACTTTAAAATCTCTCTTCTTTCCATTTTGCCTTAGTAGTTAAGTAGCTTACACAGAATGGGGATGTTGTGCTAGATGCCTGCAATTCTGTAGGCTCTGCTAAATCCTGTGTACAATCCACAGCAGAGCTGATAGCACATCACACAGGCTGACCTTGGGGTACTGCTCGAGCCACTTCTCAAGATCATAAACATGGGTGTTTATTCCTTCCCAGTTACCAGTTTACTCACAGCCTACACATAACAAAGAGCAAGGATGTGCTTTCTGGGGAATATCCTTTCCTGTGTATGATGTTTACAGCTCTTAAGGCTGATGATAACATTCAGTTCATTCCTCTTTTTCCAGCCAGACATTGTGATTACTTCATTTTCATGGGAGAAAAGTGTCCCACATTTTTTTAAAAAAAGTGTTTAGGAACTGAAGCTGTTGCCTTCTGTTACTTTGCTCCCTTTTTTAATAAGGCAAATATTTAATCTGTATGTATTTTTAAAGCATTTCAAACAGATGTGGTATTAACTGAGGTTAAAAGTATGAGTATTTAACAATTGAAATTCCTAACTTGGTGAGTTTTATTTAAATTCTAAATGGATAATAATCTTAATGGTATTAATTTACCTATTCAACAAATATTTACTGAATACATCCTCTGTACTAAGTGCTTCAGGCACTGGGTATTACAAATTGGGCAGGAGTGAGTATTGTAGAGGTGACATGTGAATAGGTATATATAGTGTCACATGGAAGCATATAGTTCTAGAACCTTCCACAATGGACTAGAAAGACACTCTGGGTACTCTTTCCCTCTCTGTTACTGGGCCCACCCACCTCTTTACAACACTGTCATCACTTTTTTCAAAGGCCACAGAGAGCCTAAGAGAGAGAAAAAGGGCCAAAGAGAGCCTTCTTTACTCATACAGATTAGAGAACAGGAGTTCTGCGAGAAGCCCTCTGTCCCTTGTCTGTTTTGTAGCATTACTAATTATAAGCTCCTACAATCACAAATGGATTAAAATCTGCTTGTTGTTACACAGCTGCACTTACAAACACTTGTGATAATAGCACTTAAAATGATGATTACCAAAACTAACATTAATATCAATAATAAAATTGATACATTATTTTATAAATACAAATTTATTGGCCCAACTTATACTGCATCATCAAATAAGTATTTATATTTGTATGAATATGAACTATTACTTTTTTGCAACTCAAATGCAAATGAGAAGTCACTTATTCTGATATTTAGTCTTTAGTTCTGTTGCATATGGAGTTATAAGATTCAAGTCAAAGCTAGTGGGAAATAGGCTAGTTAGCAGTAAATACCTCCCAGCTCTGGGTAAGAAATACAGGTTGCAGAAAAGTTAGTGGTAATTCTTTTGCTGGAGATTTTGAGATCAAATGGAGCTCCCCTTCTATATGTTATGGGACTGTGGGCTAGATGGTTTTAAGAGCTGACTTAATCCAAATCAAATTTTTGATGAACCAGCCATTAGGTTTACCTCCTATATCAGGCAATATTGGACCTGACATCCTCATCTTCATAAGGGAAACATGGAAAACATTAATTCATCTATTTCAAAATAAACCTCAAAGGCAATCTGGTCCTTTTCCCTCAGTTTACAAATGGGGAAACCAGCCCAGTGAGGAAACGGGAGGTGTATGTAGTCACATAACTATTAGGGGCAGAGCTGGATTTAACTGCAGATTGTCCCTCACCTCTCCTTACCAAACAGATGGTAGAAATACAACTGAAAGTGCAAATGCATCCGGAAGATCAGAAAGTCCTGGGGCTTTGCTGAACCTTGCATGCATGTGCCAGGACTTCCTTCCCAGGACACATAGGGTCTAGCCAAGACTCCAGCACCATTCCAGCCATCGTAGCCTTGCATCCCAGAAAAGAGACTGATTCCCATCCTCTCAGCCAGCTCCAAGGTCATAACTTAAACTGCATAATTAGAACATTCATTCCAGAGGGGGGGGAAACATTTAAAAGATAAAAGACCTCTTTAAAACAGTTTCTTCCCAAAATACTTTTTTTCCATAATTATAGTTTTAAGAAGTTATGGTAATGGCAGAACCGGCTACTTATAAAAAAATTAGGAATCTCATTTGGCAGAAGAGGATTTCCCAGGGGATAACACACTGTCATTTTTTAGGGCCCCCAGAAAAGAAGCTCCACATAGACAGTTACAGGTTTGCCTGATGCATGGCAACCCTATTTCCCTTATTATGGCCAATTAATTCTCCCTAGAGAATTAAAAACACAACATATGCCAAAAAATGTATTCCCCTCCCATCCCAAGACGTGCTAGCTCCAGGAGATAAAAACAAGCGAATGTGTTGCAGATGTACGTGGGAACCACCGCCTACTGAGTCATGACCCGAGGGTTCCCAAATTCCAGCTTGAGTGCCTCCCAGAATGTCTTTGCAAGCAAACTACTCCCTCTGTAATTTGCACAGTTGATGGCAGTTGGTGTGACAGGGGAAGTAGGGTCATGGGAAGAGCAGGAGAGACACACACCACCACCTCACTTAATTTATGAGCAGGTCCTGTTATTTTACAAATAACCTTCATGATAAATAAACTGCTTTGGCCACATATGGGACTGTGCTTTTTTTCTTCCTTGTTAATTGTATCTATCTATTTATTTATTGAGCTCAAAAGTTCCATTTAGGGGGTAATCACTTACCAACTGTGAGCTCCATAGGGTAGGAGTCTCAACACAGGCGGCACTTGCTTAATGTACATAATTTGAATGGTTCAAGTTTTAAAATTTCAGCCTGATTTTCACTGTCACTAGCCAGACCACCTTTCTGCACAGAGGAGCACCAGCAGCTGGATTTAATTTTCGGCTGCTGGACCATCCCTGTGCTGTCCAGGAGCAGCCTGAAGTCTGAGTGTGTTCCCTTTAAGGATTTTATTCAAGGTGACAGCTCCTCACACATTGGCACTCTGATCACCTCCAGTAGCCAAGATATCGGGGGATGAGTGGGCTCCTCCTGCAAAGTCCAAATTTAGATTGACTGAGGTTATCCCTAGGCTCCCTGACCCCAGTGCTCTGGCAGAATAGGGCTGCCAGAACCTCACAGCAATAGTGAGTTTTGTAATGATATCTGGGAAGAAATCTTCTGCAGGAGCAGGCAGAGAAGACCCCAAGTGATAGGGAGTGATGTCAGCTTTTGTTAGAGATGCAGACAGCATTAGAATATCCTTGGCATAATATGGCACTGGTATCTCTGTCAGCATCTATGTTTTCTGTCACCACACACAATCCTGGGCCTGTCTCAAGACTTGACTGTGTCTTTTCACATCAGGTTATTGCCTGCATGGAGACCAGCTCTGCTCCTTATCCCACAGCCCCTTTGTTTGAAGTCTACCCTTTTGTCATTAATGTACTCCATGTCTATTTAAATTTGACAGTGAGTGTGGTATCTGTTTTCCCGTCAAGAGATCATTGACAATATTAATACCTCATGCCCTTGCCTCATTTTCCAAGCTCTGACACCTCATTGCAGTCTCCTGCATTCATCAAACAGCCCTTTCTCACCAGGATGTCTCTAAACATTCTTGCTTCCAGGCCCAAAGTAACAGGGCAGCCCTTAGAAAGGACTTTTATCAATGCCAGCTAGAAAGAAGGACTGGGGAACATAGCTCAGAGCACTTCACCTTCCTCCATGTTAGGGCCCATGTTCCAGGAGTATACTGCCTGTTTCCAGGATGGGATTTGTGGTCCAGGTTCTAACTCAGCAAGATCTAGAGCTGAGGTTTATTAAATCCCATTTGTAATGGAGAGAGGGGCAAAGAAAAGAAATTCAATCCTGCAGGCACTGGAAAGTTTGGAGGACATAATGAATGTACCCACTGATGGGTGATGTGTGTGTGTGTGTCTGCCTTTCATTCTCTTACTCAAGAGAAATAAGGTACTCTTCATGATATCTGACAGCCTTATCCATTTCTTTTTATAAAACATGCATACTGTCTTGGTGCTATAAAAAAGAAATGAACATCTCTCAGCCTCAGTCTTTCAGATTCTTGAGGGTGTATTTGAATCAATTATGTTTAAGGAAACCCCTTGTAGATTTTCAGAAAGATCTGAGACACTCCCACCTGGCTCTGTAGGAGGTGCTGTTCCGGGAACAGATTCAAACCAGCCAAGACCACAGATGGGTTCCAAGCATTGGTGACAGTGTTAGTCCATCCCTAGATGCTACATAATTCAGCCCAATAAAGAAAACAGCTCAATGCCAATAGCCAAAAGAATCATTTAGGCCCAAAGAAAGGATTCAGAGAGGTTCCATCCAAGCTCAGTGTTTCCAGGCACCAAACTAGAACTCAGAAACAGAAATTGTGGGTAAGGAGCCAAAGAGAAAGTATGTCCAAGGGGAAAATATTGTCCACAGAAAATGTAACATAAAACAGAAGTAATGAGGGCATGCCCACAACCGCTTTGGGACCATGGCACAATATTATCCTCTCTATATTGCCACCAGTGAGTGGTTCTGTGACTCCAGCAATTCTCAACTTTGTCCCAAGCCATTCAAACCTAGGAGCACCTGCCCTGCCCTTAAAGCTTTCTAAGTCATTTTATCCTTATTTAAGAAGGTTAAAAGTTCTGCAGTGGAAAAAATGTATTTTTTAAAAAATAATTAATTAATTATTTTAGACAGAGGGAAAGGGAAGAAGACAGGAATAGAAACATCAATGTGTGGTTGCCTCTCACACACCCCTACTGGGGACCTGACCTGGCCTGCAACCCAGGAATATGTCCTGACTGGGAATTGAACCAATGACACTTTGGTTTGCAGACTGGCACTCAATCTACCGAGCCACACCAGCCAGGGTGGAAAAAATGTCTCTTGTACAGTCAAAAGAATATTTATTCCTTAGAACTTCTGATACGACGAACCTGGATAATTTCAAGTCCTAGTTTATCCCAAATAAACAAAAGATGATGATTGTTTCCTACTATCAAACTGATAGGGAAAAAATCATGCATATAGGTAGCAATTTCTATAGGCCAATTTGTAGCTCATGAATTAATGTTTTGTGGACATTTTTTGTTTTATCCTTTCTCTGATGCACACATCAGAGATTCAAGTACTATTAGTAGTAAGACAAATCTGTGAAGCTGAATTTTAAGATTTTTCTAAAATTTGAAAAAAAAAAACCCAAGGTGGCAAAAAGCAAATTGTAGTTAAAAATATTTTTTTGAAAAAACTTATTTTTTCTTAATAATCCTAAAAGTGATTTCTTATGGATATTTAGAATAATTTTGAGCTGATTAAAAGGTTTGACCCTGTTATAAGGGTATTTTTCAGAGTTAAATCCTCCTACAATTTCCTTGAATGAAAGCTGTACATGGAGCCAAATAATTATTTAAAATAAAACTGAAAATGAAAAGTAAACACATTCCAACCAGAGAATATAGTTCAGTGCACCTTTAAAGAACCATTTAACGTCGGGGGCTCTTCTTAGTTTCCACATGACATTTTGTCAGCACCACTGCTCTTCCTTAATCTTCCATTACAAGCTTGATGCCTCCTAGGAATTGGAAGGGTCTTTTTGGAAGTTAACAATATTGATTTGTGATAGAGGACTTGAAAATAGTCACATTTTGGGAAGATTGTTCTACATCTTTTGCTTGGGCTGGGCCCATCTTTAAACTCTTAATTTTCTATTTTTAGAAACTGTTCAGGAGACCTGGGGAGAGGAGAGGGTTATGCTTTATTCTGAGGAATAATTGGCCAAACTAGAAAAGTCTTTAAGATGAGGAAGAGACATCATGCAGGAACCATGTTATTCCTAGGAGCCTGTGCTCTGCTGACATTTTATTTGAATGTCAACTCTGAGGACAAGAAAGTAGGGTCCTTCCCTCTGGGACTCAATCCTTTTGCTTCCACCCATTGGATCTAGGACTGTTTGTATTTCTGCATTGCAGCACCTTTTTGGTTTTTGCTAGAACTGTGTTTTTAATGGTGTGTTTCTTTTTATTTTCAGGTGTCCTGGGGAAGTGTCGCTATGTTTACTATGGGAAAAACTCAGAGGGAAACAGGTTTATCCGAGATGACCAGCTCTGAAGGCAAGTTCTGTATGCCTTAGCCCATGTCATGAGAATTTTTTTAAAAAAAAAGGGAAAGCAAAAATAAAGGAACAAAGATGAAGGTGGAAAAAAAAACCAATGGCTCATGCTGCATCTTTGTGGGAAGGCTATGACTTTAGCTTTTGCTACCTTCTGCTGACTTTGCCAGGCCTGTCAACTTCATCTTTCTGCCTTAGACTGAGTGGTCACATAGAGATTGACATGATTGCCCTTAAGCAGGTCTCATCCACCAGGGTGACAGACAGCAGCGGCGAAGCACCAGGGCTGACAGGATGAACACCATGATAGATTGCCTGGCCCCTCCACTGCTCACAAGGGAGCAGAGGTCACACCTGGGGCCTCCCTGAGCATGCTCAGTGGCTGGAGTCAAGTGAGAGAGACTGTATCTTCAGCTTGCCTATTGAGTAGAGATGACTCTGATACCATTGTGCTGTGGATTTATTTTTAGTGAAATAGTCACAGTTTTGAGGGAGCCTACTTTCATTTATTTCAATTAAATTCTCTCTTATATTCTGTATGTTCTCCCCACTCTTTAGTATCTTTATCACAGGCAATGCATTTTGGTTTGCAATTTTGCAGAGAGTAGGTGTAAGTTCTCAGCCAGGTCATTCACTTACAGCCAGCTTCATGTTGTTACAATTTCTGAATTGGAGTAACTAGCTTTTCCTAAATCCCTAACTATTTACAAAAGCATGGACTTTATCTTGTTCTGTTCACTTCTAAATTTATTTCTTACTCTGAATACTAGGCAGTGTCAGACATCTTTTCCAGCACCAAGGTCTTATTGTACCAGGGACACTTTTAACGTGCATCTCATTCATTATGCTATTACGCTTGTCCCATTTTTTCCTCCCCTTTATCTCCCTCCTCTCTGCACTCCCCCACCCTCCAGCATTCCCCACCCTTAGTTCATGTCTATAGGTTTAACATTTAAGTTCTTTAGCTTCTCTATTTCCTATGTAGTACTTAACCTCCCCCTATCTATTTTGTGTCTACTATTTATGCTTCTTACTCCCTGTATCTTTCCCCCCATTTTCCCCCTCCCTTTCCCCATTGATAACCCTCCATGTGATCTCCATTTCTGTGATTCTGTTCCTGTTCTAGTTGTTTGCTTAATTTTTGTTTTCTAGGTTCAATTGTTAATAGTTGTGAGTTTGTTGTCATTTTACTATTCATAGTTTTGATCTTCTATTTCTTAGATAAGTCCCTTTAACATTTCATATAATAAGGGCTTGGTGATGATGAACTCCTTTTCAATTTTACCTTATCTGGGAAGCACTTTATCTGTCCTTCCATTGTAAATGATAACTTTGCTGGATAGAGTAATTTTGAATATAGGTCCTTGCCTTTCATTACTTCAAATACTTCTTTCAGCCCCTTCTTGCCTGTAATATTTCTTTTAAGAAATCAGCTGATAGCCTAATGGGAACTCCTTTGTAGGTAACTGTCTCCTTTCCTCTTGCTGCTTTTAAGATTCTCTCCTTATCTTTAATCTTGGGTAATGTAATTATGGTGTTCCTTGGTGTGTGCTTGCTTGGGTCCAAGTTCTTTGGGCTCTCTGAGCTTCCTGGACTTCTGAAAGTCTATTTTCTTTGCCAGGTTAGGGATGTTCTCCTTCATTATTTTTTTCAAATAAATTTTCAATTTCTTGCTCTTCCTCTTCTCTTTCTGGTACCCCTATGATTCAGATGTAGGAATGTTTAAACTTGTCCCAGAGGTTCCTCAGCCTCTCCTCATTTTTTCAAATTCTGTTCCAGTTGGATGTTTATTTCTTCCTTTTGTTCCAAATGGTTGAACTTAGTCCTGGTTTCCTTCCCTTCACTGTTGGTTCCCTGTATATTTTCCTTTATTTCATTTTGTGTAGCCTTCATTTCTTCATTTTGCAACCATATTCAATCATTTCTGTGATTGATTACCAGTGTTCTGAACTCTGCATCTGATAGGCTGGCTATCTCTTTGATGCTTAGTTCTTTTTGTGGAGTTTTGATCTGTTCTTTCATTTGGGCCGTATTTCTTTGTCTTGGCATACCAGCTAAATTGTAAGGAGCAAGGAGTGGAGTCTTAGGTGTTCTCCAAGGAAGGGCAACCCACTTTTTTGCCTTGGGGGGCTGTCTGTAGGGGAGGGGTCAGAGAGTAAACAATGCCACTTGCTTGGCTCTCACCCCACTTTCCATCATATCCCTTACTTCACACAGGCAGATTGTGCCTTTTTAGGTGCCAATTCCTGGGTGGCTGGGTTTGTGTACATTCTAGGACCGTGGGGATCTCTCCAAAGTACTCTCCTATGAGGCTGGGAGTTTCTTCCTCCTTTGCAACACCCAAAGGTTTTTACAGCCAGAGGTTTTGAGGCTTTAGTTTCCCATGCTGGAAACCTGGGTTGCATGGCCTGTTTTGCTCCCCAGTTGTTCTTCCTGGATTATCTGCTCTCAGATGTAGGATATCAAATCTGCCAGCCACCACCATGCCTGCCCAGTACTCCAGCCACTGCCTTGTTGCACATCCTCTCCGCCAGACCTTCCATCTCTGCCCTTCCCATGAGTCTGGATGAATGTTTTTTCTTTAACTCCTTGGTTGTTGGACTTGCATACAGTTTTCTTTTCTGGCAGTCCTGGTTGGTTTTGTTTTTAAAATGGTTGTTATCCTTCTTTTGGTTGTGTGAGGAAGTGAAGTGTGTCTACCTACATCTCCATCTTGGCTGGACCCAGAACTTTTAATATTTACTCATTCATTCATTTTTAATCACACACACTTCCAACTATGTCCGTGGCTATATTTATATTTGGAACAGGCTTGCTTCTTTGGAATTAAAGATAGAGTGGTGAATCAGAACATAAAAAAGAAGGGAACACTGTAGAAAATATCTACCAGACCAAACAGTTTTTAGTAGAAGGTGCAAACCCTTTGGATTTGGTTTCTTTCTCAGGACCTCTCAGAAATGAAATCCAGGGTTTGTGAGATGGTCTTTGTGCATCTTTGGCTGTAATTCTAACACTAATATTATAAGGAAAATAAGCATGATCAGATGGGTTGGGTGGCTTTAATGTAATTTAATATATTGGTTTACCAGTAAAATCAGCATGGGTGCTATTTGAAAGTTTGGTTGCTCCTGACACAACAACATTTATTTTTGCTTCTTTGATTTAGACCAGTAATTCACTGCCCTGGATATTTCAGTATTAGGTTAGTTTGAGAGCAGCAAAACATGAAAGAGAATCCTTCCAAATTATAGGTACCAAATATCTAGAGAGTTGCTATTTAAAACTCTTTGGGGAGTCAGAATCCCTGAAATAGCCAAGAAGAACCTACTTTCTCAATTCTGGCCCATTCACATGGCCTTGGGCCTACTGAGTCAGTACAGTCCTTGAATGACTTGCATTGAGGCTGGCAGGGGTCCCTCTTGTAGATTATGTAAGCTTTGGTAATCAGTTATTTAGATTAAAATCCTCAAGACCATTAATTGAGGATATTGAATGTTTGCTTTTATTTCTCAAATGGATTAATAACCATGGTCGAGTACCTTTTTTCTATTTGATCTATAAAACAGCATTGGGATAATGCTTTAAATTAGCTGTGTTAGGTCCCACCCTAATTCTTTGTTTTGTCCGTGGCATATTATGGACAGCTAGAGTTTCATGCAAGGGCAGTTAGACTAGTCCAATGTCATATCCAATCTAGCAGCACATATATCCTTGTCTTTGTAAAAGGCTTTAACCCTGCCTCAAACAATAAAAAAGCACTTGTGAACTGACCACAGAATTTTTCCATCTTTATTTTTCTTACTTGTTTACTTTTCTTAATGTCAGAACCATTTGTATCATACACAGGAATGTCTCCCTCAATGAGAGCTTTGGAGGCAAAAAATATTTTTGGATTGAGTTATTGACCACATTGTTTCCCTCTCTTTGGGTTATTTATTTTCTTCCAAAATGGTGTAATAACTTTAATTAAGATGAGCTTTAACTATAATTTACATAAAGGCCATCACTACAGTATATTCATCTTAATGATAGAATTATAGTGAATTTCGTTTCTCTTAAAAAGCAATAATGATAATGAACTGGTGTTGGGTTGTTTATGATTTCACTGCATGTTAAGCAAGATCTGCTGTGCTGGAATTATTGGTCTGCATTGGTTGAGAAGGAAGTGATATTGCATGCTTATCTTAAATCTGTAGAAATTTCCCAAACCCTGTTTTTCAAAGTAGAGAATTAGAAGGTAGTAAGTTTAATCAAAGCTCATACTTATTTCATATCCCCTTTGTACCCTTGGTCTTTCTGCTTTTTACCCTGTTCCACTAAGCTTTTTCTTTGGGGATCAGGGTGTCCCTGTGTCCTCTCTCCTAGAACACTGATCTGACTTGAGAGCACCCTGCAGTCAAAGGCCATCCTGGAGTCCTCTGTCACCTCAGCAAAGTCAGGGTGGACTGTCTTTTTCCTAAGTGACATAATTTTATAGAACAATTTGTTCCCTGGGGAATAATGTTTTAGATTGTGGGGAATCCTATTAAAAGTATAACTATTACAGTCATTTGCTTTTACTTTTACCAGCCTTGCTCATAAACCCTCCATCTGTTTGTTGGTTTAAATAGAGGCGCATTGTAAGAAATTAGGACTTCATCATGCTGCACATCTGAGTGTGGTGCATTTTCACATATTTGTGTATACTGAAGAAGAAAAGAAGGCAAACTACAGCTTCTGGATGAAAGAATTCCTTGATTGTGTGTGTGTGTGTGTGTGTGTATTAGGTGGGAAAGGTTTCAGAGATATATGTTACATATTTTCAAGAGAAAATGTCTTTCTTGCTACTTCTAAGCTGTCTCTTTCTTCTTTGCTAATATACAGGTCAAAACAATCCATAGGGCTCTTTTCAATAAAACAATAGCAGGGTTCAGTAGTTACTACTTATAAGAGCAGCCTCAGCCAGACCTGCATCATAGCCCAGGGTGGACAACACAGGGCCCATTGAGGCTGGTCAGTGTTGTCCACCCATCGCAGTTTATCCAGTGTGACATTCACCATCACCCTGTTCTGTTTGTGAGAGGAAGCCTTTGCCAAAGAAGGCTCTTACCATTCATTGCTTGATTTTTCTCTTTCCAACTTGCCCTAATGCCATGTCAAAAACCACTGTGATGGAGACCTGGAAAGGTAAATGAGACCAGAGTAGCATAGAACATATTAGTTACAGGTTTTTGTGACAAACCATCAGCCCTTGGTGGAGCACTGTATGTTACTTTCAATACATCAGCAAACACTTAAAAAATTTAAAGAACGTTAAAAGACATAGCCACCTGTCCAAAAATATTGTCTTCTTACAAGTTTCCTGAAATTTTCCAACACTAGTAGTTCTCCTTCAGAAAATTACAATTCTAATTGTTAATTTGTACTCTGTGGATGGGGTAGGTAAGGTTATGTTATTTGTACATATTAACATATTGGCATATGCTAATTTTTCCAAAGTAGCATGGAATGTGGCCTGGAGAACATGCAACCTAGGACAAGTGAGTTTTGCTAAGGAAAAAAAAAGAAAATTCTAAGTATGAAATATACTGGGCATAATTTGCTAAAGTAGTAATGATATAAATGGTAATTGAGTTATGCCAAAGGAGAGTATGAAGTAGATCTTGAAGCAGAATTGCAGTGAGGACACAGAGAGTAGGGATAAATAGAGAACTGAAGAAATAATGAGAAAGGAGGGGCAAAGGACAGTTTTCTGCCAGTAAGAAGGGGTGCTGATATTCAGCACTAAATTGGTGTTTAGCAAAATTTTCACCTCAAAATAAAATCATCTTTGATATAAGTGAGGAATACTATCTCTTAGTAATGTTTTACAACTTTTTCTGCCCAAGACAATTAAACAGTAAGGAAAAAAGTAGACCACAAAGCCCTGTGGAAATAAATAATCATGTTGTGGTGGCCATATATGACTATGACTTGTACATAATATTCCACAGAAAAATATACCTAAGGTAAGTTCCCAAGCTACTGGAGCACCTGGAAGTTAAGGGGAAAACTTGTTGTCTGGGAAGTTTGATCAAAGACAGAAAATAGTTTCACATTCACGCCAAACCTTTATATATTTATTAACTTCAGAGGTAGCCAGGTGCCTTGGCAAGATGAGACACACGCAAAGATATTTAAGGAAAATAAATGACAGAGGCCTCTATGTGGGGCTGAAGATGCTAGCAATAGGACTTGACCAACCCAACCTGCAGGCAGTAAACAATACACATGAGAGGTATGGATAGCATCAAAGTTCAACTAGATAACTGAAATTAACATACAGAATATTCCATTAATAATTAATGTTTGTTTTGTTACATCAATTACTTTTAATTAATGTTCCCTTCTCCATATTGGAATAATTTCTTCAATCTTAGAAATAGAAATGAATTTGAAGGCATTGGGGGTAATTTCCTTTAAACATCAACTTTCTAATTTGAGTATTTATGATAAGAGGGACGAAGGCACTTTGTGGTGAGTTTAGCCAGAATATGTAGAGCATTCATTTTTTTGTACTTCTTTTTTTATTGTTGTTCAAGTACAGTTGTCTCCATTTTCCCACCACCACTTTCCCCCATCCCACCCATCCCACCTCCCACCTTCAATCATTCCAAGTTGGGGAGTCTTCAGATAGGTAAGAATTCATATACATTTTCCATCTACAAAGGTTACATTTATTTATTTAGAATCCTAATATACTGTTGGTGGGAATGCAGACTGGTGCAGCCACTGTGGAAAACAGTATGGAATTTCTTCAGAAAACCAAAAATGGAACTGCCTTTTGACCTGGCAACTCCACTGCTGGGATTATATCCTAAGAACCCTGAAACATCAATCCATAAGAACCTATGCACCCCAATGTTCATAGCAGCACAATTTACAATAACCAAGAGCTGGAAAGCAACCTAAGTGTCCATCAGTAAATGAATAGATCAAAAAACTATGGTTCATTTACACAATAGAATTCTACACAGCAGAAAAAAAGGAGCTCCTACCCTTTATGACAGCATGGATGGAACTGGAGAGCATTATGCTAAGTGAAATAAGCCAGGCAGTGAAAGACAAATACCACATGATCTCACCTTTAAGTGAAGCCTAATCAAAAGACAAACAAGCAAGCAAAATATAACCAGAGACACTGAAATTAAGAACAATCTGACAGTAACCAGAGGAGAGGTGGGAGGGGATAATGGGGGGAAAGAGGGGAAGGGTTTTGAGGAACAAGTATAAAGGACACATAGAAAAAACCAAGGGAGGGTGGAATCAGGGGAGGGAGGTGGGGATGGCTGGGGTAGGGGGTAGTGATGGACAGTAAATGCAGACAACTGTACTTAAACACCAATAAAATAATTTTTAAAAAATCACAATTTGAATAATAATAATTAAGTAGTATTATAAAATAAATTTCTTTTGAAGTAAGATTGAAACTAATTTAATACCCAGGTATAGTGTATTGTTTTAATTTTTATGTTATTACTATTTAACTTAATCTTTCTTTATAGAATGTAGTCTAACCTCCATCCTATATATAGTTTTTCAGGCTATCATTATGATAGAAACAGCTTTTCTAGACTTATTATAACTTAGAAAATATTAACTGTGGCAGCTATAAAATCTTCTAATGATTTTTAAAGTTACCCAGCTCATCAAGTCCTTTTGAACATCCTGAAAGTTCTGTGTGTGTGTGTGTGTGTGTGTGTGTGTGAGATTTCAGGATCTGAGCAGAGAATCCCTATTACTGATATTATAAATAATTTTCTAACTTTCCTAAGTACTCCATAATAAATCAACTTGTACTCCTATTAGCGTGTTGCATAGAAAAATGTGTACATTTCATACCTAATTAATATTTTTTATCACTGCGTTTCATACTCATTGATTGACTTACTCTAGTCCTAGTGCAACAGTGTCCTGATGTTCTTGCTTTTCTCCTTTTTAGACCTCTGAAACCTAATTTGAATACAACAAGACCATTGTCCAAAGTATAACAGAGCAATTTTGTTTCAAGGCATATCTCTGATACCCAAAGAAAGATAGGTACATGAGCTATCTCAGATAATTACTATATAAAACCAAGTCTCATTTATTGGTTATATTTTCCCATGTCCTTACATTCATTCTTAACATTCATAGTTCCTCATTTGTATACAAATAGTCTTCCAAAAAATGTCTCTATTGTCTGCAGAGCTACAACATATACATCATCATTCTGTAGACACCTGGCTTTGCTACATCGCTCAAACACAGGGAATGTAGAGATGCCTCCAAGCGCAACACTTTTAATCCCCTCTCCTTTTTGAAGCTTTCTTTGGTATACCCACTCAGATGACCCATTTCCAAAGGATCACCTTGTAGTGTAAAAGGAGTGGACTTAACAGTCACTATATTCCTTGATGTTCTAATAATGTATGATGATGATGGAGGTTACTATTACCAGAAAAGAGTCAGTGTGCATATCTTTACAAAATTAGGTTTAACTACTGCTTAGCAAATTACATTTAAGTGAAAAAATAAAATTAAAATGTTGATTCCAATTTATTAGGCAAGGCCAATAGGTTTACAGTTAGAGTATTTACACATATGACATAGATATACAATATTACATTGTCATATATTAAAATGGATTTTGCAATGCTTTTGTTGGTTAGTTTGGTCTATGGGCCACTTTAGTGGGTATTATTATTATAGCCTTCTCATGCTGTTTTATTCATGCACACATGTACACAGCATATATACATATTATAAACATATAAATTATTTTCCTAGAATTCTTTTGTGATATCAACATTTATCTTCCACCACTATTGGCATTTTATTAAACTGTAGTGATCAAGAAACTAGCTGAAATATGCACGAGGACACTTTATGACTGCAAAGCGGCTCCAAATATTTAAGAACTCTAACATGTGTATTTACTTTTGATTCATTCCTATCATTATTGGGTCATTGATTTCTCTAGAAATAGTTTCCAATAATTCCATAGTCCAGATTATCCTCTCTGCTTTTGAAACCTTTTTTTAAACCTATGTTAACCCATGTCTATAAGGATGTCCACCTATGCACTAACTCCACAAATATTTTCAGGCACTATCAATGTGCTGGAAATTAGAAATACAAGGGGAATAATAGATGCTCTACTTTTGCACAACTTCTATCTGAAAGAGACTAATATATGCTATCATAGGCACTATGTTAGAGATTGTACCAAAGAACTTTTTGGATTAAGGCACAGAAATGACAGTGAAAGCTAATTCTGAATGTAACAATGATCTTATGTACAGTTAACATCTTGACCCAAGCTGCCATCAATTCTTACCTGGATTAATTCTGACTGGATATATCCTTTTTGGTCTCTGGATTCTATGCTTGCCTTCCTATAACCCAGTTCTTAACAAGAAACCCAGCACCATCCTTTAAAAATGTTAACTCACATCCTGTGGGTCCCCTAACCATTTCCCACCAGTGCTTCCCCATCTCACTGGGAGTAAAAGCCAGAGTCCTTACAAGATCCTACATGACCCTATGCAATCTTCTCTAGAGGAATCAATATGCCAATAGCTGTGAAAGTGAAGCAAAAATTAATGCAAATATTACTTCCTACCATTCTCCCCTCATTCTCTCTGCTCCAGCCATATTGGTCTACAATGAGCAAGCACACTATACCTTCCATTTAGTCTTTGCTCAAATGCCACCTCATTAGAGAAGCCTTCTCATCCCACACTATCTAAAGTAGCCCCCCTACCACCATCACCCATTACAGTCCACTTACCTCACTTTGTTTTCCTCTGTTGCACTCAACACAACTTGACATATTACATATTTATTTATTTTGTCATTTACTGTCCAAAGGGAAAGACTTGTATTCTGAGGCTAAAGGGTACCTCCATAAATATTTTATGAATGAATGAAAGAATGGTTCCAGTTCATAGAGATCTATTAGGCTATGTTCACTGGCTGCTGCTGTTGCACATTAAGCAGGATGAGATTCTTTCATTAAAGGAATTTTCATTTGAGAAGTTCCCACCCCCTTTTATTTTATAATCTGGATCAAGCAAACAAACTACCTCATTCATTTTTAGAACAATGTACAATGTGGGAGCATGAGGCAATGAAAATGGGTTAAGCTTGAAACAGGAAAGGAAAATGAATGTCGAGAAGCAGAATGACAAGACGATATGCAACTTGACCTTGGATGGATCTCAGATGCTGTGTGAGTTTTATAGGGCCTTCTTCTTCAGTGACATCTCATGCAGCCAGCAGGCTGTGTGGTTTAGTTGTGGACACTCCCAGGCATTCTATGTCAAACATTGAATGTGTGAAAGTAGAAGCACTTCTCTTTCATTCAGTTACAAATAGAAGTCTATCTTTACTATAATGTTTATATCATAACTACAAGTTATGTATAATTAAAGCAAGATTTAGAGAGAAATTCAAAAGCACAGCAACATTATTTATGAAACTAATACCTGTCAGTCATTGTTAAGTTATTTTATCCAGCACTGATAGAACTAACTTATTTTAACCTTGTAATTTGGCATCCAGACCTTCTCAAAGTTCTGACTGGTGAGTATGAAACAATGAGAGTTTTTTCCCTGTGTAGAATGGGGCGCAGAATTCATGACTCTAGTTAAGTAATGATAATTACCACTTGTGCAGATGCTATAAAAACTCTTTACAAGTATTAACTAACTTAATCGTCCAATGACACCATCAGGTAGGTTCTCTTATCCCTGTTTTGAAAACAAGGAAACTAAAGCCTGAAAGGCTCAACACAGCATATTGGGACACATTTAGTTAGTGGTTATGGTCTCCAGGATTCTAATTCAGGTTATCTGGGTCTAGAGTCCATGCTCTACCCACTGCAATTTCTCTATGAAAGGCATCCTATTATTTTGTAAACTCCACACTTTTCTGATGATAGAGATATTTGTCAAAACATTTTTGAGCCCTGACTGACATGGCTGTGTGGGTTGGGAATCATCCTGTAAACCAAAAGGTCATTTGTTCAATTCCCAGTCAGGTATATGCCTGGCTTAAGGGCCAGGTCCCCATTTGGAGGTATGTGAGAGGCAACCTATGGATGATTCTCTCCCTCTCTTTCTGCCTCCCTTCCCTTCACTCTAAAAATAAACAAATGAAGTCATTAAAATATTTTTGAAAATTAAATTCTCTTTTGGAACAAATTTTAAAACTTCACAAATTATTCATGTAATAAAGCTTATTGTATACAAAATGAAAAAAATGGCATTTCACAGCTCCATGATTCAACTCATTCTCTGAAATACATTTTTAAAAAAGCACAGTGGAAAATAAATCTAAGCTACATTCACATTACAAATATTTTCTATGATTTAAGATTTTTGAAGACTTTGTATGGCCACTTTGCATAGTGTAATAAGAATATATAGCCTGGATATCCCACTTCTTGATTTCCACTTTCCACTGTAGCAATTGTTAGTTATATTGAAAATTTGGAAAAGCTCCATCTAAATGGATGATTATGAGCGGTGCACCACATCCAAAAGACCCGGGTTGTCTTTCTGCTCTGCTCCTCACTTTGTTCACCTCTCTGGTCTTCCATTTTTGTGCCCAATAAGGGAGAAATGGAAACCCTCCAAAGGCAGCTGAGACTAAGACCTCTGAATATGGATGGGGATCACCAATGTCTCTCCAAACTTGGAATTTAGTGATTTTGTGAGATATCATGTATATAAAAGTGCTTTGCAAAATAAAGTGCTACCCTAGTATAAATAATCATATGGTAAACAAGAAACTCTGAAGGCATTTCCTTTTTTAAAAAATATATTTTATTGATTATGCTATTACACTTGTCCCATTCCCCACTTCATTCCCCTCCACCCTGCACACCCTCTCCCACCCATATTCCCCCCCTTAGTTCATGTCCATGTGTCATAAGTTCTTTAGCTTCTACATTTCCCGTACTATCCTTGTCCTCCCCCTGTCTGTTTTCTACCTATCATTTATGCTACTTATTCTGTGTACTTTCCCCCCCTCTCTCCTCCTTCCACTCCGCTGTTGCTAACCCTCCATGTGATCTCCATTTCTGTGGCTCTGTTCCTGCTCTAGTTGTTTGCTTAGTTTGTTTTTCTTTTTGTTTTAGGTGTGGTTGTTAATAATTGTGAGTTTGCTGCCATTTTACTATACATGTTTTTTATCTTCTTTTTCTTAGATAAGTCCCTTTAACATTTCATATAATAAGGGCTGGGTGATGATGAACTTTTTAAAGTTGACCTTATCTGGGAAGCACTTTATCTGCCCTTCCATTCTAAATGAAAGCTTTGCTGGATAGAGCAATCTTGGATGTAGGTCTTTACCTTTCATGATTTGGAACACTTCTTTCCAGTTCCTTCTTGCCTGCAAGATTTCTTTTGAGAAATCAGCTGACAGTCTGATGGGAACTCTTTTGTAGGTTACTGTCTCCTTATCTCTTGCTGCTTCTAGGATTCTCTCCTTCATTCTTATCTTGGCTACTGTAATTATGATGTGCCTTGGTGTGTTCCTTCTTGGGTCAAACTTCTTTGGGACTTGCTGAGCTTTCTGGACTTCCTGGAAGTCTATTTCCTTTGCCAGATTGGGGAAGTTCTCCTTTATTATTTGTTCAAATAACTTTTCCACTTGCTCTTTCTCTCCCCCTTCTGGTACCCCTATAATTCTGATGCTGGAACATTTAAGATGTCTTAGAGATTCCTAAGCCTCTCATTTTTTTGAATTCTTATTTCTTCTTTCTTTTCTGATTGGATGTTTCTTTCTTCCTTCTGGTCCACTCCATTGATTTGAGTTCCAGTTTCCTTCCCATCACTATTGGTTCTGTGTATTTTCCTTCATTTCACTTAGCGTAGCCTTCAGTTTTTTATCTAATTTGTGACCAAATTCCACCAATTCTGTGAGCATCCTGATCACCAGTGCTTTGAACTGCACATCTGATAGATTGGCTATCTCTTGGTCACTTAGTTGTATTTGCTGTGGTGCTTTGTTCTGTTCTTCCATTTGAGTCTTTTTTTTTTTTTTTTTGTCTTGTTGTCCCTGCTATGTAGTGAGGGGCAGAGCCTTAGGTATTCACCAGAGCGAGGCAATCTAGTCACTGGGTTGTGATGTTTATGTGGGGGTGGGGTCCGAGAAAGAACAATGGCACTTGCTCCACCCTCTGTCAGATTTCAGTCTCTTCTGCCACTTCCCCCAAGCAAACTGAGCCTTTCTGGTGCTAATTACCATGTGGATGGCCTTGTGCATGTTCTAGGACCCTGTGGGTCTCTCCAACACACTCTCCTGTGAGGCTGGGAGTCTCTCCTGGCACCTCAACCCCCGCAGGTGTTTTCAATAAGTGCCCTGAGGCTCTATTTCCCAGCTCTGGGACCCTGGGTTACAAGGTCTGTCTTGCTCCCCAATTTTGCCTTGTTTATCTGTGTGTGAATGTGGGACCTCCCAGTTAGCCTTGTGCACAGTGCCTTACTTCACAATAACCACCTCGCTGGGTCTGCCTATTGTCACCCCGCACCCAGGGTCCACCTACTGCTGTCTTGTGTGCCTGGGGTGCCTTGTGCACCTGGTGACACTGCTTTTTGTGTTGTGTCCCCTCTCTGCCCAGCTGTCCAACTCTGCCCCTCCTACCAATCTGGATGAGTGTGTCTATTTTAACTCCTTGGTTGTCGGACTTCCATGCAGTTCAATTTTCTGTCAGTTCTGGTTGTTATTTTGTTTCTAAATTGTTGTTTTCCTTATTTTGGCTGTGCAAGGAGGCACAGTGTGTCTTACCTAAGCCTCCATCTTGGCAGGAAGTTCTAAAGGCATTTTCTAAAACAGAGTTTTGAAAATGTTTTAGGTGATCAGTTTGATTTTGGGGATCAGGACAGTCTCTCACGATGATTGCTTTGAAACAGACCAAACCACAATATTTGCATTATTTCTGGACTGGGGCCTCTAAAATTAGTCACCATTTTGCAACTAAGTCTCATATACTCAGTTGTATACTGCTGTAGTGTTGTTTAGGCACCACAAATGGTATTTTTCATGTGTCATGTTTTCATTGGGTAATAATCATTCATGTTTTTTTCTCTTACTTTATGAATTCACTATAATTAAAAGGTATAAATTGGACATCTCTTCTGGTTTCTGTTTATTCACCAGGGCTAGTCTAGATGGAGATAAGTGAGGCCCTCACCTCAGGTACAGTTGTAAATGGGCACAAAAACTCTAAGTAGTCAAAATAAGTGATATTTTAAGACAGTATATTAAAGATTCAGAGAAATACAAATACCATATGATTTCACTCATATATGAAATCTAATGAACAAACTGAACTAACAAGCAAAATAGAGATAGACTCAGAGAGAGCATGCTGACAGCTCTTGGGAGAGGGAGTTGAGGGATGGGGCAAAAATGAAAAAGTACTCATGGATGTAGACAATAGTGTGGTGATTACCTGGGCAAAGGGAATGGGTTGAGGTGGAAAAGGGTATAAAAGGGATAAATGGTAATGGAAAAATACAATGAAAAATAAACTATTAAAATAAATTTAAAAAGCAAAACAATGTTAATGCAAAAAAATTACGATAAGATGTTGAATATTAAATAATTTCTTTTCCTTTTGCTGAGGCTCTAATATAGCTCAGCATAGCATTATATTCATCTGTTCTGTTCTATCTTTAAAGTATCGAAGCCAAGCCCACACTGATGTCCTGTGCTCTGTGCTTAGTTTCTACATGTAAGCTAGACCAGCATGATTTTTAGCTAATTACTCAGAACCACCCCCTTCCTTCTTGCTTCCATTGTGTTTCATCTCTTCTTAACCCTCTGACCCTATATTCCTTGCTACATGTCTGGCTTTAGTGCCACTTCTAATTGTGGTCATTCATTCTCACTTAGTTTAGTAATTTTTCCAGACATTCCTCCTAGCTGGACTCCTCTACTTTGGGCCTTAATGCTTCAGCCCAGACCCTTACTCTCTTCAATCCTTTGATGTCTCCAGTTGCCTTGGGTGAAGAATCCCATTTCAGACCACTGTAATCCCAATCCACCTGGTCCCATTTCTTGGAAAAGATTGTGGGTGAGGGGATTTGAACATCCATATTTGATGTGTATTTAAAATCCTTAGTCCTGTCAACCCTCAACACTAGTTTAATTAGTAGCTAAATGTATAGCTAAAAATACTAATCTATGGCTTGTAGCTAGCTTCTTTACTGAAGGTTAGGTTTTATCTGTGATGTTTTCTCCTATCTTTGTACTTCCCCATTTAGCTTTTAAAGAAATTCCCAGTGTATTTTTTAGTTCTTCTAATGAATGTCATTCTATTCTACACAGTTTAGCAGACACTGGGAAACACTATGACCTTCTGTTTATCACATAAGAAAAATGAACCTCCACATTTACCTTTCCCCCTAATTATAAAGCACTATTTATCCCTACCTAAGAACTGAGAACTAGTGTGTATGTGTGTATACATATATACATACATACATATACAAATATGTGTGTATTTATACAGACATATAATCCCTATTTTTTATACAAATGAATGCATATGCAATGTTGTGCTCCATTTTTGTTTTCACTTAACATCCCCTAAAGAATAAAGATGGATGGTGTGATGGTTATTTTACATGTCAACTTGACTGGCCTTGGGGTGCCCAGGTTAAATATGTCTGGGTGTGTCTCTGAAAGTGTTACTGGATGAGGTCAGCATTTGAATTGATAGACTCAGTAAAGTAGATTTTTCCTTCCCAGTGTGGATGGGCATCCAATTCACTGAGGGCTGGAATAGAATACAAGGCAGAGGAAAGTAGAATTTTTCCGCTTTTCCTTGCCTCAGTGCTTGAACTGGGACATCTTATCTTATCTTCTCCAGCCCTTGTACATCAGCTCTCCTGGTTCTCATACCTTCAGATTTGGACTGAACTACATCGCCTGCTTTCCAACTTGCACATGGCAGATCCTGGGACTTCTCAGGCTCCATAAGTGCATTAACCAATTCTTCATTATATATATATCCTTTTATTGGTTCTGTTTCTCTGGAGAACACTGACTGATGTAGATAGTATATTATTGCTAAAAAAATAGAAAATCAAAAATATATTGTGATCATGAATGCATATACATTTATCGATATAGGCTCCATATATATGTGTGTATACATATACATATACAAAACAACTGATAGAACAACATAGAGAAAAATAAGCAATTTTAGTTGGAAATTTGTAGGCATTCATTATGCAGAATGTTTCAAGTCTTGTTCTATGCTTTATTTATCCTTTGTGTCTGGCTTATTTCACTTAGCATATATTCAAGGTTCATCCATGTTGGGGTACTTATAAGAATTTTATTCCTTTTAAAGGTGAATTTTATTCCATTGCATGTATATACTGCATTTTGTTTATCCATTCATCTTGGTGGATATTGGGTTGTTTTTAATCTTTTAGTTATTGTGAAAAATGATGCTATGAACATGGTACACAAGTATCTATTCAAGGCCTTACTTTCAGTACTAATGGGTATATACCTAGGAGTGGAATTAGTGGATCATGTGGTAATTCTCTGTGTTTCAGTTCTGAGGATCTTCCATATTGTTTTTTATAGCAGCTATATCATTTTCAATCACAATGTACAAGGGTTCCAATTTGGAATTTTTATTTGTTGTTTTATAAGATCCATTTAGTGGTGTGAAGTGGTATCTCATTTTGGTTTTGCTATGTGTTTCCCTTATGACAGATGAGGCTGAGGATCTTTTCATGTGTTTTTTGTTCATTTAAATATGGAAAAAATGTCTGTTAAAGTCCTTTGCCTATTTTTTGAAGTGTATTAACTTTTTGAGTTATAGGAGTTCTGTATATATTCTGTATGTTAACCCTTATCAGATAAATGACTTGCAAGTATTTTCTTTAATTTTCAGCGCTGCCTTATCACTCTCTTGACAGTATTTTTTGTTTCACAAAAGTTTTAAATTTTGGTAAGTCCAGTTTATCTCTTTTTGTTGTTGTTGCCTGTTCTTTTGGCTTTATATCCAATAAATTGTTGCTAAATTCAATGTCATGAAGATTTTCTCCTAATATTTTCATCAAAGTATTTCATAGTTTCAGCTTTGTACTTTAGCCTTTGACCCATTTTGAGTTAATTTTTATATATAAGATCAAACTTTATTATTTGCATATGGATATCCAGTTTTCCCAGCACCAGTTATTGAAAAGACTTTCTTCCCCCATTGAAAGATCATACCCACTTTGTTGAAAATCAATTGACCATACATACAAGGGTTTATTTCTGGTCTTTCTATTCTATTTCATTAGTGCATATGTTTCCCCTTCTTTTCCCTCATCACCCCCCTCCCTTCTCCCCTCTGATTACTGTCAGTTTGCTCTTTATTTCCATGTCTCTGGTTCTATTTTACTCACTTCCTTGTTTTATTGACTAAGTTCCACTTATAGGTGAGATCATATGGTATTTGTCTTTCACCACCTGGCTTATTTCACTTAGCATAATGCTCTCCAGTTCCATCTGTACTGTCACAAAGGGTAGAAGCTCCTTCTTTCTTTCTGTTGTATAGTATTCCATCATGTACATGTACAGTTGGAATTCAATTTTTGAATTCAATTTGTGGATTGAATCCACAGTTTTTGATTCAATCATTTACCGATGGGCACTTAGGTTGCTTCCAGCTCTTGGCTACTGTAAATTGTGCTGCTATGAGCATTGGGGTACATAGGTTCTTTTGGATTGGTGTTTCAGGATTCTTAGGGTATAATCCCAGCAGTGGGATTGTTAGTTTTTGAGGAAATTCCATGCTATTTTTTATAGTGGCTGCACTATTCTTCATACCCACCAACAATGTACTAGAGTTCCCTTTTCTCCACAACCTCTCCAGTACTTGATTGTTGATTTGGTTATGATGGCCATTCTGACTGATGTGAAGTGGTATATCATTGTGGTTTTAATTTGCATCTGTCTGATGGCTAGTGATGCTGAGCATCCTTTCATATGTCTCTGGACCCTCTGTGTATCCTTCTTGCAGAAGTGTCTGTTCAGGTGGGTCCTTGGCCCATATTTTTAAATTGGATTGTTTGTCTTTTTGGTGTGGAGTCATGTGAGTTCTTCATATATTTTGGAGATCATACCCTTGTCTGAGATATCACTGGCAAATATATTTTCCCACATGGTTGGTTCCCTTTTCATTTTGCTGATGTTTTCTTTGGCTGTGCAAAAGCTGTTTAGTTTGACATAACCCCATTTGTTTATTTGTTCCTTTATATCCCTTGCTCTAGGGGACATATCTGTGAAAATATTGCTGTGTGGAATGTCTGAAATTTTCCTCCCTATGTTCTCCTCTAGGATTTTTATGGTGTCATGACTTATATTAAAGTCTTTTATCCACCTTGAATTTATTTTTGTTTATGGTGTGAGTTGGTGATCAAGTTTCACTTTTTTGCATGTAGCTGTTCAGATCTCTCAACACCATTTTTGAAGAGGCTATTTTTACTTCATTTTATGCTTCTGCCCCCTTTGTTGAATATTAACTGCCCATAGAGACATGGGTTTATTTCTGGGTTCTCTATTCTGTTCTATTGATCTATGTGTCTGCTCTTACACCAGTACTGGACTGTTTTGATTACAGTAGCATTGTAACATAGTTTGATATCAGGTATTATGATCCCCCTACTTTGTTTATCTTTCTCAGAATTGCTGCAGCTATTCAAGGTCATTTATGTTAGGACTGTATTGTTATGAACTTCCCTCTTAGGACTGCCTTCACTGTGTCCCCATTCTTTTAAAAATATTCAATAACGTCCTTTTGCAATGTCTTCTTTAACTTACAGATTTTTTAAGACATGTTTAGTTTTAAAGTATTTGGGTATTTTTCAGATTAGTTTTTGGTATTTATTTCCTATTGAATTTGTGTGTATGTATAAGAAAATGGACTTTATATAACTTCGATCTTTTAAATGTTTCAGCTTAACTTACAGGCTAGCTTGGTGGGTGTTTTATGTGCACTTGAAAATAATGTGCCTACTGCTATTTTTGGTACATTGTTTTATAAATTTTAATTAACACAACTTGCTGTATATTTTTCTTGAAGTCTTTTGTGCCTTTACAAATTGTATATATACCTTTTCATCAATAACTGGAGATGAATGTTAAAATCTCCAGCTATAATTGTGAATTTTTATATTTCCTCTTAGTCTGTAAGATTTTGCTTTATGTATATCATAAAAGTTCTCTTATTAGATGGTGTTCACACATTAAGGATTATTGTATACTCTGGATGCATTTGTCATTTTCAATTTTTAAGTGTCCTGGCATATTTCAGATAATAGTCTCATCCTGAAATCTACTTTGTTATTAATGTAGCTATTTCAGTGTTTGTATAATTTATCTCTTTTCATCCTTTTACTTTTAACCCATGTGTTTGTATTTAATTTTTTTATTTATAGCATATAGCTGCTTCTTGCTTTTAAGAATGTTATAAAGGACCCATGGACAAAAACAATGGGGGAAGGATTTTGAATGTGGGAGGTGGGTAGGGCAGGGAAGAGTAATGGATGAAAAATGGGGACAACTATAATTGAACAACAATAAACTTAAAAAAATGTTGAACAATCTCTGTCTTCTAATGGAATGTTTAGACAATATGCATACAATAAAATTATCATTATATTTGATTTTCTGGCTACTTAATTTCCATTTGTACTATTTGTACTGATCATCTGGCTACTTGATTTCTATTTGTACTATTTTTCTCTGTTTCTGTGTTGTCTCTGCCTTCTTAATGATTAATTTAATAGCTTTAGTATTTCAGCTTACTTTTTTGCTATGTATGCTTGTTGTAGGGTTTATAATAATAATTTTCAACTCATTACAGTATGCCTTTAATTAATATTTACTTCCAATGCAATATCTTACCTTAACACAGGATTCTTCCATTCCCCTCATTAACCTTTGTGCTATTATTGTGATATATCTCATTTCAACATATTTATAAAATGCATACTACATTTTTATTTAAAGCTATCTTTTAAAAAATTTTAAGAATAAAGAAAAAGCTTTATATACATATTTTTCTAATTCCCATATTTACCATTTTCATTCAGTGTTCTTGTTTCTTGGTGTAAACTTGAGGGTATTTTTGGAAACATTATTCTTTAGCATGAAAAACTTCCTTTAACATTTCTGGTAATGAGGGATTATTTGCAATAAATTCTTTGAGCATTAACATTTTTTACAAATGGCCTTATTTCACCTTCATTTTTAAAGAATATTTTTATTGGATATAGAGTTGTAAGTTGATACTTTTTCCTTTTAGCACATTAAATATGTCATTTCAGTATGCAATGTCTTATATTATTTTTGATCTGTGATCATTCTAATCTCATTACTCTGCATTTAATATGTCTTTCTTTTTTGGCAACTTATAAGATTTTCTCTTTACCACTGGCTTTTAGCAGCTTCATTATGATGTGCTATGGTGTGGTTCTTTTTGTTTTACTCTGTTTGGAGTTTGTTTTCTCCTCAAATTTGTGGATTTATAGTTTGCATCAACAATGGAAAAATTTTAGCTATATTTTTTAATTTTAGAAATTTATTTTTTACAGATTTGCCTTTAAATTTTTTTCAACTTGGTTCATTACCTATATAGTTATGGGGTTTAATTTTTCTTTTTGTTGTACCTGCTGAATCTCATCATAAATTTTTCTTTATAATTCCCCTCCTTTTCCTTCTTTTTATTGACATTTTTTTCTAAGACAGCACTTGTTATTCCACTCTATAGAATAATTGAATTGGGCAATTTTAAATTTGTCTTTGCTAAGACCCTGTGGGTATCACCAGTTCCATAAAAGATATTATGCTTATTTTCTGCTTGTAATGTCTTTCCTAGGTGTAGAGTATGAATTCTAACTCCTTATTTCCCACACATAGATTCCAATTGTGCTGATGAATCTTTTATCACATATTGTTCAGAGCAGTTAGTTGGATCCCATGTCATACCCTTCCAGACTTAGAGCCTTATTCAGGAGCTGGGGGTCAGATCATTGTGCTTAAGAGCCTTGATCCTAAAACCTTCTTCCATAGGCATTTATCTTATAACCAATTCTGATGCCCCTGTGGGCTACTTTCCTTTTATTTCCAAACTTACCTATGGCTTTGAGTTTCTCCTTTCCTTCCTTGCTTCCTTCCTTTCTTTTTTGAAAATTACAGGTTTTCCTGTCCTACTTTCAAGATCAAGTGTGTGTTTGTGTATGTTTGTGTTGTGATGAGAGTTCCCTTCATGGGCTATATTAACTGAAATTCTAACATGTTTACAAATATCTAACATGTAAAAAAATATCTAGCATGTTTATATAAATGAAAAACCAACAATAACTAAATATTTGAAGAATAAAATATGACATGAGATTGATTATAACATAAATAAAATAGTTTTCAAGGGAAATGGAGATATTAACTAATAAAAAACACGAAAAGAACTTTATTGATATTTGTGTACTTAGACACATGTAAGCTGATACTCCATTCATATGATAAGATGCTATGAAAAAGGAAGATTCAGAGATCAAGAATGAGATGTTGATGACTAAAATAATCTGCCAAAACAAACAAACCTTAAGTAGAAAACTTGGGTTGAAGGATTTAAAGAAAAAAATTCCTGGATACTTTTCTCTGTAAAATAAAATGAAAATAATTAGAGACAAAAATATGACAAAAAAGGCAAGTGACCCAAGACTTATCTAAGAGCCCTAACAGTCAAAGAATAGAAGCTAGAGAAGAAAAAGATATAAGAAGTAAATGAAAAAAATCAAAGAAATAATGGAACATAACTTTGAAGAAGTAAAAGATATGATAAATGAAAATGGAAAAATTATTGTGGAATTTGAGAATACTAAGGATAAAGAACCAAATGCTTACAGAGGCTAAATCAATCAATCAATCAGATAAGTGTGATACCACTGTAGGACTAACCTACTATCATTAAAGTGAATGTTAGGTTATGATACAAAAGTACTTTCAGTTATGATGAAATTATTTTCAACTTGGAATTTTATATGGTAACAAAATATGAAATAAATGTGAGATCAAAATAAAGATATTTTAAGATGAAAGAGATAGAAATCTGTTACTTACAATAACCAATTATTTTGTTTTTTCCTAGGTCAGCAATAGAAAACAGTTTTTACTTAGACATGTTCCAACTAAAGACAATTATATTCCTAAGCCTCCCTTGCAGCTATGGATGCCTAGATGACCAAGTTCTGTCCAATGAGTTATAGTAGATTTGTTGTGAAGGGGCTTCAAAGAGATATCCATAAAAGAGAGTGTTTCCTTTTTATTTCTTCTAATTTGTAAGCATGGTAGCTGAAGTTCTAATATTCCTTTTGGCTTTCCTGGAATCCTTCAGAATGAAAGCCATAGATGGAGGATAATAAAAAAGAAAGATGGAAGCCCTGGCTGGCGTAGCTCAGTGGATTGAGTGTGGGCTGGGAACCGAAGTGTCCCAGGTTAGATTCCCAGCCAGGGTACATTCCTGGGTTGCAGGCCATAACCCCCAGCAACCGCACATTGATGTTTCTCTCTCTCTCTCTCCCTCCCTTCCTTCTCTCTCTAAAAATGAATAAATAAAATCTTTAAAAAAAAAAAGAAAGATGGAAACGATATTTTGCTGACAATATGAACCCACGATACCCACTCTGCACTGCCAAATTTCTCCTTGTAATAGAGAAATAAAATTTTATATTGCTTGTTACATTTATTGTTGATTATTTTTATATGCAGCTACAACTAATCCAAACTATCACAGAAGACTACTTGAGGATATATGTCAATAATGACAACTTGAATTTTATTTTTGCATGCAGTTGTCCATGTGATTATAGGGATATTATCTGTAATGGACATTTTGTGAAAGAGACTACAAAGAAAAACTGAATTTAACTCAAGAGAATTATTACAGGAGAAACCAGAAGGATATCTGTGCCCAAAGAACATTAAAAAAATTTTTTTAAGAATAAAATAAAGGCAACTAGAAACTCCAGGGAAAATATAAAGTGTTCAATATGACATGCCATTGTTCTATAGTGAACTATGTAGTCACAATGGACATTTGGTGGCAGTAGCAGGGAGGAAACTGCAGATTTGCCCCAGGCCCAAAACCTTTAATAAATCTGTATATGGCATCCTACCCCCACAAAGTGTTTATATAAATAAGACCCTTAAGAGGGGTTGTTTATTCCAGAAATGATCACTATTGGCTTTGTCTATAAATTTTTATTCAAACTAAGAAAATTAATTTAAAAAAGATATTAAATGTTTGTCTCTTTCCATGAATTGGCCTGATATGTGATGAAGCCTTTGTGGGCCCATTCTTATTCTATTTTGGAAAGTTTTTAATTTATTTATAGATTATAATTTATAGTCCACTGCTTCCAATAATTTCTTCAGTAATATCAATTATACCATCTTACAAACACTTCAGTAATAGTACTGAACAGTACTGAAATACCTTCTATTTAACCTGTTCATCTAATTGCTCCCTTTCCCACTATAATTTATTGAGTGCATAAACATCAATTTTCAGTTCTATATTTTCCTGAGCCCAGCATCAGGCACATTGTAAGTGTTTACATTTATTAAATTAATTAATGTGAGGAAATTCCATCTAATTATTATGAGAACTTATTATTTTGGGACTACTTTCTCAAGAAGAAAGAAAACAATGAGAGAAGATGTGATTAAAGAGGATAGGAGAATGACGAGCATATTTAATAGGTGCCCCTTTTTCAAAGCACTTAAGCAGCAGTAAGCATACCCTCAGAGCATGTCTGATGATATTTCAAAGCCTCCCTTCACAGATCACCTTGCAATCCCAGGTCACAAGGTGAGAGCTGCCAGCAGTCCTGGTATTAAACCACTTCCAGCACTCCTTTAAGTGAGGTGCATTCCAATGGACTAGCCTAGGGTAACTGTACCAACTTACAGCTGCCTTGTCCCTGTCTCCCTGCCAAACAGACTCAGACTTCAAGCAAGTAGTTTCACAAGCCTGCAAGGAATGGATATTCATAAAGACAAGTTACGCTGTGGTCATATTCACATAGTATCACCATCAGCTCAGCATCCAGGCAAACCAGAGCCATATCCCCTGAGAACAATTGGCTTTACTGAATGCAGGGCACTGGGAAGAGAGAGGCTCATGGGGAAAATGAGGAGTAGGTGGGTCTGACCAACTTAATCAGGTGGAAGTGCACGACCTTTCTTCTTTTCATTTAGGATCTTCATTGGAGGCATTTGACATACAGTGGAAAGAGCATGCAGTTTAGAATTAATGGACCTTGTCCTTAGTTCAGGCTCTGCTACTTACTGACTTTGTGTCCTTGAGCAAGTCCCTTTCTATCTCTAGGCCTTGTTTCCTCATTTGGAAAATGTCAATCTTATGGTGGTATTTTGAGGATTATAAAGAAATAATGGATGTGAGCACCCTTTGCAAAATGTAAACTGTATTTCTTCTTTTCAAGCACAGAGATGCTTCAAGGCTGTTCATCATACTGTATTCAAATTTTATGTAAAGAATGTTAAAGAAAAAAAGTACCAAATTAGGAAAAATTGCTTGTGTTAATAAATAGTATGGAAAAAAACCTCTGCTGATGCTTAATATTCTTCTTAGTTTATTAATTTACTAGTCAAGTACTATTGAGCCCCCTGTAACCACAATAAAAAATATTTGAGTGTCTACTATTCACTTATTCAGTAAACATTTATGTTTAAGTGAAAGACAGGGAGTTAGTCCCCTTGAGTGAACTAGTAGTAAGGCAAGAGAAGAGAATCTGCATTCAGAATTAGAGAGTTGTAACATTTCAAGGCTGTGCTAGATAAGTGTAATACGAGTAATTACTTGAATCACGGCATATGAGACCTGGATACCTATATAATACCTAACTCCATTCAATTCTTACCTAATGTATAAACTCTGTTTACTATACTCTGATAACTAAGAACTCACTATGTAGGGGGTATTTTATTCCAATTATATCTAATTGTTAGGAAACTCTTATATTCACCATTTGGTCCTCTTATAGCCACATGAGCTACCTTTCCCATGTGAGCACCACTTGGATATTTAAAGATGGCCATCATGCCTCCTCCCATGCCTCCTTTCTTCAGGAGTTATAATCCCATTCTTCAGTCCCCATGGTCCCTTCCCCTTATCATCCTGCATTATCTTTTATGGGCCTACTCCAGTCTTTCCTGTGTTCTACTCAAAGTGTCACATTCAATTTGGCTTTAAAATTCGAGGAATGATTCCACCAGGGTAGCTAAGATGGGACTCTAATCTCTGTATTTGCAGTTCTGATTGGCATTCGCATTAATAATCATAGAGGTTACTGGCAAACCCTAATTTTCTTTACATTTAGCCTATCTGCCTTTAGGTATAGCTATGCTATGCTCTCTTATTGCATATTTGTGAAGTTTGTTCTGTAGAACTAAGTTTACAACTTCACAATTATACTAACTAAATTTTATGTTTAGGTGTTAGCATAAGCTCTTATCTCTAACATAAGTTATTTCTAATATAGTTTAGTCCCTACTAGGATTGTGGGGAGAATTATTACAAGGTCAATGCATAGTTTATAATCATGCATTGCCCCTGAGAGTCTGGCTATGATTCACTTTTAATCACTTCCCACAGTTCTATTTATGATGTCAATGTTCTCTGACCTTCCCCAGAAGTTGCCAGAGAAAGAACCCATTTGATTTACCAGCAAAAGTCTCCTATTAAGATTTTGAATTATGTTTCTGTCCAGGAATCAAAGCAATGAAAAATAGACATAGAAGTCAGATAGAGAGCCAAATATAAACTTTATTGTTGATTAAACTTAAATTCAAGTATGTGGAATGGCACCAGCCAAGATTGTTCAGCCTGTTTGCCAGTTGCACGGTAGAGGTGCTCTGCTCCTGTGAACTTACCTACCTCCTGGCTACCAGAACACAATGTAAAATCTGTGTCATTCAGGCAGGCAGACAGGCATCATACAAAGAGATCCCAGAGGGGCAGAGCTGCACACATGAAGTCTGGAGCCCAAAGTCTCATATCAGATTCACTCCTCCCTTGGAGTGGCCAAAGGTGCTACTTCTAAAGAGAGACCTTCTCTGTTTCCTGAGCATGGGAGAGAACAGTTCCTGCAGATCTCCTGGCATCACAAATAGGCACTGAGTCTGTCACTTGTGTCAGCTGCACAATGTGTGGGTGCAAGTGCTTCCTTCCATGGTGACCTACCTATCTACATTCAAGGCCCTGTAGCCATGCCCATTTGCCTGAGGCCTCAAAAGTTTTATCTGAAGGGCTGATGGCCCAGGTGTTAGCCTGAGAACTGTTCACATTCTTCCCAGCATGCTGTTCCCTCCCCTTGGAATCTAACACTCTATAAGGGCTGGTGTTACTTGATGTTAGACACCAGGACATGGAGGGAAAGCCTGCTTCATGGGTTTGCTCTTCTGTCCCTGAGGTCCCTGGTACTCTAAGCTGTGCTTCCCAGGACATAAGCTGAAAGGAGCAAATGCTGGCCTAAGAAGATGAACATTGCTGTTGACAAGGCCCTTCATTCTGCCCCTCAGGAGCCCTGTAGAGTTATTGATTTGTCTCCCCTTCCTCCTCCAATTTCCACAGCCTGGACAACTCCCCCCTTCTTTTACTATTACCCCTATGGTCATCTTATGTTTTCATTTCTGGGTACAAACAGTTCTCCTATTTTGTGCAAGTTATGTGGAAGCTTTTGCAAACTCCTCTTCCAACCTCTTCCAACCTAGAAAATTAAAGTATAGAGAACATCTACAGTCCCCCTACTTGAGCCATGTGTCCCCACTCCTTGGCTTTCCAGAATTTGGTTGGCACCACCCCCATACAAGCAAGACTCCTGGGCCCATTTGCTTCTGTGTGGTTGGTGAGGAAAAGCCATGTCATAGAATCCCATTTGCAGAATTTAATAAATATATTTGTACTATTATCCAAACCCTCCCCCTTTTTGATACTGATACAACCTTTATTGTTTTCTAAATAATTTTCACAATCATCATCACATTTGGGCCTCAGAATTTCTCATAAGTGAGGAAAATCATGGTTCTCTCTTCCCTTCATATACCCTGGAACGGAAGCAAAATATGGTGGTCATCAGCCAAATGCTTAGAGGAGGGTTGGAGCAGGACTGGGATCAAACACCACGTATGACCCCAAAGCCAGATCGTTCTACTGCATCTGCATTCACAGACCTCATAGGGCAGCTCAGCAATGACAAGGACTCTGGTACAGTTGACGTGGTGCTGCCCCACCAGAAGCCAGGCAGGTCAGCCCCACCTGAGAGCCCTGATTTGAAAAGACACATCCCCTGGCATAAATGAAATAAAATAAAGTAAAATAAAATAAAAAGCAGCACACAAGTTTTGGGTGACATTTTGGTGACAAGAGCCAGAGTTTAAATGACTTGGAAGCTGATGGGAGATGAAGCAGGAGAATGACACGGTTTTACTCTGTGACATATGTCTGCAGTGTTATAATAGCTCAGACAGAGTAAGGAAAAACAAAACACCCATTGTGTCCTGGTAAAGGCTGGTGGAAAAACTCTGGTACTATCTGTTAAAGCCACTGGGAAAAATGTGGATGGACCAGAAGCAGCACTTCCTCATTTACAGATGATGTTAATTTACAAATTATGTTAATGAGAAGAGTGAATCATAGGCATACATCCATACAAAACTTGCAAAACTGTGAAGGTTTGGCTTTAATTCAGGCCTCATCTTTGCCCCTTCATCCTTTATTAAAATGAAAGGGTAATTAAAAGAAGAAAAAGAGAAATAATAGAAACTAAAACCTCACACCACGGAAACCTCTGCTACTTTGGATAACTCATATACCAAATTATTCCATTTTAATGGAACAAGAAAACTAATGCAAAGGAATCAATGTGTGCAGAAGACTTGAGTGCATCCACTCATCTTCCAAAGCAGCTCATTTCCAAAGGGCAGAGATAGCCTCATGCCATGCCTCTTTTGTTTAACTTCCTCACAATGCATCATTCTCTAAGGAGATATGCCCAAGTTCTCTCTCTCTCACATTGTTTTCAGACCTGGTTACCACTGCATGCATTTCTAAATGACAAGGCAACTGGGCCTAAACTTTGATATGTTGAGAGAAAACCCAAACTGACAGCTAGGGGAGGCAGAAACAGGAAGGCGCTGCCTATTTCTCCCTCATCCCAAATGTCATCTCTTCATTGTCCAGGCTGGGCAGGCAATCTAGATGAAGAAATGAGCAGATACTTGAAAGTTTCTGACAGGTGTCATGGGCACAGGCACTGAGTGGTGAGGAGTGATGGAGCTTGATGTGACAGTGGCAGAGCCACTGAGGCTGGCTCCAGGACATGCAGAGTTGGGTGTATGTCATTTCCAATCCTTGTCATGCCCGACTCCAGAATGGTAAGTACAAATGGACAGAACCACTGGGAAGTGTTCAGAAAACTTAAAAACATCCTTCCGGATCAAGAGATGTTGCCAAGCCACAATAACATAGGACCAGACACTCAAAGTGGGTGTGTTCCAGTTGGGGAAGGTGCAGGGGGAGACAAGACTGGTCATGCGCTGGTTTGGTGTGGGTTTGCATGCTCTTTCTGTTTTCTCCTTTGCCCAAGTCTAGGGTTTCAGTCTTTCAGTTCTTTTCCACATTTCTGCATGTGTTTTTTGTGCTACCAGGATTTTCCTATACCAGTAACTTCTGATTACTTTGATTTCTTTAATATAATAATCTCTGTAGCAGATCCTTCAGGACTTAAATATTTGGCAAACCTCCTCTTCTGACCCAGGCAGAGAATGATTTATAATGAGAGAGAAGAGCTAGCTAGCTTCTCAGTTACACTGTGCAAATAGTTTCATAAATATTGCTCTGTTGCATTATTTTGAAATATTGCTTCTTTTAACAGTCTGCCAAAGTCAAATATTTCTGCTAAATAAAAATCCATGGCTAGGCTTCTCATTCAGCCAAAGTAACAGGTGGTAACCAAGATCACCTGGTGGGAAAGCCCAGCTTGGTTAACTGTAGCCTATAAGTGATGGTTAACTGGCATTAAGGCATGATGGATGACAGCAGATGTGTGTCTAAACTTTAGCCTGGCCATACAGCTTACTTAACAGGGTATGTATTTATTTAATAAATCTGAATGCAATACATTGGCTTGTAGTTAAATGTTTTCAAAGAAGGTAAAGACGTTATAAATGCATTCATTTAAAAAATCTAATAGTTATATGATAAAAAAAAAAGTCAGCGTCACATGTAGGCTCTGAGTCTGAAAAATTTTTGGAGCCTCAGGCAGGGTGATAAATCAACTGTGCTGTGACTGTCTCCCTTTCCAAGCCAACCATTAATGCTGAGGTGGAAAGAGAATTCTGTAGTCACAGTGACCCAAGTAGAGCCTGAAATCTGAGAATGGCAGGAACCCTGAGTAAATATTTTAATTGCAACCTGCACCATAGAGTGTCAAGGGAAGTTTGGGCCATGTGTACTGCTACATCTTAATTTTAAACACTTTCTGCTCTGCTTTTATGGGGGCCCTACCTGAAAGCAATGATGGTGTCAGCCCATGTCAGGACCCACAGGCGCACCTTATGCACACACCAGTCCTGGAATCTTATTCTTTTCCATGACTCCAGCTCACATTTCTATAATGTTTACTCCTAAATATGTCTTCCTAACCAGTTCTAACTTCCAACCTCAAAATTGCATCTCTATACTGACAACAATTCCTAAGACATATATATCCCAAGTTGAAGGCATCTGTTTCTCCCATCAGTTGTGTTTTCTGCTGGGTACTCTATTCTGCCTGTGGTACTTTCATTCTTCTAGTGTCTCAGCCTCTAAATCTCAAGAGGATTCTAAGTTTTCCTCTTCCTTTGATCCTTATAGTCAAGCAGACCAGACCTGTCAGTTTTCTTACATAAAACCTCCTACATCTGTGCCCCCATTTTGATTTTTCAAATGTTTTCACAGTTTGTCTCTTAAAATTATGTATGTTCATTGTAACCTTCTCAAACAATAAGACAAATCATTAAGAAAATAGAAACACACAAGCAAAAAAAAACCAAATTGAAAGTAATATCTAAAATTGTAGTGCCTATGATGACATAGCGCCTATGATTTAGTGCCTGTAAAATTAGATGACATTCTTCCAGATTGCTCTGGATTCACATAGATGGATAGATGGATGGATGGATGGATAGATAGATAGAAAAACATCTTACTGAAACAAAATTATGCTATCCATGTCATTTTAATAAAGCATTACATGTAACTTTATTTCATTTTAACAGGAACAAAAACAATGAAAATTAAGTGAATTGCTTAATTTTAGTTATTTCTTTACCACAAGATATATAAATGTCTAAATTATAAGGTTAAAAATATGAACTTCCAAGTTTAAGAGATTGTGGTAGTATTATACTTCTTAAAATTTTGCTTGAATTTTAATCATTAGTGATTTAGGTAGTTAAGTAGGTAGCCCTTTTATGATTCTTTCAGGTCCCCACTCATACCACCCAAATTTCCTTTCCAGGCATTACAACATTTACCCTTTATAATTATAATACCCAGAGTATGATCATCTTAGTTTTTTGTTGGAATCACTTTACTGCTCACCTCCAGTCATTTTTCTGGAACTTCTCCATTTTTGCATGTTTTGTTCTGATTTTTTCCTGCTTGGTTAGATCATGAAGTACTTTTCTCAAGAGAGAACTTCAGTGATTCATTCTCTGAGTTCTTTGCATGCCAAGGTCATGATTTCATCTATTAGCAATATTAGACATTGAGCTACTGGCTTCTGACACTGAATGTTTATGCTCCTTTTACTACTACATAGTCACCATTCTTCTCTCTCTCTTTTTTTTTTAAGATTTTATTTATTTATTTATTTTCAGAGAGAGTGGAAGGGAGGGAAAAACATCAATGTGTGGTTGCCTCTCTCGCACCCTCTACTGGGGCCCTGACCTGCAACTCAGGCATATGCCCTGACTGGGAATCAAACCAGAGACCCTTCAGTTCATAGGCTGGCACTTAATCCACTTAGCCATACCACCCAGGGCTCACCATTGTCTTTCATGAGCCCAAATTTCATCATTGGATGGTTTCGTTCCTGGCCCCAAAAAGAGATAATAGACTAAAGGGTGCTATATGCTCAAGTTCTGTCACATTTGAAAATGTCTTCACATTGCTCTTCTACTTGAACAACTTGACTTTTAGATACATTAAGTCTCGGTATTTTTCTCCCAGGTTGATAGATATAATTGTCTATTATAGAAATCGTTGATTTCTTTTTCCTTTTTTATTCTCAATCAATATTTGTTTGTTTATTTTACCACAAAATGTATTTCAAGAGTAAGAGAAAAACACATGACAAGTTTGATGTAATAACACTTAAATTCAGCAAATTTTTAACATTTTTTATTTACTTACTTTGAATGTCTTTATCATATAAAATAAAACATACAAACTCATGTACACCATCATATGTGCCACTCTCACATTCTGTTTCCCAATACTCTTCCACAGCAGAAATCCACTGTCCTTAATTTGGAGCTCACAATTCTATATATGCTTTTATGGCATTCTTGCACATGTATGTATCCAAGAAATATATGGTATAATAGTTTGCAGACTTTCAGACGTATTTAAGTGCTATCAAATTGAATTTATATTCTACATTTTGCCTTTTTCATCCAGCATTATTTTGCAAGATTTGTCAATGTCAATACAGGTAGTTCAATAATTTCTAGATTTTTGCTATTGATGGATATGTAGTCGCCAATTTTTCACTAGAGAAAGTGGAAAATTTTCTCATTCATTTATAGTCTTAACATATATGAGAATTTATTTATGATATTCATTCTTTGGTGAATTTTGATTCATATGTAGGCTGTGTAAGTCTTTAATTTTATTTGGTATTTCCAAATATCTAGGGAAATTTTATACCACCACCAGGACTATACTTCCCATGAATTGACATCCTCATAAGCAGTCCATATTGTCATACTTTTTCATAGTTTTCCATTTTTAAACATTAAATAGAACAGAATAAATAACCTAGAATTAATGGGGAAGAGAAATGTTTCCCACTCTTATTTAATATTTTTAAAATTTTTTAATTTTTTTAAAAAAGGATTTTATTTCTATATTTTTAGAGAGAGGGGAAGGGAGGGATAAAGAGAGGGAGAGTAACATCAATGTGAGAAACATTGATTGGTTGCTTCTTGATAGCATCCAGACCAGGAATCAAACCAAACTGGTAATCACTTTGTGGGATGAAGTCCAACCAACCAAGCTACACAAGTCAGTGCACTGATCTGCCATTTAATAAACATTAAATGGTACCTTAATATTGGATTATTTTACACTTTCGTGAGGACTGACTACCAGTGAGATTGAACATAGTTTCAAATGTCTAGTGATCTATATTTCTTTTTTATGATGTATCACATATCCTTTACCCATTTTTCTACCACTTTTCTTTCTCTGATTTTTAAGAGCACTTTACATATGCTGTTTCTGAATTATTGTTAGTTTTATGTGTTGCAAGTATTGTTCCTAATTCCATATCTAGTTGTATAATATTTTGTGTGGAATCTTCTGTAAGAAATTTTTAATATAGTTGAAGTCATCTATTTTTCTTTGGAATCTGTGCTTTTGGTATCTTAAGAAATTCTTTAGAATCATGAGTTTGTAAAAATAGTTTTATACATTTTTTCAAATTTGAAAACTATTCTTTTTATTCTCAAGTTTTTAATTCACTGTATTAGTGTGATTATGGAAGATTGACATGGGATAAGAATTGAACTTTTTAATATGAAAAAATAATGTAAACATTCCCCCTCATTAATTCTAGGTTACGTATTTTGTTCTATCCTTGGGTCAGCAGTTTTAACTGCTATACATTTATTAAGTTTTCATATAAAATATGGTAAAACTCTAACTTGTTTTTCAACACCCTATTAACTATTATTTACTTTGGCCTTTGTTAGATTTATATGATGGAATAGTCTTCTTGACTTGCCTCTTCATTGTCTTAGGTGTGTCTTTGGTTGAGCAAAAATACTTAATTCTTTGTAATCTAATTTTCAACACTTTCTTTTAGGGCTAGTGTTCTTCCCATTTTAAATACATTTGTTGCATCAAAATTACAAATATAGTCTCTCATGTTGATGTTATCTTCTACAAACTGCAATGTTTCACCTTTCATATTTAGAGCTACAATCCACCTTAAGAATTCACGATTTGTTTGGTGTAAGGTAGTAATAAAGTTTGCTTTGTTTTAACACACATATATCCAATGACTCAATACCATTTATTTGAAAGACCATTCTGCCATATCATCTTTCTCACAGATAAATAATTTATTTATGTGTGGGCCTATTAATGGACACTTTATTGTGTTCCATGAGTCTACTTGTCTGTCCTTGAACAAGAACACTTTGTCTTCAATAATGTGACTATTTTAAACTTGGTATCAATTAGAGGAAGTTTTCTAATTCTTTATTTTTTAAAGGTTTATTTTAGAGCAAGTTTTCTTTTTTATTTTCTTTACGTATATTTTATTGATGATGCTATTACAGTTTTTACAGTTTTTCCCCTTTATCCCCCCTCCGCCCTGCACCCCTCAACCCTCCAGCATTCCCCCCACCTTAGTTCATGTCCATGGATTGTACTTACAAGTTGAGTTCTCTGTTTCCTGTACCATTCTTAACCTCTCTCCATCTATTTTATGCCTACCAATTATGCTCCTTCTTCCCTGTACATTTACCCCCTATTCCTCCCCTCCTCCTCCCCACTGAAAACCCTCCATGTGATGTTCATTTCTCTGATTCTGTTCCTGTTGTAGTTGTTTGCTTAGTATTTGTTTTCATTTGTTTTTTTTGTTTGTTTGTTTTTTTAGGTTCAGTTATTGATAGTTGTGAGTTTGTTGTCATTTTGCTGTTCATAGTTTTTGATCTTATTCAATTTCTTAGATAAGTCCCTTCAACATTTCATATAATAAGGGCTTGGTGATGATGAACTCCTTTAACTTCACGTTATCTGGGAAGCACTTTATCTGCCCTTCCATTCTAAATGATAGTTTTACTGGATAGAGTAATCTTGGTTGTAGGTCCTTGCTATTCATGACTTCAAATACTTCTTTCAGCCCCTTCTTGCCTGCGAGGTTTCTTCTGAGAAATCAGCTGATAGTCTTATGGAAACTCCTATGTAGGTAACTCTCTCCTTCCGTCTTGCTCTTTTAAGATTCTCTTTTTGTCTTTAATCTTGGGTAACTTATGATGATGTGTCTTGGTATGTTCCTCTTTGGGTCCAACTTCTTTGGGACTCTCTGGGCTTCCTAGACTTCCTAGAAGTGTATTTTCTTCACCAGATTGGGTAAGTTTTCCTTCATTATTTGTTCAATTAAGTGTTCAATTTCTTGCTCTTGTTCTTCTTCTGGCACTCTTATAATTCAGATATTGGAACATTTAAAGTTGTCCCAGAGGTTCCTAAGCCTCTCCCCATTTTTTTAAACTATTATTTCTTCATTCTGTTCCAGTCGGATGTTTCTTCCTTCTTTTTGTTCCAAATCATTGATTTGAGTCTGGTTTCCTTCCTTTCACTGTTTGTTCCCTGAATGTTTTGCTTTATTTCACTTTGGATAGTCTTCGTTTGTTTTTTTTTTTTCATTTTTTGATCAAGCTCAATCAGTTCTGTGAGCATCTTGATTAGCAAAGTTTTGAATTTTTCATCAGATAGGTTGGCTATCTCCTCATTGCTTAGCTCTCTTTCTGGAGTTTTGCTCTGTTCTTTCATTTGGGACATGTTTCTTTGTCTCGGCGCACCTGTTAAATTGTAAGGGGGTGGGGTTTTAGGTATTCACCAGGGCAGGGCAACCCTCTTTACTGTCTTGCAGCACTGTCTATGGGGGAGGGGTCAGAGAGGGAACAATGCAGCTCACCTGCTCACTTCTAGCCCCACTTTCCAACAAACTCTCATGTGAGACTGGGAGTTTCACCCACCGTGGCAACCCCTGCCATACATAGTCCATAGTCAGCTCTGAGTCTCAGTTTCCTGTTTGGCCAGCCCTGTCCAAGCAGTCCACTGCCTTGCTGCAGGTTCTCTCAGCCAGCCCCTGCCTCAGTCTGATGTCTAGTCAGCTGCCTCGCCATGGTACCCCCCTCCCCCCCAGCGTGGTCCATCGCCTTACCCCGAGTTCTCTCTGTCCACCCATCTGCCCATCTCCCTCCAACCAGTCTGGTTGACTGTTTCTTTAATTCCTTGGTTGTTGGAGTTCCATGCAGTTTGATTTTCTGACACTTCTGGTTGTTTATTGTTTTTAGATTGGTTGTTATCCTCCTTTTGGTTGTGTGAGGAAGCAAAGGGTTCGTACCTATGCCTCCATCTTGGCTGGAACTTTAAAAAATTTTCTCTTTTTAATTTTGTCATTGTTATTCAATTACAGTTGTCCCTATCCCCCCCCCATTACTCTCCCCTACCCGACCTATCCCCACCTTCCACTATCAGTCTTCCTCCCCACATTGTCTTTGTCCATGGGTCCTTTATACGTGTTCCTTTTTCTAATTCCACGTTTTTAAAGGTTTATTTTATTCTCATTCAAGAGAGAAGGGTAAGAGAGAGAGAGAAACACTGATGTAAGAGAGAAACACCAATCAATAAGCTGCCTCCTACATGCACCCCAACCACGGATTGAGCCCACAATCTGGGCATGTGCCCTGACCTGGAATCAAACCAGCAATTTTTTGGTTACTGGATGGTGTTCCAACCAACTGAGCCACACTGGCCAAGGCTCTAATTCTGTTTTTTCTTTCAACATTACCTTCACTATTCTCAGTCCTTTGGAATTCTCTAGAAATTTTATAATCAACTTAAATTTCCACCTCCATCCCCCTCCAAAAAAACAACCTGCTTTAATTTGATCAGGATTATATTGAATCTACATATTGAATTGGGAAGTAATTATCTTTAAAATATTAAGTCCTCAGAGCTCAGATGATGGTATATCACTCAATTTATTTGACCTTTCTTTAAAATATTTTTTTAAAGATTTTATTTAATTATTTTTAGAGAGAGAGGAAGGGAGGGAGAAAGAGATGGAAACAAACATCAATGTGTGGTTGCCTCTTATGTGCTCCATACTGGGGGTCTGGCCCACAACCCAGGCGTGTGCCCTGACTGGGAATTGAACCAGTGGCCCTTTGGTTTGCAGGCCAGCACTCAATCCACTGAGCCACACCAACCAGGGCTTCTTTAAAATATTTCCCCCCAAATATTATATTTTTGGTAAAAGTCTTCCATTTTGTTAATTTATTTATATGTATTATATATATATTATATATATATATAACAATATATATAGTATTTATTATTGGCTTCATTCCTTAGCACAATGTTTTCAAGGTTCATCCAGGTTTTAGCATGTGTATTTACTTCACTCTTTTTTATTTCATTTTATTTTTTCTCTCTTTTTAAATTGCTGTTCAAGTACAGTTGTCTCCATTTTCCCCCCACTCACCCCACCCCAGCCATGATATTTTTATTAAATTATGAATTTAAGATCTATGTTAACAATTTATTCCTATTCTAATGAAAATTTTTAATTCATTAATTTAATTACCAACTGCTTTTTTCAACATCTGTAGAAATAATACTGTAAGTTCTTTCTGTAAGTCTGAGATAGGGTATTTTGCAGATGGCTGCAACTGATAAGGGCTGCAGGAATTGTAAACCCCCAAATGAGTTATAGTTTAGAACCAGCAGACACCAGCTCAATCTAACACAGTGACTAATTTCACCTTATGATAACCCCTAGCCTCGTTACAGGATCAGCATAACATACTAGCATACTGAACAACACACCTGGCACCACCGGATTGGAAACAGAAAGCCTATAAAAAGTTATAGAGTGTCCTACAATGCTCTTCTGAGAAGTCTCCACCCTTTCCTAGAAAAATCCTGAATACTCCTCCTCCATATCCAACTAGGGGAAGAACTGTTCTGTCTATGGAGTAGTCCATTCTCTGTCTCACTGCTTTACTAATAGTCTCACTTTAATTTTATATTCTATACTGCCTCATGTTTAAATTCTTTCCTGCAGGAAGCCAAGAACCTACTGTGGGTCACAGACCATTGGGTCCCCAGACACCCGAAATGCCTGCATCAAGTCTATTAATAGAAGATATGTTTACTACATTTTTATATTTCAAACCATCTTTTAATTTCTGGAATACATTCCACTTGATCATATTATATTATTCTTGTAATAGACCTATGAATTAAGACTGAAATTATTTAATTTTAGAGTTTTTAATTGATTTACATGAATGAGTTTTTGTGTAGTTTTCTCTTATTGTTCTGTCTTCATTGGATTATGATGCCAATGTTAATCTCATTTACAAAATGAATTTGGACTTTCCCCTTAATGATCTAAAATGGTTTATAAAGCTTAAAATTCATATTCATTCAATGTTTTGCAGACTTATGAAATAACCTAGACTGGGAAGTTTTTAATTGTGGTATAGAGGTAAAATTGATATAAACACAAGGGTGAATTGTTTAGAAATATCTACTGATATTACAAGTGGGCCTAAGCTTTGCATATCTACTCACTTTCCATTGTATACTTTTCCATATATATTTCTACCATGTCAATGTATAAGATTTGTTCTTTAGAACTTCCCATTTATTCTCTTCTAGATATTCTGCAATTTCATTTTTATTTTATATTAGTAAAAGGAAGCTGCTTATGAACCTTTTTAAAATATTATTTTGCTACTAATTACTAGTGTTATTTCATCATAAGCATAGTACACTTTTGTTGTTTTTCCTACTTTTTGAAATTTACTGTGGAATTTCAAGTAGCCTTTGATATCGACAAGCTTTGAAAATAATCTATACCTTGAAAAAAAGGTATATTATTTATTTTCAGTGTTTGAAGCTCAAAAAATTTTAAGTAATATACCATTCTGAATGTGTAATTTCTTCTATTTGTTTCCTTACAAAGAGTGAATTAAAATTTTAGAGTAGCATGTTTCTGCTTATTCATGTGGCTCTCACAGTATGATTTATGAAAGTGAATGCTATGTTGTTGAATGGATATAATCATAACAGTTTATGTGTTTATCATATGTTATACTCTTTAGCCTGATAAAGTATGTTTTTCTTATGCTTAAGGACTTTTGAATGAATTCAATGTTATGTATTATTAAGTTAGTTAACCTACCCTCTTTGTTATTTCATCTTTCTTGCTTATTATTTGCCTAAAAAAACATTTTAATCACTTTGTTTAAGGTATGTCTCCTATACAGAGCATAAAGGTGTGCTTTGCTTTTTATTTTTCCTTATCCATACTTATGTATAAACATTTTATTATAAGAATTTTCTAACAATTAATAAATTTGAAAGACAGTTACAGTGAATACACATGGGTTTTGCTTTTGTATGCAACCTGAAATTCTTTATGTCTTAAACAGACAGATCTAGTTCATTAGAAAATATTGATATATATGTGCTTTTAATTTATATTATTTTACAGTGTGATTTTTTTATTTGTCTCACTTAAAATAGTTCAATATGTACCCTTTTTTCTTTTTTTTGATTTTGTGATCTCTTTGATATTTAGGAAAGCTTGTACTACTGCTAGAGGATGCTTTCATATCTATAAATACATACTATACCCCTACCATCTCCTTTCAGAAATTATTCATTTCCGTGATGGTCCCCTTTATGTGTCGACTTGGCTAGTCTACAGTACCAAATTATACCCTCATACAGTACTATAGGTTGCTGTGAAAATATTTAACCTCTATAGTCATTTAACTCTAGGTAAAGAATTATTATCCTTAATAACCTAGGTGGGCCAGATCCAATCAGTTGTAAGGCTTTAAGAGCAAGAAATGTGAAGTTTTCTAAGAAAGAAGAAATTCCACCTGTAGATTGCAGCACCAGCTCTTGTCTAATAGTTTTCAGGATATTCCTCCTGATGGTCCACACTGAAGATTTGAGACTTACCTAACCAAGCCCACAATAACTTATTGCAAAAGCCAATTATCTGCTATAAATTTCTTTATATATACATATATATGATAACTGGTTCTTTTTTTCTGGTGGAACCCTGGTGATATGATGTCCTAAATGGGCAATAAATACATCAGCTTATTTTATCTTTCTCCTCCTCCTTCTTTGCTATTTGATTTTAGTTAATTATTTATTCTCTTTAGTGTTACTAAAGTTTAATATGTGTGTATACTGAAAAAAATCTCACTTCTGTAAAACTTTCCTAATGTAACAAAGAGGCTTTGGGAGAAATAAGGTTAATATTAAAATTTATGCAACTCTGTTATCAGAGCAAAAACAGTTATAATCCAAACAAAAACACTTGCCCACTAATCAATCGTGTCAAATTTCTAATAAAGGAATACTACTAGTACACTCATACACTCTTTACAGGCCCTTTTTTCTAACTGTGCCTGTCATGGACTGAATGTTTCTATCTCTCCAAAACTCTTGTGTTGAAGCTTTAATCCCCATTGTGACGGTATTTGGAGGTGGAACCTCTGTGAGGTAGGTAGGTTTATATGAAGTCATGAGGGTGGGGCTTCCATGGTGGGATTAGTGACCTTATTAAAAGAAGAAGAGAGACAAGAGCTCTTTTTTCTCCTTCTACCATGTGAGGACACAGCAAAAAACCAGCCATCTGCAAGACAGGAAGGAGACTTTCACCAGGAACTTAAGGTACAAGCACATTGATGTTGAACTTGCCAGTTACAGAACTGTGAGAAATACATTTCTGTTGTTATAAGCTACTCAGTCTATGGTGTTTTGTTACAGTAGCTCCAGCTAAGACAGTGCCTCTCTCCATGGGATAAAGAATCTGCAAGAGCCCAAAGGAGGAGCCCATCCCAAGCCTACATACTCCCATATATACCATGTTCTGATTATCAAGTACCATAGAGTTGTTTGTCCAAACCACTCTGAACTCACTTCTAGGGCTTGAAAGCAACCAACGTAAAGAAACATAACCTTTAAAAGGACCAGTAGCAGGACAAGCAGCTGAAGCTCCAAGAGAAAAGACAGCACCTGAAAGAAAAGAGAATGATGTATTTAAAGTGCTGAAAGATAACAAGTCACTTTATGATTCAATATGGAGCAAAAACCTTCAAAAGTGGAGACAAAAACAAAGACAACGCCCAGACTGAGAGAATTTTCTGCCTGCAAATCTGGACAAATAAATACTAAATAGAATTATAGTAGAAAAAAAAGTATCTGGAGAATCAAAAATATGCAGGAAGAAATAAAGAGTACAGTGGCAAAGATAAATATATGGATATCTATGAAGACATACTAACTTTACAACACAATGCCTTATGGAGTTAATATATATACACAAAATTAAAGTGTATGATAACATTATACACACAAAAAATCACCAAATATGCTAAAGAAGTGGAGGTTAAGTATTATAAACTCTTAAAATTATCCAGGAAGAGGTAAAGTCCTAACTTACATTAGATTTTAATAACTGAAGAACACATTTTGTAATATTTAGAGCAAACACTAAAAGAACAAAAGAAAAAAAACCTTTTGTAATAAACAAGAAAATAAAGAGGAAAGAATAATAAATATATTTGATTTATCAAAAAACTGTGAAAGAGAGTAAAAGAAACCAAAAATAGGTGATAAATGAAAAACATTAACATGGTAGACAAAAGCCCAAATACATTAGAAGTAATATAAAATGCAAATTGTTTAAATACTTCAATAAATGACAGATATTATTAGCCTGGATAAAAACCAAAATCCAATTATATTATACTTACAAGAGACAATTTGAGACAATTTATAGAGAGGTTAAAAAGAAATGCATGGAAAAGGAAAAGAGAAGCCTGCTGCAATGTAAGATAAGGCATGAAATGTTACTAGAGATAATTGTATAAGGACAAAAGATTAGCTAGGAAGATGAAAAAAATATATTTGTATAAACCTAAAAATCATTTAAAAATATGTAAAGCAATAATTTACAAAATTATAAAAAGAAAGAAATTCATAAGTAAAATGAGAGAATTTAACATACCTGCCCTACCAACTAGTAGAATAAGCAAACAAAAAATTATTAAGAAATATACAATCCATTAACAACATAATGAACATACACAAATTTCATCAATAACACTGAATCAGTGAGTGAAGTATATTCTTTTCCTATAGAAGTAAAACATTTACCAAAAATTTTGACAAGCTACACTTTGTTTGTCTTAGCAAATTTCAGAGTTTCATACCCTTAACACTTTTGACATTTTGGGGTAGGTAATTCTTTGCTGTAAGAGGCTGTCCTATGCATTACAGGGTGTTTAACAGTATTCTTGCCTTCTATCCACTGATTTCTGGATCAGCTCCCCTCCCACAGTTATGGCAATGATAAATGTCTCCAGATATTGCCAAATGCTCTTTCCAGGGGGATCATGACTGATTTAGAGTGAGTTATTTTTCAATGGTTTAATGAAGGCAGTAATCAGTACTGAAAGATTACTAAAAGTTCCCCACAGTGTGTGTATTAAACAATACAGTTATAAATAACCCATGAGGCAAAGAAATAATCAAAATGGAAATTAAACAGTATTTTAAACTGAATTATTATAAAACATCAAACTTATGCAATGCACTTTCAGCTCTTTTAGAAGAAAATACATACAATTTAATGCATATATTAACAAGAAAAAAGTGTAAGTCAAGAACATGAAGGTTGAGGCTTCTGGTTATGGCCAAGTGAGATCAACACATCCTCTCTCTGAAAAGTAACTCTAAAACTAAACTAAACTGACAAAAAATGTCACATCATTGCTCTGGAATTCTAATAAAGTCTACAACAGTTTCAGATGAACTGCTGAAATTAGGGTTGGAACAATGGGAGTCTATGGCATTTAGGCCCAGGGCTGGGCCTGGTCCCAGCAGGTGATATGGAGGTTCTGTCAGGATGGGACAGGTCATAAGGACCAACAGCTTCTCTGAAACAGTTGAAGGTGACTCTTCCAACTGGGGTAGTATGTAACACCCATGTTCAATAGAAATGACTTTTCTGAGACTAACAAGTATAAAGGTCAAATGGTCCCACTTTAGTAGCCTGAGGTTGTATGCCTGATCAGGCAAACATTTTCCTGGCTGAGTCTGTATACATGCTCAGTGAAAACACAGAGCCTCTAAGCTATTCTTACACTCCTGGCTTACCCTGAGGCCACACAGGATTCAAAAGGGACTAGAGGACAGAAAAACTCAGGGAAGACTGAAAACAGCCTGGAATGTTAATGCTTCATACTTAAAATATAGAAATAATTCCTATAACTCAATAATAAGATAAAAATAATTAAAATATTGGTAAAATACTTGAATTGTAACAGTTTAAAGACTACATAAAATAACTAATAAGCACAAAAAGTGCTTAATATCATTAATTATTAGAGGAATAAAATAAAATAACAATGACATATTACTACACACTCACTAGAATGTTTAGTCAAAAAGAAACACTATACCAAGTCCTGATGAGAATATGGAGAAACTTATTGCTGATGAGAATGTACAATGGTACAGAAATTTTGGAAAACAATTTGGCACACTCTTTCTGCTCCTAGAAATCTACCCAAGACAAATTAAAATATATGTCCACATAAAGACATGCACATTAATATTCAGAGCTGTGTAGTCATTCAATTTTTATTCCCTATTTGTAGTATGTTTTCTCTTTTTATTGATAAACCCCTCAGAAGATTAATCAAGTAAAAACAGAAAAGGTACAGATTACAAATATCAGGAATGAATAAAGAAATAAAAATACAGATCCTATAGATATTGGAAGGAGGGTACATCAACAACTTAACCTAATAAATTTGTAAAAGTAGCCAGATATAACATCCATAATTTTAAAAATTATTTTATTATTGTTCAAGTACAATTGTCTGTATTTACTGTCCATCACTCGCTCCCCACCCCAGCAATCCCCACCTCTCTCCCCTGATTCCACCCTCCCTTGGTTTTGTCTATGTGCCCTTTATAGTTGTTCCTGAAAACCCTTCCCCACTCCCCCCAAATTATCCCCTCCCATCTCCCCTCTGGTTACTGTCAAATTGTTCTTAATTTCAGTGTCTCTGCTTATATTTTGCTTGCTTGTTTGTTTTGTTGATTAGGTTCCACTTATGGATGAGATCATGTGGAATTTGTCTTTCACCGCCTGGCTTATTTCACTTAGCATAATGCTCTCCAGTTCCATTCATGCTGTTGCAAAGGGTAGGATCTCCTTCTTTCTTTCTGCTGCATAGAATTCCATTGTGTAAATGTACCTATTTTTTTGATCCATTCATTTACTAATGGGGACTTACGTTGCTTCCAGCACTTGCCTATTATAAATTGTGCTGCTATGAACATTGGGGTGTATATGTTCTTTTGGATTGGTGTTTCAGGATTCTTAGGGTATAATCCCAGCAATGGAATTGCTGGATCAAAAGGTAGTTCCAATTTTCATTTTCTATAGAACTTCCATACTGTTTTCCGCAGTGGCTGCACCAGTCTGCATTCCCAACAACAGTGCATTAGGGTTTCCTTTTCTTCACATCCTCTCCAACACTTGTTATTTGTCAATTTGTTTATGATGGCCATTCTGACAGATTTGAGGTGGTATCTCACTGTGGTTTTAATTTGCATCTCTCTGACAGCTACTGATGCTGAGCATCTTTTCATATGTTTCTGGGCCCTCTGTATGTCCTCCTTGGAGAAGTGTCTGTTCAAGTCCTTTGCCCATTTTTTTTATTGGGTTGTTTGTCTTCCTGGAGCAGAGTCATGTGAGTTCTTTATATATTTTTGAGATTAAACACTTGTCTGAGGTATCATTGGCAAATATCTTTTCCCATATAATTAGTTCCCTTTTCATTGTAATTCGGTTTTCTTTAGCCATACAGAAGCTTTTTAATTTGATGAGGTCATATTTGTTTATTATTTCCTTTATGTCCCTTGCTTTAGGGGACATATCAGTGAAAATATTGCTGTGTGGAATGTATGAAATTTTCCTGCTGATGTTTTCCTCTAGTACTTTTATGGTGTCATAGTTTATAGTTAAATCTTTCACCCACTTTGAGTTTATTTTTGTATATGGTGTAAGTTGGTGCTTGAGCTTCATTTTTTTTGCATGTAGCTGGCCAGATCATCCAACACCATTTGTTGAAGAGACTGTTTTTGCTCCGTTTTATGCTTCTTCCCCCTTTGTCAAATATTAATTGACCATATAAACTTGGGTTTATTTCTGGACTCTCTCTTCTGTTCCATTGGTCTATGTATCTGTTCTTATGCCAGTACCAGGCTATTTTGATTACAGTGGCCTTGTAATACAGTTTGGTATCAGGTATTGTGATCCCTCCTACTTTATTCTTCTTTTTCAAAATTGCAGCAGCTATTCAGGGTCATTTATGGTTCCATACATTTTTGAAATGTTTGTTTTGTATCTGTGAAATATGCCACTGGTACTTTAATAAGTATTGCATTGAATCTGTAAATTGCTTTGGGTAGTATGGACATTTTGATGATGTTAATTCTTCTAATCCACGAACGCAGTACATGCTTCCATTTGTTCGTGTCTTCCTTAATTTCTTTCTTCAGTGTTGTATAGTTTTCTGAGTACAGGTCTTTTACCTCCTTGGTTAGGTTTACTCCTAGGTAGTTTATTTTTCTTGTTGCTATAGTAAATGGGATTTTTTTCCTTATTTCTGTTTCTGATATTTCATTATTGGTATACAAAAATGCCTTTGATTTCTGACTATTGACTTTGTATCCTGCTGTTTTACCAAATATGTTAATTAAGTTGGGTAGTTTTTTGTTGAAATCTATAGGGTTTTCTAGATACACTATCATGTCATCTGCAAACAATGATAATTTTGCTTCGTCCTTTCCAAATCAGCTGCCTTTTATTTCTTTTTCTTGTTTGATTGCTGTGGCTAGGACTTCAAATACTATGTTGAATAGGAGTGGTGATAGTGGACATCCTTGCCGTTTCCCAATGTTAGGGTGAATGTTTTAAGTTTTGCCCATTGAGTATGATGTTGGCTGTAGGTCTCTCATATATGGCCTTTATTATGTTGAAGAATGCTCCCTCTGTTCCCACTTTGCTGAGTGTTTTTATCATAAATGTGTATTGTACCTTATCAAATGCTTTTTTCACACCTATTGATATGATCATGTGATTTTTATCTTTTGTTTTGTTTATGTGATGTGTTACGTTTATTGATTTGCAAATATTGTACCATCCTTGCATCCCTAGGATAAATCCCACTTGATCATGGTGTATGATCTTTTTACATATTGCTGGATGTGATTTGCTAATATTTTGTTGTGGATTTTCACGCTTATGTTCATTAGTGATATTGTCCTGAAATTTTCTTTCTGGTCTTTATCTGGTTTTTGGATTAGGATGATGCTTGCTTTATACAAAGAGTTTAGGAGCCTTCCATCTTCTTCGATTTTTTAACATTCAGAATTTTTTTAAGCAACTCACTAAAAATGACACAAGAAGAAATAGAAAATCTGATTACTCATATTTCTAGCCAAAATATTGAATTTATAATTAAAATCTTCCAGAGAGAGGAAGATGGCATTGAGGTAGGAGGGAGCAGATTCCACTTCCCTCTACACATGGGAGAAAATCCTAGCCAATCTACAGAGTAAAAGAGCAAACAACCAACAGTACCTCAACATATATGAAAATAAGGGACCAAAAATTGTAGCAGAACTGAAAAACCAGATGGTAAGGAGAGTGCTTCAGGACAATAAGGTCCCAGGGTCCAGGACAGGGTCCAGGGGGGCTGCAGCCCTAGGCCCAGTGCCCACTGCTGGGTTTTCCACAGAGTTCTTGGGAGAAAGCTGGGGCAACTGCTCTCTCCCCAGCCAAACAAGGTCTGAGTGGCACCAGGAGAAACCCAGTTGCTAGCAAACACACAGGGACTGTGAACACCCTCAGAGTCTGTGGACACCCACAGAGTTGAGAGTCAAGCAATGGGCCCTGACCCCCATAGTCACCAGTCTGGCTGGAGAATCGGGCTGTGGGAGAAACCAGGCCACTGTATGGAGCAGCAGGTTTGAGTAAGAGGAATTTCTCAAAAAGAAAAAGTGAAAAGACAGACACTGTTTGGGGAATTCTCCTACAGCAATAGCTCCAGCCTCCCTGCTACCAAGCCAGGCAGTGATCACAAGGTTGTGCTAAAGGTTGTACTTGTGCAGAAGACCTTGTGCACCCCCATAGCACTGGGAAGGGTGAGGCAGCCTGGCTGAGCACACACATGAGTGCACCCCTGCACCCCAGCCCACAGCGGTAACCCTGGGGAAAGGCCTGGATCCCACACCCAAGGTGCAGGAGAGAGGTGCCAGGATAGCTCCCCAGACAGCGTACGTAAATGGCTGACTGAGGGCAGATCAGGAAGAAAGAAAAGCCATACCAATCACCCCTCAGCCTGCTGCAGCCAGCAAGACCAGAAAAACTGGTTTGACCACTTTGAAACCTAGAGGCTTTTTAATTTTATTCTATTTTTGGCCAAGATAGAAGGCCAAATAAGGAGCTTCCCAGACAAAAGAAGTCTAAAAGAATGCAGTTCCACCAAACCAGCTCTGCAAGAATTGCTAACGGGACTGCTTTAAGGAAAGCAAGGAAGAGAGAGAGAGAGGAACAAACACAGGTACGAAAATGGCAATGAATAAGTACTTATCAATAATAACCTTAAATGTAAAGGGATTAAAATGCTTCAATCAAAAAACATAGAATAGCTGAATGGATAAGAAAGCATGAACCACACATATGCTGCCTTCAAGAGACCCACCTCAGAACAAAAGACCTACACAAGTGGAAAGTGAAGGGCTGGAAACAAATTTTCCAAGCAAACAGACAGGAAAAAAAAAAGCCGGTGTAGCAATACTCACATCAGACAAAATAGACTTCCAAAAAAGGGCCATAAAGAAAAACCCAGAAGATGGCTATATAATACCCAAGGGAATAATACACCAAGAAGACATAAACATTGTAAATATATATGCACCCAACATAGGAGCACCCAAATACATAAAGAAAATCTTAGAGGACTTCAAGAAAGATATTGACAGCAACACAATTATAATAGGGGATTTTAACACCCCAACTATCAAAAATGGACAGAGCTTCCAAACAAAATATCAACAGAGATATTGTGGCATTGAACAATGCCCTAGATGAAATGAACTTAACTGATAAAGCCTAGCATCCCAAAGAAGCTAAATACACATTCTTTTCAAATGCACATGGAACATTTTCAAAGATAAACCACATGATAGGACGCAAAGCAAACCTCAACAAACTCAAGAAAATTGAAATCATACCAAGCATTTTCTCCGACTACAAGGAACTGAAACTAGAAACCAACCCCAAGGGAAAAAACCTGAAACAGTCAAAACCATGGAGATTGAATAGCATGCTATTAAACAACGAATGGGTCAAGAATGAAATTAGGGAAGAAATCAGAAAGTTTCAGGAAACAAACGAAAATGAACTCATAACAACCCCAAACTTATGGGACACAACGAAGGCAGTCCTGAGAGGGAGGTTCATAGCCATACAGGCCTACCTAAAAAAGATAGAAACATTTCAAACAAACAACCTAACACTACGCCTACAAGAACTTGAGGAACAACAACAAAGACAGCCTAGAGCAAGTAAAAGGAAGGAAATAACCAAGATCAGAGCAGAATTAAATAACATAGAGACTAAAAGCACAGTTCTAAGGATCAATGAATCGAGGAGCTGGTTCTTTGAAAAGATAAACAAAATAGACAAGCCTTTAAGCAGGCTCATCAAGAAAAAAAGAGAAAGGAACCAAACAAACACAATCAGAAATGAAAGAGGAGAGATTACAACAGACACCACAGAAATGCAAAGGATTGTAAGAAATTACTATGAAGAACTGTATGACAAGAAATTTGAAAACCTAGGTGAAATGGACAAATGGATAATCTTCCAAAACTCAATGAAAAAGAAGCACAAAGCCTGAAGAGACCAATAACAGCAGACAAAATTGAAGCAGTAATCTGAAAACTCCCAACACACAAAAGCCCAGGTCTGGATGGTTTCACAGGAGAATTCTACAAAGCATTTAAGGAAGAGCTAACCCCTATCCTTTACAGACTATTCCCAAAAATCCAGAATGGTGGAAAACTCCCAAACTCCTTTTATGAAGCCAGCATCATCCTAATCCAAAAACCAGATAAAGACACAACAAAGAAAGAAAACTTCAGGCCAAATTGCAGATGAACATAGACGCTAATATCCTCAACAAAATATTGGCAAACCACATCCAATAATACATTAAAAAGATCATACACCATGACCAAGTGGAATTCATCCCAGGGATGCAAGGATGGTTCAATATTCGCAAATCAGTAAATGTAATACCTCACATAAACAAAAGCAAAGTCAAAAAATCACATGATCATATCAATAGATGCGAAAAAAGCATTTGATAAGGTACAGCACCCATTTATGATAAAAACACTCAGCACAGTGGGAACAGAGGGAGCATTCCTCAACATAATAAAGGCCATATATGAGAGACCTACAGCCAACATCATACTCAATGGGCAAAAACTAAAATCTTTTCCACTAATACCAGGAACAAGATAAGGGTGTCCACTTTCACCACTTCTATTCAATATAGTACTGGAAGTTTTCACCGCAGCGATCAGACAATAAAAGGAAATAAAAGGCATACAAATCGGAAAGGAGGAAACAAAACTGTCATTGTTTGCAGATGATGTGATAGTGTACATAGAAAACCCTATAGACTCCGCCAAAAAACTGCTCAACCTAATAAACAAATTTGGCAAAACAGCGGGATACAAAGTCAATATCCAGAAATCAAAGGCATTTTTGTATACCAACAATGAAACAGCAGAAGCAGAAATCAAGAAAAAACTCCCATTTGATATAGCAAAAAAGAAAAATAAAATACCTAGGAATAAATCTGACCAAGGAGATAAAAGACCTGTATGCAGAAAACTATACAACACTGAAGAAAGAAGTCAAGAAAGACACAAACAAATGGAAACATATACCGTGTTCATGGATTGGAAGAATTAACATCATCAAAATGTCCACACTACCTGAAGCAATTTACAGATTCAATGCAATACTTATTAAAGTACCAATGGCAGATTTCACAGATATAGAACAAATACTTCAAGTATTTATATGGAATGATAAATGACCCTGAATAGCTGCTGCAATTTTGAGAAAGAAGAATAAAGTAGGAGGGATCACAATACCTGATACCAAACTGTATTACAAGGCCACTGTAATCAAAATAGCCTGGTACTGGCATAAGAACAGATACATAGACCAATGGAACAGAAGAGAGAGCCCAGAAATAAACCCAAGTTTATATGGTCAATTAATATTTGACAAAGGGGGAAGAAGCATAAAACGGAGCAAAAACAGTCTCTTCAACAAATGGTGTTGGACGATCTGGCCAGCTACATGCAAAAAAAAATGAAACTCAAGCACCAACTTACACCATACACAAAAATAAATTCAAGGTGGATAAAAGATTTAAATATAAGCCAGAACACTATTAAAGTCCTAGAGGAGAACACAGGCAGGTTCTCAGAAATCTCAGATACTTCACGCAGCAACATTTTTACTGATATGTCCCCCAGAACAAGGGAAATAAAGGAAAGAATAAACAAATGGGATCTCATCAAAATAAAAAGCTTCTGCACAGCTAAAAAAACAGTATTAAAATAAAAAGAGAACCAACTGTATTGGAAAACATATTTGCCAATGATACCTCAGACAAGCGTTTATTCTCAAAAATATATAAAGAACTTACACGACTCCACTCTAAGAAGACAAGCAACCCAATTAAAAAATGGGCAAAGGACTTGAACAGACACTTCTCCAAGGAGGACATACAGAGGGCCCAGAAACATATGAAAAGATGCTCAGCATCAGTAGCTGTCAGAGAGATGCAAATTAAAACCACAGTGAGATACTACCTCAAACCTGTCAGAATGGCCATCATAAACAAAGCAACAAGCAACAAGTGTTGGAGAGGTTTTGGAGAAAAGGGGACCCTAGCACACTGTTGGTGGGTCTGCAGACTGGTAAAACCACTATGGAAAGCAGCATGGAATTTCCTCAGAAAACTGAAAATGGATCTTCCTTTTGATCCAGCAATTCCACTGCTAGGATTATATCCTAAGAACCCTGAAACACCAATCCAAAAGAACCTATGCACCCCAATGTTCACAGCAACAGAATTTACAATAGCCAAGTGTTGGAAGCAACCTAGATCCCCATCAGTAAATGAATGGCTCGAAAAACTATGGTACATTTACACAGTGGAATTCTATGCAGAAGAAAGAAAGAAGGAGCTCCTACCCTTTGCAACAGCATGGATGGAGCTGGAAAGCATTATGCTAAGCAAAATAAACCAGGCGGTGAAAGACAAATACCATATGATCTCACCTTTTAACAGAAACTGAAACAACAAAACAAAGAAACAAGCAAAATATAACCAAAGACACTGAAATACAGAACAGGCTGACAGTGTTCAGAGGGGAAAGGGGAGGGAATTCCAGGGGACTTTCAGGGGGAAAGGGGAAGGCTTTACAGGAAAAAGTATAAAGGACACATAGACAAAAACTGGGTGGGGTGGAAATGAGCGGGAGGTGGGGAGGGCTGGGTGGGTGGGCTGGGATGGGAGTAAACGATAGAAAATTGTACTTCAACAACAATTAAAATAAAATTAAGAAAAATAATAATAATTAAAATCTTCCCCAAGTGAAATCTTCGAGCTCAGATGGCTCTAATGGTGAATTCTTCCAAACATAAGAAACAGAATCAGTAATGATTTTACATAAAGTTTTCAAAAGAAGAGAAAAAGTAGGTATGGTTCCCAACTTGTGTTATGTGTCAAGCATGCTCTTCACACAAACAGATAACAAGGACATTACAAGAAAGAAAAAATACAGGTCCATCTCTCTAATATGAAATATGCAAGCTCTAATCAAAATATTTAGAAAATGATATATAAAGATATAAAGAAATGACGCAGACCCTGGCCAGCAGGGTGTGTGTGTTGTAGCTACAAGAGACAAATTCATGTGGACTACAAAAGTCCTGTGGAGAAAAAGGGATGGCATGGCTGCTCTCTAAGTGAGAGAGAGAGCCCCGGTCCCTGCCTGGACAGGCTTTTATTGCTTTGCTGGGTACATGACATTGAAGATGGTCCTCATTTACTATACACAGGTTCACTGTAGGTGATTGCCTTTTACAGATAACAAGGGAAAGAATGTTGCTAATTACTTCAAAGAGAAGGATGTTATAAATCAAGGGGAAAAGTGGTTGAACTGGTTACATTCCATACTTGAGATATGCAGTAAACATTTGCTGCCTCTATCCAGGGTAAAGGAGTTTTAGTAAAAGCAAGTCTCAATAGCAGCCTAGGTACAATGCACGACTGATTCCCCACAGGAGAACCTATCCATGGGCATGACTCCTGTGTGCCAGGCCTCGTTCTCCACTGGCCTTTCTGAGTGGGGGCTGGGCTACATTCCCATGCCATGTGAAACAGTTTCCTATAAAGAAATTTATCACAAACATGTTGGTTTTACGCAATGAATGCAGGTTTGATTTAACATTTAAAAATCAATCCAATTGGAATAGCAATTCTTTAATAAAAGTTTCTAACAAAAACTTAACAACTCATGTAATTTGCATTTATGGTCAAATATTGAAAGCTTCACCACAGAGATCAGGAATAACACAGAGATGGCCAGCGATCACTATTGCTATTTAGCTCTGTAAGCAAAATTCTGGCTTATACAATAAAATGTAAATGAGATAAAATGTATGAGTATTTGGAAATTAAGAAATAAAATTGTATTATTTTCAAATGATTTTTTTTGTAGAAAATTCAAAAACATCTACAGAAAAATAAATATTAGTATTAAGAAGTGAATTTTACAATAGTGGAAGAACCAAAGTTGATATTAAATATAAATTATATTACTATAACCAGCAACAAGCATTTAGAAAAATAAAAATTTTAAAATACCATTTAATAAAGACTCATAAATCATCAAATTCTGAGGAATAAATATAATGAGTGGTTAAGATGTCTATGCTGAAAAGTACAAGAAATACTGAAATAAGTTCAAATAGGTGTAAATAAAGAGAAGGATGGAAGTACCCTAGTCATATATTAGAAGATGTAGCATTATAATGTCAGTTCTTGCTAAATTGATCTACCAATTTAACATAACCCCAATATAATGCATAAGATTTTTTTAAATTGAAATTCAAAACCTTGTTCCAACTTTTATATGGGATGGCAAAGACATAACACCTATCCTTCTCAAACTATTTTAAAAACTCTAGAGGAAGGTAGACTCCCAAGCTCATTTTATGAAGCCAGCATAACCTAATTCCAAAACCAGATGAAGACACCACATAGATGCTAAACTACTCAACAAAATATTGACAAACTAGGTTCAGCAATACATTAAATGATTATACAGCATGCTTAAGTGGGATTTATTCCAGGGATGCAGGGTTGGTATAATTAATATTCACTAATCAGTAAATGTGATACATCATATAAAATGAAGGGTAAAAATCATGCCATCATATCAATCGATGCAGAAAAATCATTTGATAAAATCCAGCACACATTTATGATAAAAAAAAAAAACCTCTCAGCAAAGTGGGAATAGAGGGAACATACCTCAACATATTAAAAGTTATATACATATCAAACCCACAGCCAATGTCAAACTCAATGGGCCAAAACTAAAAGTGTCTCCCTTAAAATCAGGAAGAAGACAGGGTTACCCACTCTCACAATTCATTCAAAATAATACTGGAAGTCCTAGCCACAGCTATCAGAGAAGTAATAAAAGCCATCCAATTTGGAAAAGAAGCAAAAGTATCATTATTCACAGATGACATGATACCGTATGGAGAGAAACCTAAAGATTCCACCAAATAACTACTAGAGCTGATAAATAAATTCAGTAAAGTAACAGGATATAAAATAAATATGCAGAATCAGTTGCATTTTTATATACCAATAATGAACTATCAGGAAGAGAAACTAAAATACAGTCTGCCCTGGCTGGTGTGGCTCAGTGGGTTATACTATCATCTGTAACTGAAAGGTTATGGGTTCCATTCCTGCTATGGACACATACCTAGGTTATGAGTTTGATCCCCAGCCTAGGTGCATATGGGAGGTGACTGACCAATGTTTCTCTCTTACATTGATGTTTCTCTCTCTCCCTTCCTCTCTGTCTAAAAGCAATAAAAAAAAAGTCTTCATGTGAACATAAAACAATAATAATAAATAAAAATTAATAAATAATGCCATTTACATTTGCATAAAAAATACCTAGGAATAAATTTAACCAAGGTTGTAAAGACCCATACTCCAAAAGTTATCACACTAAACAAAGACATTGAAGAAGATACAAATAAGAGAAAGTATATACTGTGTTCATGGATAGAGAGAATAAACATTAAAATGTCTATACTATGTAAAGCAATTTATAGATTCATCGTATTTCCTATCAAGACAGAAGTGGCATTCTAGTTCAGTAGTCACTGAACTAGAAAAAATATTCTAAAAATTTATATGGAACCACAAAAGACCCTGAATAGTCACAGCAATTTTCAAAAAGAAGAACAAAGTTGGAGGACTCACGCTACCTTATATCAAACTGTATACAAGGCCGTAGTAATCAAAACAGCATAGTACTAACATAAAAACAGACATATAGATCAATAAAACAAAATAGAGAGCCCAGAAATAAACCCACAACTTTGTGACCAATAAATATTTGACAAAGGAGGCAAAGACCTACCATGGGGTAAAGACAGTCTCTTCAGTAAATGGTATTAGGGAAACTGGACAGATACATGCAACAAAATGAAACTAGACCACTTTCTTATACCGTATACAAGAATAAACTCAAAATGGATTAAAGACTTAAATGTAAGACCCAAAACCATAAAAATCTTAGAAAAAAACACAAGCGGTAAAATCTTGGACATTTCTTATAGCAATATTTTTCTGATATATCTCCTCAGGCAAGGGAAAGAAAATAATAAATTAACAAATGGGACTGCATTAAACTAAAATGTTTGTACAGCAAAGGAAACCATCAACAAAAGGGAAAGACAACTGACTGAATGGGAGAACATATTCACCAATAATGTATCTGATAAGGAATGAATTTCCAAAATTCATGAAGTACTTATCCACTCAACACCAAAATAACAAACAATACAGTTAAATAATAGGCATAACACTGTGAATAGACACCTCTCCAAAGAGGAAACACAAATGACCAATAGACATGAATAGATTCTCAACATCACAATTCATTAGAAAAATGCAAATTAAAACCACACTGCGATATCATCTCATACCTGTCAGAATGGCTATCTTTAAGAAATCAACAAACAACAAGTGTTGATGAGGATGAGGAAAAAGGGGAACACTTGTGCACTGTTGGTGGGGATACAGATTGATAGTCACTGTGGAAAGTAGTGTGGAGATAACTCAAAAAATTAAAAATGGAGCTGCCTTGTGAGCCAGCAATTCCACTTCTGGGACTATATCCAAAGAAAGCAGAAACACTGATTTGAAAGAATATATGCATCCTCACTTTCATTGCAGCATCATTTACCATAGCCTATATCTGAAAGCAGCCCAAGTGCCCATTATTATATGTATAGATTTAAAGAAAAGCTGTGTATATGTACACAATGGACTATTACTCAGCCATAAAAAAGAAGGAAATGCTACTTTTTGTGACAACATGAATGGACCTAGAGAACATTATGCTAAGTCAAAAAAAAAGTCAGAGAAAGACAATTACCATATGATGTTACTTGTATATAGAATTTAATGAATGAAATAAACTGAGAAACAAAATAGAAACAGACTCATAGATATGGAGAACAGAATGACAGCTGTCAAAAAGAAGGGGTGTTGGGGACTCTTTGAAATAGGAGAAGAGATTAAACAAAAAAATAAATTAAAAGAACTCATTGATACAGATAACAATATGGTGATTACCAGAGGAAAAAGTAGGGTAGGAGGAGGCAGAATAAAGTAAAATGGAAATAAATAATGTCTAGAGAAGACTTTGAGTGGTGAACACACTATACAATATACAGATAATGTACTATAGAATTTTATATGTGAAATCTATATACTTTTATTAACCAATATCACCCCAATAAATTCAATGAAACTTTAAAAAAACATAAATAAGGAAAAAAACAAAACACCTTAAAATGAAATATTTAAAATATCCAAATAACCCAAAAGAAAACAGGAAAGATGAAACAGAGGAACAAAAACCAGACAAAACAATAAAATGGTTGGTTTAAAACTAAACATCTCAATTTCACTAAATATTAATGGTATAAACACCACTTAAAAGATCAACATCATCAGAATTGACAAATATATAATAAAGCCATAAGAAACTAAAGAAACTCTCTGGAAGTGTAATGTATAGGTATGTTAAGAGCTGAAAAAAGATATACCTTGCAAACTCTAATCAAAAGACAATTGGAGTAGTTATACTAATATCAGGCAAAGTGAGTTTTGGAGGGAAAAAATCACCTAGGATAAAAAATCAATTTACCAAAAAAACATAACAGTCTTAACTGGGTACACAACCAACTACAGAGCTCTAAACCTGACTATTATGGGTCAAAATGTATCCCTCCAAAATCTGTTTTGAGTGAGCCCTAATCCAATATAAATAATATCCTCATAAGAATAAAGGAGACACAATATGGCAGCTCTCTTAATAGTTGTTACATTTGAAGGGGCAATGATTACAATGGGCCATGAGGAATAAGTAAAATTTTATTTTAAATTTCTAAAAACAAAGAATTAATATGCCCGCTGTTACCAAGCCTACCTCATATAGTCCTAGAACAAATGTTGGCTTCTAATATTGTACCAAAAACAAATCAACAGAGAGCTAGATGGTAGTAGATAATAGGTAGAGATAGTTTGATAAATAGATACACACATACATATATACATACATACCCATACATACATACACATTACATATTTGTAGTAGGAGAAAATAATTTAATCTTGGCAAAAAGCAAGAATATCTCCAACCATTCTAGGGAAGAGTGTTAAAAGTAATAGATCAGACAACCTAAAGAGAAAGATGCCTAGATATCCTGTGGTAACTTTTTGTAAGTTTTATAAAATAAAAAGTTATTACTGCAATTATTAGAAATTATTAATCTATGAAACATTGTAAGTCTATTACTGATCCTCAAAGGGGGCTGATAAAATATGAAATATACTCACAAAAATGGGCAAATTATTCAATTGATAAAATAATTTGTTTGCTATATAATGTACTTCCCCCTTGTTGTGTAGTTCAAGTGATAATTGCATACTGCCCTGTATTAAATAGATGTTTAGAAACATAAAAGAAGATACCATCATAGAAAATGTCTACACAGATTTGAGTTTATTATTGTACCTTTTATTTTATTCCATCAATTTATCGATTCATAGTGCATTACCCTACTGTTGTAATGAATGCAGCTCCATAATAAAATATGTTTTTATAACAAACCAGCAAAGAAGAAAACAAAACAAAAAAATCAAACCAACCAACCAAACACAGAAACAAAATCTATTGAAATGATACTATGAGGATATTTAATCTTAGATCAGAGATTATCTTTCAGGATAGGCCTTATGCATGCTTGAAGCATGGGCCTGCTGGAGTTCACCATACCTGGAAAATTAACCATTAATTTATATAGTCCTGCAGCAAAGAGGACCATCCTCCTGAGATGTAACACATTTGTCACTTGCATCCAATGAGCAAGCAGGACCACAGTCAGAGAATTCATACCAGACAGGTGGTTTAGGGGAAGGGAAAGCAGGAAGGCATTTTTAAAAACAGGAGACAATGTCAAAACAGACTTCTCATAGCTGCCTGGGATCCTCATTTCTTGGGGTATTATCCATAGCAGTTGTTTGTTCTGAGAGGGATTTTGGAAAAGTGGAAGTCCCTCCCTGTATCTGGCACCTAGGGTCAAGCTCCCATCTCATTCATTGTCTGAACATCACCTCTCCATCTTGACCATCAAAGAAAGGTCACATTCTTTAACTATGTGTGTTGGTGTCATGTACTCAATAGTATTGTCCCATTGGTCAACCATTCATGTAGACAAGTTAAAATGAGTGATCATATTGCCTTTTTGAGGATGTTGCCCTTTATATTAACTATAATGGAAGTTTATTGAATGATTTTGTTTTGGATCAATATGATTATATGTAGGTTTCATAGTGAGCACTCTGGCTATAGGATGACATAAGATCATAGGTACTGATAAGAAGTGTGGGGTGTTTTTTTTAGGAAGTTCTTGCAGAAGTCCAGTAAAAGATGGTGTTGGCTTAGACCCTAGTGAATTATTGACCTCACTTATGAATGTAAGGGGTCAAGAAACCTATTCTATAAAGGACCAGGTAGTATAGGTTTGGTCAGCCATATAGTCTCTAGCAAAACTACTCTACTTAAAATAGCCATAGACAATCATAGATGATGTGTTAACAAATAGGCATGACTGTGGCACAATACCTGATTTATAAAAGCAAGAGGTGAGCAGCATTTGGCTTTCAGGCAAAGCTTCCTGACTCTGAACTAGGATTATGGTAAGAGAGACAGAAGTTTTAAGAGATGATTAAGAAGTAAATCAGAAGATCTTTCTCAGGGATTGGTTGTGAAGAGGGAAAGTGGGGTAGGTGGTGACCCCTAGATATGGTTCAAATTTTTAGACTGTGGTTAGAGGCCCTTAAAACTTTATCTCCAGCCCACCCCATACCCCCAATCCATATTGGTGTTCATTAGTCATTATTTTTGTCTGTTCATCACGTTTGAACACCTTTCCTAAACTTCCAGTTTTACCATCTGTGAGTCCATACCACACTACAATAGGTTCCAGAAACCCAGAGTGCCAGTTTCCTTTGCAGCGCAGACAAGTGACCTAGGCCCCATTGATCAGGTGTCCCCGTGTTAGGCTGGTTCAGAAGCTAGAGACTTGGTGCAGCAGATGTCAAGCATACTGTCCTCTGAGAGGATGGGGAGAGATGTCCTAGGGACAGCAGTGGCTGAGACTCTAGTGACATGTCCTGACTTGGCATCAGGGATGTGTGTGAGCTCCAAAGTCTGGGCCATGTGGCATGATGTCTCCACTGACATAGCCTGTGATAAAGGAGGCTGTTTCCTTAAGTAGCCTCCAACCCTGGCTCTCTGGCTCTCCCAGATATTCTGTGAGTCACATAATAGCCTCTAATCAGTTTCTGTCTCTCCTGAATCATCTAGACTGTGTCCTTCTATCCATAACTAACAACCTTCACTGGTACCCTACTTCATCTCCCCCCTTAGACCTCTCACTAGGCAAAAAAAGATTCTGTAGACTTTCCCAAACAATTCCTTCCATAAAGCATCTTTTGGTCTTATTAGGGTTGTAAAGGTTACAAAAGCAAAACATTTTTTAAAAACCCAAATAAATAAAGAAGAATCATTAATAATTAAGTGCTAAGTTGTAGAAGTTGAAAGGAGAGAATAATAAGCTTGGAATGAAGTTTAAAAGCCAAATAATGAGAATGGCAGTTGGTAAGAGAAGATGAAGGCCCCTGACATAGCCCATGATAAAGGAGGAAGAAGCCCATAATTGGAGCAACAGAGGTGGGGGTGCCTTGTGTGGCTGTGCACAGCTGGTGTGGGGAAGTAGATTAGGAGGTGTATAGATGGGCAAGACAAGGGCATGCTTTGGAGGCCCTGCACCACCAGTGTGAGTGGGAGAATCCTTATGCCGCAGTAGCCCCTCCGGCCTATGATTACTTCCCAGTCCTTCTTCTTGCAGGCCTTAGCACACGCTGTTTCCTCTGCCTGGAAAGCTGTCTCTCCATTTTTCCTACTGCTGGCCCCTTGTGGGATAGGCTGCATCATAGGTACATTCCTGAGGACTCTGGGATTCTGGGACTCTGAGATCTGCATGCAGGATTATCGAAGTGTACCCTCTGGAACAAGTTCTGTAAGAGTGAGGGGAGCAGGATTGGGTAGAGAGAGAAGTTGAACTGGCTGCAGCTGCACCCAATCCCACTGCAGTCTCTGGACCTAAGACAGTCTTCAGAGTTGTCCTGCCCTGAGGCAAGAAGTGAGGCCTTTGTTTCCCCAAGTGGACCAGTCATTGGATGCAAGTGCTTTAGGAAGGATGTGTCTTCCTGGATGGGGCACCTCACTTCAGCTAAAGGTCATTCATCTCTACCAAGGGTAGAGAAGGTGAAGCTGAGCTCCTTGATGGGGAAGTGAGAAATCTACAGGCTGACTCTCACAGACCCATCTTAAATAGGCCCCATGTTACTCTTTTCTTTATAGTATGTTCTTATTTTTCTTCCTAGTATTTGTTATGATTTATAATTACATATTTGTTTGTATGTAATTGATTAAAGTCTATGTCCCCCAATAAACTAACAATTATTAATATAAAGGCCATGCCAATCATAATCATAACTTTATCCTTAGCATCTAGCAGGGTGCCTGGCACAAAGCCGATGCTCAACTAATATTTCTTAAATGAACACAAAAATAAAGAATTAATGCAAGAAAGCTCACATGGCTACCCATGGTAGTTGGATTAGAGTAGCAGGTCTCAGTGTGTTCTGGACCAAGATATGATGGGCCAGTATTAGTCACCTGAAGCCCCGCTCCTGGGGAAGAAGAAGAGACCATGGTGCAGTGGCTACAAGAAGAGAGTGTGAGTCACAGACACCCCTGGCCAGCTGATGTTTTATGGAAAACCAGCCATCTTTGACTTTGCTTACTAATACTGAGGGGCTCAAACCAACAATGTTTGAAGCATGAATGCTGGACTGGAAGAACAATCGTGAGATACCCAGCAGAGGTTGGTACATCACCAACAAATCTCTAGGAGAATTTAGAGCACCTTCTGTCAAAAGATGGCTCATCTCTCATATCATGGTGCTGACAAGTAGTAAAATTAAATGTCAGCCAAACAACTTCCTGTGTGGGTGAGTGGTTTCCCAATCCATAATGCATGTTTGCTGGGTAATACATTAAGGGTGAGATTTGACATCAAGGCTAAGACACCAAGTAATTAATCAAAACCCTGATTCATTCCCACCAACCTATGAGTAACACATTGAACTGCATGTTGCAGTTGATACAAAAACTTTCTATTCAAATGTGGCAGACTATATATAGCCCAAGACAATATGAGGTAGGAATGTGAAAATACCATTAAAAGGGAAGTACCTTGAAGAAGGACAGAGGCACTATGCCCCATTTCACTCAAACTTGTGTTGCAAATTACAGATTCAGCCTTCCAGCCAAGGACATGTTTAAACAAAATATTTCAATAAGAAATTTAACCAAGTTTATAGACCAGAGAAACTCTGAAGTACTATCAGTTTGGATATAAAGCAAGGAATGAAAAAGGGTTCTCTCACTGAGCTCAGGCTACTGGGGAATAAATTTGGGTACCTAATGGAATCTTTCAATGAGGAGCAGTGTCAGCAGAAGTTTATTATTTATATATCACACATATGCCACAGGTTTTTCCCCACCTTTTTGGGGTTTGTACATGTAAGTCTTCGGGGTAAAGTCTGTGATTCACTAAACCACCACCTTGGTGTCAAAAGAATAGATCCTGGTTGCATTCCTAAAAAAGTAATATTTCTCAAATTTTACTTTTCTGTAGATGTTGACTTTACAATGAAAGGAACACAAGGCTGTGAACATCGTGAGATCTGGGAAAGAAGTGAGTTTTGAGGAAATAATGAAAATATGTCAGTGAAAACTGTAGAAATACCATTTAAGAATTTTATATGGAAGGTAACATAATATAGTGGAAAGAGCTCAGGTTTTAGAGTCAGACCTACTCAGGTTCAAATGCTGTGTGACCTTGGGTGATACTTGGGTGTATCAGAGTCAGTTTTCTCGTCAATATGACAAGGTATTAACACCAGCCCCAGAGGAACACACAATGCCACACACTTACTTTCATAATAATGATAGATGTTGTTTTTGTTGTTACTATGGCCATCATCTTGCCTAAAATATAAGAGCTAGAGAAGTGTGGTCCACACCTCAGCAGGTATTCTAGAAAATGGGACTGATCCAGTGTCCCTCAACTCTTTCGCTCTAACTGATGGTATTCTGCCCTCACATCTGAGTGCTGTGTGGTGTCAGGAACCACCCTGCCTGGTATCAGAAGCTGTAACCCCCGACCTAGGCTAAGACTGAGGGAACACCCTAGGAACCGTTGGCCAGCAAGGAGACAAAAGCTTATCTCCCTGGCAAGAGTGCTGCTTCTGCTGCTTCATTCATAACTGAACTCCAAAGCTTGGTCAGTTAGCCAAAGAAGGGTAAGATTCCCCAATGGGGGAACGATCTAAGACAGGCACAATCACGTGGGAGGCCCCCAAAAGAAGGACTTTGGGGGTTACATCAAAAGGGGGTGATGGACCCTCGCTCCTCGGCTTTGACATAGCCTGAGTCCTCATCATTTGGGAGAAAATGTCCTTATCTCTTGGTTGCCTTAGTTCCCTTGCTCCACCTAAGCCTGAAACAATGACAGGGTGGTGCAGCTCTGTGCTGAAAGGGCGGGTTCCCCGGGTGATCAGGCCTAAGAAAGAACATGTAAATCACTGTGAAACCTTCTTTGTTTAGAATGCTCTCAGTTGAATGAGAAGGGTCCAAGGAGGAAATTAGTTTGTTCCTTAAAGTCTTACAGCTCTTGACCCTGACTCAAAATAGGCCCTCAGACTTCCTTGTTATCTATTGTTTGATCCTTACTTCCTAGCAATGAGCACTGAGCCTTTACCTGAATTCTTATGCAAACGACACCAATAAAAAGCCTCTCTGGAGGGGGAAAGGCGCGCTCTCCCCACCAGGGAGGGTAGCCTTGGCCACCCTCCAGTAGAGAGGGTGGCTAAGGCGCTCCCCACGTGAGGAGTGGCCCTGCTGTTCCTATTCCCCCACAGGACCTGGTTGTCTCTGTGTGCGTTTTTTCTCGAGTTTTGACGAGCCATCCGCAGCGTTCCGTGATCACTGCTGGCCAGTGACCCACGCGTCAGTGTGGCAACTGAATTTTCACGCCAAGCTAGCCACCCTTGACACAGTGCCCTCTTTGGACCAAGTCTGGGTTTGCCCTGGAAGAACAGAGAGAAATGAGACTCATGGGGCTCACAGTCACTCTAGGAAGAGAGAGGAAACGGGTCACTTACTGTGATACAGTTGAGAGGGGGTTTCAAGTACAGCCAGGGTGTGGAAGGGAAAACTTCAGGAGGTTAGAAAATGCTTTCTGGAAAGGGATTAGTCAGAAAAGTGTCTAGATATTAGCACTGAGGCTTGTTTTGCCTCAGTGTCCCAACAGGTGCCTTTATTCAGCCCCTGCAGCCTTATCACTTCCTGACCTCTTCCTTGCCTTAGTGAGAGGGCCTTCTTCAGATCCCATCACGCCTTCAAGAGTCTTGCTCACAGAATACTTACAAATTAGATGAAAACTGAAACCTAGGGTACCCTAGTAAAGAGTGGTAGTGATGCAGGAATTGAGTGACTTGACAAGACTATGTAGGCACCATGGGAGAGTCAATTGTCTTATAGGACTTTTTGGTTGGTCACACAGGATCTTAGGTGTCTCGCTCATTGCTGGAACATATCATGCACTCACTGTTCTAGCTCTGGGTTGGGAGGCAATAGATTGCCCTAAAAAGAAAGTCTCCCTGCCCCAACCATGGAGCCCTTGACTTGGTGAGTTTGCCTAGAAGAATGTTTATAGTGATAGATGCCACTTAATGCAAATTCTACAGCAAATTCCCCAGAAGTTTCCTCTCCTCTCCATACCTTAGATAGCTTCCATATGCTATTTCTAGAAAGGACCCCACTTCCCTTCTTCCCTCCTCTTTCCTCTCCTACTCCCCCCTCTCAGTTGCAGAGTAAGGCCTCTGAATAACTAGAGTCCCTTTCATTCCAGGCTGCTAATGCCGGTTGATGGATGGAGCTTGACACACCCACATTTCTTATGGTTGTTGTCCCACCTTATTATATAGAATTATTGCTCTACCTATGCTTTTCATAAACTGGGATTTTAACATCCCTCATGGTGAGTGGCTTCATGCCATTTTAGGAAATGAATAATCACCGTAGCTTTGGGAATAAGAGGGAGGCAGCCAGGACCAAGAATGTAGCACAAATCCCATTGCTGGTTCCAGGGGCAAAAATCACCCTCTCTGCACACCCTCAACATAGTCACATTGGTCACATATTATAAAATGATATAGTACAATGTGGTTAAATACATCACTGATTTGCCAATAATAGGTATTGGTGTGTAAGTCTAACTGGCGGTGCAGCCGCCTGAGGAATTGATTTTACTGTCTAATAGTTGAGAGAGATGTTATCTTGATTAATTAGAAGTCAAAAACAGATGCATCATCTGTTAGAGCTCTTGTGGAATTCACCTGAAAAAAATTCTACATGTGTCTCAAGATGTTGGAAATCTAAAAGGACAGGGTGAGGAAGGAGCAAACCACCCCTTCCACCACCTGTCCGAGTGAAGATAATGTCTGCGAGTACTGGGCAAGATGGTGTGAGCTTATCGACAAAAAGGAAAAGGGATGTCCATCTTTCTCTTCTCTCCAACTGCAGCCTTGAATTTCAGAAATTAAAAAGAGAAAGCACTACTGAATACAGAGCTTTCCCTGGAGTTAAGTACAACAGCTTTTCTGACCTTGGTTGGGTGAAAACAGTCCCCTTACCCTGGCATCCTAAAGACTCCTAAATGGTCAGGAATGGGATTTCCTTTGCAAAAGTCATTTTGGAAGCATCCAGAGGATAATTTTCAGAAACCATGGATAAGGTGCTAAGTAATATTATTTTAAAGATTAAAAACTTATGCATATTATCTGCACAGCTGCTAAATTTCAGTCAAAGGATGCTTTTACAGAAAATTCAAAGGAGTTTAAGAAAAAGAACTATTGCTTGGGACATCTAATGAATTTTTTTTAAAGTTGTTACAATCCATACAGCATGATAAGCCATAGTATAACACAAAGCTATAATGAGGTCTGATTTTCTTTTTGATTGGTGAGCTAAGCTTATACAACAATATCTATTGATAGGTGGTGGTTGTTTTTCTATATTTTTCATTATTTTCTAAAACTTTCTCCATTTTTCAACTTGAACACTCCCTGTATCAGTGAAGCTGATGGTGTATCTACCATGGCAAGAGGCTGAGTTATGAGCACCCCTGGAAAATATCCTGAACTCTCTGTGCCGAAATGTAACTGCTCTGCCATTTATGAATTGTTTGACATGGGACAAATAGTACGGCATTTCTAAGCCTTAGCATCTTATTCAATGTCACTGATTTATTCTATAAATATTTATTAAGAAATATTTACTGAAGTGAGGAGAATACAGTGATAACCAAAGACACCTGGGTCCCCGCCCTTATTAGAGCTCAACTCGTAGCTGTGCCATTCTAAATGGGATCATTTAATGCATGTAAAACAACCTTGGAGTCTGTGATCTGTTTATTAACTGTAAGAGACAATGGATGGATTTATTATAAGTAGCGGATGATTTCAGTCTTCATCAGGCCTATGTTTAATTAAGCCTTCCTATGTCATGTTACAAATGTTTATTTGAAAGTCTAAGCCACAGATTTGAAAGACTGTTTGCCAAGTTCACTTTTTATTTTAAAGGATATTTTCCCAGTTAGAAGTTTTTACCTGCAGAGAGCAGGTGCCTGCATCAAGGTCACCTTGCTGATGGAGGGCCTAAGGAGGCTGCCCACCCCTACAGCTTGACCAAGAGCCTATTTTTCTTGCCAAGTGTCAGAATGCTACTCTTTCCCTAAATGCTTCTTCAATCTCTTTGCTACTCCTCAATTTCCACTTTAGTGAAACCAAATCAAACCAGATCTTGGCTTGAAGTTAATTTGTCCATTTAACTGACAGTTCCTGAGTTTCCACTTTGGGCCAGGCTCCATGCCATGAGTTAGGGGAACAGACTTGCACTCTGCTGCTCTTTAGCTCACCAGTTTAGCAGAAGGTCCTTAGAATATAATTTTGTGTTTTTGTGGAGCTTTTGAGGGAGTAGCACAGAAATGAACCCTTGCAGTCTGGGGATAGGGCAGGGACTTGCATAATAAGTCCCCATCTACATATTTCCGTAATTCTGCACACATAGTGAAAAAAATGGCCTAAGGAAGCTGCCCCTCAGCACCACACAATTTATAGGCAGAGAGTGCTTTAAAGGGACCAATTTTTAAAGCTCCATGTTAATATTATGTGGGTTTTTCCAAAGAGTTCACCAGAAAAAAAAATAGAAAGAGTATAAAATGTCCACAGTTTAGCTATTCAATTGTCCCCGTCCTCCTGGTGAGAAAAAAACTTCATAAAGGGAACTCCGACCCACTGAAATTATACACTAAAAATAAGGAGCACATATTCCTCCTAGAGAGGCCAACACATGCATCAGAAGTGCTCCCAGGCAGGCTGAGGAGTCCTTTGCTGAAACCTTTCTCCTCTTGCTGTTCCTGGTTCTAGCACCAGCTGGATGGAAGTAATCCTGATGAGTTAAAAATATTTTGCATGCAAAATAAACCCCAAACACAAAAACAATTTACATGATTAAATCACAAAGGGGTTTTTGGATAAAGGGTGGTCAGGGAAACTATCTAACCTGCCTCCCTCCCCAAATTGGGCTCCTGCAGTGAGCATCCCCAGAATGAGCCTTACAACAGCTGTACAAAGCACAGAAGGCATTTCCTCAGCCTCCATAGCATCACCTGAGGCAGATGTGGTTGATGGTTAAGAAAAACTCGGCTAGTACACTGAGCTTGGCTCTCTCTGCCCTGCTCTGACTGACAGGCCAGGCTCTGCTCATCCCTGAAAACTAGCATCAGGGAATGACATACAGTTTGATAACATAAGATGCTTAGGTTTTTTGGCTCAAGTGAGATGTTCAGAGCTAATAGCCCTGTGAGCTGAGTTTTAGCTGCGATCTGCACCTTGAGATATCCGTTATGTCTGGCTCAGGAAAAAGGGAAAAGAATGAGAGCTTATTTCTAGAAAGGTTTCCGATGAGCAGCATTTGTCATTGAAGGGGAAGATGGGTATAATTAGCTTGTCAGTCTAGTTTGGGCTGAGCAGGCTGTCTCTGCTAAGAAAGATGGACTAACTGCCAGGGCCACTGACAGGCAGTCGATAGCGCAGCAATTAATGTCATAAATAATTCCAGAACCAATTACATCAAAATGGACTCGGAGCTTTAAAAAGGTACAGAATTCTCTTATTCTTCCTGCTAACAGCAAGAAACAGCTTTCATTTTTCTCTGTAATTACTTTTCATCGTATATAGCAATACAGCTGAGCTTTTCTGTCCATATTTAAGCCTTGTCTTTCTCCCAGCCTCTTCCCCCACTGCCAGCCTCCCTCCTTCACCCCACAGGACAAGGCTGTTGAAGTCGATCTTCCCTGCCGGAGCAGTGGAATGTATAATCTTTTAACTGGGCTGTTGCTGGAGAACTCCAGCTACACCTAAATGATTAAGAGCCAAGTTTTTGAAAATGTCATGGACAATGACAGCAGAGTGCCCCAAACAATGGCATTTGGAAATGAAGACATTTGTGAAATAAATGGATTTGTCTTATTATTTTAAAGGTTGCTACAACTTTGCTTTCACTGGATTTATTGATCTTTTTCCCCTTCTCCTCCTTCTACTTCTTCCTCTTCTCCCCTCCTCCTCTGTACAATTGCCAAGTATGGAAGTGAGACCAAACTACTCCCTCCACACTGCAAACACAATTCAATACCGCCTGTGTGTGCTAATGGGCATTTTTTTAAAAAGAAGGACTATCAGTCGCTGTAACATAGTGTTTTGCTTAAAAGCTATTCTCTTGAGCTGTCTCCACTCTTCAGCTCGTTCTCTCTGCATTACAGCACTATGTAGATAACACAAAGGTATTATACTCCATAATAGCAAACAACATAGCAGATACCACTGGTGCTAATAGTCTCCCGCCCCACCCCACCCCCTTTTTCTTTCAAGCCCCATCAGTTGCTTCCATGGCTGGTGTAGAGAAAAGAGGGGATTACGGAAAAAGAAATTATTGCAGTATTCATTCACAGCTTTGTTCCAGGCCTGACAAACATTTCCAACTTTTCAACCATGGTGGCATTCACTCCAGAGGGACCAGGAAAAATGGCTCACGAAGTTCCCACTGCTTCCAAACCAGAAACAGCTGTTGGTGTCGCTTGCAGTTTGCTGAGTGTGCTCTGGCGTTGAGCTCCTGCAGCTGATGGCTCTCCCTTTAGCAGTAGGTGTCACTGCGGTGAGTGGTAATTACAGGGAAGGTTTTAGAGGACATGGGATAATTAGGCCAGCCTGTGCAGGCATAAACACTGACATTTACCATATTAAAAACTGGAGATGTCGGCATTTTCTTCCCTCTCAAGGCCACAACAATAGCAACCTCACCAACAAGGATATGTTTTCAAGAGAACAAAGGGTCTAAACTCTTGAGGGAGTCTGACTGGGTACCTATGCTTAGCATCTGGTGCTGAAGGACGTTCCTACCTGTCCACCCTGGGAAAGTATCCTGCTGATGCTCACATGGCTCCTGTTCTGTACTCTTGCTCCTTGTGCTTGGACACACAGCATGCACACCTAGGTTGAATGGCGGAGGGGTTAGTGGCGCATGATGAATGGTACCATGCAGACATCATCTATCTCCTTCCACTTCAGACTAGACATAGACTCTGTCAATACTCTTCTCACCTGGCGGACCTGGGTTATTCAATGGCTAATAACCCAGGTAAATTCCGGATTCTTTTGGCAAGTGACAAGGCAGTAAGAGGAAGTAAGTGACACCAAGTTCTAGTCTTATAAACCAAAATGACCCCCTCTAAGAGCTGAAGCTGTGGGAATGTTCTTTACCTCCATCCCACAATAGAATGGAACAGTGCCTGAGGACAAGTTCAATAATACCTAGAAGGGTATTGGAAGAATGAAAACCTCTGGAAGGGAGTCCCTTCTGAAGGGCACCAGCCTGTTGCAAATACCAAAGCTGTCAAACCAGAGGACCTGAGTTTGAATCCCAGTCTGGCATTTACCTGTTAAACAGCCCTGGGTAAACTCATATCCACAGTTCTCCCCTTTTAAGAGATATATGCATAAATCTAGCTCCTAGGGTTATTGTAAGGATAAAATAAATATAGACATTTAAAACAGTGAACATGCAAGAAGAGTTTGATAAAAAAGATACATAAAAGTGGTAGGCCAGGGGGTATGATCAAGGGTGGAAAATGGGATGGCTGGGGTAGGGGGAAGTCGTGGGGAGAAAGCAGAGATAACTACTCTAAACAATAAAAAGAAGTTAATTTAAAAAGTGGTAGGAAGAATTTGATAAATTGTAAAATTCTTTATGATGGCAGAAGTTTCATTTGTCCCAAATAGGGAACTGCATTGAAGGTTAATTTCCCAAAAGAAGAAGGAAAAGCTAAGTCCAAGTTTTCTATGCTTAGAAAAGGTGGCAATGACTAAATGGACAAACCCTGGGTACTTCAGAATACAAAACCTGGAGAGATGTTTGTGCATGAAAATAAAGTGGTGGGACTATCATGTTCTCACATTTGCTCCCTCACTAACTGTGCAAGTGTAGGGGAGGGCTTCCTCTAGGATGAGACTACACTTCTAGCCTTTGGATGGAAATTTTCAATATGGTCTAGGTCCTAAACATGCAGGCCTCCATGGCCTTCTCATAGTTTTACTTCTCTATAGGGGAGGACACTGGTCTGCATCCATTGATGTGGGTTGCTGGGAATAGGGGTCCTGGGGCCCTGTGGTCTGGGAAAGGAAGGCAGAGTGGACCTATGGAAAGAGCTGGAAGCTGATTCCAGCTGACTATGTGTTAACCCTGGACAAATTACTCCAACTCTCTGAACTTGAACTTTCTCACTTATAAATGAGAGAAAATGACTCACCTCTATCCACCAGTACTGTGGGAGGAATAAATAAGCCAGCTTGGGCAAAACACCTGTCTATCTTGATAACTGAAAACATTGGCCACTTCCTTTGTATATTCCCTTTCTCCATCTCCTGTCCTCCTTCACAAGGAGTTTATGAGTATCTGGGTGTCAAATGGCATCATATAATATGAATACTTTCTTGTATTTTTCACACTACTCTGAGGAGCTTTCTGGATGGGTTATTCCCCTCTTCAAGACATCAAGTCCTGCGTTCCTTGTTTTGACTCAGGAACCAAGCAAACTTCTACAATGTCCAGCAGCAAGCAGGCTGAACCTGAGATAGCCACTCTTCTATCAGCTGTATTTTTGCCACCAAAAAATAAATGCAATATAATTTATTTCACCTATTTCTAGGTTTTAAAACGTTAGCCTAAACTTTTAGGCATTTTTGGATACATAAAGATCTGGATTTTCAGAATATTTCTGTGGTTTGTGCAAGAGTCGGATCCACATATTTTAAATAGTGAATATCCTGGACAATGGGCTTCACCGGGAGTTATGCATCCCCACACAGAACTGAGAGGATGGTCTAACAGAGATCTGTACCAAGTAGAGTTTGAACTTGCACTGTGAGGGTAAGGCAAGATTTGTGGTTAGGCCAACAAGAGCAGGTGAACATATGAGCAGCCTTCAGGACTGATTGATAGTCTTTTTGGATGGTGGTCTGATATGGTCTCAGAGCCATTTTTCTGTGGGCCTCCTTGTTCTACTAGGAGTTTTCTGCTCTTTAGGTTTTGGGGTGACCATTTGTTTAATTTCCTTTACTCTAAAGGAGCTAGGTTCTTGTATACCTTTTAGGTATTATGGATTGTTGAATAAGCCATTGGTTTTGAAGTTGAACAAACCTGGGTTCAAACTCTAGTACTACTACTTCTTTTGCTAACAACTTTGAACAAACAATAGATCTAGTTTTACTTTTTCTTTATTTTTTTCTTTCCTGTTTGTTCTCCTTGGTATAATGGGTATAGTGATACCTACTTCATAAGGCTGTAGGGTGAATTATATAAATTCAAGAGGTAATCATGATAATAGTTATAGTAGTAAAAGTAATAGTTGTAAAATAGTAATAATACTAATAATAATTAATAGAAGATATTATATTTTTCACTCTCACTCAGGTTACAGTTTAAAAAGATCATAGCTGGATTTTCAATCTATTTTTTTTTTCACTTAAATCCCCTTTGAAAAAACTGTAGAACATGCATAAAGCACTGGGCACACAATAATCTGTTTCCTTATTGCTTTGAACTGGATGACAGTCCCAGATCTTCTGATTGAATTTTGGATTCATTTGAGACATCTGGATGCTATGTGTGCTCTCTTTGTTCCCAGGCTTTTCCAGAGTAGGGGGCAGAGATGGAATTTCCAACAGCAGTGCCAACTTCCAGCTCCTCTCTGCTTGGAGGATTAGGGAATGAGTTTGGTGGTGATGCTGTCTGTGGAGTCCCTGAAGATGCATAGAGGTGGGTGGAAAACTCCAGACCTGGGGTCAAAGATGCTGTAGAATATTGGACATTTACCAAACTCCTCATTTTTTTTTATTTTCTGTGTAATTCAGAAAGTCCCCAAAGCCCACTCCCACCTCAGCCAGTATCTCTCTTTTTCTCATCTTCCTGGTCTGCCCTCGCCCCTTAAGTCCCTGCTAGTGAAGGAAGTATCTTTGCTGTATTCTGAAGTAACTTCATTCTATCAGACTGTGAATCCAAGAAGAGTAGGAACTTTTTAGCAATTTTGTTTGTCATTGTGTTTTCTACCTCCTGGCATAGTGAATGGAACATAAAAACTACTCAAGTAAACATTTGTTGAATGAATTGAATAACTTTGATTTAACTAGAGCCCTTTGAAATTTTGGGTGCTCAAAAAGCCTCTTTTCTCAGAATATAGAAAACCAGATTTTCAATTGAAAACAAACTCCAACCTCTATAATTTCAGGTTAAATTTAATTATCTCAAATCACCAACCTCTGTTCCTATCAGAAGCAATTCAGGTGCCTCTAACCATTAAGCCTACTATAAGCTCAGCATGGTAACTGACCTTAATACTGTTTATTTGGAAGAATAGAAAGAAAGAGTAGGAAAAGGGGAGATAAATATTTCATTTTCTTTTGTTGCTTTGAACTCATTTCCTTACATTGTATGTCATATATATTCTGAATTTTGAAGACAATGGAAAAAACATTGTCAATATCTCTTTGAATATAGATTCTTTCATCAAAGATTTGTGTCATCTATAATATTGATAAATATGGTGACTTCATTGTCATCATTCAAGTCTTCACACAAGAAAAATAATATCAACAAAAGCAGTATGAAAAGTTATCTTTTTCTATCATCTAAGATATAACAGTAATTTTTATATACATGATTATGTTAAATATAAATATTGACATACTTTCTGTGCTTGCTGACTAGGCAAAAATCCAGTTCTGTGGGATTATTATATATTTTAGGTGGTAAATTTCCCCTTCTCAACATCACTATACATAAATAATCTCATCATAGTCAAGCATAAATAAATTTCTTTCTCTTCTAACAGAGTCAGCTCTCTAAATGGACACCCTAGAGTGATAGTTGAATTTATTAAGAAATGAAAACACCATCAGGAGCAGCTCCCAAGAACAGGAGCTAGAATATCATTAAATAATGCCTGTCATGATGTGTGTGTGTGGCAAAGAAGGAAGACAGCCCCACTTTGAGCATCATTGATAAACAGAATTCTGGGCTTCCAAACAGTTTATCTTCCAACTTCTTACTTGACTATGCTTCTGTTCTTGGATTTCATCCTGATTTGAACATATATTTTCAAGACATAAGAAGACATCTCAAAAACCACATTTAGAATTTTTTTTTTATTTCTTAAACTTAACAAACTGTAGCCAGGGTGAAGAGTGAAGGAGAATCATTTAGATGAAAAATCTGTAAAAAGGAGTGCATATGCAGGGTAGAATAAAACTATTTTCCTCTGCTTTTGTAGTGTGCAGATATTTTAGATTCCTCATGACGTCACATGAACCCTTAACCCAGCAGTGTCTGAAGCCAGTCATCTGTGCCAATAAATTGACTTGAACTGTGTTTTTGTCACTCATTGCTGAAAAAGACCAACTACAGTATCAAACAGTTCCCTTATATCATCTATCTTACTTGTTTTCTCTTTCCTTGCTCAACTCAAGGGAATTTGTCACTCTTTTACACCCTTAGGGCATTTGCAGTCTCATTTACTAGCATTTCATACTTTGTAATATTGATTTTTTATGCATACTCTTGCTTTTTATCAATACATTACAAATTCATGGAAAGGAAGATCATATACTTCTTTGAATTACACCTAGCAGAATTTCCTTGCTTGCACACAGTAGGATCTTAGCATTTGGAAACGAGGATTAATGGCAGATTCATGGAAAAGTCCACATGTCAAAGGGTTAATAAAGTATTCATTCATTAGTTCATCATCAAATATTTATTAGATATTTCTATATATTTAATACTGTGATAATGAAATTTGCCTGAACATATATGTGTTCTTTTCCAGAACTTCCCACAGAACCTGGCATGATTTCATGGAGCAAGTAGGAGAAGGAGACTTTGGAAGAAGCAGTTCTTGTTATAATTTCACATTCAAATACAACATAGAGCTCAGCCTATTGGAGAAAATACAGTTGAGAATTCCTTATGTTTAATATCTGTCATTAAAATGACAGCAATAAAGCCTAAAACCCAAAAAGGGGAAATCATCTGGGTCCTTATAGATTGTCACAGCCAAGAGCAATAAAAACTAAATCAATCACAGATCATGGCAATAGATAATTTAGCTAGTACTGGAAATTAGATGAAAGGACATTTCCAGCACTCAGCCCACATTGTGGGAGGATGAACATGCCCTCAGAATTCAGATGGGCTCGTTGAACAGTGTAGGGTGAAAATAGGGGGAAGAGGAAAATTATTTAAATGAGATTTAAATTGCTTTGTTTCATTATTCCTCTGAAGGTTGCCTTTGTTATTACATTGCAATATTTTAGCCATCAACATTTCTGACACACCATGGGTTTCCTGCCATTCTCATTCTTGTTCAAGGGGAGAAGGGTGGCTTTTTTGAGAGTGGTCATGTAGTCTGGGCAGCTGGAGCCCCATCATCAGCTTATTTCTAGGGTTAGTTTTGGAGAAGGACTTTTTTGGACCAGAGGCAAATGTGGAGAGGATCAAAGAGCACCCCCAGAAGCCAGGAGGTTTGTTCTAGGCCTGTTTCTGCCACTATCAATTACAGATCAACAAATCTGGGCTTCAGAATTCTCATTGGCAAAGGGAAAAGATTAGATTCAATCACCTCTCAGATCTTGTCTAGTGCTAAGACTCTGTGATTCTCTTATAAGTGATTGGGATAAAGAACAGAGTCCCAGTCATGGCCTTGACCTGCATGAGTTGAATACTAGACTGAGGGAATGCCCTGAATGCAGGAACTCCTTTCCTGTCCTCCACCCCAGCAAACATTATACCTAGAATTAATGCATGAATGAATGACCTATGGGCAGTCTACCATTCTTTGTGAATTAGATCTAGTTCACTGAAATGTTTGCGATGAAGGATAAATTTTCTTATTTCAAATACAACATTGTCTTCTCCTTTGGGCTGATGTACAGGGAATCACTGAATCCATTTCTAATGTTTTCTTTTCTGAAGAAAACAGTTGTGTTTAGTTCTCATTTGGGGGGGGCTTCTCCTGGATGTTAAGCCACCTTCCCTGATTTTTGTCCACCTGAGCCATTCTTTTAGCTTTATAACATGTAGGGAAGAGGATTCGTGCTACTTTTAGAATTGAGTAGGGCAGAGGAGTATTCAAACAACCTGTGCAGACACTAAAGTTAATATTTTAAGGAACAAAACACCTATCCCCTTCTATTGGCATGAAGAGTTGAGGTAGGCTGGGTAACTTAAATCCGAGTGGATGTCCTTAAACATAAAATGTACTACTACTTGTAAGGTGGAAAGTTTAGGTGGTAATGGACTGTGGCAACAACAAGGAGGGAAACAAGGACAGATTACAGGAGTGATTGGGAAGACTGCTTGACAGCTGACCATTGCATGTGTGAGGCAATTCTAAAGACTTAGAGAAATGTCTTTGCATTTTAAAGTAAGTGATATTTAGTGAACTATTGCTAAAGGGCCATTGATAGCCTATTGAAAGGAGCAGAGTTTGGGAAGAGACAACAAAGCAGACTTGCAGACATTCCAATTTTCATCTCTGGCTCCAGGTTGTGATATGTTTCTGACAGTCAGCTGCTTTCTGTTCTTTCATGACCCCATTTCTCTACCAACCTGAACTATTCCTTTTTCTTTTTTTACTCCCATGTCAAGTCCTTTTTAAAACGTGAAGATTTGCCAGCTGTTCCCAGCAATCTCTTCACTATCTATTCATAAAACTTACAATGATGATGAACACTTGGTGAGTGCACCAGCCATACAGTGCTAGGCACACTGTATGTACTTCTTCAATCAATTCACCCTGTCAACTGCCTCAAGAGAAAGCTATACTTATTATCCTCATTTTAAAAATGAGAAAGCTGAGGATTAAAGAGGTTAAGTCCACTTGCCCAGTGGAGCTGAGACTCAAACTCATGCATACTACATCTGGGCACATGACTTGAACCTGCTACACTATACTGCATTATCTCTATAGTAACAGTTAGAACTAGCCCTTTAGAAATAATTATTCTAAATTGTTTGCTTTTCACATAGTTTTTATTTCTGTATCATCATAATGTTATTTAGATTTTTTTTTTGTCCTATGGCCCTAAGCCCCTAGAGACTGTTACATGCCCCATCCTTCATACTACCTCCCTCTTTTGTCACCACTAGCCTGCAAACACAGCACACTGTACTAGCATGGTAGGTCTCTTCAAGCTCACTATTCCCTTCAGATCCTGACTAAATGCTCATCCAAAACCAGTTTGCTTCAGAGTTGTCCTTTTGTCTATCTACTTCTCTCTGTCAAACTGCAAGAATCCCAAGAGTCAATGTGAAGCAATTAGTCCCTGTGCATACACACAACCTCAGTGCAGCTGGACTGCAAAGTCAGTTTATTATCTTAAGAAGAGGATCTGGTTTAGCCTGAGTTTACATCTCATCTGCCTCCCATTCATTAGATGGGCCCCAGGTCTCAGCTTATATTGCGTAAACTCTGCTGGTATGTATACAATGCCAGCAATATGGAGGAGGCTAACATGTGTTGAATACATCTACTGCATTTGAGGTCTCTGAAGGTCACTCACTAAAGTAATATATGGTGCTAGTGTTGGTGGCTGAAGGTCAAGTCATCTTGCTTTTTATAATGCATAAACCTGAAACTCACTCAGACACCAATCATATGACCTAAACCTTGGAACAAATATTTTACTAAGTAAATCAGAGAGCATGCTGGCATTTCTATTAACCTTCAATGCACTGCTGACAGAAAATGAATAATGATAAATAATAACTCAAGCCTGTAAATCATGTTTAGCATCAGAAGCAAGAAAAAATGCTCGTGTGTGCTACCATCTGTTAGGAAGTGAACGGCAGGGACTAGAGGAGAGATGTGGGAGAAAGGAGAGCTCAATGCTGTTGGCTGGGGTAAGCACCTTTTGGATTTAATAAACTGACCTGGAAAGGGTAAGCTGCCTCTAAGCAGGATTGATGGAGTAAGGAAAACCCCTTTTCCTCTCATTTCCTCTTTAATAGACATTGGTTTCTGGCTTTGATCTGCCAATCTTCAGTGTTTTCTTTTTTCCTCATCTTTTGCCTCATTAAATCTGTTTCCACTGTGCCCACTGGGTTACAGGGTCATTTATAAAGGAGTTGTCTAACAAAGCAAAACTTTCTTGGGATCCTGCCTCTCCTCCCTCCACCCTTACTAGTAGCACTTGATTTTCATTGTCCTGTAGGCAGGAATAACAGCTAGACCACTGCCTGAAGTTCCATGCCTTTTCATAAACATCTCTGTAGAGGGAGGTCCCAGGCTGAAAGGCCTTCAGCCTTTTGGCGCAGAATAACTCACTGCAATTCCAAACAACTTCATGAAATAGAAACATGACTACCAGATCACCAAGGTGTGTGAGACATGAGGTCTCCAATGAAAAGTTCCCTGCATAGGGAACCCCCATCAGTTCTGGTCAGAAGGGGCTTGCCCTTTATTGTTCAGTTTATTGAATCCAAAAGTGCTTACCCCAGCCAATGACATCTAGTAGCATCTCTTCCTGGGGTTGTAGACATATGTTTGCCTTTCTCTCCTCTCTCTCCTCCTTCTTTTAGTGGGGCCAACATTTGCCAAGTTGGCATTGCCTTCAGATGCATTTTAGCCAAGAAACAGACAAAAGCAAGTTCTATGGTTACATTTTTGGAATAAAAATTCATCCCATTTTTTTTGCTAATTTCATGAGCACCTCAAGAGCCAAGGCAGTTCTGGCCCCCAATTCATTGAAAAGTATGACTTGAGATCACACTGACCATTTCTTTTTTCCAGATGACCCCAGTTTGTCCAGTCAACAGGCTGCTAAAGAGGAAGCCAGGCCTGTCAACAGGCCTTCCATCTCAGACTCTGTGTTTGTTTCTCCATGAGACGTGGGGGGCAACTGTCCCTGCAAGGTCGCCAGTTCATTAGGTTGAAAGGATATTGTTGCATAGCCCTTGGGGCTCTGTGCATGCTGGCTACTTTGTGATGATATGTTCTTCTCCTTGGGAATTATATAATCAGAAAGAGAATGCATTCTTTTTATTGTTTGAAACATGAGTCTTTTTTGAATGCCAGTAATTTAAAGTCATTCTGTACCCCTTGAGATCAGAGCTATGCTAAGTGATGATAAACCAGATATGGTAAATGGAAGAAAAGTAGTTCCAACTGCTTGCAGAAATTTTGTTTCCTTTACTTGCTGTTGAATCCATTTCCCCATTTCGATTTGGGGCCTCATTCAAGGAACTGGGAGGGAAATGAAGCCAAAGAGCATTGATTGTCTTTACAGTGGGATAATTACTGTGAGGTCCCCACTAGGCTAAATAACCATGACATCTCCCTCTGGGCCTCAGTTTCCCTACTGTAAATTGTCTAACCTAGTGAATTCCCTTCTCATTGGCTTCATCTCCTCCTTTTCTCTTTATTTCTTTACCTTTCCTACTTTTTTAATTAGAGGGGAAATAGATGAAAGAAAAAATGAAAGGAAAAGCAGAAAATTAGCATTTTCTTGGCTGCACATTTCATTTATTAATATTGCAATTTGAGGTAATGAAATTCACAGAATGCAAAAGGTTTAAGGTTCGCTTGGTGGGATGAACTCCATCATATGGTATATGGCTTGAATTTCAAGGTGAGGTTCATTATGCAGAATGCACAATGTGGGCAAGCTAACAATGCCATAAACTCTTCAGTTTTGCATTTTTGACTTTAATGTTGCATTGGTGTAGGTTTTGGGTTTTAATATGCTGTATAAATATGGAATACATATTTGTAAGTACAGGTACCAGGGAGGGGAGGATTTTTCTGTTTTAAATCCCTGGCTTTGAAAGTACAACCTTATTTGCTCTCTGGTTGACTATTTTAGAAAGCAGGTGGGAAAAAGTAGGGCAGGGTGAGTTAACTAGGAACAATCCTCATTTATGCCCAAATCCATTATCAAAGGCAGAGGCTTGCTTTCAACCTCACTGCAGTTTGTGGAGGATTTAGTAATGGAAACCAAAGGCTCCTGGGAGGGAAGCATCAGGATAAAGGAAAGATTTTGCTTGGCTCATTCCTGGCACCTGCCCAGGCTAGAGCTTCCTCTGGTTCCGCTGATAGTCAGTGTCAACTCTCTCCCTTGTTTTCTCTCCAATTAATGATGTTGCTCACCCTGAGTGGTAGGTGGAAGTCTCTAAGCAACAGAAAAGATGAGAATAGCTGTACAGTTTATCTCTAGCAGAGGACATGACAAATTCACTGCACCTAATATGGACAGTCAGTGAGCTTGGGAAGGATGCCCTTTGGGGATAATGTTGCATCCTCACTGCCATGGGCTTTCCAGGAACCTAACCTACCTGACGAGATACTCCCCATTGTCAGAGGCAGCAGAGGAACCACACTTTTCTCCCTTAGGAGTCACCACTGTCAGCTTCAGCACGCATGGCTGTCTGATAGGTGCCACTTTTCCACTGGCTGGGCTCCTGAAGTACTTCCCAGTGGTCATGGACTGAGGTGGGAAAGGGACTGATTGTAGGAGAGACTAATATTGTTGGAGGGGAAGATTTGGGAAAGAAAGGCAAAATCCAACTTCTAGAACTCAAAGTGGAGATGCTTTAGATCCCAGGAATCTACTTGTGAACTATTATGCAGGGCTCACAAACCTGCCCCAGCACCGTCTGATCCCCATGGTGATAGCATCTCTGCATCTCAGAATCATGCATGTCTGGAGCCGAGGGAGTCCTTTTGAGGTAACACAACACTTCTCAGTACTTTTTTCCACTAAACTGCCATAACTTTAAGACACACACTTCTGTTAAAGAGCATAGTACTTTCTACCTTGCCTTGAAATTATTGGTATAATCTCCTATCTCCTCTGCTTTCCATTGAGGTAAGACTTCCTCATACCATGTTCAAGCCACTTGAGGACCTACCATATACCAGGCCCCATGATAACTACAATGTCCATATAGACATTGGTACCTGCCTTTATGATGCTTACTGCCTGGTGAGGAAGGGTATTGCATTAATGAGCAGTGTTCATTTACTGGGACAAGTGCTGTGATAAATAAGCACACATATAGGGAAGGGAGCATTCTCTCTGCCTCAGGGAACAGAGGGTGTATAAAAATGAAAATGTATACAGGGAATGTCAAATAGTTTGGTATGACTATTACTTAGGATGAAAGGGTAATCTCAGCTGAGGTGAGACTGGAAAGTAGATTAAGGCTAGAAGGTCATGGGCATTTTAGATCTTTGCCTAGAATTGCGCAGTAACTCCTGGTGATCCCAGGACTGAACCTAGAGGCCCAAGAGGATCCATTTCTGAAGAACGTCTCCCTGAGATCAAACTTGTCCCTTCTAGCATCTGAAGCCAATCCAGGAAATCTATATAGTAGTTAGAAGAGTTATAGAAGAGGTTATCTGTGGTCTAAAGTCTCCCTCTTCCTGAAATGATTTTCTATCTTAAAACTCAGTATTTCTCCCATTTGTATTATTCATGTAAGTTCAGGCATGGTATCCTAAAGGCATACATGTTAAGTTTCAAATAATTTACCTGGTAAAGACAATATGTTCTAATGTTATTTGTCATGAAAACCTCTATAGGACAGCTGCCACCACCACAAATGTACCAGATTACATATATGTGTCTTGTGGTATCTGGGGCAACTAGAAGATATTAACCCCATGACAGGATGAAAGAAGCCCTCTTAAAAGTGAAAATTTAGTTCTAGAAGCAAAAATTGGTATTTATCTTGGTCTGGCATATTCTAGGTGATGTCACAGGTCTTCTTCCCCAAGTCAGTACTGGGACCTTCACTAAACCACCCTGGGAAGTGTGTTTGTGTGCATGTGTTTTAATAGGAAGGTAATTATACCCTCAGTGCTGGGATACAGAGGTGCTAGGTGATATATTAGCATCCTGATCTGATGTGACTGTCAGAAAAAGTATCTGTGACCCAAATGGGGCCACACTAAAGGTGATTTATCTTCTTACTTGGCTTAGGTTGTACTGTCCCTCGAGAAGGCCACACCAATTAAGAAAAAAGAAAAAAAGGTAAATTGTGTGTGTTGTGGTGGCTGGTGTTTACTGCTCCCCTGGAAAGACCTACACATTTATTTTCTCATTGTGCCCTTATTTGTAACCAGTTCCAAAATGGAATGCTCAGCAGTTTATCTCCTTAATGTCTTATTCCCTTCATCCACTTTTATCCAAAACAAAATTAAATCATTTAACAATGATTTTAATAAGCACTAAAAAGTATAATGAACCAAATAATGAAGAACTCATATTATTTTCTTTATCTACTTTGTACTTAATTTATTTTGTATGTTTCCTTTGCATGTCTCTTCCCCGAGAGTGTTTCCAACAACATTAGGATTATAGGTAAATGTTTGCTTTAGTTCCACTGAAAACTAGTAAAAATCCCATTTGAAAGCTGGTTGGATTCCTGTCCTGACCACTCAAGACAGGACTTCAAAACTTATGCTCATGGCACAGTGCCCCTTGGGGGACATGATGTCAGTCAGGCCCTGGTGAATTTCCTCTCAAGCCTCAAGCCAAAGGGGCTCCTTTTGGGGCTAAGCATGTCATGTTGGTTTCCACTTCATGTGTGGGGTACAGTCCAATGTAAAGTGTGGCCCATACTATACTTGTCCTTGTCTGTGGTTATCATAGTTGCGTGCAAGGGCCCAGAGTAGGACCTGGCTAAAACAATGGGATCCAAAGCCCAAAGTCCAGGCACTCCAGACTTCCAAGAGTTCTGCCTTGTGGCTAAGCATCACTCATCCATTCCATTCTCTATAAGATGCTTATAACTATTCCATGGCCTAGGAAGCCTGTAGATTGGGTAGAGGAACTAGCCAGGTATTCCTTCTTTACATCCTTCAATGAGTCCTATAACAATGGCCCAGGATATAGGACCAGAAATGTAAACATGTAACTGATAAAGTCATAATCTAATGAACATTGTGCCTTCATTCCTTATTAACCCCTGGAATGAGGTAGATAAATCAGCCCAGAGAATTTAGACTGCATGGGATGTAGAGAATATACACAAAAGCCATCTTATGTGTTTTTTTCAAGTATGTAGTATTTCTGTTTCAGTAAAAAATAAAATACAAGTATATTTTTAAACCCATTTCTCGGGTTTAAAAAGACATGAAGGTAGGGAGGAAGAAAGAAAAGAAAGAAGACAGAAAGATTAGAAGAGAGAGAGGGAAGGCAACTCATCAGGACATTTGTTTAAAAGAAAAATACATCTATTAAATGGCAACAAGCATGACATCATTTGGAATACCTTCTAGGTTGAGATCAAGGGCAAGATTCCTGGAGACTCTGCAGTGTAAGTCATTACTAGTGGCCCTGGAATAAGTATGAAAGGAAAGGGGATGAATGGAGGCAGATACTTGCGTCCTAAGGCAGGCAGTTTGAGGGTGAATCTGAAAGGAGAAACAGAATCTGTATAGGAGGAGGACCCCTGAGCTCCTGGACTCTAAGGAGAAGTGTGGACTGAATTTTAGAGAAACATTACTCAGCTCTCTCAGTGTCCTTCATGGAAGCCCTGAGAGGAGCAGAATGAGTTGTACCATCTGACTGGGAACACTCATTCTGCCTTTACTGGCATGCTAACTTCTCAGGACCTCAGTTTCCTCATCTGTGCAGCAGGCACAATAAAATAGAAACCATTGCATGCAGTCATTATGAGTATTACATGAGATGAAACCTGTGACCTGAGACCAGAATGTCAGTGGATCCTCAGAGCCACTGTGGATGTTTGTGTGCTTTCTTTTGCTTTGAGCTGCCCCTCTCATCCAACCCTCTTGCTTTTCTAAAGCTCTCCTCTTCCCCTGCAAACTTCTGATGTGCTCGGCTGTGTGCTAACGAGAGGTTTTCTGGAGCTGAGATTGATTAAAATGTAGTGGCATACCCTCATTTTACGTCACCATGTGTGACTAATAGCCACAGAATTCATGCCACAGATAAATAATTGGCCCTTCAGCCATCTTCCATGTCTTCAGAGACACGAAACCATGATCTATCACAGCTGCAGACATCTCAATGAGCATCATCTCTAGATCATAATAGATCATGTTACATTTGTATATGCTCGGGAATATAATTTACTATTAAATGGGGCCAAGATCAGCACCACAGAAATTATCCTTCCACCAAGGCAGACTCCTCGACTGCATTATATGCACACTGCAATGTTTAAAATATTAATTATATTGTAAACTAAAGGTTTACTTTATGTATCATAAATCTGGGTGTCTCTTCTTTCTGTGGGCCTAATAAATATACTTCTCATCAACTTTTAATTATGCTGTTTGCATTATTCTGTCCTGAGGATGAGAGTGTACACTAAATCATAGTCTTCTAATGTGGACTACAGCATAAGTTTAGTTAATTAAACCATATATTTTATTAGTTCTTGCACTTCTATCTTGTAAAGCTATGCATTATTATGTTGAAGTTGGTGTGGGGAGGATGCATAAAGTAACATAGCAAAGGTGTTTTTACTATTATTGTTATTATTATTATTTATTCTGGAGATTCAAATGATTTAGGAAAAGTTGAATTGTTTTATCTGTGTGTAGTTCTTTTGCTCTCTGAACTTTGAGCAAACTGTCTCTGAAAGCTGGGGAAGGGGTGAACATGTTTTCAAAGGGTCAAGACACAGTTTAGAGACCAGTTCCTGAGCCGATGATGGAAACTCAAGCTTGTGGTAGGCCCCAAGCCCTCTGTTAAGCAAAAAGCAGCTCCCCAGTAGACCCATTGGACCCAACTGTTTTCTTCCTCTAGGTTGTGCCATTAGGCAAATGGGCTTTGGTTTCTAGAACCATTTTTGTGCTCTTTAATTCAGACACAAAAGAGGCTTTGAGATGTAATAATTCTTTAAGTTTTAGAGAAGCTGGTCATGGGTTTTAGAATGGAAGTCTGAAGTGTCCCTCAAGGGAGGCAGTTTGAGAATGGAATGTTGAATCAAGGGAGAGATTCAAAGCCCAATTGGGTGACATTGCAGGTCTGCCCTTGCATTGCAGGTCACATGACAAGTGGAAGCTTAGAAGCCAAGGGAAATTGAGTTGAAATCTTACTGTATCATTTACTAGTCATATGACCAAGAAAAGATATACTATGGTGGTAGCCTCAGTTTCCTCATCTAAAAATGAAGTGCATAAAACTACCCCTTCTAGTTAATGTGATAATTGAGATATAAGACAAGTGCTTAATGCATTGCTGATATATAATAAATATGTGCAATTGTGGTATCTATTGTTATTATTGCTGCTGCTACTCTGACTATTGACACTCACAGAATCTTTCAGTCCTGACAAGAGGATGCACAGCAGTGAATTGAGCTGCAGGCCCAGGTGTCCAAATCTACTGGGTTGGTCAATGGCTATACCACAATGCAGCTTGTTCCAAGTCATGCCTGAGTGAATCCAATGCACTGATAGCTAAAACTATTATTCCAGCAAATTTTCTATGTTCCCTCTTATGCCCATGTTGACCACTGAGTTGTATTGTCCTGGAGGTCCCAACTGCTCCCCCAACCTACCCCTTGGTATTGTCTATATCTATCCCCCTGGCTTTCCCATCTGAACATGCATTCCAGGTCCCAGATACTCTGTGCCTCACAGCTCTTCTCCTCATAGGCAGAAGGAAGCCTTACATACAAATGCTGGTGACTGTGACTCCATTCAATAGCCAGAGGGTCCTTAAGGCATTGTGGAACCCTTTTGTTGCCTACTCTTTTATAAATGACTCCCCCAAAATATGCTGGTTTAATCAACTCCCTCATTCTCTTCTTTCTTCCCACCAAAATGAATAAATAAAGAACAGAGACAAGATCTGTTTTGTTTCAACTTTTAAAAGTCTTTGAAGGCATGGTTATTTGAGAACACTAAGAAAAAAAAAACAAGAAAAAACCTTTTGTTTCTTAACTGCTACTCAGGTGGTGAAGCCCCCCTTGCTCCTCACATAGGAAGGATAGGGAGGACCCACTGTGTTTTATGGTTGACTCAGGCCCTTCTCCTGCACCCCTTTCCTCACACCCTTCAATTGTGCTGCCCTCCAGGACACAATTCACAGCAGAGTTTACAATAAACAAAGACAATGAGTCACAGCAGCTTGACCAGGGTTGACTGGGAGAGTCTTTGCTTACAGTCCCCTCCCCTGTGAGAGTGTGGGTGGGGACCAGATGAAGGAACCCCCAGAGGAAGACTTCTTGCCTATAATGGATCCCATATGCCAAGGGCTGAGTTCTGATATTCTCCAGTCCCAAAGCACCTAGGCTTTGATTTTTATTTAATTTGGGTGGGTGGAGGGATAGGATCCGTATGCGTGGGCTTCAGATCTCAAACTGACAGTTCAGCACTAAATAAAGCATTAAATACAAGTGTCATTTTTTTTCCAGTAAGTCTGCGTGTGGTCTTACTTTCCCTCTGCCCTATGGTTCTCAACTCCCTTTCTTTGAGACTTTCTGTAAAAGGGAGAAAACTGTACTTGAACAAGGATTAAAATAAAAAAATAAATAAAAGACTTTCTTTACCAGTTTAAAAACATTACGAAGAGGTGTGTTCTGTTGTCTATAGGAATGTCAATCACCCCCTTTAATCTGAGGATACTGAAGGGAGGTTGACACTTTCCATAATTTATCTCCCTGTGAATGGGACAAAACTGGAAAAGATATGGGGATGGCAGGAAAGAGACTTCAACAAAGGTCTCATACCTGTGTGTCAGCATTTCTAGTCCAATTGAATAGTTGACAGCATAAAAGTCTAATTTGGGGATTTTTTGTGCATTGAACTACATATTACATATGGTCCTCCCTTTTCTGTTGCTACTTTGTAGAAAGAAAAGCAAAAAAAATTTCACCAAGATCTAGCCTATTGACAAATAGAAATCCTCAGCTATGTTCTAAAAGTTCATAACATCTACAGCCAAGCAAGGGCCCCTTGGCTTTATTTTTATAGTTTAATTTCAAAAATCACTCCTTAGACTCTTCATGAGTCTAAGGAATTTCAGTAATCAATGGTTAAAGGTGGAGAACTTCTAAGAGAGGGTAAACTTGAACCCTCATAGACTGAAAAGCCCCTACAATCTATTCTATGTTTGATGAATGCAGGAGGACCCAGATGGAGCACAGATCTGCAGCATTTTATGTTTGATCTGATGGACTCCATGTCTCTACCAAAACAAGGGGGCTTTGCAGGAAAGGAGAAGCCAAACTGAATTCCAGATGGAAAGGAAATCCTAGTGCCACCCTGGGATGTCAATGATCTGGTTTAGTCATTAAGAATGCCACAACTAACAGAAAGCTTCAATCTGAGCTGTTAAGAATTTACTAGTTTTGTCTTTCAACCTTTACTGAGGGAGACCCCTGAACCTTTATTTCCCTTCGAGGCTGTCCTGGGTTTTCTTCTTTAACATTGTCCCTGATTTATGGTATGTCCACATTTCCCTGGATAGTACCATCTTTTGAGTTATACATCATCAGAGTGACTCATTCTGATGATATATGGCCCCAATACATCATCAAAGCTCCTTGCTCTGCTGTTGCACTAATGATATGTTAGTGTAATACATCACCGAGCTGAGCTGCAGCTGTGATGGATGGCGCCGAGGGTGATGGGAGACCATGGAGAGGGAAGCTGAGGAGCAGGCTCCAGGTAGAAACAGGAGGAAAATCATTCAATCCCAAGTCTACCTCCCTTCCTGGTACCAATGCCCATACTGAATTAATACTGTGGCACGCATCCTGAACATTAAAGAAACATAGAAGCATATATTATCCTCCCCCAAAAGTATTAGCTCAGGGCTCATGTACCTTAAAGTTTATGTTATAGGTTATATAGGTACCTTAGATCATAGGTACCTTAGAGGTTATACATGTGACCATAATTAAGAGGTGGAGAAGTCCATTGAATTGAATTGGGGCAAAGAGGAACAAAAAAGAAGTTGGGCTCTAGAATAAGGACTTCTTCTGTAAGGAGAAGAGTGAGTGCTCAGAGAAGAATGCAGGGTCAGAAATCTACAACCCATACACATAACTCTCTAGCAGAGCTTGAATGGGAGTGTTTCCATGGTTTCTCAGCTGCGTTCCTCTTTCTGCCAGTGTGTATTCCTGGTCAGAGCTTCTGACTTGCTGTGAACATTTGCTTTAAGGGAACTTCGGAGTATTTGTTAGTGGATAGTCTAAGTATTAGATTGAACCGATATTATCCATTACTACTATAACAACAGCTGCTACTATACCAGCACTACTGCTACTATTATATTACACCACTCTCTGGCCTCTCTGTAAAATCAGAATTCCTAATACCACTCTCACTCTCCAGAGCCCTGTGTGTTCTCTTACTTGGAGAGTGGCAGTGTATTTTAGTATGTCCTTACAGGTTTAGCTATTCTAGATATTTCAAATGAAGGAAATTATACAACAAGTGACGTTTTGTGTCTGATTTCTTTCACTCAGTGCTTTGGTTGCTGTGAATAGGGCTGTTATGAGCAAGTATTAGTTTTGGTACCTGTTTTCAGTTCTTTGGGGTACATAGCTAGGAATAGAATTGCTGGGCCATCTGATAAGTCTCTGTTTAACTTTTTTACAGCTGCCAGTTCTTTGAGTGCATATTTGTTGATGGAAATTTTCTAGAAATCTCTCTCTTTTTTATTTTCTATTTTAGAAAGATGGTATTTCTGGTTGTACAATTTAGCATTTTATAGATATTATCCATCATCTTTTGACTTCAATTATTTCTCTTGCTTTATATCATATCATTTTTAAGTATCTGATTTTTCTCTCACCATTTTTCAAATCTTTTGTCTTTGGTGTGATACAAATTTATTAATATTAACTATATTTGTTATTGTTATGTGTTTGTGTGGGTTGCCTGCCTTTAATGGCATGTATTATGCACTTATATCTGTTAATTCCATTAAAGATTAAATAGATAATACTTAATTCTATGGATATTTACAGAAAAATCATTTGATAAAATTAAACAACTGTTAGCAAAAAGGAAACTAAATTAACAAACAAAAAATCTTTGGCCCTGGCTGCTATGACTCAGTGGATTGAGTGAAGGCCTGCAAACCAAAGAGTTGCTGGTTTGATTCCCAGTTAGTGCACATGCCTGGGTTTCAGGCCAGGTCCCTGGTGGGAGGCACGTGAGAGGCAACCACTTGTTGATGTTCCTCTCCCTCTCTTTCTTCTTCCTTTCCCCTCTCTCAAAAGATAAATAAATGAAATGTTTTAAAAAATATTTGGAATAGAAGTGTCTTTTCTAAACTTTACAGAAGATATTTAACAAAAAACTACAGCAAATATATATATTTTTAATGTCTCTGATTATATTTGGCTTGCTTATTTGTTTTGTTGATTATGTTCCACTTATAGGTGAGATCATATGGTATTTGTCTTTTACCACCTGGTTTATTTCACTTAGTGTAATGTTCTCCAGATCCATTCATGTTGTTGCAAAGGAAAGGAGCTCCTTCTTTCTTTCTGTTGCATAGAATTCCATTGTGTAAATGTACCATAGTTTTTTGAGCCATTCATTTACTGATGGGCATCTAGGTTGCTTCCAACACTTGGCTATTGTAAATTGTGCTGCTATGAACATTGGGGTGCATAGGTTCTTTTGGATTGGTGTTTCGGGGTTCTTAGGATATAATCCTAGCAGTGGAATTGCTAGGTCAAAAGGAAGATCCATTTTTAGTTTTCTGAGGAAATTCCATACTGTTTTCCATAGTTGTTGTACCAGTCCGCAATCCCACCAACAGTGCACTAGGGTCCGCTTTTCTCCAAAACCTCTCCAACACTTGTTGTTTGTTGCTTTGTTTATGATGGCCATTCTGACTGGTGTGAAGTGGTATCTCATTGTGGTTTTAATTTGCATCTCTCTGATGGCTAGTTATGCGAAACATCCCTTCATATATTTCTGGGCCCTCTGTATGTCCTCCTTGGAGAAGTGTCTGTTCAGGTCCTTTGCCCATTTTTTAATTGGGTTGCTTGTCTCCTTAGAGTGGAGTCATGTGAGTTCTTTATATATTTTGGAGATCAAACCCTTGTCCAAGATACCATTTGCAAATATATTTTGCTGTATGGCTGATTCCTTTTTCATTTTGCTGATGTTTTCTTTAAAGCACATATAATTCTTAATAGTAAAGCTAAAATTATTCTTTTAAAGTTGGAGAAGAAAATAGGTCCAATATCGCCATTTCTGTTAAATATGACAGTGTAGATCCTAGCTGGTGCAGTAAAAAAAGGGTAGGAAATAAACAATACAGGGATGCAAATGAAGAAATAATATTGACATGGGTGTATAATCGACTGCATTGAAAACTCAAAAGAATCAAAAGATAAATTATAAAAAAGAATGGAAAGATAAAGATAAATTAATGAGAGCTTTCCAAGGTAAGTAGATATAATATCCATATTAAAATAAAAGATTGCATGTCCTATATAAAAAAATAAACATTTAAAAGATGTAATTTAAATAAAAATACATTATTTGTAATTGCAACAAAAAATAACTAGGAATAAATGTAACAAGAGTTCTGTGATTGTTTGATGTAGAAACATTAAAAAGATATAATAAAAAAATTAAAGATCTTAAATTTAGAGTATTATCAATGAATTAAAAAACTCAAAATTCTTAAAGATTCAGTTCTTCTAAATTGATTTGAAGATCTCATGCAATTCTAATAAAATCCTAACTGAGAATTTTAAGGAACTTATTAAGCTGTTTCTAAAATGTATACAAAAGAATAAATGCCCTCAAATAGCCAAGACATACTTAAATAAGATGAATAGGGTGAAGGGACAGTCCCTAGCAAATATCAGGACTTATTTTAAAGCCAAATAATTAAGGTACTTTCATTATTGTGAACACAAAGTTAACACAGAGCAAAATAAAGAGTTCAGATAGAATCCTATGCATAAATGAGCACTTGATTATACCAGAGGAAACATATCACATCACTAAGGGACTGGTAAATAATTGGTGCAGGAACAGAAGGCTCTACTTGTGAAAAAATGAAATAAGAGTATATACTTATTTCATACCCTGCAATCAATTCCAGATGAATTCAATGCTTAACTACAAGTATAAAACAATTAAAATTTGGAAGACTATACAAGATAATATATTCATAAAATTGAACTAGGAAATCATTTCTTAAACAAAACTCCAAAAATGTCAACTAAAAGAGCTACATTCAACTACATTAAAATAAGTGTTTTATTCCTCCATGGACCCATAAAGAGGATGAAAGACAAGCCATATACAGGGAACAGTATTTGTGTTACATGTTACCAACAAAGGATTGATATCTGAAAAACATAATGAACTCCAAATTTAAAAGGTAAATAAACTTCTTTTAAATGGTGAGATTAAACCCCAAAGATTCCATGAAAAATATGACTGTTAAAACTAAGAAACAAATTCAGCAAAGTTTCAGAACACAAAGTGGTAGGATACAAAATCAACATGCAAAAATCAGTTGTCTTTTTATACACTAATAACATGCAGTCTGAAAAAGAAATGGAGAAAACAATTCTATTTATGATATCATCAAAAAGACTAAAATACTTGGTAATAAAATTAACAAAGAACGCAAAAGACTTGAAAACTACCAAGGAGGAAAAAGACATTAAAAATTACCAAATGTTGCTAAAAGACATTAAAACAGCACAAATAAATGGGAAGAAGACATCATGTTCACGGATTGAAAGGCTTAATATTGTGTCAATACTACCTAAAGTGATCTACAGGTTTAATGCAATCCCTATCAAAATCACACTGGCATTTTTTGCAAAAATAGAAAAACCCACCCTAAAATTCAGATGGAATCTCAAGGGTCCCCAAATAAACAAAGCAATTTTGAAAAAGAAGAATGAAGTTGGGTCTCACACTTTCTAATTTTAAAAATGATTTAAAAACTACAGTAATCAACAAAGTATGGTACTGGCGTAAAGACAGACATATAGACTAATGGAGTAGGATAAACAGTCCAGAAATAAACTATCTTCAACAAGGGTGCCAAGACCATTCAATGGGGAAAGGACACAATGGTTTTCAAGATTATTTTGTGTCTTTTCCACAAGTCTAGTTGAGAAAACTGGATATGCACATCCAAAAGAGTGAAATGGGGTCCTTACCCTACACTATATACGAAGATTAACTCAAAATAGATTAAAGAAAGACCAGAAACAATAAAACTTTTAGAAGCAAACAAAAAAATTTCATGACATTGGATTCAGCAACAATTTCTTGGTTATGACACAAAAGTCACAGAGAAGGAAAAAAATAGTTATATATTTGACTACACCTAAATTAAAACTTTCTGTGTGTCAAAGGACATAATCCACAGAATGCAAAAGCAGTCTGTGCAGTGGGAGAAAATATTTGTGTATCACATATCTGGTGAAGGTTAACATTCAGAATATAAAAATAACTCCTACAGCTTCAACAATAACAATAAATAATCATATTTTAAAATGGTAAAAAATTTTGAATAAAGATTTCTTCAAAGAAGATATACAGTGGCTAACAAGCATATAAAAGTTGCTCAACAGAACTAATCATTAGGGTAATGCAAAACAGACCACATTCAGATATTATCTCACATCTATTAGGATGGCAGTTACTAAAAAAAAAAAATAAAAATAACTTGGCAATAATTTGAAGAAATTGGAACACTTGTGTCCTGTTGGTGGGAATGTAACAATTCTGCATCTACTATAAAAAATGGTGTGATGGTTTCTGAAAAAATATTTAAAATAGAGTTACCATATGACTCAGAAATTCTACTTCTGTGTATGTCTTCAAAAAAAATCAAAAGCAAGGTCTTGAAGAGATATTTGCATACCATGTTTATGGTAGCATTATTTGCAATAGTCAAAAGGCAGAAGCTACCCAAATGTCCATTGACAGATGAATAAATAAATAAAACAATGGAATACTATTTGGCATTAAAAAGGGAAAGAAGTTCTGACACACGTTACAGTGTGGATGAACTATGAGGACATTATGCTAACTGAAATAAATTAGTCACAAAAATACAAATACTCTATGATTTTACTTATTTGAGATATGTAGGGTAGTTGAATTCAAATTAAAAGAATGTAGAATGGTAGCTGCCAGGGCTACAGGAAGAGAAAAATGTAAATTTATTTATTTGGTAAAGAGTTATAGGTTTTCAAGATGAAAAAGTTTCTGATATTGGTTGCACAACTAAGGATATGAATATACCTGTCACTACTGAATTGTACACTTAACAATGTTTAAGACAGTAAATACTATATTATATGTACTTTACCATAATTTAAAAAAATGTCTTAAGGACATGAAAAAAGCATTTCACAGAAAAGTTATTATAATGGCAAATAAGAATACAAAAATGATTAAATTAACTAGTAATTGGGGATATGCAAATTACCACCACAATGAGATACAATTTCACACCTGATAGGTTGAAAAAATAATGAGTTTGACAGTACTAAATGGTTATGGGGTTGTGGAATGCTGAGAACTCTTACATAAAACCACTCCTAGAGTGTGTGGGATTCTAAAAAATACATATACTTTTCAGGAACTATGTCAATATAAACAATAAGAATCACCCCACATCAGCTTGTCTGCACTATTCTGGAGCCCAAGCTTACATAGTCCTACAGAAGAAATATGCCTCAACCAGCAGAAGCAATGTGTTAGCCTAGCAAACCCCTGGAACAGAGATCTCACCTTGAAGGCCATGACCACCTCATAGATGGTCTGGGAACTAACTTCTCATGTGTGGCTAGGGCAGGTGGGTTGGGGTAGGGGATGTGGGGGTGAGAGGGAATCCTAAAGAAACTACACAAGTCTTAGAATGCCCTACCCACAATTGATCTAAGCCAGTCTTAGACACTGGAGGGAAATAGAGAAACTTTTTAGGAAGGCAGCACAAAGTACACAGTCGCCTGTGTGGTATAGGCTTGGGCAGAGCCTTCTTGCCTAGGTATAAAGGCAGCACTGTTCCTATATACTACTGGTAGAGAATGAATCAATATAATCACTTTGGGAAACAATTTGCTTTTATCTTGTCAACTTCAACATGCACATTACTTATGACTCTGGAGTTCTGTTCCTAGATGTACACACTAGACAATATCTTGCATATTTATCATAGGAGTTATTTATGAGGGTATTCATTTCATCATTATTCACAATAGCTAAAAACTGGAAACAAGTAACATGTCCCTCTTCAATAGTACAGATAAATAAATAGTAGGATTTTCACATCATGGAACATTAGCAATTCCATGATCTACAGTTATATACAGCAACATGAATGAATCTTAATGTACAATGATGAATGAAAAAAATAATAATTTAAGACAATGTACAGCATGATTCAATTTTTATAAAATTACATAAAAGCAAAATTATATAACATCTAACATATATATTCATATATACACACACATATTTGGAAGGGCAGGTGAAGAAACCAGTGAGGAATTGACAAATAGATTAAGAAATATTGGCAATGTTTTCGTTTCTCAGTTGATTGGGGATTTATGGATATTTATTTTACTATTAAGCTTCATAGCTTATATATATCACATATTATTTTTATGTATCTAATATCATATATTTATTTATATGTTTGAAAAACAAAATAAATAAAGTTAAAAAACACTTTAACCAAAAATTTCTCAAACATGTTTGTGGACAGGACTTTTTTCTATGGGGCCTTCATTAATATGCAGAACTAGTGCCCTTGGAATATGCTGTAAGTACCTGATTTGAGAGTCAGTTGAACTTTATTAATGTGCTTTCCCAAGAGAATGAGCCAGAATGATGTGTGGTTCTGTGTCTCCTCATTTCCACAGCAATGCCACCCAGACAGAGACCAAGTTCAACCTTGTACTTCCTCAAAAAATGGGAGAGGAGGATATTTGGAACTATGACAAATAACCCACACCTTGTTGTTCTCAGTACTTGACTCTTTTGCTTTACCTTCCTTGTGAGTATAAATTATTTTTTATTCAGAGAAATATTAGTTCATTCTGAAATAATAAGCACTTTTAGAGGCTGTCTGCTGAAGTCTAATCCATCATGTCCTTGCCCACAGACTATCTCTTCTTTCAAAATCTAAACTGTGAGTGAGAAATAATGTGCAAATTGCCCATTACATCTTCATGGTGAGCAATGCTGGTATTTGAAGACCCAGTGATGTCGATCCAGTGCTGGATAAGGAGCTGTTTTGGCTCTTTGATCAAAATGTAACTTAAGAAAGTAGTTACACACATTCATATTTCTCCCCCACATAAGAGAAGACCTCCAGGGAACGTGGCAGTTGTGTCTCTTGGTTGAACAGATTAAAAAATTTTGTTCTTGGCCGTGTAACTAATGCTTACTCATTCCCAATTCAAGTCAACAAATATTTATTGAGATTTATTGAGTGTTGGTTACAATTTTTGGATTGTGTGGCTGAAGATAAAAGATGAATTTGAAATTACCCCCCACCCTCAAGGAAGTGGGATGAAGGACAATGTTGAAAAGGAAAGAGGTTCTCATCTCAGCTCTGCTGTCAACTCACTGGGTGGGCCCAGACAATTCACTTCATCCATCTGGGGCTGTTTGCAGTTTCATAAATTAAAGTGGTGGGGCTGGATAATTTTGAACATTTCTTCCAAAGTTTAAAGTTGATGTTTCTATGAATTTAGTTGAGTAGATAAGACTAATCAGAGAATTTCATGATTCAAAGCCATCAAGGTCATCTCATTTCCAGTTCCCTAGGTTTGCAAGCATAGAAACCTGGATCCAGAAAATGATGAGATTTGTTCAAGGTCACATGGCTAAAATATGGGAAAGTACTGGGGGCGTGGGAGTGTGGGGGTGTTTTGGATACTCTACAGTTTTTACTTAGGTTGGAATGTGGTCTATGGGCAATGTCGGAATGCAAGCAGACAATGGGAAATCAAGCTGACCCTCCTCCTTCAGCTATTTCTGCTATTGACCCTGTAGATGAAAGAGTTACATGATGAATTGTGTCCATGAACCTTGTTGCTAGAGAGAGTTTGCTTTTAAGACAATTAAAGACCTTAACAAGACTTTAAATTGGGAATGTATAGATATCAAAGCATTTACTATCCCATTAAGCATAGCTAGTGTGCCTGCTCCTCTTTTAGGCCTTAGCAACTCAATAGCACTTCTATTACTATTTCTCTTTCATTCTGCTAATGTTCTCTCCTGATATTAACCTGCTTTAAGTCTTTATTTCCTGTGAACCCTGCCTACAGTAATTTATCAACAGTTGGTCTTTGGATGTGGAGCAAAATGGACCAGGTAAGCTCAGCACAGGAAACTCACATAACTCTGAAGGAAGAATTTATGGAGTTATTCCCAAGATTTGTTTGTA